>NC_054607.1:8957034-9570671 GCF_004785595.1 Juglans microcarpa x Juglans regia | reverse complement strand
TTCAAAAGTGGGTATTTGAGACCCACGGCCACAGTGTATTTTACACTGTTTCGTTGCTGAGCCACCACCTTTTGCACCACCGTGATCCTTCAGAAATTATTATATAGCACTGTAAGTATTTTTTCAAATAACTATCGTGATTTAAATGTATTTTTGTACTAACCCATATTACTATAAACTGGTTGGACATGCCGGACTGAGTCCGAGGAGTTCGGGGGTCGGATGGATTATAGACTGAGTTGTGTGTTTGGTTGGTTATTGGTATGTCATTGTTCATGTACATGACATATTGCACACATGATCATGTTTGTAAAGAAAATTGGGTTTTCGTGTACATGCATTCATGTTCATGTGTTTATTGAAAACAGAGTTTTCATGTGTTAAAAGATTTTGGGTGCGTGTGTATCACGACCCCAAGCCGAGATGGGACATTATCTCGGTGGAGCTCCTCTGGTCACTCGGGAGCGGAATATAATGGTCTGTTTTCTAGGCAAATAGCGTGTGTTGATTAAAAGGATTTTATATGATTCATTTTCTGGGAAAATAAGGTTTTTTTGATTTGGGTCATTTTCTGGAAAAATGACGGAGTATTATTTTTGGGCCAAAATGAAATTTTGGCGTGTGTTGAAAATATCTATTTTCGGGAAAAATGGTATTTTTGGATCTAATGCATATTTCATCATATGCATGCATGTTGGTCGCATTAATGAATTTTTATCTCGTGGTTGTTTGGTTTATACTTACCTGCGGTACCGTTCTATGGTAATACAGATTTTGATGCAGAGGAGGATGAGGGTGAGCCTGAGGAGTCGGCTCCGCCCGAGGAGTGATTGGATCACTCGCATTCTGGTTTGGGACTTGTATATATTTATTTTGGATGACTGTATAATTTTTAAACCCTTTTTACTGATTGTTTAAATTGCATTAACAATTCTGGTACTTAGTTGACTTAATTATCCGCTGTGTTGTTTATTGTACATTGTTGCATGTACACACACTTGGCACTATCGTTAGGATGTGTGACCGTGTTGTCTCCATCCTGGCGTCTCGATTCCCGTGTCTCCTTACATGGGGGTCGGGGGCTCCACAGGTGGTATCAGAGCAGTTCGGCTCTGGGTAAACCCACATGTCCCTTAGGTGAAGTACCAGAAATTTTATTTTAAAAATATAAGTTAAATTATTTATTTTAAGGTATGATTTAATATCGATTTGTTATTTATTTTGTTTATGTTATATTATTTTATTTTACTTTATCTTAGTTATTTTGGTGTTACTTTTGTTTTGTGTTTGATTTTGTCCGGGAGTTTAAACGGGGTTAAAGATTGCTATGACAGGAAGATGGTGAGACCAAGAAGGCAAGCTAATGAGCCTAAAGATGAATTACTAAGAGGTGATGGAAATTATGCCATGGCGTGGGCGTTGAATAGGATGAGAGAGTTCCTCCAACAGAATTTTCGACTGCCGCAAGGAGATTTAAATAGAGCAGTCCAAGTTGGGTGCACCTATGAGTGCTTCCTAGCGCATAGGACTCCTGTCTTTACTGGGGAGGAGGATCCACTGCGAGCTAGGAGGTGTATAGAAGATCTTGAGAGAATATTTGAGGTTTGTGGGTGCACGGAGGCCCAAATGGTATTGTATGGAAGCTATATGCTGCAAGGTGAAGCGGGAAATTGGTGGCAGACCAAGCGGCAACTCCTAGAAATGGAGTTGGGATCTTTTGCTGCTGTGTCCTGGCAGCGATTCAAGAAAGAGTTCGACGACGGTTTCTTTCTTGTTTCGGTGAGACGACGGCAAAAGGTTCGAGAATTCAAAAATTTGGTACAAGGAGATATGGCGGTCGAGCAATATGCTAGGAAATTCATGGAGCTTGGGCGATTCACTACTCACCTCATTGCCACTGAGGAGTTGCGAGTTGAGCATTTCCAGGAGGGTCTGCGCCATGATATACGCAGACGAGTAGCCTGTCTTGAGATTGTGGATTTTCAGAAATTAGTAGATTTGGCCACTATTGCAAAGCGGGAAAATACTTTTGTGATAGGCTCCCGTCCAGGTCAGAAGAGGCGTAGTTTTGCTGGTGAGGGTAGTAGTTCTGGGTCACCGCAGAAGTTCGTACAGAGGACTGGGGCCCGTTCGCAGACAACCTCTGGAGTTCGTGCAGGAGGTCGAGTTCCAGTTTGTAGCAGGTGTAATAGAGCTCATGAGGGTGACTGCGGCCAGAGGGGGATCTAGTGCTTTAGATGTGGCCAGTCGGGTCACTTTGCTCGTGAGTGTCCCAGTCAAACTCAAGAAAGTCAAGGAGGACGAGGAGGTCGACGAGGCGGGAGGAACAGCCAGAGACAGTTAGTACAAGCCCGAGTACATGCTGTGACTCCTGGTGATGTGGATTATGGGGCTCCAGAGACCCACGATGCTGGGGTGATTACTGGTATGCTTTTAATTTAATTGTTGGATTTCATGTTTGGTGTGAGTTGGTTTTTTGGATTTATCTTGTGTATGTGTTTGCTTCAGGTAGAGTTCGTCTATATGATTTTTATGCATGTATCTTGTTTGATTCTGGGGCGTCTCAATCTTTTGTGTCTGCTACTTTTGCACGGATGTGCAATCTAGTCATAGAGCCGTTACCACAATCCTTAGTAGTGACTCTTCCAAATGGTGAGCTGGTGTGGTGCTCTAAAGTTGCTTTAGGCTGTCCTTTGGATTTTGGTGGGAGGACATTGGATGCAAATTTGATTGTATTCAAATTGCTTGGATTTGACATAATTTTGGGTATGGATTTGTTGCATCGATATTCTGCAAATATCAATTGTAGAAGTCAGATAATTGGCTTACAACTTTCGGATGGAGAGTATTTGGAATTCTTGGGAAGCAAGTTGAAAGCAAGACCTGTAGTTATATCTATAATTCAAGCTAAGAGAGATCTAGCATGTGGAGCAGATGCTTTTTTGGTTCAAGTGGTGTCTACGCCATCCGAGAATAAGTCTTTAGTGGATATTCCAATTGTGGAAGAATTCCCTGATGTGTTTGTGGACTAGTGGCCTGGATTGCCTCCTGTTCGTGATATGGAATTTGTTATTGATTTGGAACCTGGAGAGGCTCCTGTGAGTAAGACTCATTACCATATGGCACCGTCTGAGTTAAAAGAGCTGAAAACTCAATTGCAGGAACTTGTTGATAAATGATTTATTCAGCCTAGTACTTCACCGTGGGGAGTACCTGTTTTGTTTGTCAAGAAGAAGGATGGTACACTCAGAATGTGCATCGACTATCGGGAACTTAACAAGGTGACTATCAAGAATAAGTATCCTCTTCCTAGAATTGATGATTTTTTTACCAGCTTCAGGGAGCAGCTATCTTTTCGAAGATTGATTTAAGATCAGGGTACTATCAGTTGAGAATAAGAGATAAGGATGTGCCCAAGACTGCTTTTAGAACGAGGTATGGGCATTATGAATTTAAGGTGATGCCTATCGGATTAGCTAATGCCCTTGCCGCTTTTATGGATTTGATGAATAGGGTGTTTCGGTCTTTTTTGGATTCTTTTGTGGTGGTGTTCCTTGACGATATTCTGATTTATTCGCGAGATGTGGAAGAGCATGCTTGTCACCTTCGTTTGGCACTTGGAAAGTTAAGAGAGCATTAGTTATATGCTAAGCTAAGTAAGTGTGAATTCTGGTTGGAAGAAGTTAAATTTCTTGGACATGTGATTTCCCAGGAGGGAGTGGCCGTAGATCCTAGTAAAGTGGAAGCTGTTTTGTCATGGCCTCGCCCCTCAATAGTTCGTGAGATACGAAGTTTCTTGGGACTTACCGGTTATTATCGAAGATTTGTGGAGTGGTTTCCTCGACTATCTGGACCTCTCACTGCTTTGACTAAAAAGAATGCTGAGTTTGTATGGTCTGATAGATGTGAGAGAAGTTTCCTAGAGTTGAAGAGAAGATTGACAACGGCACCTGTTTTGGCACTCCCGGAGCCACACAAGCCATTTCTGATTTTTAGTGATGCATCTAAATTCGGGTTGGGATGTGTTCTTATGCAAGAAGGACGAGTTGTTGCTTATGCATCTCGCCAGTTGAAAATTTATGAGAGGAATTATCCCACCCATGATTTGGAATTGGCGGCTATAGTTTTTGCTCTTAAGATTTGGCGGCATTATCTGTATGGTGAAGTCTGTGAAGTCTATACCGACCACAAGAGTTTGAAACATCTGTTTACTCAGAAGAATCTTAATATGAGGCAGAGGCGGTGGTTAGAGCTGATTAGCGATTACCAATTTGAGATCAAGTATCATCCTGGAAAGGCGAATCTAGTCCCAAACGCTTTAAGTAGGAAGTCTCAACAGGTGGAAGAAGCAGAGTCATCAGATGTGGATTCTCTCCTTTGCGGGATGAGGAGACTTCTTATTGAAAGTTCACAGCAGGAAGAGTTATTATCTTCGGTTTTAGATGTCTGGATTGTGGATTTTGAAGAATTGAAGACTATTCAAAGAAGGGATCCAAAGTTGTTGGCCATTAGGAAGAGAGTCAGGAAGTCTAAAGGACCCTTGCACTATAGTTTGGATAAGGATGGTATCCTTCGGTTTCGGGATCGTAGGGTGATTCCCCGAGATTCAGAATTTAAGGAGCGAATTTTGGCAGAGGCTCATGCGGCTCCTTATTCAGTTCATCCAGGAAGCACGAAAATGTATCGAGATTTAAAGAGAAATTACTAGTGGGAAGGAATGAAGGTGGATATTGCCATGTTTATCGAGAAATGCGACACGTGCCTTCAAGTTAAAGCTGAACATCAAATACCTGCTGGAAGGCTTCAACCTCTCCCTATTCCTGAGTGGAAGTGGGATGATATTTCTATGGATTTTGTTGTGGGTTTGCCGAGGACTCCTAGTGGAAAGAACTCAGTTTGGGTGATTGTTGACCGGTTGACCAAGAGTGCCAATTTCTTGCCTATCAATAACACTGACTCTTTGGGTAAGTTGACTCGGTTGTATGTTAAGGAGATAGTGCGTTTGCACGGAGTACCCAAGAGTATCGTGTCGGATCGGGACCTGCGGTTCACGTCCCATTTTTGGAAGAGTTTGCAGGCAGCTTTAGGCACTAAGTTGAAGTTTAGTACTGCATATCACCCACAGACAGACAGTCAATCAGAGCATACTATCTAGACTCTTGAAGATATGTTGCGAGCTTGTGTCATGGAATTTCATGGGAGTTGGGAGAATCACCTGCCGCTAATTGAGTTTGCTTACAATAACAGTTTTCATTCCTCCATTCAAATGGCCCCGTATGAAGCTTTGTATGGGAGGAAGTGTAGCTCACCGTTGTGTTGGGATGAAGTTGGCGAAAGTAAATTGATTGGGCCTGAGATAATTCAAGAAATGGAAGATCAAGTTCGGTTTATAAGGACTAAAATGGCGGAAGCTCAAAGTCGCCAAAAGAGTTATGCAGATACGAGGAGAAGAGACTTATTCTTTGAAGTAGGTGATTGGGTTTATCTCAAAGTCTCTCCTATGAAAGGCGTTAAGCGCTTTGGTAAGAAAGGAAAGCTTAGTCCAAGATATGTTGGCCCTTTCCAGATTATAGAGAAATTTGGGCTAGTTGCTTATAGAGTTGCCTTGTCGGATTATTTTGGGGATGTCCATGATGTGTTCCATGGGTCGTCTTTGAATAAGAGTTTTGGACAGCTGGAGCCGCGTTTTTTCGACCCTGAACGTATTGAACTTTAGCCTAATCTTACTTATGAAGTTGCCCCGACGCAGATTGTGGATTGGAAAGAGCAAAGGTTAAGGTCTAAGACAATACCTTTGGTGAAGGTGTCATGGGGCGATCCGTTGGCTCAGGATTTCTCTTGGGAGAGAGAAGCTGACATGAGAGAGCAGTATCCGTATTTATTTGATTGACTGGCAGTATGTTTCTTAAATCTGCTCTTAGTTGACTATTATTCCTGTTTTAGCGTTAATGTTTGACCTTGCTAATTTAGAGGACGAAATTTTTTTTTAAGGGGGGAGGATGTAACACCCCGTATTTTAGTGGATTTTCACTGAATGATTATTTTTATTAATTCAAAAATTTATTCTCTTGTTTTAAAATTTTCGGATATTTTAAATGGTTTATTTTATGATCTTTAAATTGTGAAAATTAAATTGTTATGTTTTCTTAATATTTATTTATTGTTGTACATTTAAATTATTCTTCTTTTTAAATTAATTGATTGTTGGATTTAATTATTTTATTTTCATTGTATCATTACTTTTAAATTATTTTAATTGATTTGCTGTTTTAAAATCATTTTCGTTGGATCATTTTTGTGATCCAAGATGTGAGGATTGGACCTCACTTCTTCTCCCCACTTTTCTTTTTTTTCCTCTTTTTCTTTCCTTTTTCTTTATTTCTTCCGCTGCTTCCATCCGTGCGCGACACCCTTTCCCTTTCTCTCCCCATGCGTTGCTTATTCCTCACCCAACCCACCGCCGTCGCGCCGCCGTACACAACACCTCCCCTCCCATCAGCTTCCCCACCGGCCGGCGACCACCTCCCTCCGTTTCCAACTCCTCCATCGCCCCCAATAGCCCTCATGCCCAACACTAAGCCGCGGCCTTCTCTTCGTTCCAGCGCCGCCGTCCCGCCACCACCGGCCACCATCTCTTCACCACTTCATCCTCGACTACATAGCAACCCAATAGACCCAACCCCAGCTCCGATCCATCACCGGTAAAGCCTATCTATCTCTATTTCCAATTTAGACATCTTTGATCTAAAACCACCATTTGCGCTGCCACCCACGGCAAACCACCACCACCATTGGCTTCACCGACCTCTCTAGGCCCTCCCCTATCAATTTCGGATCTTAGTTTGTCCCCATTCAAAAGTGGGTATTTGAGACCCACGGCCACAATGTATTTTACACTGTTTCATTGCTGAGCCACCACCTTTTGCACCACCGTGATCCTTCGGAAATTATTATATAGCACTGTAAGTATTTTTCCAAATAACTATCGTGATTTAAATATATTTTTGCACTAACTCATATTACTGTGAACTGGTTGGACATGCCGGACTAAGTCCGAGGAGTTCGGGGGTCGGATGGATTGTGGACGGAGTTGTGTGTTTGGCTGGTTGTTGGTATGGCATTGTTCATGTACATGACATATTGCACACATGATCATGTTTGTAAAGGAAACTGGGTTTCGTGTACATGCATTCATGTTCATGTGTTTATTGAAAACTGAGTTTTCATGTGTTAAAGGATTTTGGGTGCGTGTGTATCATGACCCCAAGCCGAGATGGGACATTATCTCGGTGGAACTCCCCTGGTCACTCGAGAGCGGAATATATTGAGTGACGTCCCTTGGGTTGTTGCCAGGCGACAACGGAATCGGACGAGATGGTCTCGTGCCGACTCTGTGGCCCCTCTGCTGGCGGGGGCTAGAGAATGCTTAGCCACGAACACGCTGGGCGTGGAACTGGGCATCACTTGTTCGGTAGTGAGTGCTTGGCCACGAACGTGCTGGGCACGGAACTGGGCATCGCTACGAAACCAGGACGTGCGGATCATCCCTAGGGGAGATCATGGTGCATTGGTTAATGGAATAATTGGCTGTTTTCTGCGAAAATAGCGTGTGTTGATTAAAATGATTTTATGTGATTCATTTTCTGGGGAAATAAGGTTTTATTGATTTGGGTCATTTTCTGGAAAAATGACAGAGTATTATTTTTGGGCCAAAATGGGATTTTGGCGTGTGTTGAAAATATCTATTTTCGGAGAAAATGGTATTTTTGGATCTAATGCATATTTCATCATATGCATGCATGTTGGTCGCATTAATGAATTTTTATCTCGTAGTTGTTTGGTTTATACTTACCTGCGGTACCGTTCTATGGTAATACAGATTTTGATGCAGAGGAGGATAAGGGTGAGCCTGAGGAGTCGGCTCCGCCCGAGGAGTGATTGGATCACTCGCATTCTGGTTTGGGACTTGTATATATTTATTTTAGATGACTGTATAATTTTTAAACCCTTTTTACTGATTGTTTAAATTGTATTAACAATTCTGATACTTAGTTGACTTAATTATCCGCTGTGTTGTTTATTGTACACTGTTGCATGTACACACACTTGGCACTATCGTTGGGATGTGTGACCGTATAGTCACCATCCTAACTTCTCGATTCCCGTGTCTCCTTACATGAGGGTTGGGGGTGCCACACAGGTCTCTAGACTCGTCGACCCCGTCCAACAAAATTGAGTCCCTAGACTCACCACGAAGATGGGTCCCTAGACTCGCAGCAGGGTAAGGCCAAGTCTCTAGACTCGCCAAGCCCTCGTCCAACAAAGCTGAATTTCTAGACTCGCCATGAAGTCGGGTCCTTTCAACAAAGCCAAGACCCTAGACTTGCACAAGTTGCCTGCCTGCACTCTACATAATCGAGCTCGTATCTCAGTCTTGAGTTCAGAAATATTTACTGCTCGAGCCAGAGGAACAAATGAACGAGGATCGGCCTTCAAAATTTATTTTCTTACGTACTCGAGCGAACCAATTTGGCTGCATTTTCTAGTTTTGAAGATTCTCAAGGTCTTCTTTACAAATTGCCTTTAAGAATCACGGGGTACTGTGAGGGAGTAAAAATATTTGGGCCCAAGGCCATCAGGCCCAACAGGGAACAGAAGAGCAATATGGGTGAGGAGGCATGGGGTGTCAAAAAGCTATGGAGGGGCAGGGGGTCAGATGGCAGGTAAAGGAAGTCTGGGAGGTAAGGGAGGCCTAGGGGTTCAGATGGCAAGTAAAGGGTGTCAGAAGGGGGTAGAGCCATGGTGTCAGGGAATATGATAGGCTGTTAGGGAAATGGGAAAATGAGAGTCTGTAGGCACGCAAGGCAAGCCCTGTCACACCACAACAGAGGGCACGCAGGAAAATCATTCAGATAAATAGCGGGTCCGGACGACTCCCAAAGGGAGCTTCTTCTTCTTCAGTTATTCTTCTTCCTTTTTTACTTCTCCTTCAACCTTGGAACATGGAGCTCCAGCGAAGGATTTTTCTCTAGTAAATGTATCTAAAGCCACCATTGTGCAGTGAAGAATGAGAAACCATGAAAGATTATAAACAAGAATATTATATTGGATTTCTTCTCTCCAAATGTTCGTGGATGTAGGCATTATGCGTAACCATGTAAACCCATATGTCCATCTTCTCTTATTTTCTTTACACATTTCACCACCTTAGCCATATGCACCGACACAGTATAGACGTACTAGATCACTGCCAGGGGCTCCTAAAAATACCGATCGAGGCCCAAGTTGCCTCTGTGGCTATGAATGATTTTCTCCCCTTCTAGTCTATTGTGAGATTTTTATAGCATCAACAAGAATGATCATGTTTAATTGGCTGGCTAGCTTGATCTCCCTTTCAACAAGATGGAACTTTATTACTTGATCATGAAACCTTGTACTTCCTTGATTAGCTAGATGGAGTACTTGCCCTGATCGATCGAAATGCTCAATCTAGATTGTGCTCCTTATTAGTCCGTGCAATACTTGGCCCTCCTTCAAATAAATAACTAATCAACAACTTTTTAATCCTTTGCTGACAACTTCAAAAAACGGAAGCTTGACATGGTTACTGGGAAAAAAAAAAAAACTTATTTATTTATTTAATTTTATTAAAACGAATCTATTTTCACGACTGATCAAAATCTAGATATCATTCTATAGCTTTCTAGCATAAGGGATAATTAATTAGGTACGTAATGTCAAATTAATAATAAGTAATTCAATTCTCCTCTCTCCTTCGAAATGGAAGGTTGAGGTGGAGTGGGGGGTCCACTAAGTTCTAACAGAACTTGGGTGGTGCGATGGGGGTATTGACAAAGAGTAAGTGTCAGAGAGTGAGTGGGGTACGGTAGTGGAAGTCATTCAGGGGGTTTCTGTAGCTAGGAAAAGTGAGGAAAAAAGAAAAAAAAATCCAGAAAATAGTGATAGAAAGATGGAGGATATACAGGAGAAATGAGAAAGGCTGCATTTGATGGAGGATGAAGAAGCTGCAATAGACTTTGAGGAAGGTGTGGGGGATAAGTTTTCTTACAAAGGAAAGTGTAGTCTGGTGGGAAAAGTGTGCATGGATAGAAGTATAAGCAAGGAGGTGATGGAGAACACGATGAAGAAAGTTTGGAGAATAAGCAAACCTGCAAAGTTTCTTGAAGTAGATACAAATGTATTTACAATAACTTTTGCTAATCCAGCTAATAAACAACGTGTGTGGAGTGGAAGACCATGACTATTTGATTTTCATCTTTTTGTTCTAAAACCTTTTGATGAAGATACACCACCACAAAAGTTGAGATTTGAGGAGGAGTGCTTTTGGACATAGCTGCATAACATGCCACTATCTTGCATGAATGAGGACAGAGGAAAACAGATAGGTAACACTATAGGCTGGGTGGAGGAGGTGGATGTGAGGGAGGATGGAAATGGCTAGGGAAGATTCTTGAGGGTTTTGATCTCTATAGATTTATCAAAACCTCTAGCCAAAGGCAGAACTGTTAACGTGAAGGGGGACAAGCTCTGGATCCCTATAAGCAATGAAAGGTTGCCCAAACTTTGCTTTTCTTGTGGATGTTTAATTCATGGCAAGGAAGGTTGTGAAAGGATGAGTGAAGGGGTTGATCAATATGGGGTCTAGTTAAGAACATAATTAAAAATAGGAATTAAAAAAAAGAAAAGATAGGGAACCAGTTTATTCAAAAAAGAGCAATGAGGGAGGGAGGAGATGGCTTATACAAGAAAAAGGAGAAGAAATTTCTAATAGAAAGATGGGAAAAGAGGTGCTTAGTAAAAATACAACATCTAAGAAGGAAATGAGGTTTAGGGAGGACAAGTTTAAGGGAACAAATGAGAAGGAGGGGAAACTGAATGAGGTGGCAGAGGAGGAGTGGGTGACTAACAAGCAAACAGAAAGGGCAAGGGAAATCATTACTGAGGTGGAGGAGTATGAAGTAAAGGAGGTAGTAGAAAAGGTTTTAGAGAATGAAGGATTAAGGAATGAAGAAGAAATCATTATTGAGGTGGAGGAGCAAAGGGAAGATCTGTATGATACAATTAAGGAGTTCATTTCAAAAGGGCTCCATTGAAGGGTGAGTGGAAGAGAAGGGCTAGAGAAAAAGGGAAGAAAACTGTTGGCATGGGTGAATGTTACTTTAAAAAAAGAAAGAATGAGAATGAGGAAGGAAAAGAAAAAAAGAGACTGAAAGGAAAGAAGATTAGTTTGAAGACTGATGGTGAGAAATACAACCAAAAAGAAAGCATGGTGGAGGCTGTTAATCAGCACCACCTTCCTCAATAACAATTTTAAGTTAGAACTGTTGAGGGCTTGGGAACTCTCGGACAGTTTAAGACCTTTCCCTTATGGTGAAGGAAAAGGACCCAGATTTAATTTTTTTGATGGAAACCAAGTTGAATACTGAGAAGTGTGTGAGAATGAATTAGAGGCTTAACTGTGAGGGATATTTTGTGGTGGAGCCTATGGAAAAGAAGGGTGGTTTAGCTCTTTGGTGGAATAGTAGAGTGAAGGTTGAGTTACTAAACTATACTCAGAGGCACATTAGTGCCTGGATTTTAAATGAGAATGGAAATGATAAATGGTTTATGACAGGATTTTATGGCCAGCTTGAAACTAGTAGAAGGGAGGAAGCTTGGAATCTGTTAAAGTCTTTGAAGCCAAGTGATAATCAAGGGTGATGTGTCTTAGGAGACTTTAATGAGATTACTTATAATGATGAAAAAATGGGTGGTAAGCCAAGATCAGAGAGACAAATGGAAAGCTTTAGAGCAGCTTTAGAAAAAGGTAATTTGTTTGATCTCGGGTGGAGAGGGAACAAATTTACATGGACAACAAACATGAAGTTAAACTTTTACTAAAGAAATGCTAGATAGGGCAATGTCTAATCCAATTTGGGGATAAAACTTCAATGATTATTGATGGTAGTGCTGATTGGGAGATTTCAGATCAAAGGCCAATCCTATTGACAATGAAAAAGATAGGAGAAAAGGCTTGGAGAAGGAAGAAATTTTTTAAATATGAAGCAAGCTGGGTAAAAGAGGAGGGTTGTGAGGATGTTATAAGATGGGCTTGGCAAGATATGCAAAGGGAAATTATGCTCAAAGATTTCAGTTTAAACTGGACAGATGCAGAGGTGCCCTTTTGAGGTGGAGTAAGCTGATCAATTCAAATAGACTCCAAGGAATAAAAGAGAAAACTGAGTTGCTAAAAAAGCTTCAAGATGAAGAGAGCATATACAATTCTGAAGAAATCAAAAGAGTGTAGAAGGAATTGGGGGCAATACTTGAGAAGGAGGACCTTAAATGGAAGCAAAGAGCAAAACGGAATTGGTATGTAATGGGGGAGAAAAAACACTAAATTTTTTCATGCTTGTGCATCTCAAAGAAGAAGGAAAAATGTGGTTAAACAGGTTATGGATGAATAAAAAAATATGTTTACTAACCAAGAAGAAATCAAAAGGGCTTTTAACAATTACTTTGAGAAATTGTTCTCCAAGACAAGACCAAACTTGGAAGATATTGAAGGCTGTGTGCAATAGGTGGAAACTCGAGTCATAAGTGAAATGAATGAGAGTTTGACCACGCCTTTCTGCAGACTAGAAATTGAGGAAGATGTCAAATATATAGGGCCTTTAAAGTCACCTGGTCCTAATGGTTTTCGTGCTTGTTTCTACCAAAACCATTAGGATACTATAGGTGAGGAAGTGTGTAATGCAATCTTAGATTTCCTTAATGGTAACTCTCTGCTTTCTCTAGTTAATTTTACTTACATAGCTTTAATTCCCAAAACCAATAATCCTTTGAGTGTTACTGAGTTTAGGCCTATTAGCCTTTGTAATGTTATTTACAAAGTTGTCTCTTAAGTGCTTGTAAATAGGCTTAAAGGTGTACTGTTAGACATCATATCACCCAATCAAAATGCCTTCATGCAAGGAAGGATAATTACAGACAACATTATTGTTGCTTATGAGGTCCTACATACAATTAAGGTAAGAAAGAAAGGCAAGGAAGGAAGCATAGCCATCAAGCTTGATATGTCAAAGGCATATGATAGAACTGAGTGGGTTTATTTGGAAGCTATCATGAAGAAGCTGAGCTTTTGCAATGAGTGGACAAAGATGATTATGCAATGTGTTACTTCTGTCACATACTAAGTGTTGGCTAATGGTGAACCAGGGCAAAAATTTATCCATTGAGGGGATTAAGGCAAGGGGATCCTCTTTCCCCTTACCTTTTTATCATATGTGCAGAAGGCCGTAGTGCACTACTCAACACGACTAATCAGCAAGGGGAAACAAAAGGGATTTCAATTGTGAGGAGGGGGCTAAGAGTCAATCATCTTTTATTTGCAGATGATTGTGGTCTATTTGAAAGGGCTAGTGTGGAGGAATGGAGAAAACTGAAAAGAATCCTTAGCAAATATGAAGAAGCTTCTGGTCTGTTTTTAAACAAGGAAAAGACAGCTATGTTTTTCAGTTCAAATACTAACTTAGAAACCAGAAGAAGAATACTAAGGGAAGGAGGGGATTTGGTGAAAGGGAATTATGAGATATATTTGGGACTTCCACCTGTGGTGGGTAAATCTAAGTGTAACACTTTTAGGTGTTTAAAAGAAAGAGTTTGGTAAAAGATTAATAATTGGAAGAATTCTTTTCTCTCTAGTGTTGTGAAAGAAATTATGATAAAGGTTGTATTACAAGTTGTACCATCCTACACTATGAGTGTTTTCAGATTACCAAAGAAGCTTTGTAAAGAGCTTAATGGTATGCTTGCTAAGTTCTGGTAGGGTAACCAACAAAGAGAAAGTTGCATCCATTGGAGGAGCTAGAAGAAACTGGGGCTATCAAAAGGTAAGGGAGGATTGGGATTCAAAGACTTGGAGATGTTCAACTTAGCTTTGTTGGCAAAACAAGGCTGGAGGATTTTGCAAAATCCATCTTCTTTAACTGCTCAGATCTATAAGGAAAAAAGTATTTCAAAAACACCTCATTGTTGGAGGCAAATTGGGCATACACCCTCATTGATATGGAGAAAAGTGTGGAGTTCATTGAGGTTGCTTAAAGAGGGACTAAGGTGGAGACTGGAAAATGGTAGCAAGATCAAAATTTGGGGCCAAAAATGGTTATCCACTCCATCTTCTTTTTGTGTTCAATCTCCAATGGCTATACTGAATGATGATGCTAAGGTCAGTGAACTCATGGTGGAGAATAAAAAGGAATGGAATGAGGTCCTAATTAGAACTATTTTTACAAAAGAAGAAGCTGATAAAAAATGCTGCATTCCTTTAAGCAGAAGTGATGTCGAGGACAAGTTGATATGGGGCCCTTCAAATAAATGTATGTTTAGTGTCAAGAGTGCTTATTTTGGGAACAAGAAAGATCAAAGTTTGTACAAGGGGAATCCTCAAGAGGGGCAATTTTATATAGCAGATGAAAACATTTATGGAGTTTGAATTTACCTAGAAAGTTGAAAATATTTATGTGGAAGGCAGGTAATGAGTTGCTAGCTACAAGGTGGAACTTATTTGTAAGGAAAGTAATTGAAGAACCAAATTGTCCTATATGTCTTCAAGAAGATGAATCTGTTATGTATGTTTTATGGCATTGTCTCGCTGCAAATGCTGTTTGGACTATGCATTTAAAAATTCTACAAAATGGAGTATGGCAGAAGAAGACTTAAAAGAAATTTCTCAGTCCAAGTAGTGTTATCAGATCAGCTAAGGAAGGTTTGAGTGAAGTTCAACTAGCTCAGCTTTCATCAAAGGGACATGAAGGATCTACCAGAGTAGTAGGTGGTGAGAAACGATGGAAACCACCTTAGCAAAGCTATGTTAAAGCCAATTGGGATGCTGCCTTGGATGTAAAGGCTAAGAAGATGGGAATAGGTGTGATTATCAGGAATGAAAAAGGAGAGGTCATGGCTACTTGCAATTATCGGAGACCAAATGTTGATCTACCAACTATAACAGTGTTATGCTTTGAGGAAAGTAATGGATTTATGCAGGGACCTCAATTTCGACAAAGTAATATTTGAAGGTGATGCTCAAGTAATTATTAATGCAGTGAATGAAGTAGATGCGGGGTTTTCTTATTTTGATAATATCATTGAGGAAATGAAGATGGTCCTTCAAGACTGGCATGGTAGGAAGGTTCAATATTCTCATAGAAGCACAAATGTAGTAGCACACAATCTAGCAAAGGCTGTTTTAAAAACAGAGGAGGAGATGGTGTGGCTTGAAGAGGCACCAGCTTTTGTATTTACTAGTTTGCAGAGAGACAAAAATTGTATTGAGTTTACAGATATATGAGTGGATGAGGAATATTTTTCAAAAAAGAAAATAATAATATAATAATAATTAATTCAAGTTTGAAATCGTGTGTAGCTAAATATGAAATAAATCACTAGAATCTCGATTTCTTTTTTAAATTCATACATTTAAAACATTCACTCGAAGGAACCCATCACAATTAATTAAATTGCAAAAAGCTGAGACGTGGTAAATTATAATATTCTCATTTGAGGAACAAAAATAGAATAGGAAATTAGATTCATAGGTTTATTTTCTTTTCCGCTTTTTGCTTGATATTTTTTGCTGGCAAACAGTAGTTCTATCTAAGAACAATTGATCTAAATGAAAGCTGGAGCAATGATATGCATCTTTTTTTTCCCCCAAACAAATTTGAGATACCCTCTCTTTTTGCTGCTTTTCCAAGCAAAGTAGTTGTTAAAACAACAAAATCTTTCACTTATCCATCCATACATGCATTCCCCCACCTTTCCAAGACAGATAAGCTGCACACAACTATGGATTTGCAACTAGCTAGAGATGTACCCTTTCACCTAACTTCACTCTCTCCGGGCCTTAATAAGAGCCATATTCTCCCAGCTCCCACACATATCAAGCCCTTCAGCAAGCACCACTCTTGCATTTGAATATCTCCCAGGCTAAACACAGCCGTCAATAGAACAAGAAACCACAAACATGATGGCCAAACAGGTTCTCTTTGCCCTCTCAATTCTACTTGTTTTTCTCTTTGATAGCATTACAACTTTAGCTCAGCCAGCTACCGCTCCAGCATTGCCTGCCACGCCCCCAATCCCAGTTGCCACACCCCCAACGTCCCCGGTTGCCAAGCCCCCAACCCCGGTTGCCACTCCTCCAACCCCAGTTGCCACTCCTCCAACCCCGTCGGCCACACCCCCGTCCGGCCTACCAGCAAAGGCCCCAGCTCAGTCTGCCCAAATCCCTGTACAAAAGGGCCCTACTGATGTTGTCAAAATCTTGGAAAAGGCTAAGGGCTACTCAGTATTTATCCGCCTCTTAAAGAGCACTGGATTGGCTGGACAACTATATGGTCAGCTAAATAATTCAAATGTTGGCTTTACAATATTTGCTCCTACCGATGGTGCATTTTCAAGCCTCAAAGCAGGCACTATAAACTCTCTGTCTGATCTTCAAAAGACCCAACTCATACAATTTCACATCTTAAACACTGTGGTTACCCTATCAAACTTCCAGACTCTAAGCAATCCAGTGCCAACAGAAGCTGGAGATACCAGCGAGGGAGAATTCCCACTGAACGTGACAACTGCCGGCAATCAAGTGAATATATCAACTGGCCTCGTGAATGCCACATTGGGAGGTACAATATACTCGGATAACCAGCTTATCATGTATCGAGTAGACAAAGTGCTTCTTCCACTCGATATATTCGTGCCTAAGACTAAAAAAGCAGCAGCTCCCTCAGCAACACTTGCAAAGCCAAATGGAACTGCAGATGCTGCAGACAGTCCATCTGGTGGTGATGCTGCTGGCGTTGGTACTGATGACGATGCTGCTAAAGTGGACCACTCTGGTGCTGTGAGGCTCAGCTGGCGCGGAACATTGTTGTCCATTGGAGTTTCCCTGGTCGCATTCATTGTGACGAAAGCAACTTGATGTTAGCGGATACGTATCATCTGGATATTTTGCTTTGGTGGGGTCCAATCTTTAATATTTCTGCATGATTTCGATGAATTGGGTTGAAAGATCGTGATCAGTACTGTGTGTTCTCTAAATAATTGCCTTCTTTCGCTGTCCCATGTCATGTACCTTTTTCTTTTATTTTTCTCGTTAAAATTGTCCATGTTAAGGTCTAATTTTGAGATTTTTTTTTTAAATAAATTCTTATGCTTATTATATTTTTTAATTTTACCTGTTTTTCTTGCCATGTTCCCTTTCCATGCAGCCTCTATATTCTTCATGTGAATTTTGTGTACCAATTCCAGACAAGTTATGCCAGTACTGGGTCTGATCCTTTATTAATTTTTCACTTTGGAACTGCAGTATATATATATATATATATATATTAATAGAGTTTGGGGAGAGAGAAAATTTCAAAAAAAAAAAAACTCCAATGCAGCTTTGAACAGACAAGAAATTAAAAGACGAAAAATCTTAGGCAAGCACAAGTGCTGCGAGAGCCTCACGCGCGATGTTAGATTATTAATTTTTTTAATTAATTAGTCGGCCTTTTAATTAATTAATTTTTTATTTTATTTTTATTAGACTATTAATGTTATTCTTTAAATATATTTATTGGTTACACCCCGCAAAAATGGAAGCTGGAATATTACTATTAATTGATTTTCCGTTGAGAATAGCACACCCAATTAATTTATGTTTTAGAATAAAAATTTTAAAACGTAGAAATTAAAGAGCTCATAAAACCAAAACTGCTAATTTGAAAATAGAAATTTAGAAAGAAAAATGAAAATGAAAGAATTTTAAAAAGGGTACTGCATGCATCTTCTTCTCCCCACAACACAGCCTTGGTTCGACACAACCACCACCAAAAATATAAGAGCAGCACTATACTTTCCGAAAAAAGGTCCCGATTACACTTCCTGAACAGCACATTTCACTTTTTTATTTTTCTTTTCTTTTTTTCATATATTTTTTTAATCATCATAAAAATTTTTAAAAAAATAAAAAAATTCACAACATTATTAAAAAAAACTTCTTTAATCACTTAGGAAAAAAAAAACTCATTCAGGACGTTTAGCATTTCTCAAAATATAATGTCAAAATCCACCCAGCCTACGGATCGAGGGGGAAAAGACTTCCACATCCTTCAATTGAGGATGATTGGATTAATAGACTTTCCATCAAGTAAATGAATAATGTTATTATGCATTCTCAATTTATTCCATCATTTTAACAGTTTATACATTTATTTATTTTTTATTAATGGTTAAGGAAATGACTATTAATGTATTTGTGTTTTTCTTCTTTTTTAAAAGTATTTGAAATAAAAAGTAAAAAATAAAAATAAAAGTGCAATTTGCACTAAGCAACACAAAGAGTGGGCACCTGCAGGTGGCAGAGTAGCATCATTTTTGAGTAAATTTATATTTCAAAATTAGATTTAGTTTAATTTTTAATAAATTTCTATCTCTTTTTGTAAATTTTTTAACTTATTAGTTTTTTTTTTTAATTTTTAGTTTCCCTTGAGAAGAATAATTGTAAATGGTGGTTCATGAGCTTACTCAAAGATTGCCAACACTTGCCGAAGTGATATCTTATCCCAAAATCCCGCTATTCATAAGTCATTTGTGATCTGTAACGGAACTCTCTTTCATTTCTTCAATATAGTTGGCCGTTTACTCAAAGAGGCCGTTTTCAACTCATCATCCTACACACCCTACATCATACTTATTTTTATTTTATTTATTTTTTAATTTTATTCCTACTAAACTAATTGAGTTCTTCTATTCATAAAAAAATATAAGAAAAAAAACCTAACCATCCAAAAACATTACTATTTCAACTCTCCGTTCGCATCCATATACAAGTCCATCCTTTTCCTTCAATAATTTGTTTGATTAGTAGAATCCACAAATGTATGTTGAAAGAGAAGTGTTAGGTTTACAAATAAATCTTATAAAAGTAAAGCTCACAACCAAATGTATTCTATATAGTAAAAAGTATCTTACAATCTAATATACTATCACTACAAGAAAATATGCCTATTGCGGCGATTTTAATTTCGACGTAATAGAAAATGCTGCAATACATGTTTTTTTGAAGCGACTTTGTAGTCGCCGGTGACTTTTAATAGCAACTTCCTCTGTTATCATTTATTCGGCAGTTTTGTGGTTTTTTGCAGCAATATCTGGGTCTACTACGTCGAAAAGTTTCGTCGCAACTTGATTATAACTTGTTGCGTCGTTTTTTTTCCGCTGGCAAAAATCTGTTCTAACGGTAAGTATGTCAAACGGGCGCCATTGCGGACCGCACCAAATTTACTTCCCCAAACCCGCGAAACCCAAAACACACCAAAACTTGCCCCTTCTCACAAATTCCTCTTCCATTTACCACGAAATCACAGTCCTAACACAGCATCCCCTTCTCCATCGCAACTTGTCCACTCCATTCTCGCAATATTTGGTCACCTTCTCCTTGCCTTTGCCTTCGCATCCACAGATTCGACCCCGTAGCATTTGAATCCACTGGACTCGTAGAAGATTTTCGGGCAAAGGTGTTCGATAACTCGCAACCCCACTGAATTGGCGCCTCCTCATTCAACGTCAACAATGGCACCCATCTTCAACAGATAATTTGCAGAGAAGATCCCTCCACAAAGTCATTTCGGGTTCCCTGTCACAGTGGATCTGAATTGTTCAGCTTCACCAATTTCGACCCGAATTGACTCTTCGAAGTCGCCGCCGAGTGACTGTTAGGCAACCCACATCGGAGGTATATTGTCTTCAATAATCAAAATTTGCTCCCGAGTTTTTACAACCCTATAGGTAACTCTATATCCATTTGGATTTCCGCTCCCGTTCACCCTTGCAGTTCTCGATATTGCATTGCCATATTCCATTACTGATTATTTTGCTGGGGACTTTAATCTTTAGCCATTAGTACATACTTACAAATTCCTCTACGTATCTGCCTTTTTTGTGGCTTGTACCATTCTTATGATGTGGGTATTACTTTCTGGCGAATTTTTTGTTAGCTAGTATTGTGCAGTTGACACAGCACATATGCATGGATTTTGTACTGGTATGCCAAACATGCATGACCATCCATTCCACTTGTTACCCCTTTTGACATGTGTTTAACTCCAGGCAATTTTAGAAAATCCTGGACTACGTACATTGTTCTTTTTATATACCATTATTTTCTACTTTTGTTTGGCATATTAGCAACCCACATACATGTCATATGTTAGACGTCTGTATCTGACTTGGGAGAGCAGGGCCTGCATGTTGGTTACTGCATGGACCAACATGGAACATTATTCCCCACCATTCAATCTTGGTCAAAAATTGAATGTTGTTGTTCGCGTCCCGCGTGCATTGTTGAAACAATTATTGCATGCCTGTTAAGAGCTGCCCTATTACTTCCTAAAGTGTATTACTGACGTCGTGTGGTATAACAATCAATCTTGGTTATGCTCTGTATTATTACCGAAAGGTGATAAGGAACCTGGTTAAATCACAATGCACAATAACATTAATAAGCTGGCCTCAATTATATTACTTGTAAGTAGGATTCTAAGTTAAATATTACCCACATAGGGTCCCACCTTCTTTCTCTCCATTAGCTGAAACCGAGCCAACACAAACATGTCAATATAAACATTTTAACTGGCTATTAATTTAATTGGGTGGTATAGCCATTATGATCAATGACAGCTGATAAAGTGTTGGTGCCAAAGAGTGAATGGACCATCTCCCACCTGAATTGGAACGACCTCCCATCAAACTGTCTACAGGATTGATTTAGACGTATTGCAGCAGAATGTCCATTAAGTTAAGATTTCTGGATATATATTGTGGGTAATTAAATTGTAAATTTCTGAAAATTGTACTCATAAAATGAAAAATATTGATATATATTGTTTATTAATTAAATTACTCATTTATTGTGGCAAATTCTCATAACTCCAGTGTGGAGTTATTTAGATGGTTAAAGTGAATATATATCCTGCATATATGTTATCTATATTTAAGTTTATAATAATAGAGACACTTAATATTGCTATTGGGATGGAGTCTTGTTGGGTAATGTTAAGCGGATCCCGAACTGTTTGCGGCGTTTCCCCTGTGCCATTTAGGACAGATCTGCATCCAATAATATGTATATTCACATGCTTCTCATGACATCCAATTGATAGACTACATTCAATTTTAAATTTGTAGGTTAAGGATTTCTCTCCGTATTCAACTGCCCAACCAAGCACCATTTGGATTCTTGACTTGCTGTTTTATTTATTTTTCCTATAGACTGCATAAATCATAGCTGGCAGCCATTCATGCTATCTAGTTAATGGATTTTACTTGACTGAATCCCTCCCACTACTTGGAAGGGCTAATCAGAGACCTCCCACTACAAAATATATTCTCTGTTATATGACAGTGGTACTTATTTATCCTAATAATTACTAAACCATAATTATTACTTTCTATTTTGGTACGTTAGAACTTGACCTGTCTTGGTACGAGTGTCATCAAGACAGGGAGTTTTTGTTCTCTGCTTATTTTAAAACCCTAGCTTAGTGCATGGTAGGTGTAGATAAGATTGGGACAAAAGCTTTAGAGTTCAAGCTCTGCACAGGATTCACAGCTTGAATGTATTAATCTGTTTGGTACCCCTTTGAACCCCACAAATCTTTGGGTTGATGCCTGCATCAATAAATTTAACACAACTAACTTAATGACAGCGTTCACACGATGGGGAAACTATCTTCAATTGATAATGTATAACCAGACAAGTACTGTGCAGCACTAAGAATTGGACCGTAACAAATACTCACCACACTGTCTTCTCCCGGCCATCATTGTCTACTGATACAAGGTTGGATCAGATTTGTATATACATCAAATGTGATGCTAATGTAAAAAACTATTGTTTTTTGGAGTTGATGTGAAAAGGTTACCATGCAACCAATCAAATAACAATTTTTAATCACCATAGTTTATTACGTGGATTTCTTATCCTTGCTTAACCCAATTGCGTATTCCCAAAAATCAGTCCTGTAGAAAAAAGTGTTTAATGATTGAAACACTGCTATATAAAAAAATCTCCTGGGCTAATTTTGATTGGTTTTTTGCATACTTGGGGAATGACTTTGGTTTGTTGGGGACTCAATTGGCTTTGTAACATTTGTCCGGATCAAACTACAATATTTTCCACTACCACATAGCTAACTCAACTAATCACTTTTCCTTCATTCGAATTTTAACGGAATACGTTTGTCATAGTTGTGATGTTACAAAAGTAATATGGTACAAACTAATATGATTTAATGCAGTAGGTTAGATTATAACATTATTTTGATTGTAAAACATCATTCTAATATACTCCTATCTAGCTACATCATTGCATCAGAAATTTTTTATATATTCCTCATGTTAGACCCCTATATATTAAATTCCTTGCATATCTAATGTGTGTGTTACTATCTGTTTTCTTCTCTCAATTGTCTACAATATGATCAGCTTGGTTATCCTAGATGTTTCCTTTCTTTTTATGCACTTCTTCTGACCCATTGAAACTTCACACACCAAATTCTCTCTCTCTCTCTCTCTCTCTCTCTCTCTCTAGATAGCAGAGGTGCAGAAAGTTGTGCTCTTATCAAGTGTATATTGTTGTTGTAAATAGACAAACTAGTGCGGTCATTCATGGAACCTGTCCTTTTCCTATGAACGATTAATTCACCCATTTGAAGGCTGATTGGATACCCTACTCGTATACCAATTTAAAGGTATTGCAGCAGGCAATAAACCGGTTTATTGAGTTGAAATAATGGTAGAAATACTTTGAACTCAAGACCCACCTCACAACTCTCGACTCTGAGTCTTTTAAATGTGTCTTCGCTCTCAACCCATAAACAACACTCAACCAACTATCACCGCCAACTTCCCCCCTATCACCATATATATCACCAGAAATAGATCCGTTTGCCACTTCGGAGGTTGGTAGACCAAATTAATTCAGCTCTCCCACAGATGCAATAACTATAGTTAAGCTAAAGACTTAGGATCCATCTTTCTAATTATTTATATGAAATCATTTTGATTTCATACCCTTATTAGCTCTCTGTTTTGAGCTAAATTCGCTCATAATAGAGAGCTTGCTTATAGCCATATTCTCATTTTTAATTCCTTCCAAACGACAATATTGGTAGACTCTACTAATAATGTTGTTTCATGCCTTGTAGTGATGGACAAAAGCTGGATGACTGAGCCCAATAGACTTCGATCACCTGCTTACGCCATAGGCGTTAACAATTTCCTTGAGATGGCGCGAAACCACGCCAGCGGAAGTGATCGGATTCGGTGTCCATGCCGAATATGTTGTAATAATCTCTTCCTGCCCTTATTTACCGTAGAGAGTCACTTGTTCATAAATGGGATCAATCTGAACTACATTGAATGGATTTTCCACGGTGAGGAGGAAACCCGAAATTTCAATGTGGATGATGAAGAAGTTGCTGTTTGTCATGAAGATGAATTCCTCGATGATATGGACCATATGTTACACAACATATGGGCTGGGACAAACTTCGATGTTCCCCAAAGCAGCACTCCATTGCCAAGCCGGGATTTAGTTCCTGATTCATTACTAGTGTCATCGTTTGACACTCTATTAGAGGATGCTCGACATCCACTTTACGACGGTTGTACAAAATTCTCTAAACTGTCGTTCATTGTGAAATTGTTACACATAAAAATACTTGGTGGTTGGTCAATCAAGTCATTTGATATGCTTCTTAACTTGTTGAAGTCTGCTTTTCCGGATGCTGAATTGCCAAACTCATATGAAGATGCTCGTTCATTGGAGCGAGGTTTGGGCTTCAAGTACACCAAAATTCATGCATACCCCAACGACTGCATCTTATATTGGAAGGAGTATTCATAACTGAATTCATGCCCTATATGTAAGGCCTCAAGGTGGATGTCAACTACAAATGGGACCCGGGTGATCCTTCAAAAGGTGTTGCGACATTTTCCTGTAAAGCCAAGATTACAACGGCTTTTCCTGTCTACAAAGATTGCAGCTGAAATGAGATGGCATAAAGAGAAGCGAGTGACAGATGAGAATAATATTCGTCATCCCGCCGACTCTAAGTCTTGGAAGTCATTTGATGAAGCCCATAGTTGGTTCGCGAATGATGCTTGCAATGTTAGGCTTGGTTTGGCAAGTGATGGTTTCAATCCCTTCAACAATATGGCTAAGCCTTACAGCATATGGCCAGTGATCCTTGTACCATATAACTTGCCACCGTGGTTATGCATGAAAGAACAATTCTTTATGACATCCCTTATCATTTCTGGCCCAAAATCACCGGGGAATGACATTGATGTTTATTTACAGCCGTTGCTCGATGAATTGCTTGAACTTTGGGAACATGGGGTACCTACGTATGATGCCTCCAGCAAGGAAACGTTTAGGCTGCATGCCACTTTATTGTGGACAATCAATGACTTTCCTGCCTATGGGAATCTTTCTGGTTGGTCAACAAAAAGAAAATTTGCATGCCCATGCTGCAATGCGAATACAGATTCTAATTGGTTGAAGTATGGCCGGAAACACTGCTATATGGGACATCGCTGTTTCCTCCCGCAAAACCACATTTGGAGGAAGAAAAAGTCGTTGTTTAATGGTAAAGAAGATCATCGCATCCCACCAAGGGTGTTAGGAGGAGCAGATATTTTAAGTCAGCTACAGATGGTTGGGGATGTATCATTTGGAAAATCTCTTAGGAAGAGAAAACGCACTGCTGTAGAGTTGAACTGGACGAAGCACTCCATATTTTTCAAGTTACCTTATTGGTGAACACTTCGTCTCCGACATAATTTAGATGTCATGCATATTGAGAAGAATATATGTGATAACATCTTTGGCACTTTATGAATATTCCTGGGAAAACAAAGGATAATATAAACTCTAGACGTGATCTGGAGTTATTGGGATTAAGAAAGGAATTGCATTTGAAGGTTGAAGGGCAGAAAATTACCATGCCTCATGCATTGTACACGTTACACGGAGAGGAAAGAAAGACATTTTGTTCTTGGATGGCCAATGTTAAATTTCCAAATGGGTTCGCAGCCAATGTCTTCCGTTGTGTTTCTGTACGTGATTGCAAAATCGCGGGCTTCAAAAGCCATGACTGCCATGTTTTCTTGCAGCGCTTACTGCCTATTGTTGTCGGCGGGTACTTAAGGAGTGATATTGTCTTAGCGTTGAGTGAACTAAGCACTTTCTTCAACGAGTTGTGTGCGAGAACACTGGATATGAATCGTCTGTCCCAGCTTGAAACTGATGTCGTAAGCATTCTATGCAAATTGGAGATGATATTCCCTCCATCATTTTTCGATGTCATGATTCACCTAGCTGTCCATTTACCTCGTGAGGCCATACTTGGGGGTCCAGTTCAATACAGGTGGATGTACCCATTTGAGAGGTATTTGGGCAAATTCAAGCGGTATGTCAAAAATAAAGCACGCCCAGAAGGTTTAATAGCGGAAGCATACATTCACATCGAATGCCTGACATTTTGCTCAATGTATCTTAATGATGTTGAGACGAGGTTTAATCGACCGGACCGCAATGTTGATGTTCAAGAAGAGCCGACTTCAGATGGATTTTCAATCTTTAACCAAAAAGTTCGTCCGTTGGGTATCGCTTCTGATGTGCGATTAGAAGATAAACTCTTTATCGTTGCCCATTGGTACATGCTTAACAATTGCCAAGAAATTGGCCCCTACTTGGAGTAAGCATCCTTGATATACCATCTTTCTGAAAAACAAACCCATAGATTTCATTTTTCCCTGGGCTTGCTAAAATTGTTGCATGTCTCATACTAAGTAGTACTAACATGGTAGATTTCCTCAATGTGATGTGTGCAGGGAGCACTACGAGAAATGTTAGGTGAACAACCAAAATTCTATTGATCGAACACATCAACATGAGTTTCCAGCGTGGTTCAAGAAACGTGTAAGTTAGACTGATGTTTGTCTAGTTAGGAAAAGGAATAAGACCATTCCTTAGGCATTCCTGAACTTAATAATTTAAGCAATTAATGTATCCATATGTTGTAGGTTCAAGACCAGCGAGCCAACAACCCACTTGAGGTCTTTGCAGATCTATATGCGTTAGCTTGTGGTCCTGACAATTGGGTGGCATCGTATGTTGTTTGCATAATAAATGGGAAAAGGTTCCATACAAAGCAGCGTGAACTTCGGCGATGAACACAGAATTCGGGTGTGGTGGTAATTGGGGACCAACAATCTAACAATGTAGACTTCTATGGTGTTATCAATGATGTCGTGGAGTTACACTACATGGGAGGTAGTCGAGTGTACTTGTTCAGTTGTGATTGGTTTGACGTTGGTGATAAGAAACGGGGGGTATGAGTAGACGACTATATGACTAGCGTCAACATGGGTAGGACTTAGTATAAGGACGATCCATTTGTCTTGGCATGCCAGGCTTCCCAGTGTTTTTACATTAGAGATCTAAGAATGAGGGGAAATTGGTGTGTTGTGCAAAAGTTCACAAATAGGAATGTATATGACATTCCACCAATAATGAGGGTGTTAGAAGATTTAGATGGTCAATGTAGTGACAATGATGCTTATCAAGAAAATGAATCTGCATATGATTACGTACCCATGCAATGTGATGAAGTTCCCGTCGCAACTCCATTAAGTAGGATTGATATAGAACCTAGGGAAATTGATGCACGCGAAGTGGCAATGATGGGTCCAGCAGGCATAGATTCAGTTACAGGAGCAACAATGGAAGATTCCCTCGCCATGTCTGGTTCAGCAGATGGCTATGGAGATGGAGAATATTCTGATGAGGAAGACCTATCCACAGATGAGGAGTCCATGTAAGAATAGACAATCACTTGGAATATTTCTTGGAAGGTAAATACTCTGTCTTTTTCAAACCCCCTAAAAGGGTGTGTGGTCCTAGACCATACACACCTGTTTCCATGTACACTACAAATGTAGATGCACATCTAGTTGGTGCGTGTTGTGAATATGCTCAATAATTACATGTCCTTATTGAGCTAACCCAACTGTTGTGGTTTTGTTAACAGGTGTATGCTCCAAGGGGTGTGAGATGGCCAACGCACAACATTTCATCAATAAAGTTACCTTCTTCATATTGCTCGTTCATTTTTTCCAACACATTTTTTTCACGCATTAAAATATAGAAGATTTAGTTGCCACTTACCTTGGGCTTCGATGCAGGTGCGAGGTTGGCGTACATGTTCGCAAGGTGTGATACGGAATAGAAGATGTGTGTAGTGTATAAACTAATTCCCATAATCCATCAATATGCATGGCCATTAGTGGCAACATAAATTTAAACAAAGCAGACCATTAATTGTTTATCAAATTTAAACAAACCTGGGCAATATTTAGTATAAACAGCATTTCGAAATAATAAGCACCCACCCCCTAATTGAAATTTGAAGACTTAAGCTCATATGAACCATTAATGACAGATTAATCTTCTCCTTGGACTGATAATATTGGGTACTGTCTTATCATGTATATTTTATTTAAAATCTGGCCAACTTTGTCAAATGGAATATAGTGGTAAAAATGACTTTCCTGCCTTGGGTTATGGCATTTGCCAAACAAAGTATAGATGGTGATGAGATTGTTAATAGACTATGTTATGAAGTAATGTTAGATAATGCCATGGTCAATTCAGGTGTAAGATAAAATGTGAATGGAAAAACTGGTTGTAACACGTATATGAGCATCAGGGGAAATTGGTTTTTACTGTTTGATGCTTGCTGCATGTTGGCATAATAAGCAGGTTGACAACTATAAAAGTCTTCCCACAATAGGGGGCATTTATTCAAGGCCTAGAGAGAAGACTAATGTTTTAGTGAATAATATAGAGTTCAGTAAGAAAAATCTTAATTACATTACCCAACTTGAAATTTGTTAAATTATATGGACGAAGCAAATTTAATCTAAAGATTTAATCAGTTACCCATACTGCTGTGAATAAAATAGTGATTTACTAGTTCTATAAAGATGATGCTAAATAAATCAATATAAATGGGATAAAGTATATATACTTAGACTGGGGGATAATAACAAAGAATCTGGCCAGCTAGAGGGGTGCCAAGGATTTCCAGTACTTGGTTTCAATGTAAACTACACTTCTTTAGACCTGAAGTAAAAATGCATGGCCAGTTTCTACACTCAGTATACAGCTGTCAACTTTTAGACAAATTCCAATTTGCATGTCCCTATTGGGAGAACTGATATGCGTTAGCTTGTGTATCTCAGGATAAATGATAAAAAGTTGGCGCTAACATCCAATAAAGATGGGCGGGAGTTTTACAAAAAGCTGAGACAGAATGAGGGCAAAACAGTAATCTCATGCTGCTGACATGAGATTGAGAGCTAACACAGTTTAAGTCATGCGCCATATCATACTTTCACATGGCAAAACCAGAAAACACTTGAAGATTCCAGATTTTTCTCGCCATGCACCTCTAGCTGCCCTGCTGCAGCCTGAAGAAAAGCTTGAGCTTTGCACCCACCCACGGCCATACCTGGAAGCTTCACTAGACCAGTACTAATCTGCTAGAAAAATCCACCCAAAGTTGCTACTGTTTCATGGCCAGTGAAGTGGAGGTTCTTTTTATGCATTTCATCGAGGATGGAGTCTGAGGTTCTGTGGTAGGCTTCTCCAAAAAATAACTGGTACGTATTGTTAAAGACCCTTAAGCACTCTTTGTCCATAAAAGTGGGAGGTTTGGTCGACACATGTTATTTTCTCATCTGGAATTTTCTCGTGGAATGCTGATGTATATTAGCTTGGGGGGTTTTGTTGGGTTAAAATAACATGCAGGTAGGGCTGTAGCTATTTACAACATAGGAATATCTATTAAATATGTGGAGTTTATGTATTGCTCGAAATGGCATGTTTACATCAGGATTCTCTGTAACGGGAACCAGATTTCTTTTCAGGTGCACACTACTACTTGTTTTCAGCTGCAATCTGGTATTGCACACACTTGCCAACTAGCCAAAAGAGAAGGTTCGTATACAATGTCATATATATCCTTCCACACATTGTATAATAACTATTTATCATTTTGATTAATAAAACATACTTAGTTTGATGTTGGGAAGTTCTTTGGATGCCAATAATGTATCCTTCTCCCTCTGAAAGTTATAATAGGTTGATGAAAAGCATGTGGTCTGTGGTTCTTTCTTTTGTTTCCAGATTTGTGCCATAGAATCTGCCCAACCGTTAGAGGCATTGCCATGCAATCTCTATTATTAGATTTCAGCATTAGATGGTTTCACATATTGTTTTGTTGTTGGTAGAATTGGATCAGAAAAATAAGTGAGGTTTGAATGTGATGCTTCTGATGCTTATGGAGTCCATTTCTGTTCCAACACATTAAATGTACTTCCAATTTCCATGTAAGCATATATTATTTGTAGCCAGTTGTTAACTAACTATTTTTTCAAATTTAATGACTTATATTTTTAGGTGACCTCATGGAGAGAAGTGGCCGTTTTAGAGGAAGAGGACCAGTAATCCGTCCTAGACGACGTTTGCCACCGTGGACAAGTCGAGCCCGCCGACCACGCGGTGTTCACATCGCGTCATACCACAGCCCTGTTGTGTCATCTGAGTCCAACTCAGATGACTCAACACAGCCTCCCTCACACGTTTGGGAGACTCCACCTGCCAATCCAATCCCACAACCGCAACATACTAGAGATGAAATTGGTAAGGTTAATTACTGATTATATATGCTTAAAACTATTTAACAGTTTTAATCATATAGTAGTACAATAGGCAATAATCACCATACAAAAAAATCTATTGATTTATTATTTTATACTGCCAAGCAGACATGGACGCGACGATGGTGCCTATTGTAAACCAAGTCGAGAATAAATGTTCGCGTGGGCTTGCGAAGTGCACAGAGTTTGAAAAATTGTGAAAGCATGGGAAAATTCACTTGAAGATTAATGAAGGAGAAACCGCCCCTTGTTGTGAGAACGCGCCAATGTTTACGACGCGAATAACATGGATATTAAAACATCATTTGGACATGTCATATGCTAGATGGAGTGACGTACCCAAGGCAGAGAAGGACGAGCTTATTGAACGGGTCCGGGTAATTTTCTCTAAACTTAACTGACAAAACTAAAAGTGAACTTAGTATTATGACAGTGTCAAAATTCATTTGGTTATAAATATGTAGGGTGACTTCGAATTAGATTGGGAGCTGGATAATCATCGACTAGCAGTTACGAAACAGCTGCGAAAGAGGCTTAACGCCTTCCACCATGAGTTGCATAAGAAGTACATGGCTTATGGCAGCCATGAAGAAGCGTTGGCGTCTAGGACTACTTTGGTCGACAATCTCGTATGGGTAAAGCTATGTGGTCGATGGGGATCTGACGCGTTCAAGGTATGGTGTGGTTGTTAATTGACATTAGTTAGATAAGTAATACAATTACCACTTAGGTTGGAGGTCAACAGCTTGTTCACGTGTTCACCCAGCTAAGAATGGTTGTTATTGGCAGAAAATGTCAGCCCAAAATCGGGAGAACCGGAAGAGGATCAATACCAATCACACTGCAAGGCGTAAATCGTTTGTCCGGATCCTAGAGGAGAAGGTAATATAATAGTTTGGGTGGGATATGCTATTATGCAAACTAAAAACAGCCATTTTGCTCCATTAAACTTGTAGGTAGCCATAATGATTAATTTGTGGTTGGGTTACGAAACCAGTTTTGAAATAATCGAATTGCATATCTAAAGTGTATATTTGATTGATACATGTCATATGCACATTGTAGAGGGCTAAACGAGCCAACTTGGTGGACTTCTACAAGGAAGTTCGTTGATCTAAGAAGATGGACAAATTTGTGACGCCTGCCATAGAAGACATTCATGTGAGTCTTGAAAAATTACATTCTGCCACTACTACTTGTAAATGGTTGATGGTTCATTTATTTTGAATGCAAAGTGATAAACAAGTAAACTTCATAGGAGCAGTTACAATAAATCTCTCTCTCCATGTGCAGAAATCCATGGTCTCAGAGATGGATGAGTTAGACCCCTCCCAACGTACTGAGGAGGCAGCGGCGATAGTCTTCAGGGAGGTACTTGGAAGTCGACCAGGTTATGCACAAGGGCTAGGCTAAATGGTGATCCTAGAGACTACCAGAGTTCGTGAAAGGGAGCGAGATCAATGATACTCAGATTTAGCGGACAAACATAAGAGGGATGCAGAGAGGCACAAAGCTGAACTAGACGAGATGAAGGCAAACATGAACAGAGTTTTGGAGAGACAAAATGAGATGGAGAGGATGATGACGACATTCTTTGCCGAATTCCCTTATCAGCTCACTGACTCTCTTCGGAGGTCTCAGTGAGCAAGTTACAATTTATAGATAGAAGCAGTGATCTTTTTGAGTAGTTTGGGTGCATTTTTGGTAGAGAGATGGTGGATGGGCAGTATATATGCATTGGAGGTTAAATATATAGTGTTTTGTGGTAACTAGAACAACCTCGATGAAACTAGTGTCATTTGATATGAATCATGACATCTTTTTTGACAGTCGAGGAGGATAAAGCTAGTAATATGAATGTTGGGTTTTGTCAAATATGGGTTGGGGGGGGGGGGGATGACACAACATGCTGTGTTATAATGGTAACAAGGTATGCTCTTCAGATATTGTACCTATATTTTCCAGCACATTAAATGTATTTATTGTGACTATGGCATGTTATCTAAATCTGACATAATGTTGTTATACAGGCACATATCAACGGGCAGATTTCTTGTAAACCAAATTGCGAAACCCAAGTTGGATAACAATTGAGGTGGATGAGACTGAGACCAAACTGGTACTGCAGATGGTTAAAGTGGGAAAAGGCCAGTGGTTTCCTTTGGGGTTCATTTCAGGTGCGCTTGTTTTTCATAATATAGATTAAGAAAATATTATAAGACATAACTATAAGTTGATGACATTGACTATGTTTGCTTCTTCATATTTGCTTGCAAAAAAACACACAAATATCTTCTGGATCTTCCACACTACATTCCACTAAGTACCTCTCATTCAAATTATTCTGATGATATTTGAACATAACATAATTTGGATAGTTATCATGGAACTTGTCCACAATTCCATTATTACTGTTTGAGTTCTGCATTTGTGGGGGTATTTTTGAATGTAGGCGCAGTAGAGTAAAAACAGTCATCCTGCATCATGTGAAAGTTAGTCACATTGCAGTAAATATTCTTAACTTGTGTGTTCATAGGTATAGAAAGACTGTCATGAGATGGGATAGTTAGATACTAAGCATGTTGGAAGACAATTTTTCCTGAAACTGATATAGGTGAAAATGACTGCAGCAACATTACAGTTTAGAACCCACCTTCGTCAGCGCCAGCATATATCAGCATATATGCTGATATCAGTCCACAACTATAGCCAAAAAACTATCAGCATATATCAGTCCAATGTCAACAACAAACTAAAATTACCCAAAGAAATGAATTAATGGATTCACGTAATTAATTTCTCCATGCTGAAAGAGAACAAAAAGGGTGAAAAAAATGAAGACAAACTAGCCAAGCTGTTTCCACACTCCGGGGACCAATTACATTAAAGTTCCTCGAACCTTCCATATTCATGTTGAGCGGAATGTGGGGAATTACGATATATGTTCCAAATTCTAACTAGTATCTTACGTGGATTTTCATATATATATATATATATAGTGGTATACCTATATATATATATATATATATATACACACCATCGCTGAATAAAGAAATACTTCAATAAATATCATTAAAACTTATATGTACAATTACTGGGTAGAAAATAAGAAACATGTACAAAAAGCAATTAAAATAAAAAGGGAAAATCCAGCTAGGTAGGTAATTATAATTGAAGGCAGAGAAACTGGCTACTCGTGTTTGAGTGTTGAAATGTTGAGAACATTTATTTTGGGTAACAGTACTCATTGCATACCCTGGGAATTAACACTTGAAGCTAGCCTAGCTTAATATAAATTTGTCAAAGACATTGATATGTTGAAGGGTTATTGACAAGATCTAGAGAGAGAGAGAGAGAGATATTAAAATTGTCCATGATTTAATAATACAAGTACTAAGATACAAACAAAGAGCAGGTTATCAAGGTAGGAGAAGGTTGGCAGGGAGAGAAGGGATCAGATTTTATATATCAACATCACAACATGAGAAAGACACATATATATGGCTTCAATCGGGACACACTTCCAAGAGAAAACAATGATATCATAAACATATATACCTGAATTAATAATGTTAAATGAATTTCATGTAGATCTAGGACCCTTTGAGACAATACAATTTTATTGGAATATATAGTCCATGTTCTGGACTTCTACTTGTGAAATCTCAAATATTCCACAAAAGTCTGTGACTACCCTGCTCATCTCCCGGCCCTACCCCCCCAACTCCATACCCCACCCCCCTCATGATATTATTTCTACATGCATACATTTTCTATGGTCTTATCTGTCAGCTGCCATGTGATCTATTTATATGATGATCAAGAATATACAACCAAACTCTAAATTAATTGTGTAAATTAAAAACAAGATCATCTCTACATATTCTTGAAGAATAATATCACGAGGATATTCAACATTTTAACATTCCTTTTTGGTATGCCGATCTTTCCCTGAAGGTGTTCGAGTGGATTTTGAGTCAGCTTTCTGAGTCTTTTATTTCAAAATCTTAGTTCTACAAGACAACCATAACATCTAAAATCCACTACTTAGCTGTAGATCAATATGGGCTAGTTATCATTGTTACAAGATTTGAATAAATTTAATTTAATATATTAGTGTGATTCAGGCTAATGATACCATGATTCTACAGAGAGAGAATTCATGTTACTGCATGTCCTGTAGTGTATATATATATATATATATATTTAGAAAGGATGTATGGGAAGTGGTTATATTCAAGTGGTTATATTCAAGTAGTGATATTCAAGTGGTTTCATGCCTAACGATATATGTTAAACCTGGATGACTGAGATGCAGGGTTGTAACCCAGATGCAAGGGCTGATTCATGTACATGAGCAAAGATGCTCTGCTTCTTGTAGATGGGAAAGTAGATGCAGTACTTATTTTGGTGGAGATCCAGTCATGCATGCTGCAACAAAGAGAATACAACTAAGAGCTGCGAAGGGCATTTGGACTGAAAGCTTTAGAGTTCATTGTTTCCACCCTTGTTAACGTAATAGGGTATGATTCCTAACTGCTCAAGCCAGCCATCTTTCTACATGTCTATAGGCAATATGCACCGGTAAATGTATATAGTGGCTTATAAGGAAGTTAAAATGACATGATGTAACAAACTAAATGGGCTATATATGCTGTTGACATGAACTGCTTTGGGATATTTGATGAATGAATCATGATCTGTGTCTTAGCACTCATGATGATGGTTTATTTAATATTCTCAAAAGGAAGGCGTTTCTATGTATGTATATACTTGGGTGTTCAGGATCGCCATTCTCAACTTGATGATATATGTATACATGTAGCTATATTATACTAGATGACTACTATATATGCATTGACTTCTTCAAAATTAGTACATATTAAATTTGCATCAACATTGCAAATTTAATTATGCATGAATTTGTTTGTTTATATTAAATTTGTTCATAATTGATGTTTGTGTAATTATAAACTACGTACCAACCCAGATTGACGTTGCCACAGATCATTTTAATGCAAATATATATTGCAAATTATATATTTAAATATAATATATTATATAATATATCTAGCTATATTATACTATAAATATAATGCTTTAATTAACATATATGTTAAAGCATTATATTTATAGTTGGGGTATTCACTACAAAAGTAGTGCAGCAGGACAGTAGCGATATTGAGAAAAATACGTCCACATTTTGACCTGAAACAGCAACAGAAAAAAATACCTATTGCGGCGAAACAGGTACCTGACGGTAATGAATCCCTGCATGATTAAATGGACTACAGTGCGTCGAACACAAAATTCGCTGGAAGGAAACCTATTGCGGCAAATGGCAATGACGTTGCAAAAACGCTATCGTGGCGATATAAGAACGCCAAGAAAGTAATGCATTATTGCAGCAGACTGTATATTCGTCGCAATAACCTATTTCCAGCAAATCAGGCGGATTTTACGTCGACATAGGTTGCGGCCACAGAATCTAATTGCGGCGATTCATGAGACGCCAATGAAATAACGAGGGTATTTCCAGCAATTAATTAACGTTTTTGCGTCGCATAATGTTGATGATAGTCCCATCTTTCGTCGATTTAATCTTGATGCCTGTACACGCATTTGTGGCGATTAAGGCCATGACTTGCGGCGAGCTTATATCGCAGGAAAAGAGAGTACTAATTGTGGCGAATTTAACATCTTGCTGACATTGGGCAAAAAAATGCATTTAATCTCAACCAACATGCGGCGATACAATTTGCGCCAAGAAAGCTTTGTTGCAGCGAATTCAGGGGGTATTTGCAACGAAAGGAGGCGCTGCGAAAGGGGTGTTTTCTTGTAGTGTATATCAAACTGCATCAGTTTGTGAATGCTATTTTTGTAAAAAAAAATTGTGAATCAAACATTTCCCTCAAAACTCAAAAACTCATATGGATAAATATGATACATTAGATATACTTTATAGTAATAAGTATTTTACAATCTGATACACTATAAAAAATTACATTAGTTTGTAAATTGTACTTTTGTGAAATTTTTTTGTAAACTAAATAATTTCTAATCTTATAGTCGCATGCCAACCATGCTTGGAGGGTAGAAATATCAACGATCGATACAGAGAAGTTGTAACAAAGGTTTAAGTTAATGTTGGTGAAAAGAGAACAATGGGGCAAAAAACTAAAAAGAACTAGTCCTTCGCCTTTGGGCTTTAGGGAGGGCCGTGCCCGCAATCTGTGATTGCAAGCCTATCATTCTGTTCAAATTCATTTTCCAAAAAGTGCTAATTTTTGTCATATAAAAAATGTTTTAATTATAAAAATATTTTATCAAATTAAACTTACGTAACTTAATATAGTACATCAAATTATAAAGTTATTTTTATTGTAAAAATATCTAACATATTACATAAAATTACGTTAGAATTTACTTTTTCGAGAATTTTTTTTTTATGCACATAGCAATTCTCTCTTTTCACTATTTTCTTACATGATATTAAACTATTTTTGGATAAGCTAGAAACGTCATAAACTTTCAGTTGTTTAATAGCAATTCAAGGGATGATAAAAGGGATGGAAATCCTCCAAATCTAGGTCCTAGAATGGAATAGAGATCGATAAATAAAGGAAAATATGACTCCCATTTGTGCCCCCAAATGTACCCCGCCATCTCTTGTATTTGATTTTATTTCTTAATTTTATTTCTTAAGAGTTAAGGAAGTGACTATTAGTAAATTATTGTATTTTTTTTATAAAATATTTAATGATGCTAGGACACGTTTGGTGCACTTGAGGCATTGGGAACCACTTCATCTATCTATTTTCTCTCACTCTAAAACCGATAGTTCGATCGTCAAGATCTTGTGAATCAATTGGCAACATCTTGATTTCTCACTAAGAGAACCAAGGATCGAATCTTCTTCCCTTGTGTAATTTAAAAAAAAAAACGAGCGATAGTTGGGTCGAAACCTCCAAATGATTCAAATCCTAATAAAAAGATTACATAATCGTATTGATATATGAAAAGGAAGAAATGATGCTGATCATTGTTTGCCCTGGCGCATCAAATTGAGATCTCCCCTCTTTTTTTCCTGCCTTGCGAAGCAAACTAGTTGCTAAAACAGCAAAATCCCTTTCTATCCAATCATCTCCCCACCTCTCCACGACAGATAATTATCAGCTACAAAAAAAGGATTTGTAACTAGAATTATTGAGCCATTTCAACTAACTTCACTCTCTCCCAGCCTCCATTTAATCCCTCTTCTCCTCCCTCTCAAACATGTCAAACACTCCTAGCTGAAATCCAAGACTACTCCTGCATTCCCAATTTTCCCAAGAAAAACATATCCCTCCACACAAAACAAATCTACAAAGATGACCAAACAGGCCATCTTCTTCCTCTCACTTCTACATGTTTTTCTCTTCCACTGCACCATTACTTGTGCCCAGTCTCCTGACATCACTCAAATTCTGGATAAGTCCGGCGACTTCAAGGTCCTAATCCGCCTCCTAAAGAACACCGGTGTTGCCGACCAACTCAATGGGGAGCTCGCGAAATCAAACACTGGTTATACTTTTTTTGCTGCACCCGACAAGGCATTCTCGGAGCTCAGATCCGGCACCATAAATAAACTTAGTGACCTACAAAAGGTCCAATTTTTGCAGTTCCATATCTTAGCCACCTATGTTACTCTGACAAACTTCCAAACTCTGAGCAACCCTGTGCCGACCCAGGCCGGAGACACAAGCGCCGGACAGTTCCCGCTAAACGTTACCTCCTCGGATAGGGAAGTGCATCTCTCCACCGGTGTTGTCAATGCCACAGTGGGGGCAACTCTGTATTCTGATAATAATCTGGCTGTTTATCAAGTGGACAAAGTGCTTCTTCCTCTTGATATTTTTAGTGATTATAAACCTCCGGAACCCGTTGGGGAGAGTACTCCTCCTGTTGCTGCTACAGTAGATCAGTCTGGTGCGGTGACTCTCGCCATGCATGCAATGTTTGTACTCCTTGGAATCGCTGTGAATGTTGCAGCAGTACTGGGTTTGTGACCCAAAGAAACTTGAAGATATGTTCTCTGGCCAGTTTCCCGAATGGGATTCTTTCTTGGGGTACTTCAATTGTCTTGTACTTTTGTATGTTTTTTGTTGATTTGGGTTGAATAGTCGTGATCATCGACTCTTGAGTGCTTCTTTTTATAATTGCCATCTTTCTCTGTTCCATCCTGTATCATGCCCATTTCTAAAGGTCAGAACCAATGCTGTTAATCTTGAAATTCATCAAGAAGTTCTTTTTCAATCTGTTTTCCCGTCGTTTCTCGCTTTCAGGTCCGGCTTCTCTCTATTTTCCGTATTTGATTCAGGCTCTCAAAATTGAGCAGAAATCTTGTGCTCATACATCACCTTGAGTAATTACATACTTATTTTACATTTTCAGCTTTCTATAAATAAAGTATAATAAACAATTCAATTTTTTCAAATCTCAAAACAAAAATAATATTAAGAAATTATATTATAATAATATTAATTTTATTCAACTTTCATCTCATCTCATCTGTATAACCAAACGATATATTAAGAGATATATAAATAGATTCTGTAATATTTATTACCGAATTAATTATTATGTCCAAAATATTTATACGGTTTGGATATAAAAACATGAAAATTAAATCCTACTTTCCCACTAGGCCAAACATTTGATATAAAATATAAATACACTTAATAAAGAATTAAAAACTGAAAGAAACAAAGAAATTACAAAAGTATAAAAGGCAATAAAAATAATTTTTTTATAGTCTCAGAGTACATCTTACCTTATCAAAAAAAAAAAAAAATGGGACACCTTAACCCCGGCATTCTAGCGTTATATTTTGACTCTTGAGTTAATATAAAGAATAAAATGACAAAATTTAAAAATTTAAAAATTGGTGGTTTTTTTTTTCGAACCTATGAGTATTTTAACATGGAAATGCTTGATCTATTTGAAAATTTTATACAAAAAAAAAATTATAAGTTAATATAGTTTAATACGGTACTCTATTAGGTTTTTTTTTTTTTTTTTTTTTTTTTTTGGAATCAAAACATACCTCAGAATTTCATTAAGAAGAATCAATTATAATTTTGTCTTGTAAAATCAAACTATACAGACCCTCAGGGCCATCTTCCATCCAAACTAAGTCTTCATCTATATTTAAAGCAATTTTTGCTAAGTAATCTGTAGCCTTATCTGCCTCCCTTCGTGTATGACAAACAGACCAATAGGATCTGTTGTTTAGCAACCCTTTTATATCTTCAATTATCTGGCCTCCCCATTCCCAACTCTCATCTTTACTATTAACTGCTTTGACAATGCATGAAGCATCACCTTCAAGCTCAGCTTCTCCCACTTGCAAATCTTCACATAACTTCATTGTTCTCCACAATGCCACAGCTTCTGCTTGGCTTGCTGTCATAGCATTTGACTGCGGCATACAAGCAGAGAACAGAATGTCCCCCTCTTGATCTCGACAAACAATCCCAACTCACATCCTCTTACTATCATTCATGAAGGCAGCATCCCAATTTACTTTTATCATCCCTTCTCTGAGCTTTCTCCATTTTTTCACTTCTCTTATTGCAGGATTTCCTTTTTGGCTCTCAACACAGTTGGCTTCTTTGAAATCAGCCCATGTTATTTCAGCCTGTTTAAAGATGTTTGCTGGACTATTGAACAAAGATTCAAAAACAAATCTGTTTCTCCTCAACCAGATGTTTCTTAAAACAATAGCCCATGTTAATTTTTCTTATAAAATAGATATATCTGACATACTAAATTAAGCCGCATCAACGTATAATCTCTTTTTTAGTACTATTAAAACACATAAATTTATTACTTTGGTAAAGCTATTGATAGCTTGATAGCTAAGTCGTCAGAGCTTTGCAATTTTTTTTTTTCTTTGGAAGGCACGAGAAATTGTTTTAGATTTGAACTATGATCCCAAGATGGTTTTAAATACCAGAAAGATAAGACACGATTGATTAATTTACTATAAAGGCAAGACATCATATTCCAAAGGATACTAATTAATTTCGAAGGTTACATTCACTATTTTAGGGTGTCCTACAACATGATCTTCTTTCTTCTTCTTTTTTCTTTTTTTTTTTTTTTTTTTTTTTTGGTAAGAGAATAGGTCACATGTGCAAGAATGAACCCCTCCTAATAAAACAACAAAATACATAAATAACAATCTAAACAAACCTATAATGAAATCCAATCCAGAAAGCAACAGACCCAAACGGCTTAACGACGAAGATAAGGCAAGCCTAATTTATCCAAACGAATGATGCCCCTCAACTTACTAGGCATTGAAGCCTCTCCCTCAAAACAAGTCACACCTTCCACACCTTGACGCGCCAAAAAATCTGCAGCTTGGTTAACTTCCCGAAATTGATGCCGAATTGAAAAACTAACGCCCTGTAATTCCTAATAAGCTTCCTCCTAGAAATCTCAAATGTACCACAATGAACAACTCCCAGCAAGGACCCAGTCCACCACAATTTTTGAGTCACACTCGATCTCCATACGAAAATAACCCAACGATTTACATAAAGCCACCCCCTCTTTAAGGGTTCTAAGTTCTGCCTCATTATTAGTCCCATGACCAAAACAAGCTGAAAAACCCCCCAGAACAGTACCCGCACCATCCCGAATCACCCCTCCTCCACCGCAGGTTCTGGGTTTCCTCTACAACATGATCTACTTGATCAATATCCTTATGTCAGGAAAATCAAATTTCCCATTTTAGGTTGCAAGTTGCATCTTATATATATGATTGCTTAAATTTCCCATTTTAGGTTGTAATTATAATTTTAATTTTAATTTTAATTTTTTTTTAGGTAAAAGACTGTAAAAAATTCTAAGCTTCTAACATTTTTTGTGTATAATTAGATTTTGAAAACGAGGAATGTTTTGAGGTTTGTTTAGCTAGGTATAATATTTTGTAGCATGCATATATATATATATATATATATATATATGATTTGATCCAACTTCTTCTTTGTCATTTTTGTTTCTCTTTTCCGAAGAAAAAGGATAGGAAAGTATAACAATTTTTTTTATTCTGCACAAAAGATTTGGCATCAGAGTCTGAGTTGCTTAGCTAGAATTGTCATGTTTGTTTAGATCCGAAATAAAGTTCCACTTAGAAGCGGTACCGTCTATTTTGGAGCTTAAAGCAGCACCCACTAGCCAACTAACACATCAACATTATAGAAAAAACATCCATGAGAATGACTACATCAGATTTTTATCTAGAATATCCTAAAACCTATTTTCACTTCAGTAGATGCACGATTCCCACTCACCAGACGCTGCAGATGTGCCCCTTTGATATTCTCCACCAATCGCCGCCACCAGCTGCTGCCGGAATAGCTGAAGCACTAGTTGTGTTTGAAACTTCAGGGTTGGCATCTTGTTGTGGCTGGGAGGGCCGGCTGGGTTTAGCAATTAGTTCCTCTGTTCCTCTTCCTTCTCCATCTTCATCCTCTCAAACATGAACTGTAATTTACAATAGAAATAAAGAAATAGAAGTGAGGAAATATTTGTATGTAAGGTTCATTGGCTGGATCTGGTGGCTGGGTGACTAATTTATTCTCTCATGGGTAGGAATTCTAGACTGTGAAATTAATTCCTGAGATTAATTTCTAGCAAACAAATCTTGAGCATAAACTCATCTTTTAAGGATTTGACAATTGCCAGGAACGATGGCTCAAAAGTGAGGCTAGTAGGAAATATCCCTAAAACATTTCAGCCTTGCTCAAGAACAAACTCGTATTTCCCAACACGAGCCCCACCAAAGCAGCCCCAATGCTAGCAGCCATGGTGTTGAAATATGCAGAATATATCTTGCTTTGAAATACGGCACACGAGGCTATTGACAACACGAAGGAGATGTCACACAAGGCAAAAGATGAGACAAAAGAGATGGCACACGAGGTAGGAAAGGCAATCCAAGCTTCTGCCGATGAAGTTCACGGCATCAATGTCGATGGAAACGACGTTCACGACGTTGACGAGCGAGGGATTTGATGTGAGAGAGATGAAGGTGAGGGAGGGATGTGGGTTTCGGTGCGGTACAGTGCAGTGCAGTGCGTTCCATTCCTAGTCCAATGGGTGGACTACATGGTATAATATTATTGCTGGCTATTCTTAACCCTTTATTAGAACAACCGGTTAGAAGATATTCTCTCTGAAATATTGCTAAGGGCTGCAAAATGCATTTACAGTTACTATGTTAAATTATCACTTGTTTCTAAAATTTAAGTGAAGTATTATTTTTTTTATCTCAAGTGGCCAAATATAGAGTATATGATCATCCACATCACTTAAATGGTAAGATTTGATTTGTAAAATTCAAATTAATTTTAAAATTTATATTCAAAATCAAATAATGTCCCTAAAGACTTTTCTAGATGGGCTCTACACTTCGGCTTGAAAATAGAGTTTTTCTTTTAAGTTAATGTCAAGTAGGACACACAATGACAATAGGCAAGCATCTCAAGATTATTTCTCATGTTCCCCTTTCGTGCCTCTATTTCATGTTCCTAAGGCACTGCCTGTAGCTTAATAAAAATGCCTTCCTTCCCGGCCAGGTGCAACTGAGGCTCTAGGGGTGGATGTCACGGGAAGGAATAACGATATTAACGGTTGGAAGGAAAGAAAGAAGAGGGAAGGAAGCAGTGTGTATTGGTTTAATAAAATTGTATGTTTCATGTTAAGATAATTGATACGAGCATTGCGTTTAATGTGTTGACGGTTGTGTTTTGTATACAAGTGAGAAACAATGCATTTTGTGCTTCGGGTAAGAACAATCTTGTATGCATATAAGCAGGAAGATAGGCATCCATCCTGGCTAGCACGAGCATCTCGACCACCCAGTGGCGGGCACCTCTCACTCGACCAACAACACCATCTCGGCCAACCCATCATGGACTCAATTGCTCGTCCACATGCACATTGTAGACAACCACCATCTCAACCTTGTGCGAGCGGGCAGCCAACCCCATGCACCGACAGCCAATGCCAAGCACTAGCAACGAACACTACTTGACCAACCCATCACGGCCTCACTCTGCTCGGATTCATGCATCATGGCCTAACCCTCTCAGACTCACTCCCTGGCCCTGATAACAGAGTTTCTCGGCCACTAACATCTTGCCATATACATAGGTAGACCCACTATAGAGACAGGCAGACCCACCATGCAAACCAGTAAGTTCAACCCCCTGTTCTTAGCATCAACACTCCAGACCATTGTGGCTTATCTGGCAACGAGCTCCTCAACCACAGCTTCATGGGCCTCACAGGTAATTCGACCAACGGACAATCTCTCAACCATGAGTGGCGCACTCTCAGCTACTCGGTCATGAGCTACACGATCACCACCTTCCCTCGGCATTAAGAGTGGGCAATGGACAAATTCAAACAAGTGGGAATTAGAAACGATGGCTTCATCGCTCTAGTATTGTCTCCCTCAAACTTGTTATTTGATGGCTATCTAAATCTGTCTTCCAAGTGCAGAAGCTATCAAAATAGTACATGGAGGAGTTCTAAGGTGATTTCCACAGGGACAACGGTATTCATGCTGAGCAAACATATAATGAGAGGCATTTTGTGCAATGAATGTGTTTGAGAAAGGGGTTTTTACATAGCTAAGGAGAGAAACAAGAATATATGCTTATGTACTGGTGTGAAGGGTATTGAGGAAAAGATGGTTATGATCTTTTTATAAAATGATTTTCTGGGTGTTTGTAAATTGAAGGAAGTGAAACAAATCAATATTAGTGTGGTGTGTGCATGAAAATTAGATATTGCAGAAAAATAAATGCCAATGAAACAAAATATCAAACACCTAGGATGCAAGTTTCACCCTTTCACAGATTGTTAATGAAAAATGCTCAAATCTCTCTTTACTCAACCACCAACCCATTCGTAAGGATCATGGTTGCAAAATATAATAAATCATGCAAAAGTTATGTCTTAGCGCAAATTCCCTACTAAGTTGCAAAGCAAGATGTACAATGAAAGAAGTCTATCAAAATCTTGCATCAGTTCAAGTATCAGTTGTGCCTAGCGTCTACAACAGATCAGGATTCATAAGAAAGAATTCTAAGCTTCTCCGAATATAATAACATTGCAACTCAATAAGTTGTGAAATGGAAATCAATGGAAAAGAGAGCAAATCAAACCAATCTATTACTGGATTACTCCCCAAAACCTAGGCTTAAAAATTTAGCCTAACATCACTTAATCCAAATACTCCATCCACATTTTTTTTAATCTACCCAAAAGATAAATGAAGAATAATAATGGCCCAGATTCAAAAGAAAATCAAGAATAAAAATGGCCTCCAAAGTCTTAAACAAAAAACCCAAAAAAGTTTTAAAAAAAAAAAGAAAAAAAGGTCCCTCGTAACAGTTGGCTTTATATTCTTCCCTGGCACTCGTGATTGGCTAGCTCCATTTCCCTTTCATGCCCGTATGTGCTTGCCGCTCTCTTGGCTGTCCTCATTTCTCTACTACACTTCAACGTTTAAGGCGATTTGCGTGCGTGAGTCTGCTGTGTTCGCTGCACTCTATTTTTTTTCATTTTTTTTCTTGTGTTTCAAATCCTTAGCCACGTTCCATAGTCCTCCTTTTGGGTGCTGCACGTTTAGTTGGGTATTTGCAAGAATACCCTTGTGCTTCAATATCCTTATACACTTGGGATGTCAGCAACTCTTTTCCAATAATGCCCTGCAACATATAAGTAGGATATAAGAGGAGTAAAATTTGGGGTATTAATTTTGGTGTGGAACAGCTGCATTGTAACTCTTTTCAAGTGTAAAATATCATACTTTATCAATTGACTCAAGTATCATAATCTACTGCATAATTAAGTGCTTAACTCAATTTTTGGTTACACAATTTATTCACTTAAGTAGCTTAATCATGCAATTTTAACACTTTATCATTATTTAAATTTCATTTCTACTAATAAAGTTAGTCTTTGGAGCCTCGCTTCACCAAACTCCTCGAGGTTCCACGGGACTCCCAGTATCAGCACCAGGAATATACTCTGTCGGAACTCACTCACGTAACGTGATACACCGCTCCACTCATTATCGAGGGCACCCGGGACCTTCATCATCGCCAAAACATGGCTTCCCACATGCTTCGTCAGCGCTCGTCAAACCTTTGCCACACTCCAGCAAGAGAATTCAAGTTTGCAAATCTCACACTTGTGATTGGAGAGTATCTCTGCTAACTGGTCTGGCTTTTGTAGCACAGTCAAGTATGTTCTTCATTACCTTCCCATTGGGAGTCAACATGCAGGTTCACCCTTTCAACTACTCGTCCTCCCTCACGGCAAAGCGTAGGTCCAAACTTTCGACTGCTCGACCTCCCTCACGGCGAAGCGCGAATCCAATCTCTCGACTGGCCAACTACTTTACCTTACTGTTGAGGGTCAACATGCAGGTCTGGTCTTATGGCAGCTTGACCTACCTCATGGCGAAGTACAGGTCCAATCTTTCAGCTACCCAACATTACACCCGGGACGACATCTCCTCCAACAAACGTTGAGTGTTTACACTCATGCCATAACCGCCGCCAGCAGGTTACCTCCAAGATTGAGCCTCCAAGCTCCACAACCCCCTCGCGCGGGTTATCTTTGAAAACGAGTCGATGGGCTCGACAACTGCCTAAGATAGACCTAGGGGGTCAACAGGCTCCCTGACCACTTAGTGTGGGGTTACTACAAACAAACTCTAATATTAACAGCAAAATGGGAACATTAACAACGACTCACATCGATAGGGAAAAATCTACCAACACCATCTAAAACGAAAACGTCAGTAGGATAAACACTCTTTGCTAACGACAAATGTTCATGCAAATGAACTCAAAGCCAACACTTATCTTCCCCGTGAGAGTCAACAGGCGGGTTTAGCCTTTCAACTGCCTGACCTCCCTCACGGCGAAGCTCAGGTCCTGGCTCTCGGCTGCCCGACTACTTTACATTCCCGTTGAAAGTCAACAGGCGGTGGGCAGATAGCACGGGGGGCTAATCCTCCCCCTGCCATCCGGACAAGGGCACCCGCCCGTAGGGGGTGGGGCCTGGGCCTGGGTTAATTGACTAGGAGGTGCGGTAGCACCCTTCTATTTAGGTTACCCAGAGCTATTACTGGTAGAAAAATTCAGAGAAACAACACCACTGAGATATAAATCCCATTTGGAGACCGAGCACGGCCAAAAGAAACAAACATCGATCACGAACTATCCATAAATATCCTTGGTTTTGTTCTTTTATGGAGTTATTAAAATGGGAAATTCGTCGCTAAAAGTTCTTATTCATATATATATTGAGCATGAGCTGGACATAAAAAGTTAATTTATTCTAGACCCATGCAGTATCATGAATTAATCTTCACTTTCCAAGATTCTACCTTGATCATCACTTCTCGCTATTCTTTATTTTCTTCACTAACTTGGACTCCATCGTTTGTTCATACACAAATCAGTTTTACAAATTTAGGGTTTCAACTATGTTGCACGTTCACACGATTAAAAACAAAAACATAGCCTTCTTGTCCATGCACGTATCGAAAGACAAACCTTCCTTGGATTCGATACCTCCTGGCAACAAGATGACACAAACCATCGATTCGAACAAGGGTCAATCATTCCGTGTACATATAATTAATAGAGCAGGCCTGTAAAGTTCAAAATCAAAGCCATTACGTACTATGGGTTTCATCGAGTTGTTTTGGTCGAAGATGCTTACATTTCTCCAAAATCCAATTTAATTGGAGGATTCCAAGTCAGAAAATCCAACTCAGCAATGCCCACTTGAGCTTAGCATAATATTTTCTTATCAAAATTAATTGAATATATACGTACGTCCCTTTGAAGTACGTACGTAATTGATAGGTGTAGTACGTATAATCAAACGGACTGATGTACGTAACACGTTCTAGTTTATTTAAGTGGTTTTATAGGTATCCTACTTAAAATAAAACACAACTTAAAACACGTAACGCCAATTGGTGTAATTAAAAATTACAAAATTTAGAAGGAATAATAGCATTTCGGATCCTATTATATATATTATTGAGAAAGTGAATAATATGAGGTATTTTGGCAACAAGCTGTAAGCCAAAGAGGTTTCTTTCCCAACGGCTTTCTTGCAGGCTCTACGTAAGTTCGGTTTGGTTTCTGTTGTTTTGACATTGTGTCCGCTCTGCATGAAATTGCACCATATATAGCCTCCTCACCACTCCCTGTAGTTTGTGTCCACAACTTTCTAATTGATACTATCTGTGATTTTCGGTTCCCTTTGAACTGTTTAGCATTAATTTCAACCGAAATGGAAACCTGTTCAAATTTCCAATTCCCTCCTGGTTTCAGGTTCCACCCTTCTGACGAAGAGCTCCTTGTTCATTACTTGCAAAACAAAGTGAATTCACGTCCACTTCCGGCCTCTGTAATAGCTGAAATTGATCTCTACAAGTATAATCCATGGGAGTTACCCAGTACATAAGTCCTGCACTTCCACTCTTTTTTTTTTTTTCCCTCTCCATTGGATCACACACTGACAAAACTGTTTTGTTTTCCTTTAATTCTCATGTATTGTACAGACAAAGCCATGTATGGAGAAGATGAGTGGTACTTCTTTAGCCCGAGGGATCGGAAGTACCCGAACGGTGAGAGGCCGAATAGGGCGGCAGCTTCCGGTTACTGGAAGGCTACCGGAACAGACAAGCCGATTCTAAGCTGTTGTGGATCAAAGCGCATACTAGGGGTGAAGAAAGCTCTAGTCTTTTACACTGGTCCGCCTCCAAACAGGTTTAAGACAGACTGGATCATGAATGAATATAGACTTCACCACCAGAGTAAACTTTCAAGGTCTAAAGGGTCAATGAGAGTAAGTGCGTGGTTTAACAATGATTGCCAATGATCTTCTCCTCTATTTTCATATGTAATAAAAATAGGGTTAACAAGTAGTAGTGAAAGCATGCAGATATCTTGCACCCCAATCCAGACACCAATCATTCAAGATATGCAAACTTGCCTCGTTTGTTTTCAGGAAACATCTCATCTCATCTCATCTCATCTCACTTCATCATTACAACTTTCTCAAATCCCCACACAAAATAAAATAAACAATTCAACTTTTTCAAATCCCAAAACAAAAATAATATTAAAAAATATATTCTAACAATATTTTATTTAACTTTTTAACTTTAATCTCATCTCATCTCATCTCATCTCTGAAAACAAACGAGCCAAAGACCTTGACACCCTGGCCAGCAAGCTAGCAATAACCATTCATGCATGACCGGAACAGGCATATAATGGAAAGATTGGAAAATTAAAAGGTTTGACAAAAATTGCCTAACTTCACAGACCACTGATTTCATTTCTCATTCCTGAGCTTTAGATGTACATTCTAAATTTCTCTCTTCTCAGTTCCCACATATATAGAGATCACAATGCCAACATAGTCCATCTCTGAATTTTGTTCAAGTAATCCAATTAAATGCATGGAAAAACATTGGCTTTGTTGTCACAGTTGGATGACTGGGTACTGTGCCGGATCAGAAAGAAAGGCAACATGGTAAAGAACACGTGTGAAGATCAAGGCAGTTGTAGAATGGGCTTTCCAAAGATTGAGGAGTTGCAGCCTACATTCAGAAACTATAATGCTGACATTATCATGGATTCCCCATACAAAAATCCAGCTCTGCTTCCCATACAGACCAATTCTGGTGTAAGCTTTGAAGGGAGCAACAATAGCAATTACCATCTTGAATATTCTTTTTATGGAGATTGTTCCAATATTGTGAATTCTCCCACGACAGCTTCTTCTTTGGGCATCTACTTCAATAATGATATGAACTCCTACAATCAAAGCCATTCTCACCAAGACATCTTCAGCAGTAGGCCCACAGAACCACTGATCAGTTTTCAGGAAGGTAGCGGATCAATTTTCATGGAGACGTACTAACTTTAATGAAACAACTCCTCCCATAAATAAAATTGTGTATTTTGAGCATTTAATATTGTCTAAAAAATTCAGAGTTAACAATAAATGTTGTAGAACACACTTCATATGGTATATGTATTTCCTGCTAATTGAAGTCCTAAAGTTTGAATAAGGACCTGATGAGGCCCTCAAGTTTGTACAGAACTTTGAAGATCTTCTTTTCATGTGAAATGGCACTCAAACTTTTCCTCTAAACATTAGCATCTCAATGACTTTGAATAATGCCAGAATAAATGCAGATTAATTGATGTTCCCGACTTTTATAATTGTTCCCTGCGTACTAAAAGAAATGAATTTTCAGTGGAAGAAGAAAAGGGAGCAATAACATATATATATATATATATATATATATATATATAAATAGTCTGGATCATTATGTTGTAGGCTTGTGAAGAAACATGATTGGCGAGCAAGAAATTAATATAGATTGTCATCCTCAGTAAGCAGAATCTAGACCAGTCTTTAAAGGGAAGTACAAATAACTAAAGAAAGGAACAGGCACTGATCTTGGAAAAGATTAACAAAAGGCTCAAATAATGAATCATATAGTACTAGCTAGCTCATATATTTATAATTTTCCTCATGTAATTAGCTGTAGTAGAATAAGAATCAGTTTGTCCTAAAATACTAAACGAACAAAAGTCATGTAATGAACCAAAAAATAAGGAGTTAATTGCATGAGGAAATTTGTGATGAAAATGAAAATTAAGAGAAATGATCAATGGATGAACAAATTGACTTGGGCGAGCTAGGAAGTCACTTGAAAGAGTACACGATATTCGGAGTATAGGCAGTGAGTATTACTGCTCTCTGTATTTATATTTATGATTACACAAAGTTTTATTCATACATATATTTTAGGAATGAGATAAATACAAGTTATTTTGGAATTCACATCAGGCTAGAACAGATTAGCGTTATTCAATGCCAGGATTCCACAGTCTTCTTTGTTTCGTCTCTCCTTTACATCATTGATGAGAGGGGATGGTTTTAAATGAAAGATAAAAAAAATATTGTTAGAATATTATTTTTTAATATTGTTATTGTTTTAGAATTTGAAAAAGTTGAATTAGGATTTGAAATAGTTGAATTGTTTATTATATTTAGTGTGGAAATTTGGAAAAGTTGTAATGATGAAATGAGATGAGACGAAACACTTTCTAAATCCAAACGGAGCCATTTTCCATTACATTTTGACCCTCCAGAATCACAACATTCCATTACATTTTGAATTCAATGTTCATGGTGGCCCACTCTATCGATACTGAACAGGTAGTAGACATTTTCCTTTTGACGGTTGTACTCATCTATTAATATTCATTGATTTAATACTATGCTCATATATAGTATCAAGGCATTTTAATTCATCTTATAAGTTGTCATCTTCGAAATTTGAACTCATGCCGTAGCCTCTACTCTCGTGATCATAACACTCTCTCGATCTTTGAATTGTTTTTATTCCTGAAATTGTATTTGAGCTTTTGCCTTGTATGTATTCTGATGTTTCAACATCATACATCAGCATATGAATTTTTAATTCATGAAACAGAGTCCACTCACACTACAACAAGCCAGAGCCCAACATGACAAAGATGGACACAAGGCCAAGGATGAGGATAATCTCGATAAGGTTAAACGCAAGGCTACGGATGAGAAAAATTACAAGAAGAAGAGTTGAAGGTTGAATCCATCTAATATTCCCCACCACCACTCCCTTTTGCCAGTTTTATACATGCATATTCTGTTTGCATGAACATGATAACATTATTTGTTTACTTCTTTGCTGACAAAGAAGGTGCATCCCAAGGAATTGAATCCTTACTGTGCAGGTTGTAGAGAACGGTGGGGCTCTCATGGTAAACTGGCTGTTGTAAAATGTTTTTTTTATTAAAAAAAATGGATTAAATTTTTTTAATCATTTAATGTCATATTAGATGATGATAGCACTTTTCTTTTAATTTTAAAATATGGGTCGAAAAAAATGAAGAAAAAAGAAATAAATATTATTTTAATAGAATAAAAAATATATATATATAGAATGAGATGTACGAGAGATTGAGAATGTAGGCAGTTAAAAAAGAGAAATGGTATAGCTTGTTCGATAAATTTCAGCAGAACTTAAAAAAAAAAAAAATCTGTCTCTACTTTAGCAACTTACTTTCTAAATCGCTCCTAATTATGCTATTTATTCTTTCTCTATTCAATTTCTTTATTCTTTCTTTGTTATGTTTTAACTCATATTTTAGAAACTTTATTATTAACAATCATATTTTTTAAGACTCGTGTTTTCAACAATTTGGCTTTAACAGTCATATTTCAAAAACTTTAATATATGAGTGCGCGATTCTTCCTCATAAAAGAAATAAAAAAAAAATTATTTATCTCTCCTTATTAGTAATGTGATATCTCATACTGAATAATAAATGTATGTGGTGTATGATATCATACATTATTTGGAAATGAGAAGTTTTTACTCTTTTTTAAAGTAAACTTTCAGTTCATAAAATATTAGTCAATACATAATTTGTCTTCCAAAACAATAGACAAACACTAAAGAGGACCCTCTTCTAACCACACTCTTTCACTATCAAACCTTAAAGCCAGCTTAGCAACTTCATGAGCAACCTTGTTGCTCATTCTATGAGCAAAAGAAAGCTTCCATGAAGAGAATCTATTCATCATTTGTTTAATGTCCTCAATTACTTGCCCCAGCCAAGAATTTTCATCTACATTTGACTTAACAACATCAACAACAGCCTTTGCATCACCTTCGAACTCCACCAAAGTGAAGGCCAAGTCTTGGCACAGTTCCATGGCTCTTAGAAGAGCATTGCTTTCTGCTAAGAAAACTGAATTTACACATTCATTTGAAACCAACAAAGAAGCCAGCAAGTCCCCTTCACAATCTCTGATGACGATTCTCATACCCATCATTTCCTTCATTTTGTCAAAAGCAGCATCAAAATTGACTTTCAAATAAGGCCAAGTTGGTGGTTTCCACTTCTGACCTCCAGCCCTTGACTGATCCCTTTGTGCTATGCAGGGTACCTTATGGTGCACTTGTTTAAAAGTGCTCAGCTCAGCCATAGCTAGGTCTAAGATTGCCATAGGACTTTTAAACTTGTTTTCAAAAACAGTGGCATTCCTTCTAGACCAAGTTTGATGAAAAATAACTGAGATAAGCTCCAAGTTTTCATTATCCAACTTCGAGTACAAATCAGCCCACAACAACTAAAAATCAGTTTAATTTCTCTGCCATTTCTTTATAGGACTTGCCTCCCCACCCAACACATCAGCTGATGCAGAACATGTCCACAAAACATGTACCACAGACTCTTCCTCCCTTTTGCAAATTCGGCATAAGTGGTTGTCAATGACTTGCTTCTTGAACATGTTATCTTTTGTTGGTAAGATGTTGTTTAGAGCTTTCCATATCAGTTGTTTTGTTTTCCTTGGAACCCCCATCTGCCATAACTTATTCCATTGATCCTCATCCTTTGCACCATTTGAAGACTCGCCTAGCTTATGTCTTTTTTGCATAAAAACCCCATAATAGGCACTCTTTACAGTAATGAGACCCTTAGATAACCCCATCCAAATTAACCTATCACTTACTCCCCTGGTGTTAATTGGGATAGCACACATTATTTTTTGCTTCTTCCTTAGTGAAAATGGCTTCAACCATCTCACGCCTCCAGCATCTCTTATCTTCATCAATCAGAACAACAATTCTTGCTTCAAGCTCTGTGGTGTTTACTGGTGACTGAATCTGATAGGTTGTTCGCCTAGGCAACCACTTGTCCTTCCAAATACTTATGATTTTCCCATTCCCAGCCCTCCACACAGCACCACCCCTCGCCAAATCTAGGTTTGATCATAAGCTCCTCCAGATAAAAAAAAAAAAGGACAAGACCCCAGCTTAGCCTCCAACAGCCCACATTTCTGAAAATATTTTTTCTTAAAAATACAAGCAACCAGAGAGGAAGGCTCCTTGAGGAGTCTCCATCCTTGTTTTGCAAATAAGGCTATATTAAAACTGTTAAGATCCCTGAAGCCCAAGCCTCCCTTGCCCTTGACCATTCCAAGTTTATTCCAACTTCTCCAATGGATTCCTCCCTCAAGTCTCTTGTGACTCCACTAGAATTTAGAGTTCATAGCTTCAATCTCATGAATTAAAATCCCAGGGAGTTTAAAGACACTCATAGTAAAAGCAGGTATAGCCTCAGAACAATTTTTATAAGAATGTCTTTTCCAGCAGTAGATAAGAAGGCAGTTCTTCAGCTGTTTATCCTTTTCCAAATTCTCTCCTTTAAACTTCTGAAAGTGTTATACTTCAACCTTCCTACAATAGTTGGCAGCCCCGGGTAATTGTTATAGTTGTTGCACAACACCCCTTCAGCCTATTGAAGAATGAAATTCCTGGTTTCAACCTTAGTATTTGAACTGCACAAAATGTTGGTTTTCTACTTGTTTAAGGTCTAACATGAGGCCTTTCATATTGAGCCAACAAATTGTTAACAAAGCACCATTCAACTTGTTTTGCTCTACAGAAAATGACGCAATCTTCAGTAAAGAGTAAATGGCTGATCCTTATCCCTCCCCTCAATCTACTACCCCTTAATTGCCTCTCTAGATTCAGCTTTTTGTAGCAAAGAGCTAAGACCCTCTGCACAAATCAGAAATAGGTATGGTGACAAGGGATCACCTTGTCTCAGACCTCTTGAGGGGGATATGGTCTCACCTGGAACTCCATTAGTCAAAACTGACTAAGTTACTGAGCTAACACACTCCATCATCAACCTTGTCCAATTCTAACCAAAGCCAAGCTTAATCAACATAGCCTCTAAATAGTCCCATTTGACCCTATCATATGCTTTAGACATGTCCAGCTTGATTGTCATACTGCCTTTCCTTCCCTTCCCTTCTATCTAGATTGCATAGTGTGGAGCAACTCATAGGCAACCATTATGTTGTCAGTGATTAGTCTACCAAGAAGAAAGGCGCTTTGATTCCATGAAATGACCTTAGATAAGACATACTTCATTCTATGTGCCATAAATTTTGAAATCAGATTGTAGAAGACATTGCATAAACTGATAGGTCGATAATCATGCACAGAAACTAGTGAATTTACCTTTGGAATCATAGTTGTGTGTGTGTGTGATTCAGGTCCCTTGGCATATGTCCATTCTTTAGAAAGTCTAGCACTGCCTATGAAATTTCATTGCCCATTATCTCCCAGTGATCTTGATAAAACTCTACATCAAAGCCATCAGGCCCTGGTGACTTAAAGGGGGACATTTGCTTGAGTTGCCACTTCCTCACTAGTGAACATTCTATCCAAATTTCCACTCATCTCATATGTTATCCTTTCTTCTACCCCTTGCAAACACTACTCAATGCACCTTGGTGCTGGCTATGAAGACTCAAAAACTTTTGAGTAATGATTCCAGAATCCAAGTACAAGGTCATTCTTCTCAGTCAACGCCTTGCCTTCATTATCAACTACCCATTTTATTAAGTTCTTCTTCCTTTTTTGGTTCACACAAGCATGGTAAAACTTAGTGTTTTTGTCCCCTCCTTCTAGCCAGTGCTTCTTAGCTCGTTTCTTCCATCTAATATCCTCTTGTTCCATCAAGAAACCAAGTTCATTCTGTAGCCTTCTGATTTTTCATACTCTCATACCCCTTTTCTCTACAATTGACTCAATATCTGTGCTTTCTCCCTAATTACAGCAGTTCTCTCCTTAGCAAAATTTATGCTCTATTGTTGAAGGCCCCTCCTGCAACCCTCCAATTTTCCTTGCACTCATTCCATCCAGTTTTCCCTCACAACCCCTATTTGCCATTTTGCTGCAACTAGATCACCGCATCCTTCCTCCTTAATCCAATTTGCCTCATACTTGGAGTGGGCCTTGTTTCTCCTGCTTGATCTTTTCTCTTGCAAACAGACCAACAGAAGAGGGCTATGATCTGAGCAAAGAGCAAGCAATGTTTCCACACTGTACTCAGTATAGTTAGCTCTCCAAAAAGTCTTTGCCACAACTCTATCTACCCTCTCCTTGATGAAAGAATCATCCTCATGTCGGTTACACCATGTAAACTTCTCCCATTTCCATCCTAAATCAGATAGACTTTGTGATACCCCATATGATATGGATAAGGGTAGGTGGTGTATGGGATCCCACATTGCTTGGGAAGGAGAAGTTCTTGCTCTTTATAAGGTTCTAGTGGAGCTCCAATTGTATCATTGACTAGTCCTTTTGGAGTATAGGCCATGTGGTTTGGGCCTTCCATTGGGGCGTTACAAATGGTATCAGAGCCAGGTTTGAATTCTGCATACTGTAGACCTTGGAGGTTTAGATATCTGTGGGTTCATAAGATGTGGGAATTTCAAAATAGGAATCGGAGGATTATAAGGATTGCCATGGGGGGTTTAAGTATGAGTTCCAAGGACATTAAGACTGTTTTTGATGGGATTTGAGGTAGATTTGACTGATGTTAGGAGTTGAGTTTGGAACTTTGAGAATTCTAGTGATATATGTGTGTATAAGTGATGCCAGATTGGCATAGTTATCTGACTTATATATAAATATGTATATGTGTTTATATGCATATTTTATTTATCCTTTTATTTATTTCTACTTACTTGGTATTTTCGTTTTCTTTTATTTTAGAACGTTTCACCGAGTTTAGACTCACAGGATGGCTGCTCGTCGTAGAGTTCGAACTCTTGAAGATTTGAATGAAGACTACAATGGTGGGGGTTGCACGTTCGAACAATTTAATCGAACACATCCTCCCACCTTTGATGGAAGAGGCGATGCGAACGCTGCGGAAGATTGGATACAAGACATTGAAGAAATATTTGGTGTTTTGGATTGTATAGATCAGCAAAAAGTCAAGTTCGCAGCATTCAAACTATCTGGAGAAGCAAAGAGATGGTGGAATTCTGAGAAAGTTATCAGGGAAGCTGAGGGGATTGGGGTAATTGTTTGGGCTCAATTCAAGCAGAGTTTCTTCGATCGATTTTTCCCTAAGGCAGATAGGGATGCAAGAGCTCGAGAGTTCACCCATTTGGTGCAAGGGACCATGACTGTGCGCCAATATGCTGCAAGGTTTGCAGAATTATCACGTTTTGCTGCATACTTGATTCCCGATGAGGAGAAAAAGACCAGGAAGTTTGAAGAAGGTTTGAACTACAGGATCTATGAGCGGGTGATGGTCTTACAGATTCAGAATTTTTCAGAATTAGTGCACAAAGCGACACTAGTTGAACAGAATCTTAAGAGGGGTGCTGAATTGCAAGAACAGAGAAAGAGAGCTACTCCACAAGGGTTTCCTAGTTCGGATCAAGGGCAATGGAAAAAGAGAAATGAGGGGAGCAGTTCGAGTCAGAGACAGATGCAGGGAAATCTTACACCTAACCCCTGTAAGTTCTGTAACCGCATACACCGTGGGGAGTGCAGGAAGGAAGTGGGATCATGTTTCAAATGCGGTAAAGATGGGCATTTCATTAGAGAATGTCCGTTGCTTGTGGAGAACAACAGAAGGCCAAACCCACCCCAAAACTTTAGGCCAAATAGTCAAGGCAATAATCAGAGGAGGACGGTACCTGCTCGGGTGTTTGCTTTGACACCGGGAGAAGCTGAGAACAAGGAGGATGTCATCACAGGTATAATTCTCTAACCATCTCCTAAAATGTTCTTTGTTGAGAATTAAGGATTATTTATCTTATTATCTCTATGGGTGGTATGACGTAACCAGGAATTATTACCTTATTTCTCAATAAGGCTACTGTTTTATTTGACTCGGGGGCTACCCACTCCTTTATTTCAAGGGATTTTGTTAAATTGTGTCCCATTGATGCTGATGAGATGGACTACAATTTGAGGGTCTCTACCCCAACTGGTGATATAGTGACTTGTAACAAGATTTTACTCAAGTGTCCTATAACGATTAGTGGGAAGGAAATGCCAGCTAACCTGATAGTCTTTCCTATAACTGGGTTTGATGTGATTTTGGGGATGGATTGGTTAGCTTCCAGTTATGCTAGTATTGACTGTTTTAGAAGAGAAGTGGTGTTCAAGTTTCCGGAAGATGAGGAACTTCGATTTATGGGTTCCAAGGTGCGTATCCCTCCATCAGTTATTTCTGCTTTTCAGGTTGATAAGTTAATACGTGACGGGTGTCAGGGGTATTTGGCTTTTGTGGTGGTTGAACCAAAGGAAGAATTGAAACTAGAAGAGATTCCTATTGTGAGGGAATACCCAGAAGTTTTTCCTGAGGATTTGTCTGGATTACCGCCTGAGCGAGAGGTAGAATTTGCTATTGAGTTAGCCCCGGGCACGGCGCCTCTTTCCAAAGCCCCTTATCGAATGGCGCCATCAGAGTTAGCTGAGCTCAGAGAACAGTTGCAAGACTTGTTAGACAAAGGTTTCATTAGACCTAGTGTGTCGCCTTGGGGAGCTCCAGTCTTGTTTGTGAAGAAGAAGGATGGGACAATGAGAATGTGTATAGACTACAGGGAACTGAATCGGGTGACCATAAAGAATAAATATCCGTTGCCCCGCATCGATGATTTATTCGATCAGTTGCAAGGTGCGCAGGTGTTCTCTAAAATTGATCTCAGATCGGGTTATCATCAATTAAAAATCAAAGCGGAGGATGTGCCTAAGACAGCTTTCAGGACCAGGTATGGCCACTATGAATTTTTAGTCATGCCTTTCGGTTTAACCAACGCCCCAGCAGTATTTATGGACTTGATGAATCGAGTATTTCATGAGTTTCTGGATAAATTCGTAGTGGTGTTCATTGATGATATATTAATCTACTCCAAGAGCAAAGTCGAACATGAAGACCATCTGAGGCATGTTCTAGGGACACTCAGGGATAAGAAATTATTTGCTAAGTTAAAGAAGTGTGAATTTTGGCTTGAGTCTATCGCATTTTTGGGACATGTGGTCTCAAGGGATGGCATTTCTGTAGACCCCGGGAAGATTGAAGCAATAGTTAACTGGACTCAACCAACCAATGTGCACGAAGTTAGGAGTTTCTTGGGTTTGGCTGGTTATTACCGTCGATTTATACGCAATTTCTCTAAGATAGCGGTTCCCCTTACCGCCCTTACTAGGAAGAACAATAAGTATGTTTGGACTGAAAAATGTGAAGAAAGCTTCCAGGAATTGAAGAAGAGATTGGTGACGGCCCCAGTTCTAACAGTCCCTAGCGAAAGAGGTGGATTTGTGGTTTATAGTGACGCTTCACGTTTGGGTTTGGGGTGTGTTTTGATGCAGCATGGAAAGGTAATAGCTTATGCTTCTCGGCAATTGAAGACCTATGAACAAAACTACCCCACACATGATTTGGAGTTGGCCGCCGTTGTCTTTGCACTTAAAATCTGGAGGCATTATTTATATGGTGAAAGGTGCGAAATCTACACGGATCATAAGAGTTTGAAATACTTCTTCACGCAGAAAGAACTGAATATGAGACAGAGGAGATGGCTCGAACTAGTCAAGGACTATGACTGCAATATTAACTACCACCCAGGCAAAGCTAATGTTGTAGCTGATGCACTTAGCAGGAAGCCAGTGGGACCGGTAATCGCAACTCTTACCACTCAGCCCCACTTATTAATGGACTTGGAAAGAGCCACTATTGAAGTAGTTGTCGGTGATCAACAAGCATTAATAGCCAGTTTAATTGTTCAACCAGCTTTGATAGACAGAATCAAGCTTGCCCAAAAAGAAGACTCTAAGTTGGCGAGATTAATTGAAGAGGTAGAAAAAGGGGATAAACCTGAGTTTAATGTTTCTGAAGATGGAGTGTTAAGGTTTGGTAACAGGTATTGTGTGCCGGACAGTGTGGTAATAAAAAGACTTATCCTTGAAGAAGCGCACCGATCCCCTTACACAGTTCACCCGGGTAGTACAAAAATGTATCGAGATCTGAAAGAGTCTTTTTGGTGGGAAGGTATGAAGAGAGAAATTGCTCAATTTGTGGCTCAGTGCTTAACATGCCAGCAGGTGAAAGTAGAACACCAGCGACCAGCAGGGTTATTACAACCACTTCAGATTCCAGAATGGAAATGGGAGCATATCTCTATGGATTTTGTTACAGGCCTTCCACGGGCACCGACCGGACAAGATGCAATTTGGGTGATAATAGACCGTTTGACGAAGACAGCTCACTTTGTACCTATCAAAATTTCTTATAAGTTGGAGAAACTAGCCGAACTTTACATACAGGAAATAGTGAGGTTGCATGGGGTACCTGTGTCCATTGTGTCAGATAGGGATCCACGTTTCACTTCAAATTTTTGGCGAAGCTTACAAGAGGCCATGGGCACTAAGTTAAATTTCAGCACAGCATTTCACCCACAGACAGATGGCCAGTCGGAAAGAACCATTCAAATTTTGGAAGACATGTTAAGAGCTTGTATGCTGGATTTTAAGGGGACTTGGATTCGACACTTGCCTTTAGTCGAGTTTGCTTATAATAACAGCTACCAGGCTAGTATTGAGATGGCACCTTATGAAGCACTTTATGGTAGGAGGTGTAGATCCCCTTTATATTGGGACGAAGTGGGGGAAAGACAAATTTTGGGTCCGGAAATCATTCAGAGGACAACAGAGAAGATTGAGACCATCCGAGCTAGAATGAGAGCTGCTCAGAGTCGACAGAAAAGCTATGCAGATAACCGGCGTCGCCAATTAGAATTTGAAGTTGGGGACAAGGTATTCTTGAGGATTGCACCCATGAGAGGAGTTATGAGGTTTGGAAAGAAGGGTAAGTTGAGCCCTAGGTATATCGGACCATTTGAAATTCTTGACCGGATTGGACCAGTGGCTTACAGGGTTGCACTACCACCCGCACTCTCAGGAGTACACAATGTATTTCATGTATCTATGTTAAGGAAGTATGTACCTGACCCCACCCACGTTATCGATTACGAGCCTCTTCATTTTCAGGAAGATTTGACTTATACGGAAGAGCCGGTGCGGATTGTAGAAAGGAAAGAACAAGTGTTACGTAATCGGACTATTCCATTGGTTAAAGTGGTATGGAATAATCACGCTATCAGCGAAGCGTCTTGGGAATTAGAAGAGGAAATGCAAGTCAGGTACCCACAGTTATTCGACAATGGTCCTTATTGCTTGTAACAAATTCCGAGGACGGAATTTTTATAAGGGGAGGAGAATGTGATAACCGGGCTTTAGGCCCAGCCCCTTTGAGGTCAGGACGAAGCCCAGCCCGTTGGAGAAGCCCAGCCGTTGGAGAAGCTCAGCCCGCGAGTGGATGAAGAAGGACCAAACGACGCCGTTTGGTGAAGAGATTTATTCTTCCCTTTTACGGAAATACTGTTTCTCTCCTTCGTGTGCCTTCCCCTGTTCTCTGCAAATCCGAATTTCACTCACCGTGCGCACCAACCCACGACTCCAGCAGTTGATTTTCATCTCCTTTCACACTCAAGGTTCGGTTTCACTCACTTTTGCAGACTTTCCAATCGGGTTCCCTCATTGTTTTTTTTTTTCTTCTTCTTCATCTCTTCACCGTGCGCTCAACTCAAGGTTTTGAAACTATAAATTGTTTTCCACTGCAGTTTTGTTCGACGTCTTGATCAGAGGTTGGTAATTCATCTCTTTTGTTTATTTTATTTTACTTCTTCTCCTTCCTTTTTCTTTCGGTTTTACTCGTACGGGTCTCTTTGCAATTTCGGTTTCCTTCCCTGTTTTGATCACACGCACACACTCAGATTCTCAAACTTCCCTTGTGTAGGTCATTTTCTCTTTCACTAGAGATTGCTGTGAATATTTTTGGACGTGAATTGTAGTGACCCATTCGAAGCGGTTTGGAGTTTTGGGAATTGTTGGTCTCTTGGGGTAAGTCCTCCGAAGCTTTTGGTAGCTTTTGATCGATGGGTGTGGTTTGTGAATTGTAATAGAGTTACTGTTTTAATGGTGGTTGGGTATGATGGAATTTTTATGTTGAGGAGTATGATTTTTGGATGGATTTGTGAGAATGTTTCGGACTATCATTTGAAACTATTTAGTGTAAATTGATGGGTGTTTTGGAGCTAGTTGTGTTAGATTTTTATGCAAGTCTTCAATTGTTCAATGACTAGAATATGGATGCTTGCACTGAAATTATTTTATTCGAAGGTTGGAAGTGAAGTTTGGTTTTGGGTTTTTAATGCGAATGGATGAAGAGAGTTGTTCGGGTTTAATTATTAGGATAGTTATTGAGTTGTGAAGGGACTGTTTTGATTTATTACTCAATAAATAGCAGTCTACTAGATTGATTATTAATTGTTGGATATATGTTCTTTTGGTTAGGTGGCGTTACTATTAGAGTTCCGGCTCAAGGTGTTGATAATACGAAGAAGTCAGGTAAGCGGGGTTCATATACTAGTTTTGCATAAAATAAATAAAATGAGGTTGACTTTGAGAATAAATGTGTTTATTTTTCTTTTGAAAGAGATGATCTGAAAACAACCTCAGATGTTTATTCTGCATATGCATAAATTCTATATAAGAGAAAGTGTTTTTCTGTCATGACTAGTGTAGACATGAGCTAGTTTTGTGTACTGTACTTCTGAACTATGTAAAAGAGCGAATAAGGAATTCTAAAAGTTTTGTTATGAATAAATGAGAATACTTTGTTTATGTTTGTCTCGAACATGTGAAATGACCTGAAGTTTTTAGTGATTTGTTTTGATATGATGTGTCATCTAAAAATCTTGGCATGGAGTTCTGATTCTGTATATGTGGGTAACTGGATTTTCGATGAAATCCGTTCTGTTTCTGTTAAGGCCCAGCCACGGGTATAATGGTGGTTTATAACCCTACCACGGGGGTGAAACATGGTATACGGCCCAGCCACGGGTATAATGGTGGTTTATAACCCTACCACGGGGGTGAAACATGGAAAATGGCCCAGCCACGGGTATAATGGTGGTTTATAACCCTACCACGGGGGTTAAACATGGTATTGTCCCGATGTGATATTAAACGATGATAAGATTATAATGTTTCAGTTTAGAAATGCCAACAAATTCTCTTTTTGGAATAAGTATATTTTTCTGAAAAATTTCGCTCTAATGTTTTTGTACAAGTTTTATTTCCGCATTCAGAAAGTAAATGTTTTGTTCGGCTTATCGAATGTTATAAATGCTCATGTTTACATGCTAGTATATGCTCTCTGCTTGCTGAGTTGTCGATAACTCACCCCGTGAATCTTCATAATATTTCAGATGACATCGATGGCTCAGCTGAAGATCAGTATTAGAATCTATGGAGAAGATTAGCATTGATTTTGTTGTTGGGTATCTCATAATATTAGTGTTGGTGTTGGAGGTTAATTATCTTTCTTAAGTTTGCTTCAATGGATTTAGATGGTTTATGGAAACTATGTTAATGTTTTTATTATTTCTAGTTGTTATTTGAGACATGAAGAAGAGTTGATTTTATTTGGGTTATTGGATTTAATATTGGATAAATGAGTTTATTGATTTATTTAATTGAAGTATTTACGTTCGTTTTGAGGTTTGAATAATAGATATATTCTTGAATTTGGAAGTACTCTAGCCTTGCTAGAGCTGATTATCAGGTTTTATGAGTTAACTCTCCGGACCCTCGGGGTCGGGGCGTTACAGATGTAACACCCCGTATTTCAGTGTATTTTTACTGAAGGATTATTTTTGATTGTTCAAAAATTTATCCTCTTATTCTAAAATTGGTTGGATTTTTAGTAAGTTTATTTCTATGATTTTATTTGGTGAAAATTATTTTTTTGTGCTTTCCAAATATTTATTTATTATTATGCATTTAAATTGCTTTTAATATTTAAATTAATTACTGTGGGATTTAATTATTTCAATTTGACTTTACCATTACGTTTAAATTATTTTATTTAACTTGTGGTTTTAAAATCGTCTCCGTTGGATCTTTTTGTGACCCAAGCTATGAGGATTGGACCTCATTTCTTTTCCCTCCTTTTTTCTTTCCTTCCTTTTTCTTTTCTTCTTTTCTTTTTTTTTCCTTATTTCCTCTCCTCTCCCGCGCGACCTCTCTCTCTCCTCTCCTCCGCCCGTTTCCTTCGTCTCCTCCCAGCGCCGCCGTCGCGCCGCCGTGCGCGACACCGCCCAGCCGACCAGCTCCCCCTCCCTCCGGCGACCTCACCTCCCAAACCTCAGCCCCTACCTCGCCGCCGGTAGCCCACACGCCCCCCACGAAGCCGCGGGCCACCTTCACGCCAGCGCCGCCGTGAGCCGGCGGTGGCCCTCACCGCCCAGCCCATTAGCTTCTCCAGCCGCCGGCGACCTCACCCCACCAATCTCACCTCCATCCGTGCCGCCGTTAACCACCAGTAGCTCTTCGAAGCCGCGGCACTCCTTCCGCCGTTGCGCCGCCGTCGCACCACCATTGGCCACCATCTTCCTACCACTTCATCCCCGACCTCTTGGCAACCCATTGGACCCAACCCCACCTCCGATCCGTCACCGGTGAAGCTCCACCAACTACATTTCCGATTTGGGCATTTTGGTCTTCTACCGCCCATTCCGCCGCCACCCACGGCAAACCACCACCACCATTGGCTTCACCGACCTCCCTAGGCCCTACCCTATCAATCTTGGGTCTTCGTTTGTTCTCGTTGAAAAGTGGGTATCTGTGACCCACGGCCACAGTGTATTTTACACTGTGGTGTTGCTCAGAAATCACCACTTGCAACTTCGAGATCCTCCGGAAATTATTATATTGCACTGTAAGTATTTTCCTTAAAGAACTTTCGTGATTTAAATATATTTTTGCACTAACGCATATTATCTGTGAATTGGGTTGTTTTGCCGGACTGAGTCCGAGGAGTTTCGGGGGTCGGATGGATTGTGGACGGAGTTGTGTTTGTTTGCATTGTGGTTGTTGGTTGTTGGTTATGACTTGTTCACGTACATCGCATATTGCATGCATGATCATGTTTATAAAGAAAACTGGGTTTTCGCATGATTGCATACATGTTCATGTATTTATTGGATTTGGATTTTCATGTGAGTAAAAGGAAAAGAGACTGTAGGGATGGTGGTAAGCAGGGATGGTGGTTGTGTCCCGCCTGTGATTCCCGCCTACAGTGCTCTGTTAAGTATTTATTGTGTGTAAAGGAACTGTAGGGATGGTGGTAAGCAGGGATGGTGGTAGAGTCCCGCCTGTGATTCCGCCTACGGTGCACGCGTTAGGGATGGTGGTAAGCAGGGATGGTGGTTGTGTCCCGCCTGTGATTCCCGCCTACGGTGCACGCGGTAGGGATGGTGGTAAGCAGGGACGGTGGTAGAGTCCCGCCTGCGATTCCCGCCTACAGTGTCCGATAACTGGATTGTTTGTGTGAATCATTTTATGGGAAAATGTGTTACGGATATTTTGGGCCAAAATGGGATTTTTGGCGTGTGTTGGAAATAATCATTTTTTCTGGGAAAAAATGGTATTTTATGGCTAAATGTATTTTGCTATATTGTTGGTTGCATTAATGTATTTTTATCCCGAGAGTTGTTTGGTTTATACTTACCTGTGGTACCATTTTATGGTATCGCAGATTTTGATGCAGACGTTGATGACGAGCCTTAGTTTGGCTCCGGTGGTGGAGTGATCTAGGATTGCTCCTGTTTAGTGAGTTATGTTTTTATCAATTACTGTATTTACCTTTTGTATTATATTTGGGATGACTGTATAATTTCTAAAGATAAATTGTGTTAAATATTTGTATTTAAATTCTGGTACTTAGTTGACTATCCGCTGCGTTATTATATTTGTACACTGTTGCATGTACACACACTGGCACTTCGTTGGGATGTGTGACCGTGTTGTCACCATCCTGGCGTCTCGATCCCTGTGTATTTATATAAGGGGGATTGGGGGCGCCACAGGTGGTATCAGAGCAGTTCGGCTCTGGGTAAAACCACATGTCCCATAGGTGTAGTACCAGAAAATTTTAAAATTTTGATTTGAAATTATTTTGTTGGGAGTACATTATTTTAATTTATTTATTTTAATTGTACGTTAATTGTTTGTTATTTATCTTATTTTTGTTATTTTAGTTTATTTAGTTATTTTATTATATGGCAGGCAATTTTACTTGTTTTAATTATTTTCTTGTGTACTATTTCATCTGTTTTATTCCTTTTATCTTATGATATTTTATTTTGTTGGTTTTATTTTATTTTATTTTATGTGATATGGTTGTATTTTAATTTATTTTACTATAATTATATTTTTTAGTTTGTTTTAAACTGATAGTGGGGTTAAGGGTTACGCTATGGCAGGAAAATGGTACGACCAAGAAGGCAAGCTAATGAGCCCGAGGATGAATTACCGAGGGGTGATGGAAATTATGCCATGGCGAGGGCGTTGAATAGGATGACGGAGTTTCTTCAGCAGAATTTTCGTCCGCAGCAAGGAGAGCAGTTCAGGGCGATGCAGGCCGGGTGCTCCAGTTTGTGGTAGATGTAATAGAGCCCACGAGGGCGAGTGTCGTCAGGGTTGGAACCAGTGCTTTGAGTGTGGTCAGACAGGACACTTTGCTCGTGAGTGCCCTAATTGGACCCAAGGAAATCAGGGTGGTCATCGCGGTGGTAGGACTAATCAGAGGCAACTAGTTCAGGCTCGGGTGTATGCAGTGACTCCTGGTAGTGCTGGCGACGAGATTCCAGGGACTCAGGACGCTGGAGTTACGGCAGGTATGGGTCTAATCTTACCTTTCGTAATGGATGCCATGTGTGGTTTATTCTTAGGTTTTGGAAAGTTATGCAAGTTGTATCCATGCCCGTTGGGTGTTGGAGGTTGTGTGATTTTCTTAAGAGTGTTCTGGTTGTATTTGGTATCCTGCTTTAGAGTGATGATTGGCCCTACAAATTTCGAGGACGAAATTTTATTTTAAGGGGGGGAGGATGTAACACCCCGTATTTCAGTGTATTTTTACTGAAGGATTATTTTTGATTGTTCAAAAATTTATCCTCTTATTTTAAAATTGGTTGGATTTTTAGTAAGTTTATTTCTATGATTTTATTTGGTGAAAATTATTTTTTTGTGCTTTCCAAATATTTATTTATTATTATGCATTTAAATTGCTTTTAATATTTAAATTAATTACTGTGGGATTTAATTATTTCAATTTGACTTTACCATTACGTTTAAATTATTTTATTTAACTTGTGGTTTTAAAATCGTCTCCGTTGGATCTTTTTGTGACCCAAGTTATGAGGATTGGACCTCATTTCTTTTCCCTCCTTTTTTCTTTCCTTCCTTTTTCTTTTCTTCTTTTCTTTTTTTTTTCCTTATTTCCTCTCCTCTCCCGCGCGACCTCTCTCTCTCCTCTCCTCCGCCCGTTTCCTTCGTCTCCTCCCAGCGCCGCCGTCGCGCCGCCGTGCGCGACACCGCCCAGCCGACCAGCTCCCCCTCCCTCCGGCGACCTCACCTCCCAAACCTCAGCCCCTACCTCGCCGCCGGTAGCCCACACGCCCCCCACGAAGCCGCGGGCCACCTTCACGCCAGCGCCGCCGTGAGCCGGCGGTGGCCCTCACCGCCCAGCCCATTAGCTTCTCCAGCCGCCGGCGACCTCACCCCACCAATCTCACCTCCATCCGTGCCGCCGTTAACCACCAGTAGCTCTTCGAAGCCGCGGCACTCCTTCCGCCGTTGCGCCGCCGTCGCACCACCATTGGCCACCATCTTCCTACCACTTCATCCCCGACCTCTTGGCAACCCATTGGACCCAACCCCACCTCCGATCCGTCACCGGTGAAGCTCCACCAACTACATTTCCGATTTGGGCATTTTGGTCTTCTACCGCCCATTCCGCCGCCACCCACGGCAAACCACCACCACCATTGGCTTCACCGACCTCCCTAGGCCCTACCCTATCAATCTTGGGTCTTCGTTTGTTCTCGTTGAAAAGTGGGTATCTGTGACCCACGGCCACAGTGTATTTTACACTGTGGTGTTGCTCAGAAATCACCACTTGCAACTTCGAGATCCTCCGGAAATTATTATATTGCACTGTAAGTATTTTCCTTAAAGAACTTTCGTGATTTAAATATATTTTTGCACTAACGCATATTATCTGTGAATTGGGTTGTTTTGCCGGACTGAGTCCGAGGAGTTTCGGGGGTCGGATGGATTGTGGACGGAGTTGTGTTTGTTTGCATTGTGGTTGTTGGTTGTTGGTTATGACTTGTTCACGTACATCGCATATTGCATGCATGATCATGTTTATAAAGAAAACTGGGTTTTCGCATGATTGCATACATGTTCATGTATTTATTGGATTTGGATTTTCATGTGAGTAAAAGGAAAAGAGACTGTAGGGATGGTGGTAAGCAGGGATGGTGGTTGTGTCCCGCCTGTGATTCCCGCCTACAGTGCTCTGTTAAGTATTTATTGTGTGTAAAGGAACTGTAGGGATGGTGGTAAGCAGGGATGGTGGTAGAGTCCCGCCTGTGATTCCCGCCTACGGTGCACGCGTTAGGGATGGTGGTAAGCAGGGATGGTGGTTGTGTCCCGCCTGTGATTCCCGCCTACGGTGCACGCGGTAGGGATGGTGGTAAGCAGGGACGGTGGTAGAGTCCCGCCTGCGATTCCCGCCTACAGTGTCCGATAACTGGATTGTTTGTGTGAATCATTTTATGGGAAAATGTGTTACGGATATTTTGGGCCAAAATGGGATTTTTGGCGTGTGTTGGAAATAATCATTTTTTCTGGGAAAAAATGGTATTTTATGGCTAAATGTATTTTGCTATATTGTTGGTTGCATTAATGTATTTTTATCCCGAGAGTTGTTTGGTTTATACTTACCTGTGGTACCATTTTATGGTATCGCAGATTTTGATGCAGACGTTGATGACGAGCCTTAGTTTGGCTCCGGTGGTGGAGTGATCTAGGATTGCTCCTGTTTAGTGAGTTATGTTTTTATCAATTACTGTATTTACCTTTTGTATTATATTTGGGATGACTGTATAATTTCTAAAGATAAATTGTGTTAAATATTTGTATTTAAATTCTGGTACTTAGTTGACTATCCGCTGCGTTATTATATTTGTACACTGTTGCATGTACACACACTGGCACTTCGTTGGGATGTGTGACCGTGTTGTCACCATCCTGGCGTCTCGATCCCTGTGTATTTATATAAGGGGGATTGGGGGCGCCACAGGTGGTATCAGAGCAGTTCGGCTCTGGGTAAAACCACATGTCCCATAGGTGTAGTACCAGAAAATTTTAAAATTTTGATTTGAAATTATTTTGTTGGGAGTACATTATTTTAATTTATTTATTTTAATTGTACGTTAATTGTTTGTTATTTATCTTATTTTTGTTATTTTAGTTTATTTAGTTATTTTATTATATGGCAGGCAATTTTACTTGTTTTAATTATTTTCTTGTGTACTATTTCATCTGTTTTATTCCTTTTATCTTATGATATTTTATTTTGTTGGTTTTATTTTATTTTATTTTATGTGATATGGTTGTATTTTAATTTATTTTACTATAATTATATTTTTTAGTTTGTTTTAAACTGATAGTGGGGTTAAGGGTTACGCTATGGCAGGAAAATGGTACGACCAAGAAGGCAAGCTAATGAGCCCGAGGATGAATTACCGAGGGGTGATGGAAATTATGCCATGGCGAGGGCGTTGAATAGGATGACGGAGTTTCTTCAGCAGAATTTTCGTCCGCAGCAAGGAGAGCAGTTCAGGGCGATGCAGGCCGGGTGCTCCAGTTTGTGGTAGATGTAATAGAGCCCACGAGGGCGAGTGTCGTCAGGGTTGGAACCAGTGCTTTGAGTGTGGTCAGACAGGACACTTTGCTCGTGAGTGCCCTAATTGGACCCAAGGAAATCAGGGTGGTCATCGCGGTGGTAGGACTAATCAGAGGCAACTAGTTCAGGCTCGGGTGTATGCAGTGACTCCTGGTAGTGCTGGCGACGAGATTCCAGGGACTCAGGACGCTGGAGTTACGGCAGGTATGGGTCTAATCTTACCTTTCGTAATGGATGCCATGTGTGGTTTATTCTTAGGTTTTGGAAAGTTATGCAAGTTGTATCCATGCCCGTTGGGTGTTGGAGGTTGTGTGATTTTCTTAAGAGTGTTCTGGTTGTATTTGGTATCCTGCTTTAGAGTGATGATTGGCCCTACAAATTTCGAGGACGAAATTTTATTTTAAGGGGGGGAGGATGTAACACCCCGTATTTCAGTGTATTTTTACTGAAGGATTATTTTTGATTGTTCAAAAATTTATCCTCTTATTTTAAAATTGGTTGGATTTTTAGTAAGTTTATTTCTATGATTTTATTTGGTGAAAATTATTTTTTTGTGCTTTCCAAATATTTATTTATTATTATGCATTTAAATTGCTTTTAATATTTAAATTAATTACTGTGGGATTTAATTATTTCAATTTGACTTTACCATTACGTTTAAATTATTTTATTTAACTTGTGGTTTTAAAATCGTCTCCGTTGGATCTTTTTGTGACCCAAGTTATGAGGATTGGACCTCATTTCTTTTCCCTCCTTTTTTCTTTCCTTCCTTTTTCTTTTCTTCTTTTCTTTTTTTTTCCTTATTTCCTCTCCTCTCCCGCGCGACCTCTCTCTCTCCTCTCCTCCGCCCGTTTCCTTCGTCTCCTCCCAGCGCCGCCGTCGCGCCGCCGTGCGCGACACCGCCCAGCCGACCAGCTCCCCCTCCCTCCGGCGACCTCACCTCCCAAACCTCAGCCCCTACCTCGCCGCCGGTAGCCCACACGCCCCCCACGAAGCCGCGGGCCACCTTCACGCCAGCGCCGCCGTGAGCCGGCGGTGGCCCTCACCGCCCAGCCCATTAGCTTCTCCAGCCGCCGGCGACCTCACCCCACCAATCTCACCTCCATCCGTGCCGCCGTTAACCACCAGTAGCTCTTCGAAGCCGCGGCACTCCTTCCGCCGTTGCGCCGCCGTCGCACCACCATTGGCCACCATCTTCCTACCACTTCATCCCCGACCTCTTGGCAACCCATTGGACCCAACCCCACCTCCGATCCGTCACCGGTGAAGCTCCACCAACTACATTTCCGATTTGGGCATTTTGGTCTTCTACCGCCCATTCCGCCGCCACCCACGGCAAACCACCACCACCATTGGCTTCACCGACCTCCCTAGGCCCTACCCTATCAATCTTGGGTCTTCGTTTGTTCTCGTTGAAAAGTGGGTATCTGTGACCCACGGCCACAGTGTATTTTACACTGTGGTGTTGCTCAGAAATCACCACTTGCAACTTCGAGATCCTCCGGAAATTATTATATTGCACTGTAAGTATTTTCCTTAAAGAACTTTCGTGATTTAAATATATTTTTGCACTAACGCATATTATCTGTGAATTGGGTTGTTTTGCCGGACTGAGTCCGAGGAGTTTCGGGGGTCGGATGGATTGTGGACGGAGTTGTGTTTGTTTGCATTGTGGTTGTTGGTTGTTGGTTATGACTTGTTCACGTACATCGCATATTGCATGCATGATCATGTTTATAAAGAAAACTGGGTTTTCGCATGATTGCATACATGTTCATGTATTTATTGGATTTGGATTTTCATGTGAGTAAAAGGAAAAGAGACTGTAGGGATGGTGGTAAGCAGGGATGGTGGTTGTGTCCCGCCTGTGATTCCCGCCTACAGTGCTCTGTTAAGTATTTATTGTGTGTAAAGGAACTGTAGGGATGGTGGTAAGCAGGGATGGTGGTAGAGTCCCGCCTGTGATTCCCGCCTACGGTGCACGCGTTAGGGATGGTGGTAAGCAGGGATGGTGGTTGTGTCCCGCCTGTGATTCCCGCCTACGGTGCACGCGGTAGGGATGGTGGTAAGCAGGGACGGTGGTAGAGTCCCGCCTGCGATTCCCGCCTACAGTGTCCGATAACTGGATTGTTTGTGTGAATCATTTTATGGGAAAATGTGTTACGGATATTTTGGGCCAAAATGGGATTTTTGGCGTGTGTTGGAAATAATCATTTTTTCTGGGAAAAAATGGTATTTTATGGCTAAATGTATTTTGCTATATTGTTGGTTGCATTAATGTATTTTTATCCCGAGAGTTGTTTGGTTTATACTTACCTGTGGTACCATTTTATGGTATCGCAGATTTTGATGCAGACGTTGATGACGAGCCTTAGTTTGGCTCCGGTGGTGGAGTGATCTAGGATTGCTCCTGTTTAGTGAGTTATGTTTTTATCAATTACTGTATTTACCTTTTGTATTATATTTGGGATGACTGTATAATTTCTAAAGATAAATTGTGTTAAATATTTGTATTTAAATTCTGGTACTTAGTTAACTATCCGCTGCGTTATTATATTTGTACAATGTTGCATGTACACACACTGGCACTTCGTTGGGATGTGTGACCGTGTTGTCACCATCCTGGCGTCTCGATTCCTGTGTATTTATATAAGGGGGATTGGGGGCGCCACAGGGAATGTGATAACCGGGCTTTAGGCCCAGCCCCTTTGAGGTCAGGACGAAGCCCAGCCCGTTGGAGAAGCCCAGCCGTTGGAGAAGCTCAGCCCGCGAGTGGATGAAGAAGGACCAAACGACGCCGTTTGGTGAAGAGATTTATTCTTCCCTTTTACGGAAATACTGTTTCTCTCCTTCGTGTGCCTTCCCCTGTTCTCTGCAAATCCGAATTTCACTCACCGTGCGCACCAACCCACGACTCCAGCAGTTGATTTTCATCTCCTTTCACACTCAAGGTTCGGTTTCACTCACTTTTGCAGACTTTCCAATCGGGTTCCCTCATTGTTTTTTTTTTCTTCTTCTTCATCTCTTCACCGTGCGCTCAACTCAAGGTTTTGAAACTATAAATTGTTTTCCACTGCAGTTTTGTTCGACGTCTTGATCAGAGGTTGGTAATTCATCTCTTTTGTTTATTTTATTTTACTTCTTCTCCTTCCTTTTTCTTTCGGTTTTACTCGTACGGGTCTCTTTGCAATTTCGGTTTCCTTCCCTGTTTTGATCACACGCACACACTCAGATTCTCAAACTTCCCTTGTGTAGGTCATTTTCTCTTTCACTAGAGATTGCTATGAATATTTTTGGACGTGAATTGTAGTGACCCATTCGAAGCGGTTTGGAGTTTTGGGAATTGTTGGTCTCTTGGGGTGGCGTTACTATTAGAGTTCCGGCTCAAGGTGTTGATAATACGAAGAAGTCAGGTAAGCGGGGTTCAGATACTAGTTTTGCATAAAATAAATAAAATGAGGTTGACTTTGAGAATAAATGTGTTTATTTTCTTTTGAAAGAGATGATCTGAAAACAACCTCAGATGTTTATTCTGCATATGCATAAATTCTATATAAGAGAAAGTGTTTTTCTGTCATGACTAGTGTAGACATGAGCTAGTTTTGTGTACTGTACTTCTGAACTATGTAAAAGAGCGAATAAGGAATTCTAAAAGTTTTGTTATGAATAAATGAGAATACTTTGTTTATGTTTGTCTCGAACATGTGAAATGACCTGAAGTTTTTAGTGATTTGTTTTGATATGATGTGTCATCTAAAAATCTTGGCATGGAGTTCTGATTCTGTATATGTGGGTAACTGGATTTTCGATGAAATCCGTTCTGTTTCTGTTAAGGCCCAGCCACGGGTATAATGGTGGTTTATAACCCTACCACGGGGGTGAAACATGGTATACGGCCCAGCCACGGGTATAATGGTGGTTTATAACCCTACCACGGGGGTGAAACATGGAAAATGGCCCAGCCACGGGTATAATGGTGGTTTATAACCCTACCACGGGGGTTAAACATGGTATTGTCCCGATGTGATATTAAACGATGATAAGATTATAATGTTTCAGTTTAGAAATGCCAACAAATTCTCTTTTTGGAATAAGTATATTTTTCTGAAAAATTTCGCTCTAATGTTTTTGTACAAGTTTTATTTCCGCATTCAGAAAGTAAATGTTTTGTTCGGCTTATCGAATGTTATAAATGCTCATGTTTACATGCTAGTATATGCTCTCTGCTTGCTGAGTTGTCGATAACTCACCCCGTGAATCTTCATAATATTTCAGATGACATCGATGGCTCAGCTGAAGATCAGTATTAGAATCTATGGAGAAGATTAGCATTGATTTTGTTGTTGGGTATCTCATAATATTAGTGTTGGTGTTGGAGGTTAATTATCTTTCTTAAGTTTGCTTCAATGGATTTAGATGGTTTATGGAAACTATGTTAATGTTTTTATTATTTCTAGTTGTTATTTGAGACATGAAGAAGAGTTGATTTTATTTGGGTTATTGGATTTAATATTGGATAAATGAGTTTATTGATTTATTTAATTGAAGTATTTACGTTCGTTTTGAGGTTTGAATAATAGATATATTCTTGAATTTGGAAGTACTCTAGCCTTGCTAGAGCTGATTATCAGGTTTTATGAGTTAACTCTCCGGACCCTCGGGGAAGGAGAAGTTCTTGCTCTTTATAAGGTTCTAGTGGAGCTCCAATTGTATCATTGACTAGTCCTTTTGGAGTATAGGCCATGTGGTTTGGGCCTTCCATTGGGGCGTTACAAATGGTATCAGAGCCTATCCCAGCCAGAAATGTGGGACTTGAGCCGTGCCACCTATAATGGACAGGCCCGACGAGGATGTCGGGAATTTAAGGGGGGTAGATTGTGATACCCCATATGATATGGATAAGGGTAGGTGGTGTATGGGATCCCACATTGCTTGGGAAGGAGAAGTTCTTGCTCTTTATAAGGTTCTAGTGGAGCTCCAATTGTATCATTGACTAGTCCTTTTGGAGTATTGGCCATGTGGTTTGGGCCTTCCATTGGGGCGTTACAGACTTCCCTCATCCATCACTTTTCTGAACATCCCCATCAGTTTCTCACTACTTTGTTTCCCACCTACCTTATCATCATTAGTCAATATTTCATTAAAATCACCTATCACACCCCATCCCCCCTCATCTAGCCTAAAGGATGATAGTAATTCCCAAGCCACACCCCTTAACCTAGCATCGGGTTGACCATAAAAATAGGTCAAAAGCCACTTGAACCTGCCCTCCTCATTTCACCAGGAAATTAATGTGTCGCTCAGAATAATTGACCAACTCTATTTGATCCTATTGTTTCCAAATTAGCATCAAACCCCCACACCTTCTTACAGCCTCCACCACTATGCAACCTTCAAACCTGAACCTCCTAGCAACTGCCTAAGCACGATTATAAGATAGTTTGGTCTCTATTAAAAAGATCACAACGGGCACTTTTTCCTTCACTAAGAAGTGAAGGCTTTGAATTGTTCGAGAGTTCCCAAGTCCCCGACAGTTCTAACTCATGATTTTCATAATGCCTGGTGGGGCTGGCAAGCAGCCTCTGCCAAGTCCAAAGACAAATCTCCATGCCTTTACTAATCACCATTTCAACCCTTCTTAACTCTCATTGGTGAAACAGTCACTGCACCGCTACCCTCCACACTCCTCTTATAGCCACTGGAGAGTCTAGTGGCAAGAGAAGCACCACCTTGGTCGCGGGCTCGATGCCTCCACCTACCACATCCTCTCTGTTGTATGGATCTCTGGGGTGATGCCGAAAGTTTCCTTTTCCATTTTCCTCCACAGTTTAAGGAATAGTCGTTGGTTCAACAATGGGCTCATTAGCAGCAACTCCAAGCCCAATAATAGCCCTTTGTTCTTGACTTGGTCCATCCCCACTCTTGGGCCCATTAAAGCTCTTCAAAAAAACCATTCCTTCCCTTCCATTTTCCCCCTCCTTCATGTAGCAATCAACCTGACTTGGCTCAGAAACCTTCAGTCCCTGCGAGATCCTTCTCGTGATTTCAACACAATTACCATCTATAGAAATCCCACCAATTACTCCCTCTAAATCTGTGTAATTCAACCTCACATCTGCAGCCGCCATATCTACTCCTTGATTCACGTCCTTGCCTACATTTGAACCACAGGTATTTCTCGTAATATACCCCTGGTCAGATTTTCTCAACAACTGCCCCTGAGCAGTGCTCTCGACAGACCCATTCGCCTCTCCTTCCTCTTTCCTACTCCTAGAAGCCTTTTTCAACTCCCCCTTACCTCATTCTCCATTTCAAAATTGGAGGGAGAAGACCATCGTCTAGTGTAGCCCTCAGCACGAAGCCATGAACCAAACTGCATATGATTATTCTTCACAGCACCTAGGTCTCCCTTATCGAACGTACATCCTTTCTCCCCATGCACTAGCCATCCACAACTGAAACAAATTTTGGGCAGCTTCTTATATTTGAAGTAAACCCACACCTTCTATCCCTGAACATTGAGAAATATGCCTCTGGCAATGGCTTTGCACAAAGGTATCTCCACCTTGACTCACATAAACTTTCCCCAGCCTATCCCGTCATCCTCCACATTCACCCCTAGGGCATGACCCACAAAACTTCCTATCTGTTGTCCACATTCCTTTGTCATGTAACCCAATGGCCGATTGTGAGTTTGCATCCAAAATGTTTCGTGATCAAAGGGAATCTTCCCTAGTTGCAAAACCCCATTGTAATGCAATAATAAGAACAAAGCATTATCAAACAGCCAGGGCTTGCCTTCAAGGCTTCTCTGTTTATCAACATGTGTCGCAAAAGTAATCACAAAAACATTTTTCTCAACTTCCTGGAACACTGCACGTTTGCTGATTCTCCATATCCTTGCCATCATGTTTGCTACAGCTTCCTTACCCGTCACACGCTCTATGCATACCTTCCCAATCAGACTCCTTTCTCCCTTCCTTTGAACCTCCTCCATGTTACTAGAGGGAACCTCTAAGATAACATCATCTTCCTCAGTCAATCGAATTTGCCTCCACTTATCCTCAATACCATCCATCACATTCACTGACCCGCCGCCATGACTTCAAAACTAAGGTCTACTAATAAAACCTACTTCCAACACCACCTTCGACGTTGATAGGGTCTTACCAGAGAGGAGACTAAAAAATGTTGATAATTTGTTTATATTATTTTAGAAGTTCTTACTCTTTATAATGGATTCAATGGGATTCAAATTATATTTTGGACTAGTCCTTTTAGATGATAGGCCCTATACCATGTGTGGCTTAGTCCTCCCTTAAAGGGTTAAAAGTAATATTTTCAAAATCTGTCATATCATATAATGGTATTTTTTTTTTATTAAAAAAAAAAGTGTATTTTGGCTTTTTCTAAATTCGTTTCTTTCTAGCTATCATGATTTTAAGAAAACCAAATACACTTATTTTATTAAAAAGTTCGTAAAAATTGTAGAAACTTGCACTACAAGAAATTTGATTTTTAGTAACGAAATATTTTAGGTACGAAATTTAAAATTAGTTATTTGAGATGAAAATTAAAATTTGTCCCAAAACATGGAAGTGATTTTTTACACATTCGAACATATAAATATCTATTTGAACTAGAGTTTTTGGGACGAAATATAGCATCTCAAAAAAGAAAACCTTTCAAACGATCCCAAAGTTGTTCAAACAATATGGTATTTCACATTCGAATGTTGACATAACTATTAGAACAATATTCATGGCGAGAGATTTTACACAATTGTGGCGGGGAAGGGTTAGAAATCGTTCCAACGTACTATTTTAGTTCGAACAAAGTTTTAGATCGATCAATGGTACGAAATTTTCTATTCAAATGTAGAAACAATTATTTGAACAATGTTTTTGGTATGAAGTTATAAACAAATTTGGAGGAGACGCTTGCTATCTCGTATGAACAGTATTTTTACATTCGAACGAGTTTACTGTTCACATTCGAACGAATTTATAAACCGTTCGAATGCTAATAAGATTGTTCCATACTATGATTTAGACAATCAAATAAATTTAGTAATACAAATTTATTGAAAGACAATCAAATATTTTAAAAATAAATAATATTGAAGTATATTAATTATCATTTTTAAAAGATGAAAAATCTACCCATACGAACTTGTTGTGGTAAATTAAAATGTATCATATATGTCGTCCTAGAAAATTTATATAATTAATTTAAAAATTAATTAATGGCTTTTATGGTAAATAAGAATTTGCAATTAAAAAAGCTTTCTTTCCAGGGAATGTCATTTTTCATATTGCCAAATGGTAAGTAAAATAAGAAAAACTTATTTTTTATGACAAACAAGCTAGCTATATTTTAAAAATAATTAAGTACATCAAAATTAGAATGGGCATGCAGGGACCCTATTTTATGTGGGAAGACAAAAAGTGGAAGAGATTTGTAGTTTTTTGGGTGCTCAAAAATCTGGTCATGATTTGCTTATTTGGCTACATAATAAAGATGGTGGCTTCTCCACTAAAAGTGCATGGCAATGTATTCGGCTTACTGCACCAGCTGTGCCTTGGGCTAAATGGGTGTGGCACAAAGCTTTACCAAAAAAATTTCAGTATTAATGTGGAAGGCTTTTCACAACAGTTTAAGTGTTGATGATAGATTGCGGAGAGTTGGTATTCCGATTACTTCCAAGTGTAATTGTTGTGAGCTAGAAAGTTATGAGGATTTAAATCACGTCTTGGTTGCAGGTGATTTGGCTTCCGGGATATGAAAGCAGTTTTCTGTTATCTTGGGCATTCCTTATGACCCAAATAAAAGCTGGTTTTAACTGGTGCTTCTCTGGTTTCGTCGTGCGTCTACCAAATCCCAGGTGGGTTCAATTATGGGTCTTCTTGCTTCTATTATTATTTGGAAGTTGTGGCAATGCAGGTGTAAAGCAAGGATGGAAGGCAAATGTATCTCAATGGAGGAGCTTTGGAGATCTATGTGTGCGTGGCTACGGAAAGTGCAAACAAAGTTGCCTAAATTTACGAAGTCTGCTTTTGCTAATGAGGAGCGGTTGAGAGAGTTGAATATTCAAGCTATTTCGATTCAATCCGTGTAGGTTAAAATGGTTTGTTGGGTTAAGCCTAGGCATGGAAGATTTAAATGAATATTGATGGGTGTAGTCTCGACAACCCAGGGAGGTTAGGCGCAGGAGGAGTAATCGAGGATTTTCGTGATGATATGGTGTTGTCTTTTTCGTGCTATCTTGGGGCGGGTTCTAATAACCTTGCGGGGTTGAAGGTGCTGTTAATAGGTTTAAAATATTGTCGTGCTTTGGGTCTCCATCAGGTGGACATTGAGTCTGATTCTTTGGTTTGTGTATCTTGGATCCAGAAGAAGTATTGTGGAGTGTGGTATTTAGAGGATTTTTGGGAGGAGGCTAAGAGATTGTTTGAAGGTGCGGATTTTGTTATTGCTCATGTCTATCCAGAAGGAAATGCACCGGCTGATTATTTAGCTAAAATGGGAGCTCGAGGTTCGACTTGTGTTTGGAGATCTCTTCTGCATGTGCCTAGACTTCTTAAAGATTTGATTCGCACAGATAAATTGTCTTTACCTTATCTGAGAGGTCATTAAGAGGTCCTTTTCTTTTTTAAGTGAGTTTTTTGTGAGGAGGTTTTTTTTTCCTTTTTTTTTTTTATTTTTTTTTATTGTTGATTAGTCTTTTTATGCTTGTTATGTAACGAATGTATTCCTCCGTAGCAAGTAAAGGTTTTTTTATTAATAAATTTGGAAATGAGTCACTCGTAGACATGTGATCTCTGTCTCTTTAAAAAAAAAAAAAAAAAAAAAAGGACCCTATTTTATGTCATTAATTGAGAAGATCATGCAGACATTTTTCATTTTCCTCTACTACCCTTTGGTGATTTCCCCAGTTTGTGCTGGTGGTTTTGGGATCATAATTCGCAATTTCACTAGTCACATTATAATCCAAACACTTTCTTCAACTAATTCTCAGATAAGATTGTATAATGTACGGTATTGCTAATAGGATTGTAATTATAATCTGGTATCTATGTAGCAAAACTCTGCAACAAATGTATATTCATGTATATGAAATTTAACACGATATCACAGCCGTTCTGTTTATGAATCAAAAAAAAAATTCCAAATGTACTTACGATGTCCATACAAACACAAGCAATTCACTTATATTAGAAATACAAATATTATTAGAAATACAAATTATTTCAAAGTACATGCAGGAGGATTTTGTTTGCCCGAAATGGTGGGATTGGCATTAGTACATTGGGATGTTGCAGGGCCGTCGCTTCCCTGGTATGCGAGGTCTATGTCACTAATCTCCACATTCTCACATGGTACTTCATTGCTGCATAAAAGTTTGACGGCCTCCTTAGTTTGAGAGGTGCCTCGTATGTTTTTGAAGCTAACCTCGCTGATCTTAATCTTTGAGGGAATCTACAACCAAGAAACACAACAAAATACTTATGATATGGGTAATATTTCTTAAATTTTGAATATGAAGATAATAGTATGAAACTAGTACTTTGTGATGTAATCACCTGTGCTTTGCATTGATTCCATGGGCAGTACACCTGATCTATGATGACAGGATTGCTAACATTTTTCATGTAGATGTTCTCAAAATGCATATTAGAGACAATGCCAGGCAACGAAGCAGGCCATGTTTTGATTCTTACACCATTCATCGTATTTCTTAGGTTGCAATCAAGAACTTTGACCCCGATCACAGGTTCTTCATTCTCGTACTTACCAAGACTTCCTATGCTAATTCCATGGCCAGGTCCACAGGCAACTTTTTGGATAAGTATATCCCGATTTCCATCACCAAGAGAAATACAATCATCACCGGTTCCGATCTTCGAATCAATTATATTAATTCCAGTTGATCGCCCCATGTGGATTCCATCAGTATTAGGGCTATCTCCAGGTGCTCTGATATTTAAATGGAATAGGGTAACATTTTTGCATGCAAAAACATGCAAGTGGAACTGTTTGCTATCCAATGATGTTATGCCCCGAATCATTGAATTGGTGATAAAGTCGAACCGTATGTTCTGTTCATTTTTAAAACATTATTAAGCTCCACAAGGTTAAAGTGTAAACATTGCTTTAAGGGTAGGACTGATAAGGATGGAATGGAAAATTTTGACAAAAATTAATTAAAGGTAGAAGTCATGAACTTACAATTGGGAGGGCACCATTGTATTTACCCCAAACAGATTTTCCTTGGCCATCAAAAGTTCCATTGCCTGACAAAGTTAACTGGTCTACACGTTCAAAACTGACCCAACTACCCCATTTGAAAAAACTAAGGTCTCCTGGAGCCTCTAAGGTGCCTCGAACTTTAAGCTCAATGGGACCCTTGCATGGACCATTTAATTGCACCGGGCCCAACCTATACGTCCCAGCTGGTACCACAACTGTACTCTGACCCGGCGTTGCACATGCATCCTTCCAAGCATTTGTCAAAGGCTACATGCAAAATGATTAATCATGAAACTGAGTTTAATTAGCACAGGAAGCAATTAGCAGAAAACATATACTTTTTTCTTTTTAAATCTCAAAGTATTGTATAAGTTGGTTGGGAATGCATTAGTGCGTACCAGGGTGATATCCTCATTAACCTTTCCTCCATACTTCTTCACAATATTAAAGACGGCTGGTTTGGCATTGGCAGTCGATGTTAGGAAAAACAGAAGTACTGATAGGGTTTCAATATTCAATTTCAAACCCATATTGAAATTCTTGAATCGTCTGAGGTTGTAATTTGTATGCGAGATGATCAATATTGAGTAATTTGTATGACATGATTTTAAGTATGGGTTGGTTGGGGATATATATAGTGGAGTAGAGAAGCTAAGCACCATTAAAACTCAAAACAATTACTTGCTAATTATGGTGATTATGCAATATATGATACTCCAAAGCGTGAACACGGTTTCACCTAATTCAAGTCTGTTGATCAATCATTAATATATAAGAATGATATTTGTAGTGATAGAGTGCGCAAGCACCACACACTCCTTTTAAAAAAAATGAATAATATAAGACCCACATGAAAAAAACTAATTTTTTAATAGTAAATCCCACTCAATTGAACATCACATGAGTTAAAAATGGAGTGGACCGTTGTTCTTGAGTGTGCGATGAGGGGTCATTACTTGCTTTGGAGGTTGGGATCGTTCTTGCCCCAAAAGAAATTAACAACAAATTAAGAGCAATTGTTAGTACAGTTGGTTCTATATATAGCCAATAGTTTTCGGGGTTATATATGTATATATATTATAACAGAGCCTAAATTAATGTGGCTTTTGATTAATGGAGAGTTATGCTAGCTAGCTAGCACATGACATGTGTTGGTAAGAACCGATGAAATACATTATGGAAATTAATTAAGCACGGCATGCATTTCTTGTATTACATTAATTAATTATTTCCGTAAATCTATAAATGTATAATTTTAATTTTAGGCAAATAATTTATATAGTTGAATCACGTGATATATCATGACCTTATATATTAATTCTCCTAAAAAATATTTTCGTTTGATTCGTTTAAACTTAAAAACAATTTTAAAATCTAAAAATAGAGGCCGTGATCTGGATCATGATCAATCATTTTTAATTTGTTGATTTTATATTATTTACCCATAATATATATATATAAATAAGAGTACGATTAATTAGCTTTTTGTCCATTAATCCCTAATTTGTTTTTGTACAAACTTCTGATTTCATTCAAAGTTCAAGAACATAAGAAAACTTACATTAACATACAATTCCGATCTCTTAATAAAGTCAGGATAGGAGTGCCACCATTGCCCTGTCTTCCCACATGAACAACCTCATGATAATCCTAAAAACATATTAGGAGACAGTACTGAATTTCCATTATCAAAGGCCCGAGTAGTAAAATTAGGTTCATGAGACCTTATAGTTTCAATAACAATCAAAGAATCACCTTCCAATATTAAACCAGAAAATCCTAATTGTAAAATCATCTACAAACCTTGCAAAGCAGCTAAAGCTTCTATGTCATCCACATTAATGACCCATATTTCCTTCCTACCAAAATAAAAGAAAAAAAAAAAAAAAAAAAAAAGCAGTGAAGCCCAGATCTGACAAATAGTGAAGCACAAACACAGAGCATGAATTTGATCTTCTCGCTAGAAATGACAATGGGCACACAAAGCATCAGATACAACACCCCATTTCAATAAATTCATATTTGTTGGAAGGCTATTGTTACTAGCTCTCCAAGAAAGATTCTTGACTTGGTTAGATAAAAACAAATTCCATAACTTCATCTAATACTCAGACTTCCTTCCTAACTGTGAACTTTCAGATTGGTCAGAATTTTTAAACATCACCAAAGCAAAATAATACCCTGATTTTACAATATACTTACCACTGTTATTACCACCCCAAACAAGCTTATCAACAGTCCAAGAATGCAAAGGAATTTGAATAATCTTTTCAACCACAAAAGGGGGGAAAACGAATCGGATCTACTCGACGGATATGTAACACCCCCTTCCCGTAGGCTAGGAGTGTCACGTACTTTTCATAAAAATAAATCCGGCAAGAGATCTCAAATTTCATAAATGAAATTAGAAATTTATTTTGTAGAAAAAGTCTAATAAATTGTCTTCCAAAAACATTAAATGAAATAAACTGAACAAAATTCATGTCATAAAAGCATATTTTATTTTAGAAAGTCTGAACTAAAATCCTTCTATTCCTGGCCTGCCTGCTCGTATTCATCATCCTCACCTGAGTGGTTAAAAAATATGAAAACAAACAAAAATGAGTCGAAGACTCAGCAAGAAATCCATCACAACGTAAACATAATAAACATAAGGTTTTCATAAAAACTTTCATCCTGAGAGTTTAAATCCATGACTATTCATACTGATACTTATGCTATGCATGACTGATTTAACTGAATTAACTGACTGATCTGACTGATTTATCTGATTTAACTAATTTATCTGACTGGCCAACACACTTAACCCTGTGTGCGAGGTTGTGCACCGGCCCCACATCCAGCGGCCGCAAGGGGAGCTGCTGATAGTATTCTAGCATACTATAGTGGACCACGACTGAGTTCGTGACTTACACATCCACCCTGAAACTGAACTGCATTGATACCATGCATCTGAATGGCCATCTGATTAACTGATCCTATCTTATCTTGCACTTTGAACTTAAGATAGCTTACGTGTCTTATACACATGAGATGCATGACATAATACATACATAATTATAATTTTTGAATCTAAACATGATGCGGAATGACATGATCGTATGCTATGCTGGATGACATGTTTGCATATGACTTAAGTGGTTCATAAATAAATGGATGTCAATGAACTGGCTTGAATAATATTTATTTATAAGCTGAACTGTGATGATCCTAATTTGTGATCAAAATTACTTACCTCGCTGCGTTTGTTCTTGAATAACACTTCGTAACTTGACACATATATGCAATAATAACTATCACTAAATTTGTTTGGGAACAAATAAGTACTAATACCTTACTTAATTAAATTCACATTGTAGAACATAATCAAATAATTATTCTGTTTATCACAAAAATCAATGAATATTGATATCTTAAATTATTTACAATACTAATAGCATATTCTTACTTTCAAAATATAACTTAGTATAACACTTGAGATATAATCAATTCTATTAAAAATAAGTCATAAAAACTTAAATTCTTAAAATAGGTTTCATTTCTTATAATTAACATAATTAAACAAGAAATAATAATATCATTTAAATATTCTTAACATGTTTCTTTATAAAAAAATTTAGAACTTTAATAGCATAAATATACCAACATCTATTAAAGTAGACAGTAGAATCTCATTTAATAAAGCATTCAAAATAATTTAAAAGAAAACCTTTACTGTTGTAATAAGACATCTAATCTTTCAAATATAATTTAACTGTATATATATATATATATATATATATATATATATATATATATATATGAACCCAAAATAATTGGTGGGAACATTTAATTAATAAAAATAGACTCAATCATAATATTATTCAATACTCATAACTTATTCCTTAATTTCTTTTTAAAGTACAACATGATAATTTTATTAACATCCGACTAAATAGATAAAGGAATATTAATTAAAATAATAGGCTCCATAATATACTTCAAAACACATTTTAAATTTCCTAAACATTTCCTTAAACACAATCCAATTGCAATAATCAATCCCCCAAGAGTCCAAGTCCATTTAAAAACATATACTATTTTACAAAAATTAGCCCCTTTTATAAAAAGAAGAAAGCCTGAGGCCCGCGTGAAGAAGTCCACTAGGAACCAGGCTTTCAGTCGGATGGGCTTTAAGGCCCACGGGTCCATTAAGCAATAAAGGGTAGCAACCCTTCAGGCAATACACGGCAAAACAACAAAAAGAAGAAGAAAAACACAGAGAGTTTGAGAGAGAGGGAGAGGTTTTGCGATGGGCTCACTAAGAGAGGGCTGAGTGAGACGGCGGCTCTGGGTGGCTAGAAGTGACCGGCGACGCGACTGGGGGGTCCCTATGGTGGTGCGACACCGAGTGAGGAGAGAGAGAGAGAGAGAGAGAGAGTTTAGAGAGAGAACTATGCTTAACCGAAAACTACTGAAAACAAGAGGAGGCTGGCGGCGATCGAGGTCTTACCGGAAGGGAGTGGGTGCGTTGGGGCTGAGCTGGTCGGCTGTTTCTGGCTCCACGGGTGGTGCTCCGACATCCTATGGTGGTCAGCGGCGGTTGGGTAGAACCTAAGGCTTCAGCGAAATGTGTTCATCCTCTGGGTATTTCAGAAACAAAGGATTTTCGTGGGGGCTCACGAGTTTCTCATCTCATATACGGGTAAGAACAATTTATAATGGTAGACGATAGAGAAAAAATAAAAAGAAATCTAGATGAGTAGAGACGTGCATGTGAATGAGAGTGGAGACGTGCGGAGTGGAGATCGTTACTAGTCAACAGAGTCGGTTTTCCACTAGAATGTTATCAACAAACATTGAGAAACGTACGGGTTTGAGATTTAAAGTGTTTAACTTAGAGGCTGAAACAAGAGATGAGGTTTAGTGGAGATAGAGAGAAATAAACTTTAAATTTCAAACCAAACTCTCGTAAACGTAATCTGATACAATTTAGTAATCATTATTAAAACAAAACTCTAGCAATTTCAAATAAAATTATAATAGTAATTATTAAAATAAATAAAATCTGATAAAACTATAATCATAATAATAATAGAAAAATTTTACTAGAAAATTTACTTATATACCCTAAATCCAAGACTAGTATGTTACAGGATATGATAGATGTTTTTAACCAATTCTTCCTTCCAAGATCGAGATGAAAGATTAAACAACATATTAACAGTCGCTTCCAAAGGTAATAACCGAGAAGGTTGAGACCCAAGAGATTCTAACCTTGTTCATACCCATCGATCTTTTCAAACATTAATTCTATCATCATTCCCAACTCGCCAAGGGTATCCCTTGATAAGAATATCCTTCGCTTCACATATACTCCTCCACACATAGGAAGGATTACACCCAATAGTTGACCGTAAAAAAGAAGTATGGGGGAAATACTTGGCTTTAAAAGTCTTATACAACAAGGAATCAGGATTCGTCAACAATCTCCACCCTTGTTTAGCAAGTAATGAAAGACTAAACATTTCCATATTATGGAACCCCAGCCCTCCATGCATTTTAAAAGCACAATCTTAGCCTAACTAACCTAATGTATTTTAGGTTCAGATCCATGCCGTCCCCACCAAAATCTTGAAAACATGCTCTCTAAATCCTTACAAAAAGACTTAGGCAATTGGAAGCAACTCATAGTGAATGTAGGAAGAGCTAGCTTGGGCCACAACTTTAATTAAAATTTCTCCACCAGCTTGTGATAATAGTTTTTATTTCCAACCTTGGAATTTATCCCAAACACGAGACTTCAAATCCTGAAAAGTTATAAATTCATACTGCAATAAAAAATGGCAAGCCCAAATAACGATAATGTGTTTGAATGGAGTGTACATTCCATATATCCTTGATAGCCTGAAACTCATCCAAACAAATATTTCTACTAATTAATAATTATGTTTTTTCCAGATTTAGTTGCTGTCCAGATGCATTTTCATAAATCTATAGCAAATTTTTTTTCAGCTAGGCGCCTCCACCTCCTGCTAGACATAAATTGTGTTAGGAACTGTTTGGCCAGCTCTTCAAAGCTATCGATCGATCTCGGTCAGAGTGTTCCAAACCATCCTCTCACCATTCCACTTAGGGTCAGAGGAAAATCTCGGCAAGTAATTTCTCTTGGGAAACAATGGAGTGTGATATGTGTCTTGAAGTTCTCCAGGTGATCATCTACTGGATCTTTAGACCCGTCATACATCTCTATCTGTGGCACGACCATTACTTACATGTTGTAAGGCAAATCCATGCAGCTTAGCAGCTGTTCCACTGAGGAAGATCCCCCATCTGCTTCGCCATCTCCTCGTACTTGCCAGCGAGGCTACACAACTCGTCATGTAGCTTATTCTTTTCCACCTCCTCCTTGTTTATTCCTCCATTAGTATGTGCTTCTCCTTCTCCCTGTTCGCTATGACTGGGCATGATAGCGTCACTGAGTTTGGCATTGCGGTACTTCAATTCCTCATTCTCTTTCTTCAAGTTTTCTAGTGCGTCCAACGACATCTTCAACTTTTCTTCTATCACTACTAACCGTGTTTCCATGTCTGCAGGCGTCGCATCTGGGTCACAAGTTGCTTGAGAGCGCGTCATAGTCGGCATGAGGGAACCACGTTGAAGTGTGATTAGAGACTGAAACCACAGACGGCACCACTGTAAAGGACGTGTCCCACCACCGGCTATGACCGTTCACCAATAAATCGTAATGTTAGCGGCATAGTGTGCCTAAGACACCCCCGATGCATAAGTCAACAATAAATGAGGGATAGTAATTTAAGAATGTTCAATCAAATGATTAGAGGGTTATATGTTGTCTCTATATGGTGTGGAGAATATTGGATGAATACTATTAATCGATCAACTTCGCATAAGACTTAGCCATAATAAGGCCTATCCTTGATATCACGAACTTATCTGAGCACCATTCTATCTATATCCACAACACAAGGGTTTATCCGCCCTAATAAATAGGATGAGTAGAGTCCATGCACGATTCACAACTCTTTTGAACAATTATCCTTTACGAAAGATGGGCCTTAGGTGGCCCCTAGCTCGGGCTAAATCAATATTGACTCCTCTAATTTCACTGTCTTTTTCATTATCGTTCTTTGTGGATGTGGTTTTCTTCCAACATTAAATAGCATGCAATCCAATATTAATATATATGTTTTGATTACTTCAGTATATAGGATGCAATCCAATATAATTATGGTTACTGCTATGCAATCCAATACAATTTCTTCAGTAAGATGTGAGTCCCAAATAAGTATTCAGTACTTAACCCTTCGACTTTTAACCTATCTAGCTAGACCAATAACTTTCAGTACTGGAATATATATGATGAGAATAACAGAGATTCAAATTATTTAGGGAATAAAACAAATCTTAAAACATTATCCTCCGATCGAGTACCAATAAATATTGCAAGTTGAGCCAATGCTCTTGGCTTCTGGAAGCGTCTTTAATTTGTAGAAACTTTGACAGCTTTGTTTACAATATGATTATTGTGTATGATCTAGATCTATTTTTTTACCAAAACCTTCAATCGTAACAAGCTGTACAAGCAAAATAATCAAAGAACGTCGATCTCTTTAATTATATATTCAGACCCATCGATCATGGGGCAACATATATGGTTGGAAGTTCCATCCCTTCCATATCGTCGTCATCATTTTCCAATCAATGAAACGTAGGAAATTAATTCCCACATATAAACGCATGATCTTGATCATCATTTCTTTCACAAACTTGTTCTTTTATCAAACGAGAAGTCTTTCGGAGGGCCGAGGTCAATTTCATGTTGCATGCGACCTGTCTGTGGAACAGAAATACTACTTTCGTTGACATCCTTATCGTACTCGACGTTAATTTGGTCGGGTTGTTGGCCGGGGTGATAAGAGGACGAACCCTCGCCGGCTATCCGGTTGTGGCGGTATGACGGGGAGGGAGAATCGGTTTCCCAATATTGTTCAATGTCGAAGTTGGATCTTCTTGGAGATGTGTGGACGCTGTCCATTTCGCTCCGGTAATGGCGCAGGAGATGCACCGGCGACATGTGGTGGGATGGGGTGGTGGGTCTGCTCGACATGGGGGTGACCGAGCCCTTTTGCTGCTTTATATGCTTCCTTGCGGTGTGGTGCCAATTGCGTAGTGCCGCTGCTACTCTTTCGTTGAAGATTGTTGGTTTCATGGTGGAACCCATCTTCTCATTCCATAAGAAAACAGTAAAATCAAGCTTAATGATTTTTGCCCAATTTTTCAATGTCAGATCTATGAACAAGGTGGAGTTTTTACCTGCGTTACAAGGGCATAGAGTGGGAGAGTGACGTAGCTGCACAGAATTTGTACGATGACCCTGTACTCAAAGCGCAACCACGCATACATTCAGTAGATCTTTCATTATTTGATCAATCAAACTGATTCAAGGCTAGAAATCTGAGAAGTTAATTGATAGATCTAGCTAGGGACATACCCCATTGTGATTCTGATAACGATATCCTCCACATGCTCGTGGAAACAAGATTTCAACCCGAATTCATACTGAAGAAATTATAAACATAAAAACAGGAGCTTCTCAGCATAAAGGAAATATATATAATAGTACAGTACTACTGAAACGCTAAAAACTGTTACGTTTGCAGTGCTCAATAGATCGAGGGAGAGCGTGTATATATGTGTGTGTGTGTGTGTGTGTGTGTGTGTGTGTATATATATATATATAGATGTAGTAGCTTACCCAAGCCCATGCGAAGAATGCAAGCTGGAAAGCATTCTGCAATGGAAAATTAAGATATAAAAAAAAAAAAAAAAAAAAAAAAAAAAAAAAAAAAAAAGAAAAAAGGTCACAAAAGATCGAGGTAATTAATATAAGTAATAAACGATAATATAGTGGATTTATTTTTTTAATAAAAGAAAAAAAAAAAGATAGAAAATGAGTTAGAATAAGTACCTGGAAGAGAACAAAGTTAATAAGGTAAAGAAGGAGACGAGGGCGATTGAACCAGAAGAGGTGGTCACCTGGCTGAACTACAGGCACCCCCTTCACAACCTCTCCTCTCTCTTGGATTCTCAATGCCATTTTGGTGATGATCACTTGTAGCTTTGTCCCCACCAATAAGATGATCTGCATGCAGGAGCAGCCTTATTTATTCATGTTTAATTATAGCCGTACGTAGATCTGCATGCAGCTAGCCAGTTACATTTATAGCAGACGTGATCCAAGGGAGTTATATATATTTATGCTTACAATCAATGGGATAAAGGGTAGCCATAGATAAGATTTCCAGCCTGCAATATTAAAATAAATAAATATCAACTACTATATTAAAAAAGTATATAAAAAAAATATGACAAATATTTTAGTTAAAATTATATAAAAATAAATCTATAAACTGACATAGCTTAATACATCAGATTATAAAATTACTTTTATAAATTTATTTATTTTTATATAATCTCTTTATTTTTATAGCAACTTTTAAAAAATAATAATATTTTTCATTGATCTGGCTAGAGTATAATTAATTTCTAGCATTATTCAACGTGTCTGACATTAATGCATTGGAGTTATGATGTTTATTGTTCTTTAATTACCTACCGTGAGTGTTGAATAGTAAGAATATCACCGCGAAGAACCAGATGGGAGGGCTGAAATTTTAGAACCAAACAAAAAAAAAAACAAATAATTAAATTAGTCATCCATAATTAATTAATTGATTAATAATATTCCTGTACATATTTTAACAGATAATGACTCTAGTGATATAATTGACTCCATCTCTCAGAGAATATTATATAAATTAATTAAGGGTCTGAAAGCGTACCTGATTCCCACAACCACCTTGAAATCCTCTTCCAGAGATCTTTTGATATATTTTTGGAAGTCAAACTTCTGATGACTTTGAGGTGCCAAATGTGCCTGTAGAAAGTTAAAAAAAAAACCCATTAAAAAGTCATTATCTTCCTGATCATCAATCATAGGGAAGAGCTAAAACATTACACGAAACGTCATAGCTAGGCGAAGTATTAGCTAGGAACAAAGAAGAAAAATGAATTGCACTGCAAATTGCTAGCTAATCGTCAAATAATTCACTTTTTTTCCTTGTTTTTATAGTTCGAGAACTGAGTAGTATTCTCATAATCTCTCACTACTATTTATTATTTGAGCAGTGCTACTCGTAAATCTCACACCCTGCACACCCACTTAAAAACATATCATTTTACATTTTTATCCTATTTTACTTACAAACATGTTTAGAATTATTTTCATTACGTGATTAAAAAAAATAAAATAACATGTTTTTAAGTAGACGTGTAGAATGTGAGGCTTATGTCTAGAATTTTTCTTATTATTTTATTATTAATTTTTACTTATTTTTTATTATTGTTTAATATTTTATCATTATTCTTTTATTATTATTTACAAAATATTTAAAAATACTTCACTACCTAAACGTAACATTAGTTCATCATGTTTTGACCTTAACAATGCCATGAATTAATAACCAAATATATATAATAATGCTTAATTGCAAGCAAGATATGGACAGGTAGGACTATTAATTACCATGATAAATCCATGTCGCAAGGTCAAGTAATCAACTTTAGGAACCGACCTAACAAACTGCCTGAAGAAACACACCTGCAATTTAAATAGCCAATTAGGACGTACAGACTCGTCGATTGAAGATAGGAACTAAAAAAGGCAAACAAGTTGCACAATACAAACTAAAAGTCAAATGCATGCAATGCGTACGAAGAGGGGAATCGATTCGTGGGCCATTTTTGGAAGCCCACGTCGCTTTCTTTCTAATTAACTGCGTACAAAGACCGTTTTAAGCGATGGCTGCAATTCATAATGGCGATAACTATCACAACATGATGTGCACAGGAAGTGATCGCAAGTGGGACCAATGCATTAAATAGTGGAATTTTATCAATTCCTTAAGAGATCAACTTCGATCGTGTCCTTTACTCCGTCAATTGAAACTCTTGTCCTTCTCATCTAAAATACCATTTAATGAAAAGTGGACAATGTCGATCTTAGCTGTATAACATTATATAATTCATTGTGCTGGTTAGTTGGATACATAAAGTTAATGTTCAATGGAAGATCATCACGAGGGAAAGAGTTCCTTACCATCCACATGAACGTAGGCGTTTTGGTCCAGAAGCTCAAGTGCCTTCTCCCAAAAGAAGTGTCCCTTGCAAACCTAAATCGTTCCGGATCTGTACGTCCCACATACAACATTAATATCAAAAGGGAGTCAAAATTTAAAGAGAAATGATAGTGACAATCGTAAGTACGTAAGTATTGTGTAATTATTTTAAAAAAATTAAATAAATATAAAATTCACATAAAAAAATAATAATTTTTTAATAATAATTTTCACTCTTTTTCAAAATAACTGCACAACGCTCGCATTACTCAAATCTAAATATGTTTACAAGCGCTCTTCATTGAAATTTGGGCTAACCGTGTGAGAACTGGTATTCAACTGTTCTTGTTTCAGTTTCCCAGTGCTTCCAACGTCTCATCTGGAACCAAACAGCCCTTATTAATATTATTCATGTATTTATATATATAATATATATATATATATATGTGTGTGTGTGTATGGCTTTGCCGCGGCCACAGAGAGAGAGAGAGAGAGAGAGAGAGAGAGTTAATGGAGGAATCGTAGGTATATATGTATAATACCTTGGCTCTACCCAAAGCTAGGGTGAGGACGCAGTAGAGGACATGGAAAACAGCCAACACGAAGATAAAAATGTGTAGCTGATGGATACCATCCTTGGATACAAATGGGACTTTATCCTGCAAATTATTATAAGCATGGCAAATTAACATGGACGTTAAATATCAAGGAAAGTAGTACTCCTCCTCCTCCTCCGATCCCAAGACAAATGAAGACAAAAGTCCCAACTTCTACGCATGCAAGCGCGTGGAAACATTTGATTCCGTAGGTTGTCAGTTTGTCATGTAAAAGCAAGCGTTCCCATTATTCAACACGGTTTCATCAAATTCCAAACGTTTGTCTAATTATATTTTGCTTCGTTTTATGTTTTTCAAATCGAATCTTCTACGTACGTAAGCTTTGAAATCATTATAATATATATTTGTTTATGTCGAATCATGTTCAGTGAGAATTAAGACAGTAGTTGCCGCTTTTATAGAAAACATATTTCAACATGAATATTCACAAAAAAACAAACGAAGAAGCTGGAATTAGAGTCTAAACGGATGGAATTAGTCATGCATTGGCTCTTCTACTTTCTTTCAGACTAGAAGGTGTGAAATGAATCAGAATATTATTAGTGTTTCCCACCTTTTCTGCACATTTATCTGTATACGACGCCGACGCCAAAATTCGTCGGAAACTTCCACCAGAATCCGACAACATCAGTAGCTTCCGTCCACCGGTTTCAGAATCCGTTTCCTCGTCCTCCTCCGCTCCTTCCTTCTTGCTGCATGGATGCCACGATGCTCCGAGTGACTTCGATATGCATATGTTAGATATAGGGCTTTGGCCGACTGTGAGGAGCAAGGATATAAATCCCAATAACATAAGCTCTGCAAAACCAAAAAGTAATTAAGCAGAAAAATTGAAAGACTATTTATATATAATTCGAATCTTCGTATACACAGCTTGCTTTCAAAGTTCTAAGATCATCATCGTCTAAAAAGTGAAGATCAACTCTGCGTGGCGTTCGTAGTACCTGATTTGATCTTTTCTAATGCCTCATATAAAGCCCTTTTATGTTTCTTCTTCAACCACTGCAAATTGGTGCAATAATTTCCAATATTTCAGTTCAGAACTCTATATATATATATATATAGTTGATCATGAGCCGCCAATCGAGAATTTCTTAGAATGATTTACAATACCTTTGCTATAAGATGGATGATGTGCTCGATGATTATGGATATTAAAACCAAAACAAAACAGACCACTGCAACAGCCCAAGTTGGAGTTTCTTCCAAAGATCTTCCTCCACTTGCCCCCGCCATGATCCCAACCAAAATTAGTTCCCTCTGATCTGGGAAATCACCAAAATTACTTCCTAGCTAGCTAGCTTGAAAGAACTTAACAAGAAAATATGGGGAGATCTATATATATATATATATATATATATATATATATATATATGTACGTATAAGATGAACAAGAATGGTTTTTGAGAGATGAGAAAGTAGGAATCGTGATATGGATCGAGAACCCGCGAAAGGTTCCTGAAGTATTGGTTTTGAGCAGTACATATATGTACAGTTGAGGGTATCGAGATTGGGCCAAATATATATAAGGAAATAATTATATGAACTTGAAGAATAGAAGCGGCAAGTGGATTCTGTTGACATTTTTGACGCGTAATGAGAGAGAGAGAGAGAGAGAGAGAGAGAGAGAGAGAGAGTCCTAGCTTGACTTGATCAAGATATTCAAATACGGGCTTCCATGAGTCTCTGGTGACCTGCAAGAACATAAATCAATACTTTTTAATCTCCACCGTCGATGAGACTCCACAAGTCATAACCTCATTTGCGATTTTTTTTTTTTTTTTAAATTTTCCGGTGGGTGAGTCCAATAAATACAATAATTTAAAATCTTATCGTTTCTTTTCCTGACTACTGAACAGAAATCCAATTGGACAAAAGGTTAATAATTGAGTCAGTCCACAAAGTATCAGTTGCTGTTTCACATTTGAAACTCCAAATTAAAGGCCCTATTCAATATCTATATATATAAGAAATGCGTTAACTAAAAACAATCTCACAAAAGTAGATATGATAGGTTGAAATATTGTAAAACTATTTTTTATTATAAAATAAATCTAAAATATTACGTGAAGTCAAATCTTTTTATAAGTTTACTTTTATAAAATTTTTAGAAAATAGTTATATTATATACATATATATAAGTAGCGCCTTGACTAAGACTTTGTTTGGAAAGTAAATTCATCTCAACTCATCATTATAATTTTTTTAAATTTTAATACAAAATATAATAAATAATTCAACTTTTTTAAATCTCAAAATAATAATAATAATAATAATAATAAATAATATTTTATTATTTCCAAACGTACTCTAAATCTTGTGGGTGGGGGTGACTCAGTGATATTTGTACCAATATTATTAGTATAAGACGTTTCTGGAGGTTTTCATCTATTCAAACATGGTATCAATTTTCGTAGCCCCGTTCCTTAATTTTTAGGACTTTTTCGTCTACGTCTATGTGGGTGTGTGATGTGATTTTGTGTATTAATTTACCTTCTTTTCCATTAATATATATATATTATATTAGTTATTATATAGAATTGAGGTCATGTCATGGTCGACGACTCGACCTTAACCAACTACGTACGCACCTGCTACATTCATAAAGACTATTAATTAACGAGCTGGTCAAGCTACATACAGCACACAGATCAGGTAAATAATTTGTACAGTCGTAGCATATATTGCAAGTCTTGGGAACTCCTTTCTAGAAAATAGATAAATTTTAAATTCACATAAAAATATTTATTTTTTAATTGTATACTTTATTTTTTTTTAAAAGAAGTGTGAATGGTTTTTACCTTATAATTGTATATAATATTATTATTTATATTATATATATATATATATGTTACGATCATAAAAGAATTTATAAAAGTGAATTCACATTAATTGATGTTGATAGTATAACCATCTCAAATAAATAAAATAAAATAAAAAATTTGAAGGATGAAAAAGTCACCAATTTGGGACGTTGATCGTATCACAATATTGTTATATACATACGTGTATATATATATATATATATATATAAATGTGTATATATAATAGCCAGATATCTACTTGGTCTTATTTGCTTATCTCATCGAATCACAAAAATATATATATATAGAGAGAGAGAATTAATTATCAATGATATTTAACTCGAGCAATATACTACGTATAGTCTCTAAATAGAGATTACATTATAAATCTAGTTAATTTTATCTATAAATTTTTTTAAAATTATAATAATATCCTTAACAAAATGGTACTTTTTTCCATTTAACGAAGGGTTTGCACAAAATAATATCCTCAAAGAGAAATGATATTTATAATCGTGAAGTATGCAAATGTTATACAATATCCTTTTGGGAAAAAAAAAGAGTAAATGTAGTACATTAATAATAAATGGATATTCCTGTTTAAAAATGAAATGGACATTAATTAATATTAATCTTGTATATTATTAATTATTACTTACTATATTTGGATTAAACCTCTTAATTAATTAATTACATATTATATAACAATTATATATCATTTAACCGTGCAATTAATTAATAGTTCAACCACGTACATGAATGATTTCGACCTACTTCCATGACCGCTTGTAGCCTAGTGATCCCCATGGAATTCGTCGCTTTTTTTTTCTAATCATGATCAAGGACGACGTCCAACCAAATCACATACCCCTAATCTGTCGATCTTATATACAAATTAATCAAGAAATATGTCTTCATAAAGAGGGTAATTAATTAAAAATTATATATATAGTCAGCTCGTAACCCAAGCAAATATTTCAATTAGGTTAACATTATCATGTAGTAAGTACTATTTTAATATGTGCATACACACACACACACACACACACATTTATTATATATAAATTATTTATATATATATATATATATGTAATAGATTATGATCAGTATAAGCAGCTCATACGTACTTATATATATATATGATCATGAACAGATATATATATAGGTTTCACGTGGAACTCGTTTAATCGACAACCTATAATAATATCCTTCAATTGTAATAATATATATTTTAATTTTCATCATCATGATGTGCTGATTTGGACCGACCATGCTTATAATTATTATATATATATATATATATATATATATATATCTAGATCAACATTAAGAGACTAAACTAGTACTACAATTAAATAAGTACGTATTTAATGTGCCCATACCTTGCATGACTAGCATTATATTATTTGTAAATCCTCCTATAATCAGGGATCCGATCATTAATTGACGAATGAAAGCTGCAAACAACACATGATCATTTACGTACGAAAGATATATCTTGTGTTTTCTCTCTTATCTAGCTATGATCTCTCTGTTTCTTTAATTTCTAGACATTTTTAATTCATAAGTGATCGAGTTTAAATGCGTTAATTAACTTTCTCATCTTTCGAGTATGGTCGATTAATATGCAGTATCTGATTCTCAATTGTAGGGCTTCTATATGTGTGAAGACAAGAAGTTGTGTTTGTGGGCGGCCGGCCAGTCGGTAATTGATTCCAACTTTATTTTACTTTATGTTTCTTCTTTATCATTCTTAACACTCTTGTCCATCATGTCTATGATGAAAACCCTGCTTAAACCCTTTTGACAAATTTGAAACAAGAATGGATTTTTAAAAAATACGTAAAAGTAACTATATGTAACTGAACTGTTATGGATATACAAACATACTGTACTCACATTCTATCATACAATACCATGTTATTTAAAATTTACGTTTATATAAGTTATTTTTAATTATATGATCTTTTGTGGTAAGATAAGAATATTAATACATCATTCATAATCAGAAATCGAGTTAAGAGAAGTTTAGATAGTAAGTTGAGATAAGATGAGTTGAGATTAAAGTTGAAATTAAATTAAATAAAATATTATATTTGTTTTGAGATTTGAAAAAGTTGAATTATTTATTGAATTTTTTTTTAAAATTAAAAAAATAATAATTAGATGATATAAAATAAAGTAAATTGAGATAATTTTGATACGCAAATGGCAAATAATGCCTCACATGACATGCATTTGTGAATCGGAAATGGGGATGGAACAATGCGCAATGGCGCATTAGTTGGAAGACCACAGACTGGTATAAGTTGGGACCGACTATTAAACAACGTCCTACACGAGTTCATACCGTTGGATGCCGGCCCCACGCATGCTGCGCCCATAGGATTTAGGCTTGGAAAATGATAGGGGGATCGAAACTCGAAAGTGGTACTACCAATTTGATCGATTCTGTACTCTTTTTTTTTTTTTAATGATTAAAACAGTGATTATACGTGATTATGTGTATTTTCTTAAAAATGTTTAAATATATTTAAAACATATTTGAAAAAAATAAAATTGCAATTGTATTAATCGGTACAATAGCTTCGTTTGGAATATAAATTCATTTCAACTAATCATTACAATTTTTTTCAAATTTCAACACAAATATAATAAACAATTCAACTTTTTCAAATTCTAAAATAATAATAATATTAAAAAATAATATTCTAATAATATTTTATCATCTCAACTCAACTCAATTCAACATCTAAACGTAGCCTTAAATTTATCTATTAGACTTTCTTGTTTTCTTAGGAGGAAAACTTGTCAAACAAGCATATTTTGGAAACAATTCCAATTTTTCTTCTTGAACCTTGTATTCCCTATACATTTTTCATTGCATTATATATAATACTCCATACTGATTGACGGATGTAAATGTGTGTAGGATCCCACGTTGCTCAGAAAAAAAGAAGTTTTTACTTTATAATGATTTCAATAAAACTATAACATCTATACCACTGACTAATTCTTTTATAATATAGTCTTGAGATGGCTCAAACCTTCCCTTGATCTAACAACATTATTGATTAAAGAAATATGGTCTGACCTTGCTTCTTTCTCTGAAACGGATAATTTGAATGAACATCTGGGTTTTATTCATTGATCTCTGGCTTTACAGGCTTAATATGATTTAAAAAAAAAAAGAAGAAAGAAAAAAAAAACCTCCCTGTTCTGCATGAGCAATGAACCTCTACCGTCTCTGACAACTTCAATGCAAGCTTGAATCAATTTCAAGATGTACACATTTATAAGAGTTTCAAGAGTAAATCAAATGATTGGGATGAAATAGTTATAGACAAAAAGGTCATATTTGAATCTCTCATTGTACTGTGTAAAGTGTAAACACCAAAAAGAAAAAAAAGTACTGACAATATTTTCAAATATAAGATTGCATTTGAATGTTGAATTAAGATGAAAGTTAAAAATTGAATAAAATATTATTAGAATATTATTATTATTTTGAGATTTGAAAAAGTTAAATTGTTTATTATATTTTATGTTAAAATTTGATAAAGTTATAATGATTACATAAAATGAGTTGGGATGGTTTGAGATCCAAATGTACCTGTCAAAAACTTAGCAGAAAAGCACACAACTCATAATTATAAGACTATGAAAATGGCAATTTTTTTATTAAAATGAGTTCATTTTCATTGCAAATAATCATTTTAACTATAAATAATTTATCACCAATATTTATTTTTCTTAAAATGACTATACACCTGCTATATGTCATATATAAATATATAAATATATATATATATATATATATATATATATTAATTTGTCTAGGTTCATGTTTCACACTGATGAATGCATGCATGGACTTATTGTCCTTGTACGGCACGTTTTCTGCACCTAATGCGTTGGAAAGAAAATTTTCCAAGGAGATTATGACCACCACAAAGATGAAGTAAAAATTGATGTTTTGACCAATATATGGATGTACTGCATGTACGTAAGTATCCAAAACTGTGGCATGTCTAAATATTATGTACATGCATATGCACGCATGATGAATGATCGTCGATCGTGAGACTCCACGTGGGTTGATCATGAGGTAATATACAGCACTACGTACGAAGAAAACTTTCTGATAGGTGGATCGAACTCGTGGCATTTGAATTGTCTGCATGCATGATACATATAGTTCTTCGTACCAATATCATTAAAGGCTAAAAAATAAGTAAAGATTTTTGGAAGTTAAAAATAAACATACTAAGACTTTGAACCTTCTATTTCATCTATAAATAAATTTCATAAAAATAAATTTATAAATTGGAGTAATTTTATATACATAATATATTAAAATTATATCAATTTGTAAATTTATTTTTGTGAAATCTTAATATAGAATTCATATCTCTCATCTTGATCAATCAATTTGTTAACTCAATTAAATTAAAATTTTAAATTTTAAATTCAAAAAATTAAAAATCAATAAATAATAAAGCTTTATAATTTAAAATAATTAAATGATCATATATGCCATCCCATAAAGGAATTAATGTTACGGGGTGGCCGGCTGCACAGTCCAAGGCCACATGAGCCAGCAAACGAAGGCTCCAGTTCTCGTTCCTCAACTCCGCTTGGCTGTCTACAATGAAGGCTGCCAGACACTACAATCCCTATCACAGAAAGTAAAGTCAAAACCAAAGAAAGAGAACAAAGGAAAGTCTAAGGAATTTGCAAGTCAAGTCTTATCCCAACGAGTAGCCTCTGGTGTCTACCCTCCATCTCATGAAGCCAGTCGGCATTACTGGTCAAAGCGGTCATCCAAAGATCTGCTGGAACTTCTCCAATGACTTCCTTGACCTCCCCCTTGTTGGTTGCGCTGGGCGCCATGGCTTCCTCGACCGAAACGTCAATCTCTGCCACCTCGACACCACCAGAGGAGATGACCTCAATTACAGGGGCAACCTCTACAGCAATACCTCGGACCGGCAACATGGAGCAAGGAGGATTCGCTATCACCATCTTTTCAGGAGCCCTTGAGGCTACTGGGATAAAAAGCGTCGTAACAGACGGTCCCCTTCCCTCTATCAGTGGACTAAGGGAACGACTATGAGCAGGCGATGTGACCGGGTTTATGGGAATCGGAATGCGAATTGGCCAGGGAAGCCAGATACCAGTGAAGGCTATCCTCAATTAGTAGAGCCTCTGAAGAAACGTCCCCTAGGTGTGCCTTCACCAAGGCTCAAACAACCTGGAGCCTCAACTCAGTCCTCCTCTAGGGTCAGTTTAGGGAGGTGGTTTGTGTCCCCATCTACGGTACCCCATATAGCATATACGTAAAACAGGCGCTTGAGGGTTTGCCTAGCCAAGAATTCCCACCCTTCGCCTGACAAAAAGAAAAATTTATGGGTGTATCCCTTCACGACAGTATGTCATGCCTTCACCTGGACCAGTTCTTGAACCGGCTAGATACTATAGATGTGCCGGCCCTTCTGCACAACTTTGTGAGGAATGAAGAACTCACGGGTCATCTATCCTAGAAATCTGACCCAGCCTCCTCCAAAGCGCGGGGCCAAATGACATAGCACGAAACAAGAATCCTTCATCCGAGGGAAGGAAGTTAAGCAGGCACCAACTCAAAGAAGCCCAAAACTTCTCGCACTGGTCGGCAAAATTGCAGACTAAGGCAGCAAGAGAACATGGCAGGGTACATCGCCACCTTGGTGCCATAGCCCTCGAAATCTACAGCTTTGTCAATGGGGGAAGGCACCACGAGCTCCACCTTCGAGAGGATCCTGTAAGTCACCCTCAACTCTTCTAGTTCGGCGAAGGTCATTGCCAATCACCATGAGAACCCTGCGAAATCGTCCGGGGCAGAACTATCGCGGCCAGCAGTGGCCTGAGCAACACTAGAGGACCCCACTCGTCCAGCGAGGAGTGAAGATTTCTTCGGAGCCATGAAAGGTAGAAGGAAGAGCCCAGAAATTTCTGGAGAACAACGAAGAAAAATAAAAGGAACGAATAGCTCAAACAGCTAAGCAAGGAATGCAGAATGCAGAGTAAAAGGCAGGATAAGTGTAATGAATGTCCCAATGAAGAGGAGGGTCCTTATATGGGCGAGGTTGATGTTTGAACTCCCGAGGTTCCATAACTCCACGTAGCACCTCGTGTCCCCCCCCCCCCCCAAAGTACTAGAATCTCTCGATTATCTCAACTGTTGCAGAGTATATCTGTTGATATGATGTGCATAATTAATGACTGCATAACACGAAGTCATAATGCAGGAATCGAATGGATGCCATTTAAGGTGAAAACGTAACTGACGCCATATTGTCATGTGGGTGTAATGCAGAAGGTCGCTCGACACACAATAAAGAGGGCTGGGAAATCTAGCAAAGCAAATGATTAAGGAATGAAGAAAGAATTCCCCTCAGACTCGTCCAAGAGGAATTGACAGGGTAACTACAAAGGGATTTTTCCCACTTCTTAAAGCCCACTATGCCCAGCCCAAGGACCCCCAAGCCCGCCACAAGGGGCAGAACACCTACTAGGGAGGGGCGCCAGATAGTCGAGGAGACATATTAGCCTGACAGTCTGCGACCACTTTCAGAACTCGGGAACTTGCACAGAGCATAACGGGAAATGCGGAGAGCCTTCGATTCATCAACATCAGACCATCTACGGCCTATATAGACAGACTCAAAGTCAGGAAATCACACCGCATTTATGGCACCGCTACTAAGTTACACGCCACATTTATGGAGCCGTCACAGAGCTACCCCTCATTAAAGAATGTTTGAAAACAGAAACTTTTATTTAAAAAAAGAACAACGACAACAGAAACAGAAAGGAAGGCACGAACTTTGTGGCGACTTGCACCCTCTCCCAACCCACGATATAAATAGCCAACTCTAGGTATGAAGAAGCTCTCTGATCTCTAGACTTTTTTACTTATTTACAAACTTTCAAGAGCATTTACTAATTTTGGTATCGGAGGTTCTCCGACCTCGAGGCCGCCCTCTCCTAGTTGTACTACTCTTTATCTTTTACAGGCCCATTTCTGAAGATCTGAGTTGTCGGAGCTTGGCTTAAAGGTGTGTGGAACACGACGTTAACACTCTCTTATCTATCTCTCTGTTTCTTTAATTTCTAGACCTTTTTAATTCATAAGTGATTGAGTTTAAATGCGTTAATTAACTTTTTCATCTTTCTAGTATGGTCGAGTAATATGAAGTATCTGATTCTCAGTTATCTCTTTGTTGGGCTTCTATGTGTGAAGACAAGACGCTGTGTTTGTGGGCAGCCTAGTCGGTTGGATGATCTAATCCGACGATGATTTATTGTGATTAATTGTTAAATTACATAAATATTGTGTCGTATGTAATTGATTCCAACTTTATTTTACTGTTTTTTCCTCCTTTATCCTTCTTAACCCTCTTGTCTATCATGTCTATGATGAAAACTCCGCTTAAACTCTTGAAAAATTTGAATCAAGTGTGTACTTTACGGATATGCAAACATACAGTACCCACATTCTATCATACAATACCATGTTATTTAAAATTGATGTTTATATAAGTTATTTTAATTATATGATCTTTTGTGGTAAGATAAGAATAATAATACATCATTCATAATCAGATAGTGGGTTAAGGGAGGTTTGGATAGTAAGTTAAAATGAGATGAGATGAGTTGATATTAAAGTTTAAAGTTGAATAAAATATTATTTTTAATATTATTTTGTTTTGAGATTTAAAAATTTTAAATTATTTATTATATTTTGTTTAAAAATTAGAAAAAACTATAATAATTAAATAATATGATATGAGATTAAGTTGAGATGGTTTTAATATGTCTTAATGACTTTTGTGGATTGGAAATGGAGTTGTCTAGGTTCATGTTTCACACTAATGCATGCATGGACTTATTCATGTCCTTCTACCGCACGTTTTCTGCACCTAAGGAGATTATGACCACCACAGAAATTAAATGAAGTAAAAATTGATCTTTTGACCATACGGACGTACGGTACGTACGGCATGTCTAAATATGATGAACATGCATATGCACGCATGACGATTGATCGTCGTGAGACTCCACGCGGGTTGATCACGAGGTAATATTATATATACGGCACTACGTACGTACAAAAATAGGTGGAACTCGTGGCATATATATATATATATATATATATATATATATATAGTTTCTCTTCGGAACAGATGGGCTGGTATTAAGAGATAAACAACTTCCAATCACAGCAAAATATATAGACTATTTCATAAAAATTAAAATACATCTTTTTTCATCTGATTACACTCTTTCCTTTTCACTTTCCCATTTTACTTTTCACATTTCACTCATCGTGCACCTTTTTCTCTGAGACCCGTGCAATGAATTTCTCCTCCATCGCCGTGAGCCATCACCTTCCTCCATCGTCGTAAGTTCCAAAGCTGTCGCCGCCGTCAAGCTCAGTCACCGCCAAGCTCAAAGCCATCACTTTCCTCCTAGAATTTTGTAGGTTTTCTGTGAAATATTACATCAAACCCATGCTGCCATAATCAAAACAAGCACTGTTAGCTTAAAATTCATCACCCAAGCACTGCCATAATCAAAACAAGCTCAAAATAATCAAGGAACTCATCGGGATGAAGTTAATGGCAAAAAAATCTCCAAAATCATAGATCAAAAAATCATACCTGCAAAATATGGGGGTCGTGAAGATGGAGTCCGTTGATGGGGGTCACGAAATTATTTGGTCGATGGGGGTTTCGAAATCAGTCCGTCGATGGGGGTCACGAAATCAATCTGTCGATGGGGCTCCTCAAATCAGTCTATCGCAGCTCGGCATTTGCTGGGTAAGCTCAAGGTGGACGACGAAGGGGGACGGAACGAAGGGTGGAGGAAGACGAGTTCTTCTGCTGTGGACGAAATCGCTGGGAGACCCGATTAAGGGGAAGAAGACGAATGGGTCTGTGTGAAGGAAATGACTGGTCAATTTCGTACGTTCCAGAGTCTTTTGGAGCTTTTGATCTTCTGTTGGGTGGGTGTAGGATATGTAAATAAACAGCCTTACATGGAGAATTATTATTGGGGGGCTGTTATGTTGGGGGAACAGACCGACCGGCTTGAAGGTATTCCCATATATATATATATAGTTCTCCGTACCATCTTTAAAGGCTAAAAAATAAGTAAAAACTTTGGAAGTTAAAAATAAACATACTAACATTTGAATCTTCTATTTCATCTACAAATAATTTTTATAAAAATAAATTTACAAATGATTTAATTATATATATATAACGTATCAAAATTATATCAATTTGTATTATATCAATTTGTAAATTTATTTTTATGAGATCTAAATATAGATTTCCTTTCTCTCATCTTGATCGATCAATTTGTTAACTCAATTAAATTAAAATTTTAAATTTTAAATTCAAAAAATTAAAAATCAATAAATAATAAAGCTTTAGAATTTAAAATAATTAAATGATCATATCATGTGTCATCAATGTTGCGCGGTGTCCGGCCGCACTGCCGCCGGGATTGCCAATGTGTACATGACGGGTGGCCTAGACTAACCTCTATGTATGGCCATAAGGGTGGTTGAAGAATTTTTCGAAAATAAAAATAAAATAAAAATAAAAAATCGGCATATATCAAGAGTAAAAGCAGAAATGCTAATTGATTAAAAAAATGAAATTAAGTTTTCTAATGAAATTTTCTTTATAAGCTGGTACACCCAATTAAATTCCATTTCGTTTTAATTTTATTCCAAAATTAAACTTTCTGATTCCCCTGCAAGCTGGACAGCATATTTGGGCAGGTTTAACAAGATTTTATGTTACTAATTAACTGATCTATCCACTTGATATATATATATATATATATATATATATATATATATTATATCTTGATTCGGATGAAACTAATGGAAATATGGTCTTATAAGACCATATAAGTGAAAACTGAAAGAGGCATACATTATATATTTGACTATCATAGCAACCTTATAGTGTATAAAGCTCTCCTTCTGCTTGTTAAAATTTAAAATAAATAATAAAATTTAAATCTTCTCATTGGTTTAAACTTTTAGAACAAATAATAAATTTATATGATATCTATCGAGAAATGATTTTTATCAGTATATCTTATTCAAGAATATTAAGAATGTGAGATTGTAAGTCGCCAATTATCACCAAGAGACAGTTGGACTCGGTGCTCAACTTTCGCAATAGAAGTAACCTAACTTATGGATTCCTCTAACAATGTCAATATTAGAAAAATGGCCACAAATGGATTCCTCTAACTTAACTTATGCTTTTATGACGAGTTATATATTTGTGACGAGAATGTACTCATTTTGATAGAAAATAATCATTTTAATATGAAATAACTGACCACAAATAAGCAGATTTCTTATAACTACCGTTGTGGGGACCAAATTTCAATTATGGATAGGACTAGTCACTTGGTATCATTTCTCAATTTGTTGTTTCGTTTCTTGCATGCTCTGCAATATCTACTGGTTTGAGGTGATTGTCTGAAAGCCTCAACCCTTTGGTCATGTATTTCTCCTTTATTAATTAATGAAATAATATCACCTAGGCTTAAAAAAAAAAAAAAAAAGTATGAAAAGCTGGGGGAAAAGACTTTAGACTTAAAGAGCAGAGATCACATATGACACTATCTACATGGCATCATCTGGCCAGCTGCTACCTCCAACTTTTCTCAACATGCAGGGGCCTACAATCGAAGCAAAATTCAAACAGAAATAGTTATTTAGCAGCATTTTCTCCATCATGACCAATGTATTTTAATATATATATATATATATATATATATATATATATATATATTTTCTCATGCATGTGCTGGCCGCGTATAAATCCAAAATTGGATGCTCTTAAAATATCTAAGCCCTTGAGGGTTGAAAACTACATCCTTTTTAGCCAACTAAATAATTTGGACGATTTCATCAGTATTACTGTGGAGTCATTTGTCGCCAAGAAGATTGCAATCCAAGTGATGTTATCATGGATGAAAAATATTTAATTGACAATAACAGGTAGTCATGTTTCTCACGGAAGTTTTCGCATACCCCTCAATCTCAGCTTCCGGTAGTTCACAAATGTTCTCTTCCAAGGCAGACGGAGGTGCTAGCTGCTAGCGTATGCTCCTCTCTGCTATTTGATCTCCCGTTGGTACTAGCTAGGGGTGTGCATGTGACTCGAGCATCCGCTGAACCCGATTATGCTAACCCAAACCGACCCGTATGTTGTCGGATACTACTTGAGCGGTTCTCCAACCCGACTAAATTAACGGGTTTATTAATTGGTGTCAACCCGTCCGAGAATTCCTCAAACCCTAACCAGGTGCTTACTCAATCATTGGACTTGGTCCCCGCCGCGAAGCTTCCGTATTCATCTTATCAATCATATCTTCATCGCCATATTAGAATTCAATAGCAGAAATATTATAGAAAAATCAATAATAAAAAATCGAACTTGAAACCGGCATGGAGGATGAAATAGAAAAAGTTGAAACTCGCGGCCAAAAACTAACAATGTGGCAAAATCTCTCTGACTATGCTCAATCTCGATGCAGTAAGGTGCTGGAGAGTCCAAGCTCATCTTCATCGACTATCTCTCTCGCTCTCTTGTCTTGGAGGCCCTCTCTTTCTTTCCACCCAATACCCCACGCCATCTTCTCGTCCACCATAAATTAAATTCCTTAGTAGTTGCCGAGAGAGAAGCAAAAAAGGATGAATTTTTTTGAGCTTGCTATGCAGAGAAGAGAAGAGTTAGAAGACGCCATTAGATGCCGTCATTTACACATCTACTTCTCTGCCTTCAGCGTAGCGTTGCTCGAGCTAGACGCTGCCGTTTACAAATCTACTACCGCTGTCGTTGGTGCTGGTGCTGGGCAGGTCGAGGCTTGGGGATGCTTCACCTTCTCAGCGAGATCTTCTCCTTTGATCCCAAGACGACTTCTCTCTTTTCCTCTCCATGGTTTGTAAATCACTGAATCGGTTTTCGTTTCTTTCAATTTTTTTTTTTAAAGAAGATCAGTTTTTGTTTCTGGAAGCATGGAGAAGGAGAACGGCTTGTTTTTAAATGTCGGGTTATACGAGTTCAACCTGGCTTGATTTTGTTCGGGTCGAGTCAGTTCGGGTTGGAGCCTTATTATGAGGCTTTCCAAGTCGAGTCAGGTTGGGTACAAACCCGGCTTTACCAGGCCGAGTTGTAGGCCTAGTACTAGCTTGCCATTATAAGAAAAACACAAATATGTGGTGAGTTATTTGCTAGAAAATGATCATCTTCTATAAAAATGAGTACATTTTCATTGCAAATAACTTATTACAAATAATTATTTTTCTTGCAGTGTTGGGGGCATATCCTTCCTAATCTCCCCTTAAGCCTCCTTTCTTGTTTCTTTCACATTGTTTTGATCTCTTATTACTTTTAGAGGGAGATTGAAATACAAAGAGCCCTCCTAGCTAGGTTCATAAATAGATCTCACAAACTAATGTATCTAAAGAGGATATGTTAGATTCACTTTTTAACAAAAAATACATATATGTACAAATATGACCTCTTTCACCATAGATATGTACCATACCCGAGTAGACCACACGACCACTACCGTGCATGCATGGTACCAACATGTTGCGCCACGTCTTGGAAACAAAAAGGTGCATTCTGTTTAGTTGCATGTCGATCCTTGTTTGTGAGCAGAAAAGGAGCAAACAGAAAGTTCGCTTGACTATTGCTTGACCTAGCACTCAAGCGAAGCTCAACCTTCGCCGGGTGCTCAAGGTGCGCTCGAGCGAATAGTAGATAGATTGTTCACTCAAGGTTCGCGTGATGCTATTCTCGACCGAAGCACTAACCCTAGTGTTCGCTCGAGCAGTGCTCGACATATCACATGAGCCAATGTTCTATTAGTTGTTCACTCGAAGTGTGCACGACACTTGCTTGAGCTAAGAATCCGATTTTTCCATTTAGGGTTTCTAGTGCCCTTTTCACTATATATATATATATATATATATATATATATATATGTGCAATGTTTATTCTCTTGTGGGTATGTTCAGCAAATCAAAGTGAACAAAAGAGGTAAAGGTGTGAGAGCATATTAAGAGAGCATTTGGAATAAAATCCCTTGCAGGTTCGTGGGGCATAAGCACGGTATTGAACCACGTTAACTTTGTGATGCTTGATTGTTTGCTTTTATTTTGTTTGTTATCATTGGTTTTCTAACAATTGGTATCAAGAGCCAAGGCTCGAATCTAAGGGAGAACGATAACTAAAGATAAAGTGAAAGCAGTTGAGACCGAGAAGTTTGACAGCACTGACTTCAGGTATTGCAAGATGCAGATCGAAGATTACCTCTACGGGAAAAGACTTCATCTGCCACTGTTGGGGAAGAAGCCAGACAGCATGGACTGATTGGGACCTGTTAGATCAACATATTCTGGAGGTCATTCGGATGACACTGTGAAGATTAGTTGCGCACAACGTTATTAAGGAAAGGACTACAATGGATCTCTTGGCGGCTCTGTCTGGTATGTATGAAAAGTCATCAGCAAATAACAAGTGCATCTGATGAAGAAATTGTTCAATCTAAAGATATCAGAAAGTATATATGTGGCCCAACACTTGAATGACTTTAATACAATCACAAATCAATTGTCTTCTATAGAAATTGAGTTTAATGATGAGATCAGAGCATTGATCATGTTGGCATCATTACCAAATAGTTGGGAGGCCATGAGGATGGAGGTGAGTACTTCAGCCCAATGTTTTGAATACCATACCGGATGTCGTACCGGTCAAGGCACTGGAACGAAATATTTCAGTACCAGTACCGTTTCGGGATAGCGTTTCGGGATAACGTTTCGGGATAGTCGATCTATAAATAAATTATATATATAAATATATATCAAAATTATATTCCAAAATAATAATCTATATATAAATAAATTATATATAAATACATATATATAAATTATAAATAATCTAGTCTGAATTGGAAGTTAAAAAATAAGCTTGTAGTTTAAAAAATGAAAAAAAACACACACACACACAAGCCGAAATATCGGCCGGTACCGGCCGAAATATAGGCCGGTACAGGCCGAAATTGAGGCCCGGCCATTTTGGCCGGTACGGAACAGGTATAGTACCTATATTGGCCGGACGGCCGAAACGAAAAATTTCTACCGTACCGATCGATACGGTACGAAATTTAAAACACTGTTTCAGCCGGCAAGATGAAACTGAATTACGATTCGGTACATGACATGATTCTTATTAACTAGGTACGTAGAAGAGATTCTGGTGAGTTCTTGGGTTTGGGTTTAGCCTTAAACATTAACTATCAGGGCAGGAGACACGAAAAGTCAAATTCCAAGAACAGGGGCAGGAGCAAGTCGAGATCTGGGCAGCAACTTACTGGAGTTCTGGCAATAAGAAAAGTACTGATGACGATGCTACGAACGTGGTGACTAAAAAAATATAGGACACTCTAATTCTTGCAGTGCACAATCCGGTTGATGATTGGGTGTTAGATTTAGGGGCTTGATTCTATAACACTTCACATCGAGAGATCATAAAGAACTATGTTGCCGGTGATTTTGAGAAAATGTACAAGGCTGATGGAAAGGCACTGGATATAATGGGAATAGGCAATGTGCGCATTGCACTTTCGAATAAAAGCGTGTAGACTTTAAAGCAAGTTAGACACGTTCCAAATCTAAAGAAAAGCTTGATCTCTATGGGAGAGCTCGACGATAGCGGTCATACAGTAACGTTTTCTAGAAGAAACGTGGAAGGTCACAAAGGGTGCGCTGATCTTGGCAAGTGGTAAGAGATCTAACACTATATATTTTACATCAGGGTCCAGTAATGTGCAAGAAAATACATGAGTGCAAAAGAGAAGGATTGGTGGCGCGAATCAGATGGAGAAGTAAAAGGGAGTCAGTTTTGTTGTTCCTCATGTAAGCCTAGGAAAATCTCCCGAGACCTTGGGATGGGAGATTTCAAAGGAGCGGAGCGTTTAGTGTTCCAAGGACATCTACACCTACAGTTGATGCTTGCATAGTTGCCAGGACAACCAAACATTCACGGAGGACACCTACATTGAGTTATATCCTTCTGACAGAAAGTGGTGAACCACTGAAGAACAGAAAAATCTTATGAGGCGGGAGATCTAGCAAGTGGAAGTTGGCTAAGGTTAAGTTTGCTAGGGTCAACTTGAGACCGGATATTCCTAGTTCATTGAGAGTTATACGTCGCCTAGTGCATGTGCTGACTGAGGGTGATGCATGTAAGAGACTAGAGTCTGGCTCGACTTCAGTACATCTTCTGACTTGAATACAAGAGCTATGAGCTGCAGAGGTGATAGAGCTTGTGTTAGAAACAGTGGTTGGCATGTGGAGAACCAGTCTCCAAGTGGGAGATTGTTGGGTTGCATGTGGAGCCTAGTTTATGAGTAGAAAAGGCACAGACAGAAAGTTCACTCGATTGTTGCTCGATCTGGCGCTTGAGCAAAGCTCAACCTGTGAGTTCGTTCAATGTGCACTTGACAGTAGATTCGAGCAAAGATCAAATAGATTGTTCGCTCAAGGTTTGTGTGATATCAGGCTCAAGCAAAGCACTAACCCCAGTATTTGCTGAACATTGCTCGACATACCATTCGAGCCAATGTTCTATTGGTTGTTGGCTCGAGACGCGCTCAACACCCACTTGAGTGAAAAAGTCTTAGAGAGTGAGAGTTAAGATTGTGTGAATAGAGTGGTACTTTTGTAACTTACTGTGTGTAACTGTAATCTCCTCTAAAATAAAATCATCTGCAACTCTCGTTTGACATGTTTATTCAGAGTACTACTAATATAAACCTACAATTGGATTTTCTCTCAACATGATTCTGTTTATGACGAGGAATCTGGGAGACTACGTAAACATAGTATGTCTTTACTTAATTAAACTGTTAACACATGCAGTAATCATCAACTTTTTATTGATAGGACGTGCATGGCTCTTAAAAATTATTTGCACCAAATTTGCATTTGAACCATAAATCACCGGAAATGAACAAATATACCACAAAAACTAAGGCTCTTGCCTTTGGGGGTTCTCTCTTAACATTATCAAGAGAAAGACATCGGCTTTACTTTTTGGAGTTAAAACCTAAATTTTAATTAAATTGTTTCCAATTTCTTGTTTTATAATTACAGAATTGGGTAATTGTTGAGATTCCTCTCCCCCTTCCCCCTTATAATCTTTGATATTTTAAACATATCATCGTCAACTGCGAAAAAAAAAAGAGGAAGAAAAGTTGAATTTGAGGGACATTTCTTGTAATTCATAGATCCATGAGTATCCATTGATCACTCTCATTGACATTCCGATAGAAATATTTAACGTTCCATGGGATTGCAAACATCAACGCGAAAAAATATATAAATTAAAACGTAAAGATCATAAGCTTACGTATATAATCATTCAAATTGATATCAATTTTGTACCTTTGTGTTCAAAAACTATTGACCAAGTCTTTATCCTTTTTTGTTTTTTTTTGTATTGACTAAGGCCTCGTTTGAAAAATGAAATAAGATAAGATGAGATATTTTTAAATGAGTTAAATAAAAAATTATTAAAAAATTATTTTTTAATATTATTATTATTTTTAGATTTGAAAAAGTTGAATTGTTTATTATATTTTGTGTGAAAATTTTAAAAAAATTATAATGATGGGATGAGATGAGATGGTTTCTGAATCCAAATACGCCGTCTCCGAATCACTACTCATGGATGGTTATATTGTTTTAGTATAAGGCCTCATTCGTTTTCAGAAAACATCTCATCTCATCTCATTTCATCTCACCTCATCATTTCAACTTTCTCAAATTCCTACACAAAATAAAATAAATAATTCAACTTTTTCAAATCTCAAAATAAAAATAATATTAAAAAATATATTCTAACAATATTTTATTCAATTTTTTAACTTTAATCTCATCTCATCTCATCTCAGAAAACAAATGAACCTAAGTTAGACTAATATATAGATATTAATAATTGACTAGTGCTACTATTTTATAGGTATTGAATAGTACTGTAGTAGTCCTGTTTTATCATTTTATTTTTAATTTAAATTTTCAAATTTTGAATTTTAAAATTTTAACAATTTTCAGTAGTTGAGACATCCGCGAATAAAATAAGTAATTCAAAATAATAGTAAGTACCTACTTCTGCCCATGTTCTTCTTGGTCAATAGTCATGCCGGCCGGCGATGGGAAGAGTTAAAACACATGGGAACAAATTAACGTTAATTGTCAATAAACGTTAATTCCTCCCCAGTTAGGATCTGTCTAGATATTACAGATCTAGTATTGTCTATTATTCTCTCTCTGTTTTTTCTTCTGAGAATAGAATTAGAAGTACTCCTCGTGTATCTATGTTAGTTGACCTCCTAGAACATTGACCCTCACCCAGATTTTACGTTCTTTTTTTCTTTTTAATTCTTCTTTCGCTATTTCAAAAGTTTAAGCAAGCTTACTATGCCGGCCAGATCATCGGACAGATCCATGCATTGCTGTCACAATTTAAGAATGTTGTATATGTTATTAATTACTTAGTCATTTCCCCGGTTGGACCGTTGATATAGAGTACTGTGTATATATATGCACAAACTTCTTCGGTCCCACTACTGGTCTAGGGGTGTAAATCAATCGGTCCGGTTCGGTCTAGAAGGTGATAGACGGTCCATCATTTTCTCTTGACCAAACATCCATAGGGACCGGACTGGACCGGACCGGTAGCTACCGGTCCCGTTGGTCCGGCTCAATTACTTTTTATTTATTTTTAGATAAATTAATAAAAAAAATTTATTTAAATCACTAAATTAGTTAATTATATTAATATTCTCTAATCGATTTCTCCAGTCCGGGTTGATCAACTTTCAACCCTAACCAATACTTATAAACTCATAAATAAATTCTTTTATGAGCGAAAAGGCCGGTAGGAGAGGGCAAGTGGTCAGGAGATTTGGATAGTGAGTTGAGATGAGATGAATTTAGATGAAAGTTGAATAAAATATTATTAGAATATTATTTTTATTTTAGGATGTGAAATTTTTGAATTATTTATTATATTTTATATAAAAATTTAAAAAAATTATAATGATTAGATGAAATGAGATGATAAGTTTTTAGGTCATGCTACTTATTTTATTTTTTTAAAATATTTAAAATTATTAAAAATATCTATATAAAAAAATTAAAAAAACCACATATAAAAAAACACTAAAGCTCAGCGGGAGCCCCCAACGAGACATCTAGTATTTTCCTAAGTTTTTACCTCCTCTTAGCCTCGTTTGTATTCACAACACATCTCAATTCATCTCAACTCATCTTATTACTATTTATTACTATTCAACAACTTTAACTCATAAAACTCATTACTATTTACCACTCATCTCATTACTATTTACAATTCATATCAAATCTTCAAATCTAAACTACACCTTAGAAGATGATTTCCCCGTGCGAGGGTAGAGTCACAACCTACCTGTTGCGAACCGCACAAGAGGGGCCGGTTTATTAGAATATATTATTATTAGAATACACCTTAGAATAAAATATTATTAGAATATATTTTTTAATATTATTATTATTTTGAAATTTGAAAAAAATTGAATTGTTTATTTTATTTTATTTTATATGAAAATTTAGAAAAATTGTAATGATTAGATAAAATGAAATAAGAAGTATTGTGAAAATAAATAAGAGGAATTTACGGACTTCTTCCATATATATATATATATAATTGGTCAATGATCTTGCCGGGAATTCCAATTTTTTGAGTCCAAAATGGTGGGTTTGCCCTGTGACCGTATCCCAAAATTTGAACAAGCTAGCCAATGTAGCCATGATCAGCTAACATGGACGTGTAAGATCAATGAACCTCAAATGGGATTTTGGAATTGACCCGGAAATTAGTCCTACTTCTGGAATGGAATCATGACTAGTACTACTTCCCCTTACTGTTCATATGTTTGAATTCATTTTGTGTAATTTAGCACTTGGATGATTCAAGTCTTCTTTGTGCCCCCCTCCCCCCCGGGAGAAGGGGCACCGAGTATGACCTTCTTTCCTTCATGCTATGATAACTTTTTCCATACGTATAGTGGCTCGTACTCCAAGGGGTACCGTCCAACTTGATTGACTTTATTCTAGCTTCTGTGCAGGTGCAAGAAGTAAAGATTATTTCAGGGCAAGTTAGATGGTTTGTGGCACTCATCCAATTACATATATTGTCTATCTGACTACATGAATTAGATCCCAATCCCAAATCTTCATGGTCCAACTGATGACTACTCCACCTTCCATCACATTTCCACAATTGTATAAATTTCCAAGAAGGCTCGAGAGGTATGCTAATATACCTAATTATAGTACTAGTCGATCATAGAAGTTTAAGTTTCTGCCAGAGTTAGATTTAATTATTTATATTTTTTTTTAATTAACACTCATTTCACTTTTTTTTTATGAGGAATCTTACTAATTTTCAAATTATATGCATATAATTTGAATGTTGTGAGCCTGTATCTAACATTACTCATAAACACTTAACACACTATCTTGAATATGTTATATATATATATATATATGACACTTTTCATACCATTTATATCACATTATTTGATATATAAGTAAGATTTTAAAATTAGAATCGTATAAATTAAATCTTACCACATAAATTAATAAGTGATGAGAATGGTATATCCTCTGCACCGACTTATAAGTAGAATCACTCGTTGAAATAACTTTTATCATATAGTGCTTGTGAATTGTGGAAGGAATAACATTATGGAAGAAGCTGGTCAAATATTTGTAGAAGGTGCTCGAGTAATTTCCGCTAAGAGCGCCGTCGATCGATCATTCTCAAGATAAGTTAGAAAACAGAATGATAGTTAATCATCATTCCATGGATGAACTTTTTGACTATATATGGTCACCAATCTATTATATATATATATATATATATATATGTATATATGTGTGTGTGATGACCAAAATTCCAGTCTCCCAACGAGAAGCACAGAAATTAAGAACCAATCAACGAAGATGGGTGGAAATACATGAACTAAGAACGAGTCTTTCTTCTCAAATAATTTGGAAAAGATGAAACGTATGAATTGGTAAAAAAACTTCACACTCAGGTTGATTTGTTGGCCAGTATGCTGTCTGAAAGTGGAGATGAACCTAATACCAGTTGTGAGGAGGTTGGAAGCCCCGGATTTTGATTACAACTTCATCATATAATGCTCACCATGATTACGCTAATGTCTCTTATCCATTGTGGGTACCACATTTTTCACGTTTTTTCTAAAATGAATCTACTTTTTTTATGACGGGTCTTTACTAAAGAGTAACACTACACCTATTGAAAATTTGAACCGATTGTGTATCACATTTTATTTTTTTATTTTTATTTTTATGTATTTTTTTAATCATCATAAATATTTTTAAAAAAATAAAAAAATTCACAACATCGTTAAAAAACACTTAACCATTAAGTAAAAAAAAATGGTAACACAGTTTCATGAAGTTTAGCATTTCTGTTTTCTAAACAAGGACTGAAAATACACGCCATACGTATGTACAGTGATTTGAAATTATAGGGTGTGCAGTGTACACCAGAGTTATAAGAGCTGTTCAAGGAAAAAATTACTTTACCTCTCAAGTTATATCATTCTACTTAACTGCTCGGTAATTTTTTATTTTTATTTAATAATTTAGAAAGTAATTTTAAGTGTAATAGTATATTATTTTATTTTTTAAATATATTTAAATATATTAAAAAATATGAATAAAAAAAAAGTTCAAAACCAACTAACAGTTAAATAGAGTAAAGTAGCCCGACTCATATAACAATGAACATAACAGTAGAAACATTGGAAAAAAAAATGAGGAAATAATTATGGAAGTGCAAATATGACAATTGGTAAGATGAGTCGGCAAATTTGAATGGGCTGCTAATTTCGTGTTTGCCCAATATCTTAAAAGACCAAAGCATTGGCTAATGTCTGGATGTAGAAATACTCTTAATCTATCTTATATTATATCATTTTATTATTATAATTTTTTTAAATTTATATATAAAATATAATAAATAATTTAACTTTTTCAAATTTTAAAACAATAATAATATTAAAAAAATAATATTTTATTTAACTAATTCAAAATTAACTCATCTTATCTTATTTTACCATTCAAACGAGTCCAAGAAGAAAAGTGCACATACTCGACCATCCCATATGCACTGACGAACTAAAATCAATGAAAATCAATTGATCCGTCTGTTCAACTCCACCATTGGGGAAGCTAAGGCTTAAGTCCTGCTTTGAAAAATAAAAGTTCCGCATCTCATTTTATCTCAATATCTAAATATCATAAATATAAATATTTTTTTTTAATTTTAAATATTTAACTTTTTCATCTAATTATTATCTAATCATTACAATTTTCTCAAACTTCTAAATAAAATATAAAAAATAATATAATTTTTTTCAAATTTTAAAAGAAATATAATATTAAAAAATTATATTATAATAATATTTTAACTTTATACTAATTTTATTCATTTTTTTCTTCTTTCTCAAAATCCCATAAAGCATATCAATTCAAACAATTTCATTATTATTCACAAACTATTTCACTACTATTTATAGATCATCTCATTTCATCTCACTATCCAAACGAGACCCTGTCACTCCCATTTTCATCTTACTAAATAAAGTGTTAACACTTTTCATAATACTTGGATCATCCTTTATTTAAAAAATAATAATAATTTCAAAAGTTGATGGATAATGGCATCTCATCGTAATGGGATAAGAGGAGAATATTGTGCAGTTTGTCGAATTTTCTTATACTAAATAACATCTCCAACGACTCTAAAAGTTAACTATAATGCTAATGTCTTTATATATATGAGTGGTGCTACTATGTGGCATGCAGGTGCCCACTCTATGTGCTGCCCAATGTAAATTATACTTTTTTATCTAATTATTATTTAATCATTACAAAATGAAGTAGAAATCAGAATCGGAATCAAATTTTTAAATTTGTGGTTAGCCCTAAACGCCAGAAGATGTCTTATTTTAATACGCCCGGACTAACGGAAAAAACACGTGAAAGTAACCCATATGATTCGAAGGCCAAAAATTTCCATTTATTTTATTTTCCCATTTCTGGGTCAGTCTTACGTGTGAATCATTACAAGATTCAGATAATGGCGAAGAACTTAACCAAGTGGGAAAACTGAATTCTATGGCATGGAAACTTCCGTTGGCTCCAAGTCTTTGCGATCGTCTTCGATGGCTTGGGTCCCACAATTTTCCAGACCTTGGACCTCAAGCATCCAACTTTATTTTAGGCTTCCAGTCAACTCCCCCCATGCCGCCATCTCCTTTGATTGGCTCTTTCACCTTCGGAACACAGATCTCACCATAGTTTCTCCAAAACAGACATACATCTCCAAAACCCAAAAAGACACAGTCAGCGTACGACACGAAGAGAAGCTTTCCAGATGAAAGGGAGAGATATGGAGAAAAAGCTTTCAGAGGCAGCAATGGAAGGAAACGTCTCGACCCTTAAAGAATTGCTATTAGAAGACCCTCTAATTCTCGACAGAACCATCGTTTCTTGCGTATCAGAGACTCCCCTTCACGTATCTTCCATGCTGGGCCACTTGGCTCTGACCAAGGAGTTGCTGAGTCTGAAGCCCGAGTTGGCCTCCGAGTTGGACTCGCACGGATCTTCGCCGCTTCATCTGGCGTCGGCGAAAGGGCACTTGGAGATAGTCAAAGAGCTGCTGTTGGTGGATCCCGAGGCTTGCTTGGTGAGGAACCAGGACGGGAGGACGCCACTCCACCTGGCGGCGCTTAAGGGGCGAGTTATGGTGGTGAGTGAGATGGTCGGAGTCAAATCTGAATCGACTCTTGTGCTTACGGACCGAGGTGAGACGGTGCTGCACCTGTGCGTGGGGAATCATAATAGGTTGGAGAGTTTGAGAGTGTTGTTTTTTAATTTTTTTAATTTTAAATGTTTAACTTTTTTATCTAATTATTATTTAATCATTACAATTTTTTCAAACTTCTAAACAAAATATAAAAAATAATATAATTTTTTTCAAATTTTAAAAGAAATATAATATTAAAAAATTATATTATAATAATATTTTAACTTTATACTAATTTTATTCATTTTTTTCTTCTTTCTCAAAATCTCATAAAACATATCAATTCAAACAATTTCATTATTATTCACGAACCATTTCACTACTATTCACAGATCATCTCATCTCATCTCACTATCGAAACGAGACCCTGTCACTCCCATTTTCATCTTACTAAATAAAATGTTAACACTTTTCATAATACTTGGATCATCCTTTATTTAAAAAAATAATAATAATTTCAAAAGTTGATGGATAATGGCATCTCATCGTAATGGGATAAGAGGAGAATAATGTGCAGTTTGTCGAATTTTCTTATACTAAATAACATCTCCAACGACTCTAAAAGTTAACTATAATGCTAATGTCTTTATATATATGAGTGGTGCTACTATGTGGCATGCAGGTGCCCACTCTATGTGCTGCCCAATGCAAATTATACTTTTTTTTTTTTTACTTTTTATTTCAAACATTTTAAAAATATGTTTAAACATTTAAAAAAAGTGACACTAATAGTCACTTTCTTAACCATCATGAAAAAAAAATTAAAAAAAATTAAATACATAAATGATCAAAATGAGGGAACAAATTGAAGAGGCAATGACATAGTTGCATTATTCTTACATATATAATCTCGTTAGCTAATAAAAAAGTACAACATACTATTTACTATGAGATGTATTATATTTATAAAATGACGCTAATTGAGTGGAGGTAAGAAATAAGATGATGTGAATCCAATAATAGAGAAAGTAGATCGCAACAATTTCTAAAAGAAGTTACTAAATTCAACATGAAAACCCAAGCCAACATGCAAACAGAATGGGTCTGTCTTGTCTTTGCCCAAAGGGCCTCTAGTGGCGCCTAGAACTAGAAGAAGAATTCCAAGCTTAGCCCAAGCCGAAGGGGAGAGAGTCTCTTAACCGCTCATTCATGGGAACCTGTTGCCGCCTTTTCTCTTCGATTCAAACGTTCAAAATCTACCTGTCCTTCACGTCAAAGACCCCTTCTTCGATCTACACTCTCGCTGTTGCAGGCGTTTCAAATTTTTTAGACTTTCTCATCCCAAATCACCTTCTAACTCCTTTCAATGGATCCCAATTCGACCCCATTTCCAGGTACTTGAGTTTGTTTTTACTTTATTTTTTTGGGTTTTGGTTAGTAATCACTCATATTTACTCGCTAACGCAGGCAAATCTCATCCTTTAAAACCGAAAACTAGCAGGAAAAGTTCTGTAGTTCCAAACACTGTTGCCAATGCACTTCCAATTTCCAGGTAATGGACTAATCCGACGTTGTTGTTCTTTTTTTTCCCTGTTTTTTGGGTTTCTTTTTTACCAAAGTTTCTGATGCTCTGTTTCTAGGCAGAGGAGAGTGTTTGGAACGGTCCGCAATGGAAACTTATTGGCAAAAACTGCAACCCAGAAACCTATTATGAGACCCTCAAGTGGTTTCGCTGAAAAGCCACCTAAATCGACCCAAAACACTCCGAAACCTATGCGTTCTGCCGCGGTGGACAAGAAGTCCCCTACCATTATCAAACCCTCAAGTGAATTCGCCGAAAAGCAACCTAAATCGACCCAAACCACTCCGAAACCTGCGGAAACTGCCGCGGTGGATGAGAAGTCCCCTGCCACTATCAAACCCTCCACTGGTTTCGGTGAAAAGCAACCTAAATCGACCCAAAACTCTACGCAACCTGCGGATGCTGACGCGGTGGATAAGAAGTCCCCTGCCATTGTCAAAACCTCAAGTGGTTTTGAGGAAAAGCAACCTATATCGACCCAGAACACTACGCAACCTGCGGACCCTGCCGCGGTGGAGATGAAGTCTCCTGCCATTAACAAAACCTCAAGTGGTTTCGCTGAAAGGCAACCTAAATCGACCCAAAACACTCCACAACCTGCGGATACTGCCGCGGTGAAGAAGAAGTCCCCTGCCATTATCAAATCCTCAAGTGGTTACGTTGAAAAGCAACCTAAATCGACCCAAAACAGTCCGCAACTGGCGGGCAATGCCGCAGTGGAGAAGAAATCATCTGCCATTATCAAAACCTCAAGTGGTTTCGCTGAAAAACAACCTAATTCGACCCAAAACACTCCGCAACCTGCGGAAACTGCCGCGGTGGAGAAGAAATCTCCGGAAAAGGCAAGACCCAGATTGAAGAAGATCGTTTCTTTTCCAGACCACGTTGAAGAAAAAGCGGCAAACACTGCGGAGGCAGAAAACGCTGTTGCGCCGCGGACTCCGGTGGCGTCGGCTTCTTTAACTAGGCCAAAAATCCCAGGCACGCCGTACCACAGTGCTGGGAATTGCAGCAAGTGCCGATTCGATAGGCTGGAAACTTCGTCCTACTGGCTTAATCAGATCAAGTTGTCGGAGTCCGTCGGGAAGCATTTCGTGTCGGCTGCTTTCTTTCGCCTTGCCTTTGAATCCAAAGCCGAGGTTTGCTTATTTTCTTATAAAAAGTCACTGTTTATCTTCCCAAAGTTTGTGCCTTTAGCCTTCTAATTCAGTAGGGTTGATTGCAATCATTGTTTAATTTATTTGTTTGGCAAGAAAGAAACTCCAATATTCCTAGCAGTTAATTTTATTGGGTGTTGATGGTCTTAGCCTTTGAGGAACCTCCGTGTTGAGCTGAAGAGGTATTTGGCACGCCATGGGTGCCTATCTGAGCAGACAGAGTGGAGAGTAGTTTCTGATAGCTATGGATTATCCAAGCACGGAAGCAACACCGGAGGGGTGGATTCAGGTATGGAACAATACGGGATGTCCGGCACCTCCGAGACAAATGGTGATGAAGGTGACATGCAGGGACAGACAGATCAAGGATTACGTTCTTGAAGACCCTCGTTCATACCAGAACAAACTAAAATCTGTCAATGTCTATGAAACATGTTCGATCGACCTGTGTCACTCTGGTTTCATATTGTACCAAATGCTCACCACTTATCTAGACTCTTCATTAGACCTTAATTTCTGTTGAATTGATGAGAAATATTGTATAGTGTATTGGGACAATACAGAGTTCAAAAGCTTAAGCTAATAGCTAGGTCTGGGTCCAATTGTGTTGTTTTATAAATTTATGAACACTTGCAATGACTCTTTCATTTGCATGCGTGCATATCTTTTGTGTCTGTCTGTATGTATACTTATATGTAGCAGAAGGGAAACATTTTTCAGCAGCCAATCAGGTCGGATAACTACATTATTTTGTGACGTCCCTTTTACATTGCGGTACGGAAATTTTCATGTCTAATTCTTGGGTTGCCATTGCTTGACAAGAGTGGCTAAGAATCTGAGATAGTGAAACAAATGCAATGGTGAGTAAAAACAATGGACAGGACTGGAGATGTGATTCGTGTACACTAATATTGGGTTGAATAGGCTCTGTTTGGATTCTGAAATGAGTTGAGATGGTTTGTGAATAGTAGAATAAAATATTGTTAGAATATTATTCTTTAATATTATTATTGTTTTAAGATTTGAAAAAGTTGAATTATTTATTATTATATGTTGTATGAAAATTTGAAAAAGTTATAATGATGAGATGAGATGAGTTGAAGTAAGTTTTTAATTCAAACCAGAGCTAAACTTAAATATTTGTAGAAACTCAACTCGGCTCGATTTATGCCGATATTCAAATTCAATTTGAGTTGGAATATGTTAATCAAACTCGAGCATTCTTATTGGAATTTGGCTTGACTATAACTGCTAAAGGTAAACTTTAATTAAAAACTAAACCAAATGTTGTTCTTCATGATAACAAAGTCCAGATTTCTTAATTCATGTGGGGCATCATGGTCTATTGGTCCCAATGTGCCACCAGATGTTTGTGTAATGTCAACAACATGCGATGGAATTTTGTGATTATTGTGAATAATAGAATAAAAGTTGAATTATTTATTATATTTTGTGTGAAAATTTAGTAAAGTTATTTTGTGATTTGAAAAAGTTGAATTATTTATTATATTTTGTGTTGGAATTTGAAAAAATTGTAATGATGAGATGAGATGAGTTGATGTGGATTTTGAATGCAAACGAGGCTCAGTATCCAAACTAGGCCCTAATCAACTCCCCAAAAAAAAAGAAACTCATATTCTTAGGGTTGTAAATAAATAAGATTACTCGATCAGTCTTTTCTAATTGATGGGTAAACTTGAAATCGGCTTAATTCGTTTATCTAATGAGTCGTTATGTAACTTATACGAAACTCGACTTGAATGACTTCGTCTTTATTATTTTTATAATAATATTTTTCACTTTACAACGTGAATATTTGAAGTAATTGATAAAATAAGAAGAAATCATATTCCTAATACTATATGCGTTAAAATTCTTATGATTATATATATTTATATATATATATATATATATATAAACCATCTAAATTAAAGTATGGTTAAATACATTTCTCCGAGTCTTTTTAATTGGTGGAGGGTGGGGGCCGTGGGGCAGCCACCTTTGGGCTAGCCAAAGTTGGACCTCACAGCCCACCTCCATGGTGGTCTGGATTGGGTCACCACAAGGTGGCTCATCAACATAAAGCCCATAGGAGGGTTTTCTTTGAGAAAAAATCCTTAGTTTTTCAATTGTTTTTAGAAAAATATTATCCTTATGCATTTTCATTTTTATTTTTATTTTGAAGTAACATGTATCTAACAGTTTACTAAAACTTCTAATGGATGGACCAACATTATCTTTATTTAAAACCACATGAACTACGAGCACTAGAAATTGGACTAGCCAAATGCCAGTAAAGCCAATAATATGACTAGTTTTTTTTATTAAATCAGCTACATTAGACTAGCTAAAGTCCTTAATGTAAGGCTATGAGCTACAGTAAGTCTAAACCTTTCTGCATCTTTGGCTAGATATTGTTCATAGCCAAAAACACATATTTTATTCCAAAATATTCATGCTATCTCCAATTATTAATTAATATTGTCAATAATAATATTAATTAATTGATTTTGTGCATCATTATTAATATTGCTATATCTAATTATTAATTAACATACGGTTAGTATAGTTACAAAATATGAAAAATATTATTATTCAAAAAATAATATTATATTAATATTTTGGCTAATATATAAATAATCTAATGTATCATTATATGTTGAATGACTTCGGTTTTTGGCAAAACATATAACTTTAGACAAATTTTGACTTTAACTTTGGCTATAACCTAGAAATTTAATCTTTGAGACCAACAATAGGGACAGCTTTTGTATTTAACCTTAAAACATAGTTACAAAACTCCAAAATGGTTTGTCAAAATTTGTGGATAAAATTAAAACATATAATATAAGTAATTTACTTTATCAAAATTAAGCAGAAAAACAAGTGAACAGTATATAAACATAAAATACAGCTTTAGGCTTCGTTTGGTAAGTAAACTCATCTCAACTCATCATTACAACTTTTTCAAATCTCAATACAAAATATAATAAGTAATTCAACTTTTTCAAATCTCAAAATAATAATAATATTAAAAAATAATATTCTAACAATATTTTATTATCTCAATTCAACATCCAAACGCAGTCTTATAGGATAAGTTTAACCTAACTTGTGTTGCTTATAAATTAAATAAAGAGAAATGTTTAATTCCAAAGGGATTTCACAAAAGTAATCTAACAAATTGACATAATTTGATATAGTATGTCAGATAGTAAAATTATTTTTACTGTAAATAGATTTAATATATCACATGAATCATACTTCAATTTATAAATTTATTTTTATAAAATCTTTTGTAAATATAGCAATTATGTTGCAACTTATTAGATTTGGATTATTCACTGCTCGTTTTCGCCGCTCTACACTGCACATAACTTATACATAACGCCGAGGCCTTTTCAACACATTCCAAGCTGAACTCTGAAGCCTGTGCGGAGAAAATCAATAGGTTTTGTGAGTAGCCTTTGGAATTGAACTTTGCAACTCAACCTCCCACATACCATATTTATTTTTATATTTATTTTTAATTTTTTTAAACTAATTAAATTCTTCTATTCATCATTCATACACCATACAAATTTGGTAAAAGAGGAAAATAAAAATAAGTATGGTGTGTGCATGGTATGTGGGATGATTAATAGAATTTTTCCTTTTCGTAAACTCATTTGATGTCGCAACTTACCCAATGGTTTTTCCACCTCATCACACTATTCTGTTTGCGATAGTGATAAGAATTGTTGGTGTATGTGATTCACATTACTTGACAATGAGAAGTTTTTACTCTTTATAATAATGTTCTAATGAAACTTCAATTATATCATTAACTAGTCATTTTGAAGTACAGGTCATGTAACTTGGACTTTCTATTGAGATGTTACAAATGATATCAGAACATATCTTAATTAAAGATGTGGGACTAAAATCGTGTTACATACATACGACGGACTGGCCTGAAGAAGAAGTCGGGAAATATAAGGGTGTAGTCCCTTTTTAAGTTAAACCACTATAAAAATTGAATTTTCTCAAGTGAAAAATGTATAAACGAAAGTCTCTATAAAACCATAACTAATTGCCAAGACAATGTTCGAGCCCTCCCTTGCAATGTGCTCCCTAGCTACCTCCCCTACCACGCACAAATTCATAGGAACATTGAAGGAAAAAAAAAAACAAAAACAAAGCCCCATTTCAAACATAGCATTGCTTTTGCTTTTAAAACTGATCATGGATCGTCAAATTTCCAGCTAGCTGCTCGATGAAAATGTGGTACTTTATTTGTGGAAACAAACATGTTAGAAAGTTTAACCCTATCTAGACACAAGACAAAGACAAAAGCTTTTTTCGCTTGACACGACGTTATTAATTGAAGGGAAGGGCCACATTTTCGATCGAGACCAGGCATGGTCTAGAATAAATCGGATACTACCAATTCATGAATGGAACTATATATAATATAATGCATGCATGCTCGACACAACAAGGAGCCCACTTCCCCAAAATTATCAAATCAAAAACATGTCGACCCGGCCAGTAATGCGATCGATCGAAGATCATCAGTTTGAGGTTAGACATGCGTCCAAAGTTGACAAAAACCGAACTCATGCATGCGTTCATGACCTTGTTGGCCGAAAGGCAGGAAAGAAAAATGAGCATAGGCGGACAAATTATAATTACTATTGTTTATTTTTGGCTTGAGTTATAGTTATCATGATCTTCTGTAATGTGCTGAGCAATTTTGAAATAGATGATACCCAGTTAAAAGCTGTGTGGACCAGATCAGTAGTACTACTATGTCCTTTCACTTACTATTTAATTTGTTTGTGCATTTTTTACAATTAATGTGATAACCAACCGCAGGGCCCATGCGTTGCTTTGATTGATTGTGCCTGTGATGCACATTTATGGCATGCTCAGTTAATAAAATATTGTATGAACCACAGATATTAATGGGATGGGAAATTTTACCAAGACTTATATTTAAAGGCCTAGAGTGTCAAATTTGATAGCGGCAATATGCGGCACTTTCTGTAAATCTCACATGAAATTAATAAGTTCGGGTTTGAAATAAATAAGTTCGAGTCAAAATAGATTAATTCGTTAAGATATTATTTAATAAATAGGTTAATTTGTTTAATCTTGAAATCAATTTATAAAAAATAATCCGTTTAAGTTTTATTTTAAAATTATAATTTTGTTATTGTTGGGTTGTAATATTAGTATTTTTTAATATGTTTATGTTTTTATTTTTGAGATTATAATTTAGACCTATATTCATATTTTTTTATTGTTGGGTTTGTAAAATTAATTTTATTATAGGTTAAAATCTGAAAAATGTTGATATGTTTTATTAGTAGGTTAATGTTGATATGTTTTTTTTTTAGAAATTGTGGCTACTAATAAATATAAATTTTAACTTTTATATTAAATTATGTTACTAAAGTTGAATGAGTTATACAAATTAATTCAACATCTTTACATAAAATGGATTGAAATAAGTCATATCGTATTGAGTCATTTTTAATTAGTTTTAAACGAGTCATATTGTATTACCCGTTATTAAAATAAATCGTGTTAGGATTTAAACGGCTGACCGTTTAGCTTAATAAGTTATCTCCGAATTGACTCATGTAATTGAATATCTATGAGTACTTACACAAACACAAACTGCTACCCCCTAACCGCATCCTCTGGTCTAAGTTATCTATTACAATGGCATCTAGGGAGAAGAATGACTATGAAAGTGAAGCCCCAAAGTCCTCTCGTCTAAGAAAGTGAAGCCCCAAAGTCCTGATCTCCATGTGTTGTCTCTCTCCCTTTGGTCTCTTTTCCATCATCCTATTACAAGCTTTTGGCCTATTTTTTGTTACTGTAGGGCTCATTCATCTAACTTTCTCCCTAACAAGTCTAATTACTTTTAGTATACATGAGAGAATATCAAACTTCATATTTCAAACTAAATGAATAGTACTGTCGATTTCAAGTGAAACGGAAAGGATTTTTGTTGAGAAACTCACGAGAACTTGGAACGTCATGATCAGTCTTATTATAAAGGTAAAGACTCTTGGAATTTGGTTCAAGTGGCTTATGCCAATCTGACGTTTCCTCCTCTGCGCAAAACAAAATGTCACTTCAATCCCGTACCAAGCCATTGTTTTAGAGGATAGAGAAATCAATACGACCCCATATATCCCATTGCCAGACCATTAGACTTTGTCATATAGCCTAAAAGATGTGGGTGGTCTAATGGCCGTCGTATTCCCAAAACGACAGAGTCACATGCAAGGGGTCACAGATTTCCTGTGTCTGGTCACTCTGGACAACCATTTTTTGGATAGCAAAAGGGGCGCATGCGCACACACAGAATCCTTGAGATTTGGAGGTTTTAGTCGACATTGGTACGATGGAAGGGAAACAATAGAAAGTTCTGGTCATAACCTTGATGGAAATTGGTCTCCTATGATGCTGAAAACCAAACCCAACATATTAACTCAGCTTTCCCTTTCAATATTCGACCAAATCGACCCCTCCAAACCAGACACCAAACTCGATATAATTAAGGAAAATTAAAGGAAACAGTTGGGACTCATAATTCTGATTCATTAGGCTTATCTTATCTTATTTTTATGACTTTTCTTTTTACTTGAATTAATTGTCATTAATTATGATGTCATTAATCGGCTCAAATTTCACTATCTCCTAAACAACATTAATTATATCGATCATGTCTTCTATATACGGAAGCATAGTTTTGAGTTCAAACTTGCGGTTTCAAGAAATTATGTAAAAATAAATTCATAAAATGACGTAGTTTCATGTGATTCATTAAATCTATTCATGATAAAAGTAGTTTTACAATTTAATATTGTAGCACATAAAGTTATATCATTTTATAAATTTACGTCTGTATAATCTTTTTGTGATTAAAGTATTTTTATATACAAAAACGATTATGGGAATACCAAAGCGAGAAATGGATTGGGAGAATGGTCCCCTCTTAGCTCAATCCTTTTCTTATCACAATAAGTACTTAGCCGTTGATGAAAGCTGCTCTAGAAAAATATCTAAGCCCCAGACCACAAGATCTTTTATCCATTATAATGTTTCTCAGTTCAGTATTATCCTCAAGAAAAAGAATTTAATGATGAATGTGTGACCCTTACTTTTTTTTCTTCTTTATAATTTTTTTGTGTTGTCAAATATTAAACTTTGCTAAAAGCACCTACCTGGTTATGCTAGTTTGATGCTCCAATTGCAAGTTTGTAATCATGGGGATACCATTTGTCTCCTAAAACCGGCCCACCGGCTCTATTTTGGGAATTTACACACTTTTCTTGGCTCCTTTTTTGAGGCACATAAGCCGATGTAGACTAGCTTTTTGAAGATACACAAATAAATTTTAGTGTTTTTTATTTTTTATTTTTTAAATGTTTAATACTAGTAAAATATTATATATACTATCGTGAATCGATTAAAGGACATATTAAGGATTACGTGTAGGGATGTAAATTTAAACTGAAAAATCAGTTCGGATCGGACCAAACCGGACCAACAAGTTCGGTCAGAATCGATTCCTATATTATGAAAATCGGATAGATCCGGTCCGGGCCGGTTACATCCCTAGTTATGTGCGATTAGAGTCTTAAGTTATGACTCAAACCTGTCTTGAGGGAGTGCCTGCAGTTTCCACCATCTAAAACCTACTATTAAGATAACACGCTCAAATAGAAAAATCACTTCTGAGTATCTTATCCTATTCTTTTTATTGAGGAAAAAATAAGATGATAAAGAAAAGTACTAGTATAGAGAATATTATCTCAACAACTTTGGAGGATTAGTGTATGCCAACCACCAATGGTTGCATGCATGCCTAGTAGGGTCGACATCGTATAAAGACTTGGGCTTGGGGGAGACAATGACACATGAGAAAGGGTACGATGAATGCGGGCGATTAGAAAAATAAAGTAAGGAAAGCTAGCTAAAACAAACAACAAAAAACACAAAGCACCAGACAGACATCATGTGTGCTTCACAGAATTGATTAAAGTTGAAGTCACACCAACATTACATACCGAATAGTGTTTGTCAAGAATTGATCAATGCATGAGCTAGAGCAGCTTGCACAAAGTAAAATGCATGGCTCCTTTCCTTTTTATCTCTCTGCATCTATCTTTCGAAAGAGTACACTTGTAAATATATACTTTTTAATAAAGTGGTTCTGTTTATATATAAATAGAGATAAATGATATTTACAATTTTAAGATATGCAAGCCAGCACACTCCCTTTGAAAAAGGCGGGTAAATCTGGAAATCATATGAAAAAAAAAATATTTTTTAATGATAGATATGAATTTTTTTTTAGAAAAAAAAGGTACGCAAGGTACTTGTACACCCTCATTACAAGAAAAATAAACATTTATGATGAGTTATTTACGATAAAAATATATTTATTTTTATTAGAGATAATTATGTTTGCATAAAATAACCGGCAACAAACAAATAATTTTTTTATAATGAGCCTAAAACTCTATCTAACATTTCTCATACATATATATATATATATATAAATAAAGCGACAAAGTTGGTGTGACATCTCATTATCTGTGTCACAATGTGACCTTGCTTTCTCTGGGATATAAAAGAAAAAATAATGCAATCCCCACGTCACGTGCACAGCTCAACAAGGCATGCATGGCCTGTCACGTATTGCGGTGAAAAATAAGCAGGCATAGGACTTCTTTTGGAAAGGGAGGTTAAAAAGTTATGCCACAACCTGCATGGGTTTGAAAGTTCACGTTGAAACTATCAAAAATACTATATATCCATCAACATAAATTATTTATTGTTTTTCGCTTATCTACCAATCATTTAATAACTACACATCATCATATATAGTATATCATGAGACAAACATATATCCAACATCCAACAGGTTTAGATCTAACATGAACAAATCCAAGCTAAATAAGATTATCTATTGATTAATAAAACTATTCCAAATTAAATGGGAGTACTATTAATTTAATTATTTACGTTAATTAATCCACTACCTAGCTAGCTAAGCTGGATTTAGGAATGATTAATGACACAATATATACATAGATTATAATATTATATGTTCTACTTAACTTCCGATGTATTCTTGCTTGAGAAATGATATATACAAATTTTAAATATACAAATCTCGCAGAAGTTCTTTATAAAAGAAGTAAATCCAACTATAAAAATTTATATCTAGTATTACGTACTCTCGTCACTTTCTACATTTTCCTGATCTTTTGTGCTAGGCGACATTGATAGTAGAAAAAAGGCATATTATCTTATCCTTTAACATGCAATGCCAGATCATGTTTATCTAAAAAGTAAAGCAATTAATCTTTTGCTAACCATAATATATATTGGATTTGAAACGTCGAACGTGTAGAACGTACGTACCTCATGCATGCAGCGAAGGCGCGTACGCTCATGAACATGCATCAGTACTACTATATATATTAATTATCATGATGTAGGACGTTTGTTTGATTTGGGTAATGAAGTCTCTTGAATATATATTGATGATATCTCTGCATGAAACTTGCATGCACAAGCTCGCGGGCGGATAAAGGTGATCAAACGCATGAGATAGAGACAAGCTTTTTTTAGGCGATCATGTCCATATATGATCAAAATTCTCTTTAATTTTGTAGACATGTGATGTGATTAATGCATATCATGTACATGCATGATATATTGTTTCAGTCGCAAAAGCAGTACCTTCTTTATAATTTTCCTTTATATTGATTGTGTTTTGATAGGTTGAGGTCCGAATGTATTAACACACCTTAATTCCATAAATTATTAATGGAGGACTTGACATGAAGTACGTGCTAAAGGAAGAGTTCTCATGTAAGCCATCTTGAAACATGAGTTTGGGTTGCAACAGTTCTATCTACATACTAATGACGTATAAAATGATTACATAATATTCATGATAATGAAGATTTTGACAAGCTGCATGCCAAACTCTCAAGCTGTCAAATCCTATTTTTATTGATAATTTGAAGATAATTTTTAATAATATGACATGACATCCTATAAAAGGTTATAATCTTCAAATTTTCATGCACTCTAACTAGAGTTAGCTTATAAGTAGTACTTTTTAAGCAAATTAACTATGTCTCGTTTGGTTAAGTAAATAAAAATATTTTATTAAAAGTTAAATAAAATATTATTATAATATTTTTTTTTAAGATTTAAAAAAATTAAATTATTTTTTATATTTTGTATGAGAGTTTAAAAATATTATAATAATTATATGAGATTATGAGATAAGATAAGATAATTTAATTTTGTATAACAAAACCATACAGTCCTTAAAAGAAATATTAACAACCATCATTCTACCTTAAAAGCTACTTAATTTTGAGATGCATGGTCTTTTGTGCCCCAACATTGAGCTTTTTTGTGTTATGTGTACGTATAAAGTTTAGCTAGCTCCTTTAATGGCACGTTCTAGTAAATGTTGCCTAGACGCCGTGGATATTACCATATTTATTAAAAATTTAATGTTGCCTAGTTAGAAGGCTAATATATATATATATATATATATATATATTCACTTTTTCATGATTGGCAACTACGTTGATGGCTACATTAATTACAGCCTATTGATAAAAAAAAAAAAAAAAAAAAATTGCAAGTAGATTACTTCATTACATCCAATAGTAAATGCGGCCACTAGGAATTACATAAAGTCTTTCAAGATCGACTTGTTCAAATTTAAATTTGACTTGATTAATTTATTAAATGCATTGTTGTTCATAACAAATAAAAAATTATAATCGATTATTAAATAATAAAATTATTATAAAGCTCGGTTCGACACGTATAAGATTGTATAAACTCAAATAAAAATGTAATATTAATATTATTATTATTATTATTATTATTTATTGTGTTGTATTTATATTTGTGATAAGAATATCTTAAATATATAAAGAGATACTACTATTCATATTACTTAAATATTTATGAATATAATTATTGATCATGTATTTATAGATATAACTTTATAAAGATATATATTAAGAAACAATCAAAGTTTATATGTTAAAATTTGTCAAAATGAGTACCTTATGAACAAGGTCAAGTTTGCTTGAATAATAAATGTGCTATTTGTGAATGGACAATAATGCTAGGGACCGCTCGGCGTGCCCCTTAGTACATTTGAATTTTTTCTTTTTTTTTAATCATTTTTTTAACATTCTTATATATTAAGAAGAAAAAATACACAATTTTATTAATAATAACTTTCTTAATCATTAAGAAAACAAAATTAAAATACCAAAATAATAATTTTGAGCAATAACTTTGAGGCGACAAAGTATCATTTTCTTTGGGGAAAATAAATTAATGTAACTTGGGGATAAGTTTAAACTTTACTTTCTGTTCAAATAAAAATTAAATTAAATGGATAAGTTACATGAATTGACGTTTATGCCTCTTAAATGTCACCACAAGTTAAAATTCTCCACATTTTCTTTTGCATGTCTTGCAATTGTTGAACTACCTATCAACAATTGCAAGACATGCAAAAGAGCTGCTTATTATCTCGTTTATTTATTATTGCAAATTATGGCATACTCAAAAGTCAAAAAGCAAAAATAAATAATGGCAACACAGCTACTTGCATTAAAAGAGAGTCGATATTCTTTGGAGTTTCTATTGGAACTCTTATAGAAGAGATACGTAGCCAAATGTGTCATATAATATAATTTATTAAGTATTTAATATTATATGAATTAATATTCACATAGATAATTATAATAAGTATTACGTACAGGGTAGTACATTTTATATGTTCATATCTTTTTTACCCTAATAATTGCATATTTGGGTACTTAAAGGCTGGTTTCAGATTTTTCAAAATTTATAATATATATATATATATATATATATATATATATATATTAATTTTAGTCCAAACATCTTTAAATCTAAAAAAAAAAAAAATCATCTAATCAAGATTTTAGTGATAAATGAAAACAAAAATACAAGAACCAAAATAACTTTTAGAAACATAAAAATAAATAACAGTACTAAAAATATATATATTCACAAACTTTTCACATCTACCCACTAACTTTCCAAAATCCCCAATACAAATTAATTGTAATAAGCTTTTGAGCTTTACTACTCATCATCTTTACATAGTACACACACCATACTTATTTTTATTTTTTATTTTTTATTCTTCTTAAACTAATTGAATTATTTTACTGATTATCATCCATACACCACACATTTGGTGAGAGAAAAAATAAAAAAAATAAAATAAATGTGGTGTGTGGCATAATTTGATTTGGAAGATAAATTTTAAAATTTGAGTCTTACTAATAAAATTATGCCATATGGACGGTGTGTGATGTAAACTAATCATTTGGATACCAAGAATACCCAGGTATTCTCAGAGTACTACATTACTATTCATTACTTTATTATTATTTTTTATCTAATTTTTACTACTATTTATTACTTTTTACAACTATTCAGTATTCTATTATTACTTTTTCATTTAAAGAGTTACTTTGGTGCCAAGTAACAGGAAATGTATTTCATGAGTACTTTGTCCTCTCAAAACCCAAAAACCAACAGCTCATAAATTATAATCAAACACTCATTGAATCTCAAAGTTTGTTTTAAATAAATAAGAGCCAAATGATCAATAGGCTTATTATCTCTAGCTTATTCAATTTCTTCTATTCATCGCCAGTTTTATTAATTTGTTACAATTGAATAACTTTATAAAATACAAAATGTCTTCTATCGTTGTCTTTCAAATTAAGTAATTCAAGAAGGGAATTTAATTATGCAATTAGATACATTCTCACACAAGAACTTTAGCACAAATTATCAGTCAGCTTTGATGCCACTTTGGCACAAATTACAAGAATATATATATATATATATATATATATATACACTCTTAATTGAATATATAAATTCATCACCATAAGGTGGACTCCAACATGAACTGTGAAAAAAAGCAAGTATTAACACCACTCAATACGAAACTCTAATAATCATAAACAACTTACCGAAATTTCGTCAAGAGAAAATTATAAAAGATCTCTTAGCGCTTGTTTGATAATACAAACTATCTTATCGCACTTCAAAATTTTTCATAATTTTTTTTCCAAATATCACTCAACACAAACATTTTTTTAATTTCAAATATTCAACTTTATTATCTAATTATTACAACTTTCTCAAACTTTAAAAAAAAAAATATAAAAAAATAATACAACCTTTTTAAAATCTCAAAACAAAAATAATATTATAATAATATTTAATTTTCTAATATTTTATTTAACTTTTTTTTCTCTCATCTTCAAAATCTAATAAAATATTATAACTCAAATTATTTCATTATTATTTATATATTATTTTACTATTATTTACAAAATTTTCAAATCATTTCATCTTTCAAACCTCCCTTGATCTATTGAAATCACTATCTACTAGTAGAAATTATCTAGGGAGGGAGAGAGATATTATTCCTTTGTTTTGTTCTCTCTCACAGTCACGCCTGTCATTTTAGGTCCAATATGTCGGCACCAACACAGATATATATCTTCCTTTTCTAAACACATAATTATCCTTTTTTTTTTTTTTTCCCTTGAGAAAAGGACCAAATTGCTCCTTTTTAATTTTTGTTGGCTCCTTTGGGATCTAAACTTTAAACAAATGGTAAGAGTCGTTAATCAATAATCCAACATGTACAACTTTTCCAAATTATTAGGTCAGTTCAGGTACAGAAATAGTTTCATCTTTTTTTTTATTTTATTTTATCTTATTATTATAATTTTTTTATAAAATATAATAAATAATTTATTTTTTTTAAATTTTAAAATAATAATAATATTAAAAAATAATATTTTATTTAAAATCATATCATTTCAACTCACTTTTCAAACACAACCTTATAATTTATGACTAACGATCCTCATCATCTTCCTCGGTAGGACCCTTTTTAGAACCCAAACCAAATTTATTCCCAGCCCAGCTGTAGAACAAATTCCAACTAAATGTTGTCCTTTTTTTTTAACACTTTTTCGTTCATTTATAATATGATCATTAAATTGATTTTGACTTTCGTTTGATTAGACCATAAAGTCTCAAAAATTGTCTACTCTAAATTTTTAAAAATTAAGATTTTAGAAAAGTGATAATTTTATAAAAATAAATATACAATTTTTTATATAATATATTAGATCTATTTTATAATAAAAATTAAAATATTTATAAAAAATTTAATCAAAAGAAATATAAATATACAAAATAGTTTTATAAAATTTATTATTGTTCGTATAAATTTTTTGAACAGCAATAAATATTATTTATGTATTTTTTTAACATCGAAATTAGAATAAAAAATTAAGAGAATATTGGCTTATACAGATGAAAAGTCGCTTATTTGTTTACCGAAAGCAAAAAGTCCTCTGAAAAGACGAAAGAAGCGGTTGAATGATGGATGGCACTGTGTTTCTGGTCGAGTGAAAACAGGGAAACAGTATCTACACCCAAAAAAAAAAAAAAAAAGGAACAAAGAGCGATGAGACTCGAGATGAAGACTGGTGAGAATATTTTATTATTAATATAAGATGAGTAAATTTGTACTCTTTTAAAAAAGAAATTATTTAAATTTAGAATCTATATAAAAAAAATCATATTTAATTATGAATTTTACTTTTTTAAAAAAATGTGCAAAATTTGCAATACTCTAAAAGAATTAACCATGAATTGGATAAGTTTGTAATAAAAATGAGTTTTTTTTTTTTTAGGCTACCTATAAATTTTGAGGCTATAAATGGGATGGGATTTTAGTTGAGAAAATTAGCTATGTTTGCATTAATGATCCAGCTCCTTCCTTGTCTTGGTGGAGGGCCTCCCCCACAGTCAAATGAAATTATTAATAAAAAGGATAAGTATCAGTTATTATTTATTTTTATAATTTATATTTTTAAATTTTTTTTTATATAAAATGTGTGATGTTTTTTTATAAGATGTGGAACGTAAGATATTGAACAGTAATTAATTTGAAAATTTTTCAAAAAATAAAGCTAAGACAAAGCAAAGAAGAAAGGGTGGGGGAGTGTGGGTACTGTACTGTCTTGGCGTGTCCCCCGCACCCAACACGGTCTCTCTCTCTCTCTCTCTCTCTCAGAGTCTTAAGTCTAAAAGCCACTCCCGCATTGGGTTTTTTGTTTTTTTGTTTTTTTTTGTTGCCTTTTGCTTATGTGCTTCCAATGCAATTGTCTATGTCTGCTGCTTCTGCACCCTCTCTTCAGTGCCTGCAAATGGGGGAGGAATCCTACTTTGAATTTCTCGTTATTATTTGATACCCTTCTCTTTTCTTCTCATCTTGTAGCCCTCTAGTTGGGTATCCTTCCAAATATGACTTTCTTGTTGTTTTTCTATCCATCCGCTACATTCCTCTTCTGTTTTCACTTTGTGGGTACCGCCTCAAAAATATGAATTCCTTACCGTGATTTGACCCCATTTCCAAATTTCTATAGTTTCGGCTTTGTTTGTACCCTTCTTATGGCCACTTGATTACTCTCATCCCCTCAGTTTCTATTTTTCTTTTTAATATTTTGTTCGTGGTTTGTTATTTTGGGTGTACACTTATTCGACCACGCACGAACGGCACGGAGGTGTTCATGGAACTTGATCTGAACTATGCAGTGACTGAGGTGGAGAAGAATGCATATTGTAATGGGGACTGTGGCAAGGGTGGTTGTGTTTGCTGTTTGTCCTCTTCAACTTCTTCATGTTCTTCAAATTCGTCTACAGCTCCTGTGTCATCTTCAATTTATCTGGAGCTTTGGCATGCTTGTGCTGGCCCTCTCACCTCTCTGCCCAAGAAAGGAAATGTGGTTGTCTATTTCCCTCAAGGTCACTTAGAACAGTCTGCCTCATCCACTCCTTTCTCACCCATGGAGATGCCAAACATTGATCTCGAACCACAGATCTTCTGCAGAGTTGTCAATGTCCAACTACTCGTGAGTTCCGAGTTCCTTCTTTTGAATTGAATTGTGTGGAAACTACTTAAAATTCAGTTTCTCCTTTTGAATTGACTTGTGTGTACTTCCTTCTTACAGCTTCCTCCAATTTAGCTCTTACACAATTTCATATTCTTTGTTTCTTTTAATCTGGTTATGATATTTATTCTCTTGAAACAGGCTAATAAGGAGAATGATGAGGTCTATACACAGGTTACTTTACTTCCTCAGCCAGAGGTATGCTTCTTAATTTCGTACCATGGCTGCATGGTTCCAATAGCCCATTCGTATTTTAAGTACATAACTTTTTTTTATCTTTTTGAGTAAGGGGGTTGTATTAAAGTGACTTGTGTGGTTCTTATTTCTGTTAGAATACTAATTCTTTCTAGGAGGTAGCTCAAGAATATGCTATTGTAGTGATGATGTCAATTCTGGGTGTTCTGTAGTTGGTGGGGAAGATTTTAGAGGGCAAAGTGCTTCAAGAGTTGGGGGTGGATGAGGATGGAGGTGGAGGATCGCCTGCAAAGTCTACTCCTCACATGTTCTGCAAAACCCTTACCGCTTCTGATACCAGCACCCATGGGGGGTTCTCTGTTCCTCGTAGAGCTGCTGAAGACTGTTTTCCTGCTTTGGTGAGACTTTAGGATGTTATATTATCAGCTTTTAATTAAATAGCTTAGCTGAGTCATTGTGAAAGATTTTTTTTTTGTTTTGTTTAAATGTTAGGATTTCCCTTATTGCAGGATTATAAGCAGCAGAGGCCCTCTCAAGAGCTTGTTGCTAAAGACCTGCATGGGGTGGAGTGGAGGTTCCGACATATTTATAGAGGTAATTTTGAAAGAACTCGGTCATGAGGTTTATCTGAAGCAAATATTGATTTAGTTTAATGATATAACACTTGACAGGTCAGCCAAGGCGGCATCTGCTCACAACAGGATGGAGTGTTTTTGTAAGCCAAAAAAACCTTGTTTCGGGGGATGCAGTTCTCTTTTTGAGGTATATATGCTTAATCAAATTCCTAATCTCATTTTGGACTCCACATGGTAGTTAGCCCATTTCATTCTTTTTATTGGAATTGAAAATAAATTTTATATTATTTTCTTCATTGAGAAATATCTACATGACCACACAAAAGGCACTATGGATGTCAAAATGTTAAAAGGTTTCAACATATGAAAATAAATTGAGAGATTTCATGTGCTTCCTAGTTGAGCTAAACAAATAACAAAAATCTAGGGGATAAAAATTTCAATGATATGCCAACATAATTTCAAAACCTCATTTTCCATTTGGTATCCAAATGTTCCCAATTGTGTCCACTATCTATTATTCCTAATATCTTCAATTAATATGTTGGTCTTTCTAGGGGTGAAAATGGAGAGCTGAGGTTGGGAATTAGAAGAGCTGTACGACCTAGAAATGGTCTTCCTGATTCAATTGTTGGCAATGAGAATTCTTATCCAAAAGTACTTTCTCTAGTAGCCAATGCTCTATCCACAAAGAGCATGTTCCATGTTTTCTACTGCCCAAGGTACTGCCGCCATCATCCGCTAATTTAATTTAAGAAAGTTAACCTTACAGATTATTATTGAAGTTGTGGTGGAGATCTGCTGAAATTATAACAATGACAAAATGATTGAGATCAATATATATATATATATATATATAGGAGAACTTTAGGGGTTTTGGAAGTTCTTGAAACTGCACCTAAAGAATATATACACAGCATTCTCCTAATAAAGCAACAATAAATCAAAATGATTGAATTTTTTCCATTTTTAATTATCTTACGTGAATTCTTGTTAGGATAGATTATTTGTAACTGCATATATACATATAAACATGGATCAGTTGGACCTTTGATTTGTTACCATTTTTTTTTCTCTTTTCACCTCTCCCCTTCTTTACTCATCTTCATTTGCTGACTAGATCCTTACATGATGGTTCATACTTCGGTCCCTCAGCAATACTTATATTTTGGCTAGACCACAGGTGGTAAAGGGCAGTAAGCCATGAAAGTGATGCAAAATAATCAATTGATATTGTGTGTTTGTGTGTGTGTATTGATAGTCATCCTGCGTGTGTGTGTGTGTATTGATAGTCATCCAATGAGGAGGATACAAAGGTATGCCTTGTCAGCTTGGACATAGATAAAGACGAGAGAGCAAACGAAGTTCATAATTTTCTTTTTCCTTTTCTTTTTTTTTTTTTAATCAAAGTGGGTCCTGACAATGTTTTAGAGAATAGATTAACATTTTTTGTGCTAAAATCTTTGGTCATTTCCTCCTCAATATAGATAACTAAATAAGTAATAAAATCATCCTTCATTTTTTTGTGAAGCCTTTTTTAATGATATTTTTGTGGTAACGATTGAAACTAGAAGATTAAACAAAATAAGAATCAATTTATTAGTCAAATGATATATCTTTGACTTCCCATTTTTAACCAATACTTGAATGGTGAGGCACACCAAGGTCAAAATGTTGCAATTGGTATCTCAAATGAATCTTTTCTTGCTACGTAAAAATTGATGGAAAAAAAGACATAATTTTGCAAATTATTCCTTAATTTGGACAATAGAATGCAAGTGCACAATTTCAAAACAAAGTATGAACGCAATACACTAATGCAGAGCATACATATAGTATGATTTTTTATGATGAATACATAAATATATTATGATATGAGACGGGAAGAAAAAGAGACTCACTTTTGCATAGAAGCATGGATGTGAAAGCCAAAAGCCAATGAAAGCTATATTACATAATTTAGTTATTGTATGCAATAATATAAAATTCCAAAATCTTAAGACACCTTATATTTGTATTGATAAGGACAAAAGGAATGGAATGGAGTGGTTCACGGAGTTGTTCTGTGTTCCTGCTTCCTTGCATGCTGCTTGGATTAGAAAAATATAAGGAGCTGAGAAGCCATATGTGAGACGGGTGAGATGGAAAGAGAAAAGAGAATAATGAAAAGAGGCTGTGTGCCATGTGATGTAGTGGAGAGCATAGAGAAGGTAATTTTTTAGAAGTCTGCCAGTCATGAGTTTTAGCAGAGATTGTCATGTTCTAATTTGTTGTGAGCCTGTGTTGATTGAGATTTCTCTTTGGCCTTCTTTTTGGGGGGGGGGGGGGGGGGTGTGCACGGGCTAATGGTAGCAATGGCTTGGGCTCTATATTCCTTTTACCTGGAAGTTCTGGGAGGTGTGGTCTTAGAAGAAGCCTGGGTTTTTATCTTTTGCCTTTTTTTGGGAGGGCGGGGGAGACATCCGTCATTTACATTTCTTCTTTCTGGGCGTAGAAGTTGGTAAAGAAATTACTTATCAAAAAAGAAGTTGGTAAAGAAATCACTTTTTGTGCCTATCCTCTAACATGGTAATGTTCATGGGGCTACAGTCCATCAAGCCAAATGGCAAACTTCTTTTTCTGTTGGCTATAAATATAGCTTTAGCTATTTTCTTTAAAGTAAGTTTTTCTGTTAGTGGGCAGCGCCATAGGTACATAAAGCTTTTGGTGTATGTAGGGGGCACCACTTAACAAAATGGAGAGAAAAGTCCCAATTCTTCCGAACACAGGACGATGAAGAGAAAATTCTTTCTTGGAAAGGTTCTCTTGTATGCTAAGAGTGTGAGATTTACATGTATTGATTTTGAGTGGTTTTCATTGCCCTTTTTAAACTCTATGTTTTGTTAGTAAAATTTTTAATGGTCATCTCCACGTAAGGAACCACCTAAATTTTGGTGTTATGTGATTATTTTGTATTTTTCTATTTTGATTCTGATGAATTGCATAACCATCATTGGCATTTTCTTTCCAATAGTCAGATGAAACTACTTCCTCCACAGATGAAGCCTGTGACTGTTGTAGATAGTTACTCTATACATTCCCAAAGGTTCTGTTTACTAGTATCTCATTGTCTACTGATCCCTCGAAGAATTGTAATAGATGTATTGCTGGAGTATTTTTGTCAATGAACAAATAAAGAATTTGAGAGGCACCTTATGTCTGAAATCAGACAGGATGCTTAGCTGAAATTAGAGTGCCTAATAGTTCTAGGGAGCATTAGTGGTTTGTTTGACTGGAATTTGTTCATGTCAGGTGAATGATTTGTAGCTTGGAAGTTTAACTAGCTGACAAATATATGTGAACCATGGGGAGACTTGAGTATATTTTGCTTAATTTGAACTAAAGGGGAATCTTTCAATCCATTTCCGTGACCTCAGACAATTGTGAAATGTGTACTGTAATAATACTATAATTGGTCACGGATAACCTCTCATCAGCATAGGACATAATTTAGGTGGGATCGAGGAGGCACCCAAAAATCTGAGAAACCCCCTGCTTTGCCCCCTTAAAATATGACAGACAATAATATCCTCACTGATGACCTTTAGCTACCAGTTACAATGGCCTAACAATTATTTGATTTTGTTGTCATCATTGGTTGAATTGTTTTTCAAATGTGGTGTTATTGCAATGGGGTCAGAATACACGCTAATCCGTTTGTTTCACATTCAGTGAAGTAGACTTGAAAATCATTTTCTTTTGTTTGGATTCCAATGCATTTCAGCTTAGTAATTTAAAACGTTTCAATCACATAGGAAGCTGTAAAAACGTACATCAAGATCTCTAAATAGTTTTTATAAAAACAATTTAAGATATGATGAAAATTTTGTCAAAGAAATCTAGGGTCTGTATTAATGTGTACGAGATTAGAGATATTGACAGACAAATAGTCATTGGATAGTAATCTAAACTGCCTCTCCGTGGTATTCCTTATTTCAAGATAATTCTTTCCCTCCTCTCTCCCCCTGTGAAAGAAAAATTGAATCAATGCATTTTGATGGTTCTTTTAGTTGCTTTCTTTTTGTGCCTTTTAGAGTCTTCCAAAATTGAGAAGCATTAATCATGTGGTTTGAAGTTGTAGCTGTTATGTGCGTGTAGATTGGAAAATGCATCTATATGTAGTTTTACTGTTTGCTGAAAATTCTAGTGATACTTGGTCGCCCATAGGCGTGGACAAAAAGAACTCTTAACATATATGGAAATGTTGAATTGCAGGGCAAGTCATGCAGAGTTTGTCATATCCTACCAAAAGTATGTCAAAAGCATCACCAATCCTGTAACAACTGGAACGAGATTCAAAATGAGATTTGAAATGGATGATTCACCAGAAAGAAGGTCTTCTACGATTTCATTTCGTCATATAGCATGACCAACAGGTTTTCTCCATCTTGATTCTATTCTCAGAATATAATGTCAGATTATGCATTCTTGCAGGTGCTGTGGTGTAGTCACTGGAATAAGTGACTTGGATCCCTACAGATGGGCCAACTCTAAATGGAGATGTTTGGTGGTGAGCTTCCTTATTTTTCTTAAATATTATAAACTATGATGAATGGTCTTAAATTTGAGGTAACATCGAATTTTACTTGCATGATTTTGCTGGCTATTTTCTTCATCAATGAATATACACCATTTTATCAACTTGTTTTGATGTGCCTTCTCTTATTCTGCTATCAACTTAGTACCACACCCCCACCCGAAAAAGATAAACAAAAAATCATGCTAAAAAAAAGCCCTCGCCTGGAAATTTCCATTGATTATCCAAATCTCTTAACCACACCACTCTGGAACCGAATAATTGTCCATGCAACCACTCTTTATCTGTAGGTCATTATGTCCATCAGAATGAATTTTTGGTCTGACCCTAGTACCCATTAATGGACACTGCTTTCATGGAATTTATATGCACCTCATGAATAGACAAAATAACCCATCCTTTTTGTGTAATGAAATTCATTTGAGGAACTGGAGTTCTCTAATGACCAGGTTGTGACCATTTTAGTATCTATTAACCCTTTTATAATATCTGACAGATCAGATGGGATGAAGATATTGCAAGTGATCATACAGATCGAGTTTCCCCATGGGAAATTGATCCTTCTGTTTCTCTCCCGCCATTGAGCATTCAGTCTTCTCCACGGCTTAAAAAACTGAGGACAAGTCTACCAATAATCCCACCTGCCAACCCGATCACTGGTACGGATATTCTCAATGAGAGTGAAAAAATAGCATTTAGTTTTCTGTATTTTCTAATCCATCCACCTTTTTTGTGTTCTGGTTTTTCTTGCAGTGAGAGGGGGTGGGTTTTTGGACTTTGGGGAGTCTGTTAGATCCCCTAAGGTCTTGCAAGGTCAAGAAAAAGGTTTCAGATCACCCTTCTATGGATGTGATACTGTAAACCACACACTGGATTTTGAGATGCGATCCCCTGCACATCAAAATCAATCGTCGATTGGGATAGGAAAGTCTAATATTGGTGAGTTTTTGAAGATCCATCCCACCACTTACTCAGGCTTTGCGGAATTTGATAGATTTCCGAAGGTCTTGCAAGGTCAAGAAATATGCCCATTACGGTCATTGACAAGAAAATCTGAGTTTAGTTTGGATGCTTGGGGAAAACCAAATCCTGGTTGCAATGCTTCCAACATGTATCAAGAACCAAAACCCAATTTTTTCCCCCTGCAAGCAGAGACTGTTCAAAGCTTATATCTTCCCTATAATGACTTCTACCAAGCTGGCCAAAATCCCAAAATGCGCTCTCATGCAACTAACGTACCAAGAGAAAATGTCTCATTCAACCCATCTTCTATTCAGACAGGGGTTATGACAAATGAATTTGGACTGCAAAATCTACAAAACGAGCGTCAGCCAGCTGAAAATGTGTCCACTGCCCCCACTTCAGGGACAACTATGAGAAATCCAAAAGATGAAAAATTTAATGGGAATGTGGCTGGCTGTAAACTTTTTGGGATTTGCCTGACTGGGGAAACTCCAAACTTACAAGTTTCTGGTAAGAGGAGTTGTACTAAGGTAAGCTACAATAGCATCAACTTCGGATAATTCCGTGCCTTTTTTAACTTGCTCACTTACGTTACATAACATTAGTGAAGGTTCACAAGCAAGGGAGCCTAGTAGGAAGAGCCATAGATCTCTCAAGACTGAATGGATACAGTGACCTGCTTAGTGAACTAGAGCGGCTGTTTAGCATGGAGGGCCTTCTACAAGATCCGGACAAAGGATGGCAGATCTTGTACACCGACAGCGAGAATGACATGATGGTCGTTGGGGATGATCCATGGCAGTAAGTCTCCTTTGTAATAACCTTCTGTCATTTGTTTAGCCATTTCATTGCGTGATGGCAATGTAATTAAATAAAATTATACCCCTAGGCACATTTTCAGTGACAGAAATTTTCTAATTTAAAGTGATAAACGCCAATTTGGCAAAATTCTTATCATTGAATTTGAAAAGAAATGGCTGGGATTTATAAAAATCCACCGGATAGATTACCCTACAAAATATAGAGGATCTTAATCCGAAAGGAAAATCAGATACAGGATGGTGAGGATCTCTCCCTCTCACCCTCTCATTATAATTTTTTTCATAGTAGCAACTGAAAAAAGTTGTTTTTAATGGTGGCGATAACAATAATATTAGATGGACGTGGCCTGAGCCCTAAGTTTCCACACATTATGCACAAGATGGCATTTGATGAACTGATTTTCCTTTCCTCTACTTCATTAAGCAATATAGTTGCCTACTTATATAGGTCATGACAAATTAAAAAATAATGAATGAAGCAGCAGTCAAGGATGAATTTCGAGGAGATAGAGAAATTACATTTATCTATGTTTATTGTGTACGATGGCTATTGCGCCCACTGTGCAACAGAACCTGATGGCACTGTCACACCTACTAATGGTTCTCTTCGACAACCTTAGATATAAATTTTGACTTGTATATGATTCTCTTTTTTTTCTCTGGTGGCAGTGAGTTCTGTGATGTGGTTTCCAAGATCCATATATATACCAAAGATGAAGTGGAGAAGATGACCATTGGAATGACCAGTGACGATACTCTGAGCTGTTTGGAACAAGCACCGACGGTAATGGAAGCCTCGAAATCTTCATCAGTGGGTTAGCCAAAATTCCATTGGATTGGGGTTTACGTATGAGTATTGTCTTAATTATCATTTTTTCTTCCTACGTTTGTATGTGAAACTTATGGACACCTGCATCTGGTTACTTATCTCCTGTCTAGTGAGCTCTAAGTTCAGTGGCTGCCACTGACAACAGGACATATAGAATAAGTTCAGAGCTGTGTTTCTCCTCATGGATATGTAGTGCTATTACCAGTAATGAGTGTAGCCTGCTCTAGTTGGTTTGTGTTGTATACAATTATTGGTTTGTGGCATTGTGTGAAAAGTAAAGCAGTTGTTTGTCCATCACCGGCAAAGCTGTTCCTTCACAGCGAGAAGACCTTTATCCATTGTGCTGTTACTATTTAATAAGGGTAAGTGCAGCAGGAATAATCATTTGTGGGATAGAAACAAAACAAGTCAGGTGTTAGAAATGATTTTTTTTCTTTTTTTAGGTTTATTTTAAAACAAACAAGCATTTTTACAGATTAATGAATGTTGATCAAATAAGGTGCGGTTTGGGTAGTGAGATGAGATAGTTTTAGTTGAAAGTTGAATAAAATATTATTAGAATATTATTTTTTAATATTATTATTATTTTAGAATTTGAAAAAGTTGAATTGTTTATTATATTTTGTATGAAAATTTAGATAAATTATAATAATGAAATGAGATGAAATGAAACACTTTTACTATCCAAACGAAGGCTAAGACCTTATTTGTAACACTTCAGCTTAAAGTGTTCATTTCGCGTGGCCCATGGGCCTCAATTATCTTTTTATCTTACATTTGAGCCTTTAGATTATTAGTCGGACTTTAAGTTGTATTAAATAGTGGGCTTAGGCCCGTAGTCTTGACTAGTTGCAGATTGTGCTTTATTATCTTCTTATTGCTTTTAAGTTTAGGTCCATTAAGTGAGTTATATGTACTGAGCAACTTTGCTCGGGAAGGATCATCTAAATAGTAAACAAATATCAATTTTCTTCTTCTATCGTCTTTTTCTTTCGGAGGTACTCACCCTCGAAGTGAGATTATCTCTTAACCCCTTTGGGTATGTTACATTATTAGTAAATGGTAACTCTGCTTTTAAAAAAGAAAAGAAAAGTAACTCGTACCTCAAAAGAAACTTCCAAAAAAACAAAAAAGTTTCTCTGCAATGAATAGCGGTGCATATTGTGTACAAGATGGCGCGACAAAAGAAATGTAGCATTTTTTTTTATTTGGTACCTCTTGCACAAACAAAGCATTTGCCCATATAAATTAGCATTACCAATTTTTGAGTACAATTAGCAAATCTTTCGTAATTAGGCAAGGTGTAAAGTGTACCACTCACCAAATCATGCAAGGAGACCAAGAAGACATTGGGATTTTGGCAATAGTGACCAACAGGGCTAAGTGATTATATAGACTTTTAGAAGAAAATATCTTTTTTGCGTACATAGAGTTAAGATTTAGCCAAATTGACTTCCATTACTTAAGATAGGATCTTTGGGAAAATGGGCTTTGTGATGAGCCTATATTCAACCCAAGATAAGGCCCAATATGAAGCCCAAAGCTAAGGCCCAATTTGGTAAGATAGGGAGGCTCAATGAAAGGCCCAACAAGCTAAACTAAGGGCTAATAACATGGCCCAACCCAAAGCCCAAAACCAAGCCTAGCCTAACATATAAACTTGGAGCCAAGTTTCTAGACTTGGAGACCAAGCCAATAACCTTGCTCAGTTGGCTCTAGGAATGCAACACCTAGATCTGAATTTTTTACCATGGCTAAACCATGTGGTGCCCTAGAAGACCTTGGATGCCAAGTTTTGCCTTCCACCATTATTCATGAGACAAATTTGGAAATTGGTATGACACTATAGGACAAACACATAACATGATGCCATATAGACTAGGTATTGGCCGATTGACTCAATCTCACTTCTTTTAAGAAAATTTTCTGAAACTAGCATCTTTTCTCTTGTATTAGGTCAAGCATCAACAAAACTAGGCTAGGAACAAATGCCAGCACATGTCATGCACATTTGAGACATGTCAAAGACGTGTACTCCACACAAACACCTTACTTAGTGTAATCGGATACCCTTCAATGAATGCCATTGGTTTCTAATCAAACTTGTATATATTTTTTTAAACAAACTCAGCCCCTCTCAAGAATCAAATCTGAAATTTCAAAACTAGTGTAGGGACAAGAGCTTCATCTTCTTACACATTCAAAACAGGAATAGCACACCTAAAGTTCAGCCGAGTACCATCATGAGCTCACACCATTCAACAAACAAAATCAATCATATTCCCATGCCATAAACTTCGTCTCTAAGCTTGGATTAGAGTTCCAAGATTCTGACTTGACCCACACATGTCTTATTTAGTCACAAAGACTAAAAAAAAAAAAAAAAAGCCAAATTGGTCTTCTTGACCGATGCACATCTCTTTCTCCATCTTCCATTTCTTTTACAAGATTAAGCCAAGTGGCCCCTACCTTCATCTCTCTCATTCACAAGAAATGAATACCTCTGCACCTACATGGACTCTTAGAGCTGAATTGGTTAGGAATCAAGTGGTATTAGGCGATGGTTTTAGTTTGAGAGGAAAGTTTGCATAGTTAGCCGATTCTTTTGGGAACTTGAACACCTTTGAAAAATTTGAAGTCTACACCCCACACACACTTAGCTAGGTCTTCAACCGAAGGGAGACAAAGAGGTTCTCCTAGCTGCACATGAGAAAGCAAAATGAAATACAATCATAACACTCTACCTAATTGCATCAAGATGAATTACCCTTCTCAAATTCAGTCAAGCCGTGTGATGCTTAGCTTCTTACATGATTCTCTTATTTTTTTTTAGCCCTATAAATAGCAACCTTCCTCCCTCACCTTCATCCACGCCACTTTCAAGAGCATATGAGTATTATGTGAGAAAACATCCATAAACACTAGCTAAGAGAAAAACCAAGCACCTTTGCAAGGGAATTGGTATTGAGTGGCCCTTAAAGCTTCATATTGGTAAGTGATTCTGCCATAAATCTTTATTGAAAGATGGGTTAACATGTTCAACTTTGATTTGTGATATAAAAGTGAGTTTTGGGTTGGATTTGGTAATGATTAATCGTTGGAAAGCTTACTTAGTGCAAATTTGATGTTTGGTTGGTTAATCGTGTATAAGACTTGGAATATGATCATAAAATGTTTAGATATGAAGTGATAAGCTTAACTAAGGTCTTGGGATGATAACTAAGAGTTGATATTTGGAGAAAAACTACATGCCATGCCAAGTTTTAAGTTGATATCTTGGATTGATCATCACACATGTTTCGGTCTTTAATTAGTTGAAATTATCTTGTGAGATTTTGGTTAAATTTCTCAAATCGTGTTTAGTATCATCTGAAGGCATGTTCTTAGTATCATTAGCAATTGGAATATATGATTCCTTAAATCTCTTAGTGTTCATAGGCAAAGTATAAGCCATAAACCTCATAAGTAGTCACGACTTTGTGAAATGATTTTCATGATGATAGTAGTTATGTTATAGATGATTATATGATGATAAAGGATATAAATCTAAGGTAATAGTTTGATAATAAGTGTTGTTTTGATGATTGATTTCGGCTATAGGCTTAAATCACATATAAAAGGGATATGATGATATGCACGACCACAGGTTGAGTAGATTTCTCATTGTTAGAGTATGATTCTAAAGCTTTATATGGATATAGAATATAGAATATATGAGCCTTGTGAATTGTGATGAAGTTTTGGGATCAAAATGCTAATAATCAAGGTTTAGGGTGATATATGCAATTTCGGATAATGTGTGGACATATTTGCTAATTTGGATTTTGTATGGTAAACTTTGTAATGTCTAACTTTTAGTATATCTCTTGTTTCAGCCACACAACCCTTAGAAGTTGAAAAGTTTGTAAGTTGGCTTCTAACTTACTCTTAAATAATATTTATATGACTTTGTATAAACACAACATTCATGTTATAAATGTTATTTTGAACACGGAATGTTATATGTTACACAATGAGCATTCGGTCATTTATATGACATGTTGATAACTTGTTAATTTTGCATGAACATGTACTATTGAGTATGATACATGAAAATGTCATTTCTGCATGAAGCATATTATATGTCATGAAAAGAAGCAAATGTCATGAAATATGTTTTGTCATGAGTATAACAGGAAAAACATTGTATCACCACCCAATGTTAGGATGGGGAGATATCTTAATGGAACTCATTTGTCCACTCTAGAATGACTAAAAATGTAGTGGTAACCCATAAGTTGACGAAGAATAGTCAACGAGCTTTGACTAATTCCTCTATAAAGGATTTAGGTGAAATCATGGATATGACATCTAATTTTGGTGGGTGCATAAGTATGAAAAATTATGATTAATGCATTGAAAGATATATATGCATAGTTCTGATGACATAGTTTCAACTAAAGTTGCACTACGGTCAGTGGTAGGTACTCACAATGCAAATGGGGAGTCGTGATGTTACCATATGTTAATAATAATTCTGATAAGAGAAATGAGATATTTTGAAAAGATGAAGTATGAGATGTTCTCTGTAAGAAAATGTGCATCAAAGTTTTCTGGAAGATGGTGAGGAATCTAGATGCGAGACAAATATAGTTTTTATGCATCTCATGTAAGCATTGCATGTTTATTATTTGTCATGTTTATATTATCTTTGTGTATATTGGTTGTTAACTTACTGAAATTTCGAGAAATTCCACTATGGTAGTCCAAACTACCATTCTCCTCAGAATAATAAAAGCTATGAAAGGACCAAAAGATGGTGAACCAAACCCCGGCTGCAAGTTGGAGCTGATTGTGTCTTTCTTGGAGATGGTCTTGTACACTATACAATGCATCAGAGAGATGCTTTAGAAATGCTTTAGAAATGCTTTGTACCCGCTATGAACCCAGTTTATATTAAGGAGATGTGTTCTCCATAAAGATATTGAACTATTGCCTTACTACTTGGACACCTACTAAGTAAGGCATTTGCTATGTTTAATTAAAAGTTGGGATGTTTTAGTTTGTTCTGGTATAAAAAATTTTTACAAGTCACATTTCCGTTGCGAATTATTATATACTGCTAGAAATATACTAAGAGGTATTGCATACTATCTATCATGAACGGGGAGAGTAGCCTTGTGTTACATATCCCAATACTCCAAGTCTATGTTCCATCCCAAACAAAGGTTGAGAGTGTCACATATAAAGGGTCTCTAAGTTTAGTACAATTGGGTCTCCTGTAATGTCCTTGTGAGGAGCTAATTATGTATTAAAGTCAGGTGTTGGAGGCAACATAGCATGGGAATTTATTTTGTATTAGAAATAGAGATTCAATCCGCATACTTGCTGTAGGAATGAGTTGTTAATTTTCACAAACTGTAATGCGCATTTTATGCATGGATAATGAACAGAAGACAACAAGTGAATCTGTGGACTTTTATCGTCGGCCCTTTGACATTGAACAAATGCATGAGTTTCAACCTTCAAAACTCTATTTGAAAACTTTATTTGGATATTTTATAAATAGTATATATAGGTCTCGCAGCAAATACCGCGATTACACATCAGCTTGTAACTGGCATAACTCTTTAATCTTAGGTCAATCACTTGTTTGGTGTATAAAGACCTGTTACTAGCTTTGATCTCACAAGTACATAACAAAGTGGTATTAGATCGAGATAGCATAATCATAGATGGATGAGCAGAGGACAGGAGAATGATGATATTGTATACATGTCTCCCAAGTCCCATGTTCCATGCTTTAACAGCACAATTAGACCAAGGCCATTCCTAATTTGAGTATGAGTACTGAGATAGGAGAAAGAAACCATCAGCATACTAGAATTATGCAAATCAATTGAGCATTCAACTGAAAATCAAAAAATTGAGTTTTCCCCCATTGAATAGATGATGAGAATCCAACAAGTTGGATTTGTAGTGTAAAGTAATCTTTCTGAGTTCCAGCCAATTCCGACAAAAGACCAAAGTGCTGTTAGCAACATAGGAAGATGAAGATCGGTTGTGGCAGAAGCAGGTTTGGGATTAATCCATTTATTGGAGGAGGTGGACTTTCTTCTGGAGCTCTGTTACTCATCATCCTCACACACTACACATCACACACCACACACCACACTTATTTTTATTTTTAAAATTTTTTTTATTTTTCTTAAACTAATTGAATTCTTCTACTCGTCAGCCATACACTACACATTTGATAAGAGAAAAAAATTAACAATTAAAAAATTATGTGTGGTGTATAGTGTAAAGATGACGAGTAGAATTTTGCACGAAATGGAACGAAGTGGGCTCAGACTGTCTACCACAATATTTACCATGGAAGAAAGTACATGGGGAAAAGCATTTGAGGCATAAATCCTCATCCGATTTTAGAACTAAGAATCCGGCTCTAAAGCAAAAACATAGATCAATTAAGATGATGAATCAGTGTAACCAGACAAGAATTTCATTCAAGATCCTTTGAGAAATCGGCATTTACAGAATCCATAAAAATATGAGGCCACAGCATAAATTTTTTTGTAAAAACATTAGGCTTTGAGAATTCTACAGATTCACCTTTATAGTGTCCTATAAATGTTTTGTGTGAAAACATTCACATCCATGTAATGAATCGATAAGCGCATATGCACCTTTATGAGAAATTTTTTCTTTGGTTGAAGCAAGCTTTCACGCTTCACTGTAAAGAAACATGAACGGCAGGGGCTGCATAAATGATTGCCCTGGATGAGGAACAGACCACTAGGGCATGCTTTAGTCCAGCAACTGTGAAAATTCTCACAGCTTCTCTCCTACTGCTCCTTGAAGAGTTCACGACCTATAATCATTCTTCTAATTTCACTAGTGCCAGCTCCGATTTCATATAGTTTGGCATCTCGAAGCAGCCGACCAGTTGTATACTCGTTCACATATCCATTACCACCCAGGCACTGTATAGCCTGCAATATTGAACTTATTCGAGTGAAACAGTGGACAAACCATTTTGTGGGAAGTGGGAAATATACTTGTACGGGTGTAGCATATTATTCATTGAATGAACTCCACTTTTGCCAAGAGGGGAAAAAAAGAAGAAAGAATGAACTCAATTGTTGCTATAGTGCTATTGGTCCCAGGTCAACACAAGGAGGGACTCTGTTGGATTGGCTGTCCTTATTTCTCAGTGAAAAAACCATTGGAATTTTCTTTTCACAAGTTGGTTAAAATGTTATTAAGATGAGAGGAGTGTTACCCCAGTTTACAGAAAGTATACAACAAAAAGAAGATATCCACCAAACTGGGAAAAGGGAACTAAAGATAATTTGTTATGCTAGCATGGGCTTTTTTCTTTAGTGGACGGGGGAAGAAAAATCGCAAAGTAATAAGATTGCATCAAATGATATATTTCAAACAATATATAAGCAAAACAAGAAATGAGCACAAATAAGTGCTGCGAGGAACTTTCACCTGCAAAGCCACTTGGGTGGCTCTTTCGGCTGCACAAAGTATAACTCCAGCACAATCCTGAAAATTTGTGTTCAAGTAAGTTGGCTTATGTTTCAGTTTAAGCATCCTATGGTACTATACGAGAACCTCATAATTTCTCTCTTCCATTATTGGACACTCTAATAGTCACAAGAATAAATAAGTAAAGAAATAGCTGAAACCAGAAAGCATTGCATTTGTTAAGAAGTCATTCATAGAATCAATAGAAAAACAGAAAAGCCACATTTATATGAATAGGAAATGAGCTTTGCCACTCATCATCCCCACACACCACACTTATTTTTATCTTTTATTTATTTATTTTTATTATTATTTTTTTTTATTCTTCCTAAACTAATTGAATTATTTCACTAATCATCCATACACCAACACATTTGGTAAGAGAAAAAAAATTCAAAATTAAAAAATTGTGTGGTGTATGGTGTGAGGATGATGAGTAGAATTTTTCATATGAAATTTGGTACAAAGAATAAGAAAGAAGCCATTAACCCAAATTTCTTGAGCTAAAATGAAAATGGAATTAACCAGAAATCATGAATCAACCTTGCGCATTTATTCAGACTTGGTCAAAATTACAATAAACACATGAATGAAAATCAATAGCTAACAATATGCACCGCTAGCAATGTGTAGATTATGATTACCTACATGGAGATGTATAATGATAAAATTGGATCTTCAGTCCACCTAGAAATTTCCATGTGCTTTATAGCTGCTATTATGATGGCAATTATAATAAATATTCAATCGTAGATATCAGTTTATAAACCTTGAATGAGGGTTTTGAATGTACAAAAAAAAAAAAAAAAAAAAAAAGCGATTACCAAAACAAGGTTTGACCCTAAAGAGAAAAGGCACATATATAATCTTGGAGAATAGATTATCCTAAAAGAGTTAGCAATTAGAAATAGCCCAATAATTTATATCACACTTAAAACACTTTAACGACCATACAACAGAGGAATTGATTAACCAGTATTTGCAGTCAAAACAGGTCAGTCTTCTTTACTTGCCAGACCATGAATAACAGTGGTGCTACCCAATAGACAAAAACTGAAAAAAAAAACAATGGTACAAGACTACAAGTGAGACATAGTTAAGAGCTTTTATGGTTGGAATGGATGTCAGAAGCTCCACCATAACTGGCAAAATTATTTTATTGTAGACATATGTTTAAGAGCTTTTATGGTTGGAATGGACGTCAGAAGCTCCACCATAACTGGCAAAATTATTTTATTGTAGACATATGTTTAAGAGCTTTTATGGTTGGAATGGACGTCAGAAGCTCCACCATAACTGGCAAAATTATTTTATTGTAGACATATGTTTAGAAGATGAATGGATAATGATAAGACAGAAAATATTGATTAGAGACCCTAAACCTGGAGAATATATACTTGGACCAAAATAAAGAATAAAGGTAACAAATAAAAATAAAAGAAAAATAAGTGTCAAATAGCACCTTAGGGTTAACTTTTCCATTGTCACAGTCCCTTGCAACAGAATACACGTAGGACCTGGGGCAAAAAAAGATATAGTTAACCACTGCCATGTGAAAATTGATGACTCAAAACCACTGTCATGAAATCAGAATCACACACCTTGAGGACTGTAAAGAAGTATACATGTCTGCAAGTTTACCCTGTAATTTCGGGTCATAATCAGCATAAGAACTAGATACATGAACAGAAATCGACTACACAACATCTGAATGAACACTTGTGCATATAATAATCATGAACCTGTATAAACTGAAATTCTCCTATTGGACGACCAAACTGCTCTCTCTGTCGAACATAAGGAAGAACAACATCAAGGCATGCCTGCATGATACCAAGAGGCCCAGAAGCCAAGACAAGCCGCTCCAAATCTAACCCTGACATCATGACATAGACTCCTGAAATCAAACGCAAACATCCATTAGAATATCACGTTAGGACAAAGACTAAAATTGAAATATACGAGAGTGTCTTCATTACTTGCTAGAATGAGAATCAGAAACATCTCAGTTGCATTATCACAATAACAATGTTTAGACCAGTGGCAACTATGTTTGCTTAAAACAATCAACACAACCAAAATTACAAGAGTAGTCAAATTTAAGCATGCAACATGCCATCACTGGCAGTAGAGACCCGGTATCATTAAAGTGATTCGTTTCTAATAGCAAAAGTATGAGGAATGCAAGACCTTTTCCTTCCTGCCCAAGAACATTTTCTTCTGGAACAAAGCAATTCTCAAAGACAAGTTCGCATCTGCTCAGAACATTGCCAGTATTAGTATAACAATGGAAAAGAGGATCAGGAACTGGGATTCTACATAGATAAATTCACTTAAAGCAATGTAGACATACGTGTCACTTCCTCGCATCCCAAGTTTGTCTAGTTTCTGGGCAGTACTGAATCTGCATTTAATAAAAAAGCATTTGCTTTAAAAAACGTAAAATCAAGGATGCAAGATTTGTTGTTTCAAACTCCTATGGTTAAATAGCCTGCTTAATTTTGGTGTCAAATCATTTCAAGTGATTTTCAGTGAAAAATAAATTTAGAATCATTTGGTTATAAATGAAAGGAATAATACCACCTTGTTGTAGTATCTATTCATTTACCTACTGTTGGAATACAATTTAAATAATTAAATGTACTTCTTCCCATCATCTTAAACTATTAGTACAAGTGGTGATTTAACATAATATCAGAGTAGAAATCTTGAATTCGAACATCGACTCTACACTTCACCACCCATCTAATTAAGGGGAGGTGTGGATAGTGAGTTGAGTTGAGATGAGAGTTGAAAGTTGAATAAAATATTTTTAGAATATTTTTTTAATATTATTTTTGTTTTGGGATTTGAAAAAATTGAATTGTTTATTATATTTTGTTTGAAAGTTTTGGAAAGTTGTAATGATTAGATGAGTTGAGATCAACTCATTATCCAAACAAGGCCTAAATACTCCATGTGTTGGGCCCACTTATGAAGGGAAAGTCTGGTCCACACATAAGAGGAAGTGCTAAAATATAATTTAAATAATCAAAATTTACCTCTTCTGACTAGTTTAACCTTTTAGGACAATTGATGATTTACACCTATTTCAAAATATACTTTCTACAGCTGATGTGGCAGTCACAATCATTTCTTAAATAGCATTGATCATGTGACATGTGACTGCTGGTCCAACAATTGCACCATGAAAACCACAATGTATATTAATGCTAATTGAAAATAGTGTCTATGCCATCTATTAGTCACCATTACCAAAACCCACTCTTGGACTGGCTACAGACTATAATGAGATAATTGCTTGAGTACATTTCACAATGACATTCAATAAAATGTTTGACTTGCACATTTGAAAAGAGAACCAGTGAATCAGCTTTTGTGCAACTACCCAGGCATTCCCTTCTCGATGATGAATGCCGTGATTCCTTTTGAGCCAGCTGTGATGTTCGTTTTTGCATAAACAACCTGGCCCAATACTCAAAACCAGTTATAACATATTTATATAAGAAAAGTAGTGCAACGAAGAAAGCAAAATTGATAGTTGTATAAGCTATATTAAATTCTCTTTATCCGTGCGTTTTTTTCTTTTCCCTTAAATTAATTAATAGGATTAAGAAAAATTGCAGTTAGAACTTAGATGATGTACGATTGTCTACATGCATGACTATCTAAGCAAATATGCTGATTAATCTATTTACATGCAGAAGAATATAGCTCAGAAGCAAACAACTAATTATTCAGAAATTTTTTATTTTTTTCCTTATTTTCTAACTTTAAAGGGTGCCTATAACTCAAAGAAAGAATTGGCTCTTTGTCCCTACTGTCAATTAAATGGCAAAGACGAGTGTCAGGATAGTATCTTGTCAACTGGAACTGAAGAAAAAAGAAATAAGCTAAGCTCGCATTCTTTACAAAAATAACAAGAAGATATTGTATGCTAAAGAAGCCACTTTATAAAATAACACAATCTCTGACCACTGAAACATAACCTCACAAGATGATGGGCTAATGTATGAACAGAGCTGGCATTGGTGTTTCAGACTCAAATAGAAGCAACCTCCTGCTCTATGGTTTATATGTTTTAGTATTGAGATTAGTTTCTTTCCAGTAATATTTGAGACACTAGAGACAGTAAAGAGTTTAACACTGCCATAGAAAGTAATGGCTATTTTGTGAGATTATCATGAAACTAGTTATTTATGTATTGAAACATGTTAGCCTATTCTCTCCACTGAGAACTATAAAAATTCTGAAACCCTCTCCATATTAATGAGAAAGAAATTCAGAGTGTAAATTTCAAGTATACGCCATATGTTTTTTTATAGGTAAATTGCACACCATATGCTGGCTGACACATATCTTATACAGAGGAAACTGACACCTATTTTGCCAACATATAATGATTGCTTTGTCCATTCTACATGCAGTATACAATGAGCTAATTTATGATGATAAGAAACATGAAAACAAGAGGAAAGCAATTCCTACAAAATACCAATGTCTGGGCAACTGGGCCATTGGTGCACCACATCTTGTTCCCGCTTATAATATAGCCCCCATCTACACGGTCAGCCTTGCATTTCATACTAACAACATCAGATCCAGCTGAAAACAAGAGAGACAAATCAGCCACCCTACATTAAGAAAAGCTAGGTAGCCTTCAACAACATCTATAATATAAGACCAAAGCAGAGTACTAGCTATAAGTTACCATTGGGCTCACTCATTGCAAGAGCTCCTACATGCTCCCCACTGATAAGCTTCACAATAAGAGATTCACTTGGTTAGCCACAAAGAAGTCTATCACACCAGAGAGAATTGATTTGACAACAAAAATTGAGTATGTGAGAGGCCAAGTGGTGTCATGCATTAGAAGTGGCAGAAAAATTCAATTCAATTTATAAGGAGCGCGCAGATTACCAAAATTAGTAAAAAATATGACCATATTAAGGATTATACAATAGGCATATAAAGTCTATCACATAAATATACTTTTGACATTGATAAATCAGTGGAGTTCAATTCCTTTATCGCATTCTCATATTCAAATTTCTCTCTTTTGGACTCATCAAAAGCTTGCACTTCAATGACATTTCCTGGGGGAGTGGTCTACCTTCTCTTCTCCTCCGGTTCTTATTATAGCCTGGTTGGGTTCTTAATATCTCCTTGTTCAATAAACTACCCACAGAATCCAGAAATAGCACCATGGGCAACACCCATCTCCCTCCCCTCAACCCTACTGCCTTCCAAACTTATGTACATTATACATAATAACCCATTTCTAAAGGCTGGTCTTGCATCAAAGGATATAATAAAAACCTTAATTATTGCCTCTAGATGAGTCTAAAAGCCATGCTTGCAATTCCATTTCGTAGCCTCATATATGTCATAATTACTTGAGTGAACATAATTTGCTTAGTTTGGTATCCATTGTAAACTGCTATATCAAATATCTTCCGATGCTTTACTTGATGAACCAGTTGAACAATTAAGCATAGAACAATTTGAACATATAAGAACAACAATAATAACACAAGCAGAACAGATCTTGGTTATAAAATAATTTCAAGTTGAAAATAATTTGCATTTTGGCAATTTATATATTTAGCATAGTGATCTTTTCAAGTATATAAATAATCCACTAAGCAGCATTAGTACAACAAAATCAAATTGAAGTAAGCCAATATTTGTCATCAGAAATAATAAGGCATGGTTATAAAATTTCTAATGGAAATAACTAATTTAAAATGGATCAATATAGAACCTTTGGCAAGTATTTCTCCTTCTGAGCAGGGTTTCCATTCCTCACCTACAAAAGGAAGGAAAAAAGCGGGATTGAGAACAGTTAAATGACACCAGTGATTATTAAAAAAAATGAATATTGGTTCTCTAGATTACCAACTGATTAATGCACAGGTTAGAATGGGCACCATAAGAGAGGCCAACAGACCCAGAAGCACGACTTATTTCTTCCATTGCTATACAGTGATACAAGTAACCAAGACCAAGTCCTCCATATTTCTCTACAAGAGAACCAAGAGTTAAGTACTGGATTCTAAAAGTCTAGTACAACATGGTCAAAATAAAGAATGAGCTGAAATACTGAACTAGTACTTATGCTGGACTATATTCAAGAAAGTTTCTAAATGACGGAGATATAAACACATATTTCAGTTAACTTAATAAAGAAAAGTCATTTGGAAATGGTGAGAGTACTAAACATGAGTTTATTGTAAAATTACACTAACGAATTCATGTCATGGAGGGAGCAGTGGGAGAATTTGATTTACTTTTATCCATTTGGAAAGTATGCCACTCACACACACTCTTTCCATGGATAACCAAATCATGCTTTGCGAGTTAATTGTGCATTAAAAGCACATAAAGAACTCCAGAGTTCTCGAAGACAATTCTCCTACATATGTTTGTAGTTAGAGTGTCCACAAGAGATCAATTCATAGCCCATAGCAGCACTGATTGCGGCCAAAAAAAGGATGTCACGCACATTCCCTGACTCCAAATTCCAACTATGAGACGGTTGTTGGCATATGATAACTACAAATCCAAACAAATCCATCCCAAAAATTAATGCCAAAACTATAACACATATTCCATATACTGCAGAACCAATTTATAATATACAAAAAGAAATTCCAAATATTAACTTTCTCATTTTAGTGAATTAATGAAGATCAAAACAGAACTCCCGTTCGGGTACAAGAAGTGTTTCATCTCATCTCATCTCATTATTACAACTTTCACAAATTCACACAAAATATAATAAACAATTCAACTTTTTCCAATCCCCAAAATAATAATAATATTAAAAAATAATATTCTAACAATCTCATCATCATCCAAACGGAACCTAAAGTCTTATACATAGTGAAAACACTACCTGGTGCTGTGATTCCATGGAGGTTGAAATCACCCATGAGTTTCCATAAGTTAACCTCCTAAAACAAGAAATACAATTATATTTAAACAATAAGGGAAATTATAACCATGAAAAGAGCATGAATCCTACATACCTTTGGGAAATAATTTGTTTGATCTATCTTTGACGCATGAGGGGCGATGTTTTCTTGCGCGAATTGAGCAACACTTTCTTTGAACTATATTTATTGCATAGGATGATGTCAAATTGCAATAGGCATGATGGGATTCACTTACCAAACAACAAACATATGATTGTTGAAGAAGGGCTCCATAAAAAAACAAAACAAAATTTATAGCTAAAAAGCTTCCAAGTCAGATGAAAGTAATCAAAATCCACAAATCATTTGTCTCTTATTTCCCATAAAATAGAGTCAAGCCAAAACGCCAATCCAATCCCTTCATGAGCTGGTACGTATATTACAAACATATATACCGAGAGAGAGAGAGAGCGAGAGAGAGAGAGAGAGAGAGATACCTGTATCTGAGTATCATCAAAGAGTAGAGCCGTAGAAAAGGAAGCGCACTGTCTCTTCCCTCGGAAAACAGAAGCGCATAAAGACCTCTTTGAGAAAAGCCTTTGCATTATCACTCTCTAATCTTTGTTTGAATGAAAGAGAGAGACTTTTCAGATGGAGAAGCAGATGAAGATGATGATGATAGAGAAGCAGATGAAGATGGTGAAGAAGATATGTCTGCCAGTGCGAGGAATAATTATACTTTTTTTTTTTTTTGTAGGCGAGGAATTATTACACTTACGTGTATAATAATATACAAATAGGGCTGACGACCGGCAGTTTCGGAGTCGGACGGCCCAACTCCGACTCCGACTTTGTTGGAGGTCGAATCCGACTTCGGATTCCGACTCCGACATGTAGAGAATCCGACTCCGATCCAACTCTGACTTGTCAGATCGGAGTCGGATTTTTTGACTTTTTTTTTAAATTTTTTTTAAACTTCATATTTGATCCACTTTAAAAAAAAATTGTGGTCTTTCAAATTTCAATTTTTTCAAAATTACAATTCAAACTTATTAAACTTTTGATTATAATAAAAAATACAACTAAATAAAACAAGTAACATACTAACATACATTCAAAAAATAAAAAGAAAGTCATATTTTTATATGTACTCCCATCGTCCATGATTCTATATCCACATCCAACTAATCACTACAATAAACAAATGCACCGTATACGAAATGAAGATTAAAAAAAAAGCACCATATAGTTACTATAGTATACTATTATAATTACTATGAATCTATTTTTAATTATATTATATATATGATATATATTATTATATATGAATATTAAAAAAAAAAGGCACCGTATATGAAATGAAGATTCAAAATATAGTATTACTATTTTATATATAATATAGTATTAATATATTATACTATTAGTCTATTACTATATCTTATAGTATAATTACTAATACTATAGTATCATACTATTAGTATGTTAGTGATTTAATATTATATATATTAAATCTCTAATCTCTTATACTTGATATATATATTAATATATATAAATATTAGTAATACACTAATAGTATTAGTATATTAATATTAGTATTAGTTATACTAGTAGTGATATTAATACTATATATATTTATAATGATTAGTATAACTACATTAGTTTTAGTTATAGTGATTTAACATAACTATATTAGTATAAGTTATAGTGAATCAGTGATTTAGTGTAGGTATAATACTATAAGTTATAACTATAGTCTATAATAGTATTAGTATAAATATTAGTATTAGTTAAAGTGGATTACCAATAGTATTAGTATTAGACCATAAATCTAATTAATATACTAATGTATATTAGTATTACTAATATATTTATCAAAAGGAATATGTTGAGAATTTATTAAGTCAAAAAATATAATTAATACAAGATATTGTTATATAAAATTTATATGAATAATACTTTAGTTATTATTCATTAGTATTATATGTTATTCTAAATTTATAGATTAGTGTTTATCCATTAGTATTACATTTTGATGTTATTATGCATCTTAGTTTTTATAGTATATTATATATACATTAGTATTACATGTTATTATATTTGTACATTTGTAATTTAGTGTTACAACTTACATGTAACATGGTAGTAATATTATAAATTTGTAATAGTATGATATTTACATATAGTCATATACTAAACTATTATTATTTATTAGTCAATTTAGTCTATATATTATAGTATAAATATATTATTTAACTAGTATATTATTGAGTTTAACTAACTATATAAGATATAGTTGTATAAAATTTAAATGATTAATATATAGAAAAATACATATATTTTTTATAAAATATGTATAAAATCGGAGGCGGAGTCAGAGGACCAAGTCGGAGGCGGAGGCGGATTGTCGGAGGCGGATCGGAGCGGAGTCGGAGTCGGTTCTTCAATGACTCCGACTCCGACTCCGACTTCCAATAGGGAAAAAACTCCGACTCCGACTCCGACTTGTCGGAGTCGGAGCGGACTCGGAGCGGAGCCGGAGCGGAGTCGGATTCGGAGTCGGATTGTCGAATTTTTGCTCAGCCCTATATACAAAGGAGGGCTCTACAGCCACCGCTCGGAGTGGGAGCTACCGCTAGACTGTTAGTCTTAGGATTTGTCTCTTTTTTTTTTTCTTTTTTATATATGTATTTTTTAATATTTTTTAATATTTTAAAAAATAAAAAAATCATAATATTATTAAAAAATACATCATTAATCACTAAATAAAAAAATATTAAAAAAATAGAAGCAGTATCATTTCCCACGTACAAAAGTTTATAACAGTTTTTTATTTTTTTATTTTTTGGATTATCCTAATTTTCTAATTTTTATAAAGAATAATCTTAGATACAGTAGTTATGTAAATATTATATATTTTTTTAAAAAAAATGTAAGATTTATTATTAAAAAAATAATTTTTTTATATAAATTTTATATTTTTTTAAATAAATATACGACACGTATTATATAATTAGAAATATCGTTCCTCTTTTATAAATAAATAATTTAACATTGTAACTGAGTATCGGATAAAATGTAAGGTTGTCAAGTTGTCTGATTTGAGTTCAATGTTTGGATCGAGCCACTAGGGCCGGTTTGGGGGTGAGAAGAAAATTTTATATTTTATTTTGAAGATTAAAATATTATATTTTAATATTATTATTATTTTGAGATTTGAAAAATATGTATTGGGGTTTGAAAAAGTTGAATTATTTATTATATTTTGTATGAAAATTTGAAAAGAGAGTAATGATGAGATGAGATGAGATGAGATGAAATGAGAATTTTATGCTTTGTCTTGTACCCCAGACCTGCCCAAGATTTTCAAATAATCTTAACTCGATATACTTAAAAGTAAAATTCTATTCATCCAACTTTTTTTTATTGTTAGGATCTCAACATTTCTTAACGTAAAATCAAATGATTGGAGATCTATGAGAGAGCCTCGGGATAGATGTTTAATAAAGAGAAAACTTCCTTATTCTTCAGCAGAAACACTCCGACTGATGTTAAGAGAAACATTATGCAAATTGCTGGAGTTAAGTCCTCGAGGCCTTTTGAGAAATACTTGGGGCTCCCTGCTGTTGTTGGTAAATCAAAAGTTGTTGCATTTCATTCCCTTTTGGATAGAATTTGGAGTAGAATTTCAAACTAGAAAACTAAAGCACTTTTAGCAGGTGGCAATGAGATTATTATGAAAGCGGTTCTTCAAGCAATTTCCACCTATTCAATGGGTATTTTTTTGCTGCCTAAGTCTATTATACAAAAGTTGAACAATATGCTCAAGAAATTTTGGTGGGGCTATAAGAAGGATCACTCTACGATTCGTTGGGTGAAATGGACTTAGTTGGGTGCAGCAAAAGACTATGGAGGCCTTGGATTTAGGGACTTTAAGAGCTTTAACTTAGCAATGCTTTCCAGGCAAAGCTGGAGTATTTTTACTCAACCTAACTCTTTACTTGCAAAGATTTTTAAAGTAAAGTACTTTCCTCAGGAAGACTTCTTAAAGGCAAGACTAGGATCAAGACCCTCCTATGTGTGGAGAAGTATCAAGGCAGGGACAAAGTTACTCGAAGAATGATTATATTGGAGAATTGGCAATGGCAGAAAGGTGAGGATCTAGAAAGACAAATGGCTACCGACACCTTTTAGCCATAGTATTACATCTTCGAATTTTACTCTTGGACCTAAGCAAAAGTGGCAATGTTGATTGATCAAGATCTAAAATGGTGGAATGAACAGCTGTTGCATCAATCATTCACTCCTCAGGAAGTCCAACAGATTCTTAAAGTCCCCATCAGTTCAGGAGGTAGAGATGATAAATTAGTTGGTTTTATACCAACAATGACCAATTTTCTGTGAAGAGTGCATATCATCTTCACAGGGAGTTGTTACCATAAATGAGGCAAGCACTTCAGATATCAGTAGTAATTCTGGATTCTGGAAATCAATATAGAAAATGAATGTTGCCAATGCTGTCAAGGTGTTTATTTGGAGAGACATGTCAAGATGTCATCCCCACTTCCTCAAATCTATGCAAGAGGAAGGTCTAAAGATGATTCATGTATTTTATGCAAATCTCATGTTGAAACTATGGGGCATGCCTTATGGAGTTGTGTAGCTTCTCAAGATATTTGGAAATAGGCTACAAAAGAATTCAGAAATTATTTGTTCAAAGTCATAGTTTTGCATAAATTTGGAATGAATTAGATCAGAAGTTGAGTAAGAAAGAATTAGGCATGGCTACTATGATTACAAAATTAATTTGGTTTAGAAGGAATTATGTTCTTCATGGGAAATAGTTTCATCATCCTAGATTCCTTATAACCAAAGCTATAGAGGATTACTATTTGTTCCATATGGCTCAAGAGAGGAAGTCAGTCATCACCAAGTGTTAATGCTGCTCAGAGATCTTACCAAGCCACCTGCTGACTAGTTTAAAATGAATTGGGATGCATCATGTGCTCAATCCAAAGGAAGGGTAGGCATTGGAGTGATTATAAGAGATACTAGTGGTCAGGTAATTGGATGTTGTTGTGACTCAAATCCCTTAGTTGCTAATTCTTTCATGGCTGAAGTTGTTGCCCTGCAAGTGGTTGTGAATTTTTGTAAGGATATGGGGATTAAAAAGGTGATGCTAGAAGGTGATTCTTTGCAAGTGGTTCAATATTTGCATAAAGATAGCCATGATATTAGCCCAATTGGCCTACTTTTGTAAGACACAAAATTATTGCTCAAGTCATTTGCTCAATGATCTATTCATCACACAAATAGGCTAGCAAATGGAACTGCACACTACCTTGCTCAAGATACTATTCGTCACAGGGATATTGTGTTAGATGTGGAAATGATTCCTGATTGTATTAAGTCTATTGTTTTAAATGAAGCTTTGTAATGGTTGATTGATTAATAAAGCATCTTTCTTTCCAAAAAAAAATGATTAAACGAGTACTTCTACATAAATTGAAAAGAACACCCAATAATAGGATAATATTTTTTTTTACTATTCATGCAAAATGTAAAAAATTTATTCATGTCCATGCATCATTTGGTGTCTCCTCCATTCAAACTCGTGGTGCAAAAGGGGTTGGAAATTAAGAACGTAGTGAGAGAAAAGTTCTTTCAAGATATGTTATAACGTCGTTTTGTTTAGGGGTGCGTAGCGGGCCCCGCACCCCGTTCGCCCCGCCCATGCGATGGCGGGGAGGGCCCAACCTCTCCCCGTAATTATATATCTTATTATATAAATATATATTTATATATATTTTTACTATACATATTTATAAATATTTATTATTTGTACTATATATAAATATAGTAATATGTATTAAGTAGAACTTTTACTTAATATTTTATATAAGTTGTAGTGTAGTAGGGTGACTCATTTATAGATTGCCAAGGCAATACAGGAGTCCCACATTGCCCCGTTTGGATACAAAAATACTTTCAACCCATCTCAACTCATTATTACAATTTTTTCAAATACTCATACAAAATATAATAAAAAATTCAACTTTTTCAAATCACAAAATAATTATAATATTATATTCTAACAATATTTTATTCAACTCATTTAAAATCATCTCATATCATCTTATCTCATCTCACTATACAAACATACATAAAATATGCACTAACAAATTTAAAAACTATTAAAAACTACATAATTTTTAAATTATAGTCATATTTACGAATTTAAATTTATAATTTGGGTCCAAAAATATGTTTTTAATCACTTTTGGACCCAAGAATAATTTTTAGATCTAGTGGACTGTAGTCTATTATTGAAGTGGGCGGGCGAGCGGATTGGGAGTCTGCCTGGCCCCCGGCATGCGGGGCGGGGGGTGGAGAGGGGGCTACCCCGCATCATATGGCAACGCAATTCACTAAAAAGATTACCAAAATAATTTGTTTTACATTACCTATGAGTGATGAGTAGTCGAAGGAGTTGCAAAAACAATATGATGCATGTATCCAAACTTGACTTCGTTGTGTGCCACTAACAATGCATTCATCTGGAGTGTGATTGCTCCGTTGTGCATTAGAATAACCATTAGAATTTAGCTATACACGTCTATAATAAGTAAATCGTAAATTTAGCACACAACATTAATAGAAAGTAACATTTGCTTCATTAGTGCAAAGCAATCACCTTTTAGTACTACATTTCTTAATAATTTTCTCAGTGGGACGCACTTTTCTATTAGACGGAAGTCTTCCCTTACTCCGAACTATCAACGAACTAAGAACTCTACCTGTTGTGCCCTCCATAGAAGTAGTTGTATCAATTGTGTTGCTAGTATCATGATCAGTGATACCAGGGTACTGTGTCTTCAATTGTTCTATATGGCTAATCAATTTAACACAACTGCTCTCGACTTTTGAAGCATTGGAACATAGTTCATAGAAGTAATTTTGAATTCTATCGTACTTTCGTGCATCATCGATACTAGTAGTGTCATAACTAATTTTTCACGAATATGTATTTTTGCTTAACATCTTTCTTCCATCTATCCAAGATGTATTTTGATGGTATTGTATATTGATCCATCTGAGTTAAGACACGGAGAGCGTGCCTGCACAAATACCCCTAAACTCAAATAACCTACAACTGCATTTCACATCAAATAGATCTTGATCAACTTTGACATTAAAGGTTACACGTTTTAATAAGTCATCACCAATTTGAACCTCATCCACAACAACGAACGTATATCTACCACTCTCACACCCCATCTCCTTAATAATCAAATATATAAATTCTCACAATTCCTCTTGTACTTCTTTGAATTTAGCAAGAGTATTTGCACTTTGAAATTGCTTTTCAAGAGGATAACGAGTGATGCAAGGAATGTCCGTGTTAAAGGAATTGAAGTTGGCAATTGCTTCGTTCTCTAGCTTCCTCCTAAGGATTGAATTATACTGGTCAACAAATTGTTTCAGAGTAGTTTTAGAGTGAACGTAGTTGTCAAAAAATTCATTCATTGCTTCACTCCACTGTGTAGTTGACATTCATGCCCAGAATGTGTCTCTAACATAAGCCGGCACCCAAAAATGTTGATCACTATACAGTGATACCAACCATGCATTCTCATGCAAATCAAATGTCGAGTATACAACACCAATATTCCTCAAACTTATGCTCATTGAAAGAGTCATAAACGCACTTATGTAGAGTACTCTTGATTTTTTCATATGGACAATGTGATCCAAACTCCTAGAAGTTAGAAATACCCTCGAGATTGTAATTTTCATGGCCTTGTCTTGGTCTATGGTGATTGCATTTGGCGGTAGGCTATTCATACACTACAATCATAACTCAAATAACCACTTGAATGTATCAGCGTCCTCACTGGATATCAATTCACACCCGAGTAGGATTGACTGCCTATGGTGGTTCACACCTACAAACAGTGCAAAAGACATTTTATACGTATTAGTCAAACATGTTGTATCAAATGTAATTAAATCCCAAATGATTCATACGCAGCTCTACTCCAGGCCTCTACCCAAAATACATTCTTTAGCCGCATCTCATTGTCAACGTCTATTTTATAATAAAATTATGGATTTCTCTTTTTGCATATCTTTAAAATAGTTACATAGAGCTACACTACCTCCAACCCTGAGACGAAGTCATCGTGCTTTGTCAATGTAATTTCGACACTCATATTCCCCGAATGTCACATTCTCATAACCCCCAGCTTCAACAACCACAGACTTGTAATTTTTGGCCAATCTTATTCCTATCTCGTCATTTATTTCAAGCTTTTTAGCGACACGAGCATCAACCTTCTTAAAGTATCTTAAATGTCTTACCTTTCCTAGACTACAGGCGTGTGTGTGATCTAATATTACCTTAGATACAATACATCCACCTTCATCATTGAATACCACATTAATCATATCCTTACACCCCATCTTTATTGTTTGTCTTGGTTTCATAACATTGACAACCATACTTTTTCTTGTACCTCCTCACGTGCATGCCAAATAAAACCATCTTATCGTCTCATCGTCATCTTGTCTAATATTCCTTTGGATACTCCAAACCCATTCTTCTTACCATACTTTATATAGTAAGCATGAACTTCTTCTACAGATGAAAATTACATTCCAACTATAGGTTCTTCAATAGTTTCATCACCTCCAATCTCATTATTTGAATATTCTATGTTGGCATCCATTGTAATGTTCGAATTGTCTATAAAGATACAACATGTGAAACAGGGATATTAAAATAAAGTCTTTAATATTGTAATATAAAAATAGTCAAACATGAAAATCGCTTTTAATATTACTCCTATTTTTTTTAACCAAAAAAAAAAAAAACAAATAAACAAACAGTTATAACCTAAGTGTCCAACTTGTTGCAAGGTGATGTTGAATTATAAAATAATCTAGTCCCCAACTAATAAACAAATAGCAAGGGCCTACAATGTCCAACATAATTAATGGCACACTCTAAATTTAATTATATAGTTTTAAATTCCTTTGGGGGTAAACCACCACCTAATGTTTCAATCTTATTATTAAAAAAAAAAAAGATAAAACATGGATGCATTTTTATTTACCTGTAAAACATGGATGCATTTTGAACTACTCCTATAAAATATGAATGCATTTTGAGGACAACTTTCTGATTGACCCAAGTTGGGTTTGAATTTTTATTCATATAATTCAAGTAATTAATCTACTCTTATATATGCATTAATAAATTAATGTGGCATTAATAATACAAATATACACATTAATAGGCAAACAAACTCTGTTGTGGCATTCTGTCGAGCACATGGTGCTCGACAAAATCACTTCTTTAATCCCACCACATATACGAGGTCCAACCACAACAACAATACAACAACGAGTCTCAAAACTCAGGGAAGATGGCTAAAAAAATCTCAAACCTCACCTTAGAACAATACAACAATGACCAAAATTCAAGTGAAAAGGGGAAAAAATCGATTACGAAAAAAAAAAATTATTTACCTAAATGAAGGCCGATGCAAGGGAGATGAGGGAGGAGAACTCAGTGAATAAGGTCGGTCGGAGATGGAGGGTGTGGGAGACGACTTTGGAGATGAGGTCGAGTAGGTCGGAGACGGACATTGTCGGAGATTGAGACATGCGGGCCAATGTGAACAGGAAGGGATTTCTTTACATTCAAAGTCGAGAGAACTAAATAGATAAAACGATAAAATGGGACTAGCTTTGTTTCAGACTTTAAAAAAGTGAGAAGAACAAATGAAGTTAGTGTGTCTGGTGAGGTATCCACCTCAAGTGGGAAAATAAGCGGGACATGTAGCATTATCTTTCCTAGAATCTCTTATGCCACGTGTCAATTAGTGGCAAGTAATCATTATATAATGCATTGTAGTACAATTACAAAAAAGATTTAAAAAAAAAAAAACTCATAAACTAAAGTGAGTTAATTTATTTTTATGAAATCTCTTTGTGGCTAGCTAAATGTAACACCCTGCTTCCCAATGCTTAAGAATAAAGTCAATTTTAGGATATTTTGGGAGCTGGAGTGTTACTACTTAACCTAACTTAAAAATATATGTTTTATATTCTAAAGGAAGCGTCAAGTACAAAGACTCCTTATAATAAATAGAGTCGTTTTGTATTAAAATACTGAAATCATAAATGAGAATGCGCATAAGTATTTATTAATATTTCTCAAAGTATGTTCCATAAAAATCATAACTTAAAAATTTTTGTACATGATCTAGGTCACTATCACGTTTTCTTGGACCAAGTCTCATCCTACAACTCTACCTCCATAAATATTCTAACCTATAGTAGTTTAAAAACATAAAATAAACTAAAATGAGTCGAAAACTCAATAAGAAACCCATCATAATGTAAACATACTTAACATAAAATTTTTCATAAAATATTTTATACTGAGAATTAAAATCATGATCATTCATACATATGCTTATGACATACATGACTTAATCATAAAGTAAATATACTTAACATAAGATTTTTCATAAAATATTTAATATTTCATGCTAAGAATTAAAATCATAATCATTCATTCGTTGCTTATGATATGCATGATTTATCTTGACTTACTTATCAGATTAGCTCACACACTTAACAGTGTGTGCAAGGTTGTGCACCGGCCCTATATCTTATGGCCACAAGATGAACCACTAATAGTATTATAGCATGCTATGGTGGACTACGCTTAGGTCCATGGCTTGCACATCCACCCATAAAACCACATTAGTACCATGCATCTGAATGACCATCTGATTAACTGGTCTGAGCTTATCTTACACTTGATTTTATAAAACTTTACATGTCTTATGCAACATGAGATACATGAAATGCATAATACATATATAACTATAATATGCAGAATGAAATATGATGAATGACGTGTTTACAGATATCATGACATGCATGGTACATAAATATTAGATTCCAAAGAATTGACTTTAATAATAATAATACATATAACTAGTTAACATATGCTAATCCTAATTTATGATAAAATTACTTACCTTGTAGTGTTGCTTCTTAAATCCTTTTTAGCGGTTCATTACCATAAAAGTAAGCCCAGCCCACGTCCACAATATACATTCAGCCATGAATTGAAATCAAGGGCAGAAGTGTAAAAATACCCTTAAAAGGCTACGGATAATGGTTTAGATGACATATTTGTAATACTTTAGACATGAAAGGTATGAATTATTTTCAATTGGAAAGAACATGTCACAAAGCAACAATGATTGCTTCAATACATAAGTAGCGTGTCTGGGCTTTTTGAGAAAATAAAGTACACTTGCGGTGACCCTGGTAGAAAAATAGTAGATGATAACGGGTTGGAAAGACATAGTTGGGTTTAGAAATTTTTGGGTGACAAGGATTGTAGAATTATAGCCCCGTTGGGAGAGAGTGCCGATGAGTTTGAGTTGGGCTTGGTTAATACATGTAGTGATACTAATTTGCTAAACACTCGGTCATGGTCATATAAGAAGAGAGTTTGAATTTAAAAATATGATTAAGCAGTTCATTCAATGTAGAATTGACAGTGACTGAAACTGTGTAGAGGACTTCAATCAATAATAATTTTAAATTGAAATAAATTTCTAATGGCCAATCTTTAAATTCTAAAAAGAGTCTAATTCATTCATAATAAATGAGATTTAACTTAGTTATTTAGTCTAATTAAAACTCATAATCAATTTCAATAATTTATCGTTTGTGTGGCTATCCAATATGTCCTATTAAATATAATTTAGATCCAATAAAATTTATTAATATTTTCAACCTTAGAATAATTGAGTCGGGTCGTTACGCTAAAGCATTTTTCTTAAATAATTTAAAAGTAGAAATAATTGATGAAACATTAATATTATTCACAAATCTGATGTGTGACACACTATTTATTATAGGCTATATATTTATAAAATGAGTAGATATATCAATGCTATTTAATAAATAAACGTACAAATATATTTACTAAATCATTTAACATGTGAACATTATGGATGTAACGCCCCAAACCCGGGTGGCTTGGAGAATTACTACCTGTGACTTATAAACACATATTCTGACACAACTAAAATAAATCTCCATCAAAACTTTATTACCAAAATCTAAACTCAAGTCTTCCAAATAAACACATTGAAAACTCCATAAAACCAATATTGTAACAGAACAAAGAATAAACTAAGGAGTCCATAATCTCCCGGTAGTCATAACAAACCAAACTGATAACTTTAACGAGTGTTACTAATCCAAGATAAAATTAAATCTAAGAGACATTAAATCTGAAGGACATCAGAATTCTTTCTCTTAACATCCCCTCCTCGGTTTAATCATGCTCACCAAACTAAACCCAGTCCTCAGTTGGACTATCCACATCATCTGAAAATATTATGAAGAAAGGGGGGTGAGCTATCAACAACTCAGTAAGCAGGAGACATATGCTAGCGTGCAAACATGAGCAGTTACAAAGTGCAATATGCAGAACAAAATATTTTACAGAGTTATCTTGCAGAACAAAAACATATTTTCCAAACGTAGCAGAATGATGGTTTTAAGACAAGTAAAACCCATAATATTTTGGCATAATATAAACTGAGTATCATTATCACATCAAAACAGAGCATCACACAGAGCAGAGACCATGTTTCACCCCCGTGGTAGGGTTATGCTAACCCCGGTGGCCAAACTAGGCAGAGACAGGGGTGAAATCTTTCCTTTATTCTTCTCAGAGCCCCAAGTGTGCACACATGAAATACCACAATAAAACCACTTTGTTTCCAAAGTGGGTGCATTAAGAGACAGAGAAGTTGGTACCAACCCAAAACAGAGCAGAGCATAACAGAGCAGAGTAGAGCAAAGCAGAGACAGAGTCAGATACAAAAACCAGTACACCATGCCAAAGGTTTTCAGATGTTATATCAAAATAATACAGAATACCAAAACAGAATCAACCAGTTTACACACACTGAAAACAAAAGCCAGAACATCTTTCTAAATAATTGCACAATTTTTCAGATTCTCAATGTTGCTCCTTTTTCAGATTTCAGAAACCACATGACAGAATTTAGCTCATGTCTACACAATGCATGTCAAAACATATTTTTCCTTTTTCACACAGATCTCATGAATAATGCAAATAAGTGACCGAGGTTGAACTTTGTTTTCCCAAGTTCCCATTACATCACAAATATGCAAGTTTTCATAAAGTTAACCTCAGTTTTATTAACTTGTATAAAACCTAGCATAGGAACCCCGCTTACCTGGACTTCTTAGTTTTTTTTCGGAATTTCCTCAAAATGCCGAACAATTATTAATTGCCACCTATAAAAGTCACATAATTTTTGTAAATTTTCAATCAACCACGTATTTCGATATTTAAACTTAAAATGCTAAAAGAATCTATTTTTAAAATCTCAAAACCTAAAATTCTCATTATTCCTAAAATACCAACATCGCTTTCTAAACTCATCAATATCCAACATAATAACTCCGACTAAAACATTAAATTCTAACTTATTTACGAATGAGATCTTACTAAAATAATATAACTATATCGAAGTCATTATAAGTAGATAATCATACTTTTGTTTAAATCAAAAAATATTCTTTTAAAAGGATTCAAAATAAGATTTTACACTTACCGATCACTTCAAAAAAATTCATCAGTATTTACAAGATAAATATTCCATTAAAACATCAGTCTCTTACAAAAACCAACTTATCAAAAGCATTTTAGTAAACATGGAAAATTTTAAAGTTTACAAATACTTATTAAAGGTTTAAAACACAATAATGAAACTTGTAATTCAAAGGTAATAATGCAAATTTATTCATTGACAAATGACGTAGCCTCGCGGAAAGATAGGTCCTAATGAAAACACTTGCTCAAGAAATAAATGGCTAAAAGGTAAAACTGTAATTGTATCTCAAGATATTTGCTAAACCTATGAAAATTTACGGAAACTAACCACTTACACTAGGCAGCGTCGTTGTGCTTGGAGAGTAACAGCGGACTTTCCGTGAGGGAAGGTGTGCGGCGTTGGGTGCGGTGGAAGGTGGTGAACTTGACGGAGCACTGAGAGAGAGAGAGAGAACAACACGGTGAGAGAGATAACAGAGAGAGAGAGCGAGGGCAACGTTATGTGTTTGTGGTTGTTGGACCAGGTTGTTTTCGGTGGAGTCTTGTGGTGATGAAGGTCATGCAGGGGTTGATCAGGGGGTTGAAAACATGGAGGCTAGGCTTTTAGGGAGGCGATGGCGTGGAGGATAGGGGTTGGCCGTGATGCAACTACTCTGTTTCGGGGAGCAAAAATAGGGGAATTTCGTGGTTTGCAACGGAGGCTACGGGAGGCATTGGGCGGCGGCTTCATGTGGCTGGGCACGGTGGCTTATGGTTTCACAAGGGGTTGGGCCAAGGCCAGAGGCTTCAGTCGTGCAAGGGAAACTCGCACGAGGGTGGTTTCCGTTCGGTTGAGCTCATACGGGTGTGGGCTTTTGTGATGGTGAGGTCGTGAAACTAGGCTGCAAATGAGGTCTAACGTCGTGGGTGTGGAGGTGTAGAGACAGCAACGGTACTACATGGAGGTTGTGGAGGGTGGCAGCTTGTGGTGGATGATGCTTTGTGGATGGACTGCTTCTGTGCGTGCGTGGGTGGAGATTGCTGTGGGAGTTTTAGCGGCAGCTATAGGCTTGGTAAACTATCATGCATGTACGTATAAATATATATTGGTGATGGAAAAATCTAGAGAAATAAGGGAGACGTGTGTGGGAGTGAAAGCTAAAAAATAGAGTCGTGAGTATGTGCAAGTCGTGGACGAAAGAAACACTACGGTGAAAAAGAAATATAGACGGAAAGAAAGAAAGAAAATAAACATGCGGGGAAAAAAAATAAAAATAAAAATAATAAAAAAATTATCGTGTGAAGAAAATAAAACAATATAAAATGAACAAAATAAATAAATAACAAAATCAATAAATAATCAAAAATTGAGTTTGATTGGATCCAGGTGTTACAATGGAGCTGTAGGTTTGAGATTTACATTACTGACTTATTCCATACATGTAAGCCTAATCACTAGGCCGAGCTAATAACAAAACAAGCAAGGCCAACTTTGTTTTTTTAATTGCAATGACTGGTTTTGGCCCACTAGTGGATTTGTTTTTCTTTTCTAATTTTCATCAAGGAAACATTAATGCTAGTAAAACATCAATAAAAATAAAAATAATATTAATAATTTCAGAATGTCTCTTGCATTCTTTTTAAAAAAAATTGATAAATTTATATCACATTAAAAAAGTATTTTTCAATAATGAATCTTGCTTTTTAAAAGAGAATGTGTGATACTTGTATACACTATATCCTGTATTACTCAAATAAAAATAAAAATAAATATTGGACCAAAGGATTCGTCCCCCACCATTTTCACATTTTCTTGGATTAACTAAGAGAGGAACCACCTAGAAGGTGGTTTTTATACAATTCAACTTGCGCAATGTGAATCCACGTCTACAAATCGTCATGGTTTGGGTGGTGCTGCACTTTACTGTTTTGGATAGGTTGCTGAAGAGACCCACTTTGTTTTTTTCTTGTTCTTAGAGCATCCGCATTGGCTTCTTCAAAGTCTATTTCATCTTCAAATTTAAATATTTTATAAATAGTTGACCCATATTGAATTAGCCAAGCACTTTTCAAATGAAATTTGATCTACAGTAATTTTATCTTGTTTTTCAAAGATGAAAGAATTGTACCAAGTATATTTATATTGTTTATTAATTTCGGCTCCCTCTCCCACGATTTCTTTCTTTCTTCTTCTTCCCTCTTTCTCTCCCTACGTCTCTTCTTTCTTCTCTTCTTCCCTTTGTCTCTCGCGTCTCTGCCTTCTTCTTCCCTCATTCTCTCCCACAATTTCTTTTTTTCTCTTCTTCCCTCTCTCGCGTCTCTACCCTCTTCTTTCCTCTTTCTCTCCCGCGATTTCTTTTCTTTTTTCTTTTTTCTCTTCTTTCTTCTTTTCTTCCCTTTGTCTCTCGCGTCTCTGCCTTCTTCTTCCCTCTCTCTCCTGCAATTTCTTTTTTCTTTTTCTTTTTTTTTTCTCTCATTTCTCTTCTTCTTCCCTTTCTCGCGTCTCTACCTTCCTCTTCCTTCTTTCTCCTCTTATAGTTTTTTTTTTCTTCTTTCTCTTCTTCTTCCCCCTTTCTCTCACACGGCTAAAAAGGCTTCTATATTGTCTCCAGCACGGCCCCGTAGTATCTTCTTTGCAACATGACAAGCAACACGGTAAATTCGAAACCCTAGTCTTAATTTTATTGTTTGGGTTTGAATAAGTTGATGTTGTTTGGGTTTGATTTTGTTTTCAGCAAGAGTTTTTCAATTTCTAGTTTTGATTTAAACACGATAGGGATCAATTTCATTTTCGTTTCCTAGTTATGTTGCTTGTATACAAGTAATTAAAATTTCATTGGCTTCTGTAAAATTGTTGTTAGTGTTGGATTGAACTCATGTGTTAGCGTTTGAACTAGTTATGTTGCATGTCTCAATTTCATTTCTATTTCCTAGTCATGTGTTATTGTGAATCGAAACAATGCATCCCCAATGAACTTGCTGCAAAGGAAGACTAATTATCAAAAACTATCAACAAGAAACTTCAGAATTTTTGTTTCAAGAATGCAAGATACCAATGCTAGACACCACTAACGAATAATTTCATAATTTCAAAATAAAAAATTGCAAGCAAGCATCATAATTTCATAGAGTATTTATGTTACAAACATTTGAAGCTACCAATTCACTCAACTATGATGCATTTAAGGAATGCTAATCATATTCCTTAAAATCAAAATAATAATAATAATAAAAAACCTAAAATAAACATACATATGTCTGAAAATTAACAAGGCAGGACAAGTATCCATCTCCTCCCCCTCTTCTCTCTCTCATTAACAAGCACGCATTTATTATGGAAAAAGGTTAATGCTAAATTTGCATGTGTCAAAACTTCACAGTAAATTAAGAGAAATTTTCACACTTGCAAATCAGACAATTATAATATTACCCAAAGTTCCACTCAGCACAAACGTAAAGACCAATCCTGAGATTAACCTGAATTGATGCATTCGCCAAAGCTAAAAATCTAAGCTGTCGACACAAGAACCTTTTAAATAAAAATCTGGTCATTCATAATTTATATATGTCAACACATGACCTATATATATATATATATATACACACACATATATCATGATCTTTTGCTATCCATGAAGATTTAGGAAAAAAATACATAAAGTAAACAAGGCTAGAAGCATGGAAAAGAGCCTGCATATAAATATATATATATATATATATATATATATATATATATTTGATGAGTACCTAATTTACCATCAGAGAATTGTATGTGGGTTATCATAGATATTGCATATTGCTATGTGGCTGCTGTTTCAGTAGCTGTTTCTGCTCGAGATTGTGTCCTATATGCATGCTTTATTGTTGGGTTATCATAGATATTGCATATTGGTATGTGGCTGCTGTTTCAGTAGCTATTTCTGCCCGAGATTGTGTCTTATATGCATGCTTTACTGTTGGGTTATCATAGATATTGCATATTGCTATGTGGTTGCTGTTTCAGTAGCTGTTTCTACTCGAGATTGTGTCCTATATGCATGTTGTTTCAGTAGTTGTTTCTGCTGTTTCAATAGCATTATTTATGAGTCTAGTCCTGATTTTCTACAATTATACTTGAATCAAGGATGAACACCACATTTGATGAAGTTCACTTCTTTACCACTCTATTGCAAAATGGTGAACAAGGTATATCCAATACCCTAATGACTAGTAGCCATGATAATATTGGACTTCAAGCAACACAATTGGAAGATGAAAAAAGGCTACCTAGTAAGAAAACACAACGAGGTGTGTCTTTCACCGTAGATGAGGACAATCTCCTCGTGTCGGCTTGGCTCAATATTAGCATAGATGCTATATGGGGGACAGAAAAAAAATACTCTCAAATGTGGAAGAGAATTAGCAATTATTACAATGAGTATAAAAAACCTAGCATGGCAAATCGTTCTGGGGATTCATTGACCAATCGATGGTCGGTGATCCAAAAATGCACAAATAAATTGTGTGCTGTTGTGGCTTAAGTAGAATCTTTGCATTCAAGTGGTGCGACAAAGCAGGACAAGGTATGAGTTTCTAACTAAATTTCATTCTAAATTTTTTTGCTGAATTTCTATTCTCACATTCTTGTTACATTCGCATATTTAGATTGAAAGAGCTAGAATCATGCATAAAGAGACTGAGAAGGCTACATACAACATGGAACACTGCTGGTGTCTATTGAGACACCAACCTAAATGGCAGCAACACGTGTCCATGTTGTCAACGAGAAGGAAACCACATGGCAAACGCCCTGCTATGGCGAAGTTGACTCCATTAGAAGACGACACGATAGATGACAACGTAGATGTCATTTCTGAGAGGCCTTCAAGCAAGAAGGCTGAAAAAGAAAGGAGAGAAAAAGGAAGGCTGCAGAATCTTACGATGCAGAATTTGTTGAGGCCTTAACTTGCATGACAAATGATAGAGCTGTCTTCATGTCTGAAAGAAGACAAGCGACTAGTAAATTGGATGCTGATAGGGCTCAATTACTAGTGAAGAAAAATAGGAGAAATGATATAGAGAATAGGAAGATCGATATGGAGATAATGAAGATAGATCTTACTGGCATGAATAGAATGTAACAAGAGTATTTCTTGAATCTTCAAAAAGAGGTTTTTGAGAAATCAAGGAAGCGATTTTCATCTCTATCTCTATCTTCATCTTTTGGAGATGTGTAGCCTTTTGTTGGTGTAATGTTTTGGCGTTGTTTTGTATCTTGTGATTGTATTTGTTTCGGGGTTGTAGCCCATGATTATTTTGTGGTTTTTTGTTATTTTGGATCACAAATATGGGTGTTTGAGAATGTGGGCAAAAACTATGATGGCAGCCTCTAGGATGTTCATAGTTTTATAGGTTGGTTACCACTCTATTCATTACTCTCATTTTGCAAGTTGTTATCAAACCCTTATATAGCCTTCAAATGATGGCAACCAAGCATACTGGCAAAAACCATTTGTGAGCATCCTGTTTATGACATTTGCTTGCAACTGGCAATGGGATTTGCTTGCAACCTGTTTGTGAGCATAATCTTCTTTACATTGAGTGATGATGTTTGTGAGAATTGGCTTGGCTGCATTGAAGATCGATGGAATTGTTTTGATAATATTGATATCGTGTAATAAAATTTTGATTATTGGATTGTGAAAATGAAAATGAATATGATTGTTGGAGATTATAGGAGGTTATGAAAATAGAATTAATTAAAAAATAAAAATTAATTATAAAAAGATAAAAATAATAATATTTTATTATTATAGAGAGTGTGATGACTAATCCAATGTAGATTTTAAGTTTTGAATGATTAGCAAAAAGTGAAAAAGTTACATATTAGTCAAAATTTGAAAAATAAAATTGTTAATCCAATGCCAATGCTCTTATATGCAGGAAGCTTATTTTTAGAGATGATACCTGCATATACAGAGGCAGAATTGACCCTTCCTCACATCGGGGCAGGGTGTGCCCCGGTGTGTGGGGGTAGATGAGTAACATCACTCTTAAATAAAATCTAAGGTGGAACTAGTGGGTTGTGGCTGGAAGAAGTAATGGGATGATTTCAAGGGTGGATGTGGTTTGCCGGCGATAGCGGCTCAATCTTTCAACTTATTTTTCTACAAGAATAAGGAAATGTCAGCTCCTGGTTTTTAGGAAATGGTAAGATAGATGGCAGATTGGACCAATCATAGAGTCATTGACTTTTGAGGGACAAAAGGTTGTAGATCGATCATTTTTTGCCATGGAGAAGAGAACTTAAGGGAAATACCACTAAAATGGATATGGACATAGTGAGAGGGATAGAGTTGATTCAAATTAATAAATTTCTTAAAAAGAACAAAAAATTTATAATTAGCATACTAAAATCTACAACAAACAAACTGTCAAATATTATAAGAAAAATAAAGAACACAACAACAAAAGAATACACTCATAAACTAAAGTAGTTCGACATTAAGACTTACGTTTATGAACCGCTCGACAAGTTAGATATAGAAAAAATCATAACAAGAGAGATTTAGAAGTTTATTTTTTTAAGTATGATATGTGACCCAATTATCTAAACTCTTGCAACATCACACTCACATAATGTGTATGCACTAGGGTTGCACCTGCAAGAAACTCATTGTCGAGAGTTGTGCACTTTTGAGATTAGTTGAAATGCTGTTCTCGGACACCCAATACCAATCAAATACATACATAGATATATATATATATATATATTAAAAACCTTATCTGTAAAAAATGACATCATAATACATGTATATAAAAACAAATCAAAACAAAGCCCTAAGGCCCCTAACAGTCTAACAAATCTGCCGTACCCCTCTCCTCTATCTGCTTTCTTCACCGCTCTCTTCTTCTCTTCATCCACTTCTCTTCTCTATTTACTTTATGTCCTTGCATGGCCAAAACCAAGAGGTCTAGAATGACTTCTTGTTGCCTCCAATGAAAGGACACAATGGCTAGGCCAGGTTTGGCGAAAACTACAAAAATAGTTCATTGGGGTTGCTCAAATCTTAAGCTGTTTTTTGGAGTGAAAGAAGTTTTATTATGCTTCTTGAGATAATACCCATATATCAAAATAGCTCATCCATCCAATTTTTGTTAATTTCTTGATAAAGATTACTTGCAACTTACTTACCTATCTATTCATCTTTTATTTTTTCAAATGGATATTTAGGGATCTCTCTTGCTCATAGATCTTGAAAGCAGATCAATATCCATTTTTCAATATATCTATCTATTGATAGACGATAAAGATATAGATCTCTATCTTGAAGACCAAACACTTAAAGGGTGTAACCAATGGAAGGTTCTATGTTATCGAGATTGTTCTCTGACAATGCCCCTGGATGAAAGGGACTGCCATTTTCTTTCTTCCTTCCTTCCTTGTTGATCTAGACGACTGAAATGACACGAAAAATCCAGACACGAAATGACACCTATAAACAGTTTTTTTTTTTTTTAAATGCATAGTCAACATGCTACATAAAAAAAAATTAAAAAAATGTATAGTCAATATGCTACAATAAAAAAATTAAAAAACAAACAAAGAAAATGACAGGTTATAAAAAAAAAATCAAGATTTAAAATTTAAAAAAATAAATTTTAAAAAAATAATAGCCTAGATTATTCAAGAAGAGGAAATTTATTAAATTGACAATCTAAACATAGAAAAAAAAGTTAAAATTTGAAAAATACCTAGAAAACATAAAAAAAACACACAAACTTTGATACTCATCATCCCTACACACTATACACCATACTTATTTTTATTATTTTATTTATTTTTTAATTTTAATTTTTTTAAATTAATTGATTTCTTCTACCTATTATCTATATACTGTACATTTAATTAGAAAAAACTAAAAAAATTATGTGAGGTGTGGACAATTTTTCCAAACACAAAAACATAAAGAGGCATTAACGAGGGATCCATTGAGACCGATCCAAATTGGTGAGTTGCTTGTTTGGCTGTCTCCCTTCTTCCATCTCCAGAGCTCCAAACCTTAAAACCGCACTGCTAATCACTCTTGGTCTCCGTCTCGTGAGATCGGTGTTTGAGTTTCCAACACCCTCGTGGTGTACAAATACGTTCCTGGATTTGGTAAGGTACCTGCAATAGCATAAAGGTCAGGCTCCAACTTTTCACTTCGTCGCTCTCTTCTCCCACTTCAGATTAGCATTACATCGTTCACTTGAAATCCGAGCAAATAGCAGAATCCGTTTCTTTTTCGCTATTCTGTATTCCTAGCATATATTTTTGTCCGATTAAGATTGTGAGTGATATTAAAACCTTCCTTTTGGTTTGAGCTTGTGATGGGCCACACGCTATTCCTTTTTTTTCTTTTCTTTTTTTAATTTTTATAGTATGTTTCTTATTCGTAGAAATTGCCAGAACTATCTTTGCTCAGGCAGAAATTCAACCAGTCCGATATGTTCTAGAAACCGATCTCACCATTTTAGGCCACATTCAAGAATCTTCTCTAATTATGCGATTCCCAGTAACCTAACCTTGAAGCATATACACCTTTTGAATCAGACCCAAGTTGGCCCACGTGCCAGAGTAGCTTCAAATGGAATTCTGTTCCTACATGCGCGCGTTTCCTTGGATTTAGGGTACTCCACTAAAACCCCATCGAGATCTTTTAGAAGGAGAGAGTGTAAGAGAGCAAAATCTAATGCTGAAGCCCCTCTCAATGAGGCACAATTTCAGCATGCGGTTTCCAAACTTCCCCCAAGGTTCACTGCCGAAGAGCTTTGCAATGTCATAACCTTCCAAAAAGATCCTAAAGTGTGCCTGGAGTTGTACAATTGGGCGTCACAACAGCGTAGGTTTAGACATGATGTTTGCACTTATCACATTACAATAAAGAAGCTTGGTGCAGCAAGAATGTACCAAGAAATGGATGATGTTGTAAACCAAGTGCTTGCTCTTCCATATGTTGGTTCAGAGGCTCTTTACAATACCATCATCTATTTTTTCACAGAGGCACGGAAGCTGACTCGAGCAGTAAATATATTTAATCACATGAGGAATAGCAGAAAGTTGGATTGCAGGCCTTCGGTTAGAACCTATAATCTTCTTTTTGCGGCGTTCTTGAGTCGGGGAAATAATTCTTATATAAACCACATGTATATGGAGACTATTAGATGCTTATTTAGGCAGATGGTAAATGATGGGATTGAACCTGACATTTTTTCTATGAATTCAATGATAAAGGGTTATGTGCTTTCTCTTCACGTTAATGATGCTCTAAGGATATTTCATCAGATGGGTCCTGTGTACAAGTGTTTGCCCAACTCATTTTCCTATGATTATTTGATCCATGGGTTATGCATTCAAGGCCGAACAAATAATGCAAAACAGTTGTGTGATGAAATGAAGGGAAAAGGGTTTCTTCCAAGTAATAAATCATACAATTCGCTCGTTAATGCTTTGGCTCTTGGCGGAGAGGTTGACGAGGCAGTGAGGTACCTACGGGAGATGAGTGAAAGGCAGAGGTCAGTTGATTTCATTACTTACCGGACTGTCTTGGATGAGATCTGCAGACGAGGAAGGGTCGGAGAGGCCATGAGGTTGTTGAAGGAGTTTCAAGAGAAAGACCTTGTGGATGGGGATACTTGCAAGAAGCTTCAACATGTGCTCGAAGATGACTTTGGAAATTCAATTGGCAAAAATCAGTTCAGGTACTGAGCACTGGTTATCTTTAATGGTTATAAATTATCTATATCTACTTTGGATTGGGAGTTGACTGGAACTTCTTTTTAGTTATCATAGAACGAGTGTGCTCTATATGCTGTTTTTGAGAGGTTGTGTGGGTAAGCTGTTGGAACAGAACTTTTTCAAATCTCCTTTTGCATAAGTTCTTATTAGGTCGTCAGAAATAGTTGCAGCAAGTTCTTGCGACTATTGAAACTTCGAAGCAACATTATTTCATTTTTTATTTCCTAGATTCTTAACAAAACATGTTTGAACTTGTGTTTGTGGAAGAGTTTTTTATTGTGTGTTTAGTTTGCTGTTTCATCATATATACATAACCAAATATGTCTGCCAGCAACTTAAGGACTTGGTCAAAGAATAAAATTGAAAAATCTAAAAAAAAAAACTTAAGGAGTTGGTGATCATATTAGTTTTTTGTTCCTTGTCATTTTCATTTGTTTTAAGGTTGAATATGAATCATGTTGCTTCTGCTAACTCTTATGTAGATGGATGCCACAACCCCAAAATATTCCAAGGTGAGGTATGATTGAAATCGTCAAGGAAGTCTCATCCTATATGAAGATCCCCTTGGTCCCCCCTTCTCTGCTTTTGAGAGGTCAACCAAGCTTGACTGGTACAAGGGTCCCAACCTTCATGCGGCTCTTGATATGAGTCACATGATCCAAGAGCCTAAGAGCCTTAGTCAAGCCCTCTCTATCTCCACTTTAGAATGTCTACAAGATGGAGGCATTGGAACTGTCCCTATTTGATGTGTGGAGACTGGTATTCTCTAGCCTGGAATGAATGTGACCATTGGCCCCAATGGGCGGACAACTGAAGTTAGGTATGTGGAGATGCACCATGAGGCTCTCCAAGACGGCCTTCCTGGTGACAACATTGGCTTCAATGTGAACTCAAAATGTACCTCCCTGGGCATCATCATGAACAACCTTGGTCAGATAAGTGATGGTTATGCTCCAGTGCTCAACAGTCACACCTCTCACATTGCTGTGATGTTTGCTGAGCTCTCAATTAAGATTGACAACCTTTCTCTGGATACCCACCACTTGGTTGTTTTGCTGCGAGGGAAATGTGTCAGAACTTGGCTTTTGTTGTCGTCAAGCATGTTGAGCAAGGATCCTTAAGGTGCAAAGTTCCCAAGTCCGCAGCAAAGTTGGAAATTGAAATGTGCTTCTCAGATCTATCATACTTAGACTTGTTTTGTCTATATCTTTGATTTTACTCTTTTGCAATTTTGGTTTCGTCATTTTGGTAGTTTTGAGGCTGCTTTAAATTTTTAATACAGTTCTCTAGCATTGATTTTGAGGATGAAGGGGTTATTGAAACTTGAGCAATTAGATGTCTTCTGGGTGCAAAACCTCCATCTCGCAATTCAAAGTGTTCTTGCTTTCTATTGTATTTGTTGGTTTTCTTGGCTCTTAGTTTAGTTGTTGCATGTTTCACTTCCATAATTCATTGGCGATTGGTGGGTGTTTTCTATATTTCCTTGTTTTCTCTACAGTACTGGTGGGAGAATGGCAATATCTGTTCTTATTGTAACTTTCTTTTTAACTAAATCACATAAGAAACTATTTAAAATTTGTCGGATTGACAAGTGTGATTGAAGGCAACAAAATCCAAAACAAAGAATAACATGCTCAATAGCAATTGTTTTGACATCAGGCACGGGGGGGATGGGGACTCGCCTCACCAACATCATCTTCGGCTGTGTTTGTTTCGTGAAGGATTTCATTTCGATTGTTGACAAGCGAAAAATGGACGTAATGCTTAGTATTCTTCTATCATCCTCGAGGGGTTTACACCTTTTTTATTTTTATCATTATGTTCATGGACGGAAACTGAAATGGTTCTGCTCTACTTTATCCTCCCACCCTTCCCTTCTCCAATGAGCTTAATATGCCTCAAAGATCGTTAGTTTGGACTAATTGAAACCATTAACGCCCATTTAGATAATGAGATGAGACGATATGATTTTAAATGAAAATTGAATAAAATATTATTTTTTAATATTATTATTTTTTTTATAATAATTTTGAATTTAAAAAAATTGAATTATTTATTATATTTTGTACGAGAATTTGAAAAAATTGTAATGATAAAATGAGATGAAACTATCTCTCTATCCAAACAAGGCCTTAAATGTTCGCCCTCTCAATAAAAAGTGAAGTATCTGGGTTTTCTGAAACAGCTAGAACAAACTTTGTAAGCTATAACCAAATTAAATTCCATATGCAGATAACTAAATCTTGGAAATATGGCAATTTCGATTGACAAAAACCATTTGACGCCGTAATTATAAATGTACATGGCAAAAATTTACGAAGAACAAGTTGAAATGAGATTCAAAGTTCATCAATACAAACTAATTCTCTTTGCCCTCAATACTAATTCTAAGTTGGTTATCTTCGAGATTAGACAAATTCTGATCAAAATACAAAAATGGGGTAATGTTTTTCTTTAAAAAAGCTGCTAGAACCCACAAAATGAACACTGAGCTGGGGCCCATAAACGTCCACTGCTGTAAAGAGCAAATGGCCCTTCTTGCCCATGTAGGAATACCCCACACTGCACCACAACAAAGTATTTAAATGTCAAACCATTCCAAGTGATAATCAGTAAAGAAATCGCTGGAGTGACAGCTAGAGATTTTGTTTATCAAGAGTAATTTCATCCTCAAAATTTTACTAGGGATTCCAAGCCCCTTTTGCATGGTACAGCAAAGAAAAGTTTATAAAGTTCCTACCTTAAACATCTCTACAATTCTTTATCACTGCCAAACTGTGCTTTCGTTGCTGCCTTTTCAGCTTCTTCTAAAACAAAAGTTTTCAGTGATTCGACGTTCCTCGGTCCTGATAATTATTACAGTACACAAATGAAAGTCAGATATCAATGTTGCAGGAATCCCCTTTCAATGAAAAACTCAAATCATCAGCCTAGAATTTATAATGTAGCGCTAAATGACTTCACTTGGCTCAAGTTAACTCAAACAAGTACTGTAAGAAGATGATGTCTGCAGGGCTTCAACATAAGAATTCAACTCGTTTCAAGATGATGCCCCAAAGTGGGGGGGAAGAAATGAACGACAATATGATTACAATAAATTGGGAAATAGAAACTTGGAAGCTTGAACCTCTACATCCCATTACAGTAGTCTAATACAATAAATTGCTACACAATGTGTTGCTATAACATTCAGAAGCTGTTTTAGAAAATCATTTCCAGTCTAACGATAATGAGCCAGAAGATGGCCAAGGTCTCACAGAAATTTCGCTTCCGTAAGGATGGGGTGATATGTGAAATCAAGCATTCAACTCCCATGAGTGCGTCATCATTTGCCAAAGCTAGAAATGAAAATTGCCATATAAAAAATCTGGAAGCCTAAACCTATTTCTGGAACCCAAAGTAGTTTGCTAGAATCCAAGCGACAGATCATTAAAATGGTCAAACAAAAGCTCTGCGCTGGATGACATCCAGGAAATATTCATCACATTTTCAGCATTTCTGCTAACACAACTTTCACTATGACCTATATCATCATCATTACCACCACCTTTTCGTTATTAACTCTAGATAGCAATGTTGCATATCACACGTATTATAACAGCCCCCTGTCCTTTATAGTCGTCAAGAGCCACTGCAGCTATCCATCAATACCATCACTGATTCACTATCCTCTTCAAAGTACCATGAATTTTACTTGGAATATTACATCATCATTAGTTGCAGTCATCATATCAAAATCATTATCACAACACTTTCTGTACAGCATCATATCATTTAGAAAGCACTAAAATCATGCATTGTTTTCATAAAATGAAATCACCAACACCATTATTCTGACCCTCATGTCTTATGATGTCCTAGCATCATTTGCTTTGGTTATCATGTTAGTTGATATAAAACTATCGTTTAACTAACATAGGATCTTAGAAACAAGTATAGTATTATATTCTGATTTGGAATGGAGGCAGAGTCACACTAGCTCATCAAAATTGAGTATAACAGCCCAAAGAAGCCACATCTAGGCCCAAACTCCAAAAGACTTGTCAATATTACATTTTTTTTTATAAGTACTTATAAATATTACAAATTGAGCCCCTTATAAGGCAATAACTTCTCATTTCCAAGCAATGTGGGATCTCCATTCACCACCTTCCTATACTTAATCCGGGGTATTACAATCTTCCCCCTTACATCGTCATTAGGCCATCCCATCATATGTGGCATGGCTCAAGTCCCACACTTTTGGTTATGATTGGTTTCGATACCATTTTTAACGACTCAATGAAGGCCCAAGTCACATCTAGGCCCATACTCCAAAATGACTTGTCAATGTTACAATTGGAGCTCTTGAAATCATTATAAAGGGCAAGAACTTCTGCTTCCAAAGTAATGCTGGATTCCATTCACCATCTTAGAGCATTAGCATTAGATTATGCAAATGCAAATGCAAATGCAAAATTTGCATAATATGACATGATTTTGCATTTGACTATTCTACTCAAAACTTAATTCCACATTAGATTATCTATCTATTAGTCAAAATAATAATAAAATATTATAAATTTAATAATAATTTTTTTCAATTTTTTTTGTTCTATTAATTTTTTTTTTCTAAATTAAGAGCTACATGAAAATATTAATGTTATACAATATGAGACTTGGAGTATACAACCATTCATGATACAAACATTAATTGGAAAATTAATACAATCGTTCAGTATACAACAATTAATGCTCTTAATGCTATAGGGAAAAAATTGGGTTTAACAATTACTGCTATTGATGCAACAGGGAAGATAAAGGGGAAAAAAAGGACAAAGAAACACGTGTTGTTGGAGAGGAAGAGCACGTGGGAAGAAATTGAAAAAAAAAAAAAAAAAAGAGTTCAGTAGAAGCCAAAACCGAGGGAAGAAAGAGAGCTTGCAAGGAAGAAAATATTTTTTTATTCTCTTTGGTCATGCTACAATGACTATCAAATGACCCAAAGAACTAATATACTGTAGCAAAAAGTCATCCCTTTTTCCATTTGCATAATCCAATGCAACACATTTTAGAACTCTATTAGTCAAACCCTACGTTGGATTTGCATTTGCATAATCCAATGAGAGTGCTCTAACTATACTAAATTAGAGTATACATTGGGGCTATGAATTGCCACTTCAACATATTGACAGGTTTAATCATTATCAATGCTTGGAGGTTGCTCAAGATCAGCCTTGGTGAATTTTGAATTTTTTTTAGGTAATCAAGAAGTTTTATTCATAAAAGTAGGCAAAGCCCAAGAATATAGGGAGTATATATGAGAAGTATATAACTAGAGTTTACAATAGAAAAAAGAAAATCATGGACATTTAAGCCCATTACAAACAATAGCCCCTGCCCATGAGAACAATGATTTAAAAAAGAAAGCTTTCAGCTCCTCCATTGTTCTCTCACAATCTTCGAAACATCTATTATTTTCTCCCACCAGATACACCAACACATACATATGGAAACCATTTTCCAGATTGTTGCCACTTGTGAGTTACCCCTGAGGCCTCTCCAGCTTGCTAGGAAATCCACTAGTCTAAGAGACATGACCCATGCAAGTCCAATTCTCGCAAAAAATTCATCCCACATGGTCCTAGCCACCTTGTAGTGTAAAAGCAGATGATCTACTGATTCACCATTCTTCTTACACATACAATACCTGTCCAACACCATTACCCAACATTTCCTTAAATTATTTGTGGTGAGAATATTGTCCAATGATGTTGTCCATATAAAAAAAGCTGCCTTCGAAGGATGTTGTCCATACACTCTTCCATACACATGTCCAATGATGTTGTCCATACACTCTTCCATGGGAACACAATTGTACCAGGGCTATTAAAACTGGGTAGAGTGATCTGACAGTGACTCTTACCTTTCTTGGAGGAGCTCCAATTCATCTTATCTATGGTACCCTCAGTCATGTGTACGGAATACAGTACCGCATAAAACTCTGTGAGGATGGGGAGCCTTGGGGAGGAACTTCGTGCACTTGTCTCCCTCAAGTCAGAGCGCCCTTGATTTTTGTCTCCAAGAGATCTCTACCATCAATGTTACTCTTTCAAGTTCTGTGACTACTTGACTCTTGCGACTTCTCTATGATTCAGAGAGAGTTCTTGCCTCCTCCTCGCCCACTAAACCCTGTAACTCCTCTAAAAGAGAGCTCCTTTGTTGAATCACTTTGCTAAAAACTTGTTCATTCCATTGCATAAATTCATGTTTCAATGCTTTTAGCTTTCTTGCCATTATGAAGCTTGGAGAGCCTTGGAAATAGAAAAAAGACCATCATTGCCTGACCTTGTCTACCAAACCGTCAAATTTAAGCCATATATTCTCAAATTTAAAGTACCGTCTACAATCTCAGATGCCTCCACAGTCTAAGATGATGGGGAAATGATCAAAACATAACATGGGTAATCTTCTTTGAATTACATATGTAAAATGTAACTCCCAGTCCGGAGTTAACAAAAACCTATCAATCCTCGACCAAGATGGGAGTTCACGGTTGTTGGACCAAGTAAACATAACTCCAATTAATGGAATATCCATAACCTCCTGTTTTGAAATAAAGTAAAAAATTCCCTCATGGCAGGTGTGATGTGAGACCCACCCAACCTTTAACTCGGAAAGTGAGTTACACTGAAGTTGCCCCCTATGCAGCTTGGTAACTCCCACCAACTAAGAAGTCCCGCCAATTCTTCCCACAATAGCCTTCTCTCTGAATCAATGTTAGGGCCATAAGCTCCAGCAAATAACCATTGGAAACCGTCTTCTAAATTCATAAAAGAACAAGCCACAATGAAATCAACCACACGTTCCTCTACCCTTTCCACTACCCTTTTATCGAACATAATTAGGAAGCCACCAAATGCTCCTTTGGAAGGCAAGTACGACCACCCAACATGTTTCCCTCTCCACAAGCTTCGGACTAGTCTTCTTGTAATGAATTCCAACTTAGTCTCCTGTTGGCAAATAATATCCCCCTTCAATAGGCGAAGTAAATTTCTAATTTGGAGCGTCTGTTATGCACGTTCAGCCACCTTACATTCCATGATATTATTTTTGACTCCATGTAGCAACCATCTTTAGTAGGGGTGACAATTCGTGCTCACGGGTTGTGTTCGTGTTGAGTCAAGTCATTGGATATTCGACTATAGGGTGCGGCTACAACGCCGCCCAAACTTGACCGCTGGGCGGTAAGCTTTTTTTTTTTTTCTTTCTTTTTTCTTTTCACATTTTTTTAATACATTTAAATATTTTTAAAAAATAAAAAAAAATACATCAATACACTTAAAATCACTTTCTTAATCACTAAGAAAAAAAAAAAAAAAAAAAAAAATTTGACCAGCGGTCAAATAGAGTGGGCAACGTAGCTTTTTCCTTTGACTATATGGCTCAACCCAAACCCAACCCGTTAAGCTAAACGTATCAGATCTTTAAACTCTAACATGAACCATTTAAATAACGGGTCATGTCGTGTCACTTGTTTTGACCCATTTAATAATTAATTAGAAATTAATCAACACGGCATGACTCATTTCAACCCGTTTCATATAAATGGGTCGAACTAATCCGCATAACCCATTTGACTTGATTAACATAATTTCACATAAAAATTAAAATATGCATTTATTAGTAGCCACAATATCTAGACTACCCACTAATAAAAAATATTGATATTTTCATACTTTAATTTATAATAAAATCAATATTACAATTTCAATATTAACAAATATGAATATAGGTTCAGAATTATAATCCCAACAATAAAAACATAAGCATATTGAAAAATACCAAAATTACAATCCAACAATAATAAAATTGTGATTGCGAGTAAAATCTAAACGGGTCATAATGGGTTGGTTTCGTGTTAAGCGGGTTAACCCGTTAATGACCTGTATGAATCGTGTCTTAACGGGTCAGCCCATTAACATCAAACCCAAACCCACTAATTTCATATTGTGTTCATGTTCATATTGAATTCATGGGTTGTATTACATATTGCCACCCCTAATCTTTACCCTCCCCTTGGGATGCCCCCAGTTAGAGCTCATCTCCCCACCATCATCATTCATGGCCCACATACGCCTCTTGAGTTCTCTTTTTTTACCCAAATTAAAGGAGGAATCGGGTTTGGATTGTGCATACCTAGTCTCTATTGCTGTAAGTAATGTCATGAATTCATCTTCAAAACCATCACATGTAACCCCAATACAGTGTTTTATCTCCATAGCTTTCTGAATTACCCAATTTGATACACTGGGATGAAAGGAGTTTAGAGGAATGGGTTCTTCCACCTCAACAATAGATCTGCCCCTCCCTGTATTCTCCCTCTCCAGCCATCATCTTTGGCAATTGTTGTATCCGCTCTCCCCTATTAGACTCAAATAAAACCAGTGACCCTTTCATGTCTTCCCTGTCATCTTTGGCATCTGTCGGGCTCTCAGAATCAATAGGCAATTGTATTCGGCTACAAAGTCTTTTCCTGGCATCAAAAAAGTCAACTGCCCGGCACAGAGGTCGTTCGTCGGCACAGTGATCACCGACGGGAGTTTCTGTGGAGTCTCGTTGTGCTCTAGATTTCCCAATGACTCTACCGCCCTCTCATCTACCAGGCGCTGAAACAACATCTCGGTCTCCGATGCAGGGGATGTCACCTTCGCGACAGTGGTAAAGAAAGGCAGCCCAGAAGATACCGGCACTTGGGTCTGTGCCACCCCACAAGACAATGGCTTTTCAGATGATGCACAGTCCAAAGCCAACAACATAGTCTCCTCGGTAGACACCAGCTCTAGGTTTACCGAGCAAGTGTTACCGGAAATAGTCCCAAGTGTAGCCGGCGCAAAGATCTAAGTCTCCCTCGACCAATGTAATGGCGTCACATGAGACCCAACGGTGGATGTAGAACCCTTTTTGAAGGAAGGCTCAGTCCATTTCAATTTCCACTTCATTCTGTGTGAGCGAGTTGGGCCTATCCGGTCCAATCCAGTCTTGGCCTTTCCTTTGTCAGGCCTGAGAGGACGTTGGCCCAGGCCCAGGCCCAAGCCCAAGCCCATGTCCATGGCCCAGGCCCAGGCCCAGGCCCATGTCCACTTTACTGATGAGAGCTTCCACTGCCTTCTTCAAAACACCAATCTCTTCTTTCATGGAAAGTCATCATCCTGAACAAGATCCCATGCATCCCACTTTCGCACCAACAGGCACAAGACAGACCTCCACTCTCTTTTTCCAGTACCTCACATCGACCAACCATTTTTGCATTATTGGTACGTTCTACTGCTATGCCTCTTGTTCTGTCCATTTCGTTTTGTTGTAACGCCAAGGAGTGGCCCATACCACCGGGCACTGCAACCCTTTTCCCTGCGTCACCCAACATGGCCTAGGCATATGACTTAACCTACCTCCCCATTGCCTTTCCCTTGTCTATCGCTAGAGCCTTGTATGCCAAAATAGGCATGGGCAAAGCAAGCTTCATCTCCGTGGAAAACTCTTCCAACCCTCTCCTTCTATACCTCTTGAGATCACAAGCAAACCTCGACATCCACTGCCCACGTGGTCTGCAACTTCCAAGTAACGCCCAAAAGCGTTAGCATGCCTATGAGCAAACAGAAGCTTGGTCTCGTCGCGATAGTGAGCACTCTTCCACCAAATTCACCAACCAATGAGAACTAGCAAGGCTGAGCACCATCTCCTTAGAGACCTTCCTACTCCTATCAGTGATACAAAAATGGCTTCCTCCCTCCAACGATAGAACAAACACCTTTGTTTCTATTAATAAGTGTTTCTAGGAAGCCCATGCTTACCAAGGAACAACTAAATAATTATAAAACGGCTAAAGAAAATTAGTTCTAGCAAAGATCACTGGAACAGTTCTCCCATCGTAAAAGTGTACGAAGAGGAAAAGTGTTGTTGAAGGTATTTTAACCCTTACTCCTTTGAATTTTAAATTATGCAAGGCCAAGCAATTTAATTATTCTATAGATTCTCGAATACAACATATCTTAACAAAGTAAATCTTAAGTTGTAACACCCCAAAGGAGGCTCAAGCCACATCTAAACCATACTCCAAAAGGACTAGTTACTAGTATAGTTGGAGCCCCATTGAAATCATTATAAAGAGCAAGAACTTCTCATTCCCAAGAAATGTGTGATCTCATACACCACCTATGCTCATTACTCAATATGGGGTATCACAGCCTCCCCCTTAAATTATCGACGTCCACATCAGGCCCTTCCATCATATGTGGCATCGCTTAAGTCCTACACTTCTAATTGGATAGACTCTGATACCATTGGTAACGCCCCAAGGGAGATCCAAGACACATATAGGCCATACTCCAAAACAACCAGTCAATGGTACAATTGGATCCCAATTGGCATCATTATAAAGAGTAAGAACTTCTTCCTTCCATACAATGTGAGATCTCATACATCACCTATACTCATTACTCAGTATGGAGTATCACATAAGCCCACCAAGGTTTTTTTTTTTTTTTTTTTCCCAGACAACTAGGGTTAGGGAATTTTGAGCCCCAAGATGTCCCACAGTGTCCCATACCTAACCTAGAGTTATTTCTCTGTTCCTTGAATGCACATGTCTTACCATAATCATTTATTACGGTACAAAATAAATGATTTACATATTCCGGCTCAGTATCAACATTGTTTATTGTTGCCTACTCAAAGTTGCAACTTAAAGTTAATGCTAGGCTTCAAAATTCTCTCCTTGGAGTGTCAAGCATACAGTTGAGTGATGAGACATTTTTAATTTTCATCTCTCTTTAACAAAGGAAAAACTATTTCAAGTTAAAGAAAAGAATTAATGTGGTAATATCTGTTGCAGGCAATGAATAAATATAGAAACACTTCAGGGGAGTGAGAATCAGTAAAAAATTCACCCTGAATACAAAACTCAATACATGGGCAGTATCACATGAAATGCACTCGTCTTTGGAAGTGAACCTGGTGCTCAGAATTTCGTGTATCTTGTCTATAACAATTAATAGATGTATTTATAGCTACATCATTTATATCGAAAGGAACTATGCAAAAACTTTACACCTGATGGCACAAGCAATACAAAAGTACAAAGAATACAAGATTCACAGAATTATCACCTGAAAATATATAAAAAAAATATTCCTTATATCTCTTTCCACCCAAACAATCTCCAATTAAGTATACAGTTCCAAGAGAAATAAACTGCCAAGTTTGGCAATTCGGTTTCCAGAGCAACATGGGGAATTGATGCAAGGTCACTCAATTTGCACACTAAAATAGCAAATATCCTTTAAGTTCAGGACGACCAAACTGGGAATGACTAGAAACAAAGCACATAATTAAGATTTTGAATGACAGAGGTAAAAGGCATATATATGTTGGCATTCCCCCATGCATGCACACACATCCTTTTGCCACAGGTATATGATTATGTGATGTTTGTGCTGCATTTCCTTCAGAATTTTCATCATATCTTACGATCAACCACCTGTTATTCAGGTCCTTTACCTTGATCAATGTCTCCAAGTATGCCATAGCCCCAACTTCACAACTAACTAGATGGCAATTTGAACTACTAGACAGCTCAAAAATATCAGCAGTGTAGAAGACAGTTCCTATGTCTCATATGGTGTATGTGGAAGGAAATAGATGATAGAAATTTTGAGGATCATAAACATAGAATAGAGGAGCCCAATACTTCCTTCTTCAGCACTCTCCAGGACAACCTCCATAGACTTCAATGGGCTTACTCTCCATGATGTTCTTGTATCTTTTTCTATTTCTAGCTTGATGACTTTATTGTGCACTCCTAGTTGTACTCAGAGTGCATCTTTAGCATTTTTAAAATGATTATTTAGTATAGAAAAAACCCATTGGACAATATGTAAAACCAAGGGGTGGAAAATGTGTTGGTTCTTCGACAGGCTCAAGAATTATGGCTGATATATGAAGATTTTTAAATGTAACTTCAAGCAAATCGATTTGAAGCTTGAATATAAATCAGGAACAGCCAAAAAGTTTCTGATTGAATGTTTAAATGCATTGCTTCTTGAGTATGAATCTCAAAGGCACTTGAATAGCATAATCAACGAATATCAACAAGCAATACAATAGAGATCAACAGAACGAAAATACCCTTTTCTTCACGTAGAAAGAGATAAAATGTGAAAGTTACCTTGATATTTGATAACTTCTTCTCCTTCATAAAAGACCTTAAATGTAGGATACGAATGAATATCGGCTTTGTCACAAACTGGTTTACTCACACCGCAATCAACCTCTCCAATCTCTATTTCGTCCTCTCCTTCCATCACCTTCCCAAGGTCCTCCCACAATGTCCCCAAGTTCTTACTGAAATCCAGTTCTTAATTATTACTTACAAAACATTACAAAAATAATAAAAGAAAATAAAAAATGGAAATTCAATATATGAAGTCTATCTTATTCAAACAATGAAATATATTCTTGGGGGCATATTTCCGTAGTTACCAATGTTTACACCACGGAACACAGAATTTCACAAACCACGCCGTGTCTTTCTCCTTCACCTAAACGAAACAAACAATGATTATTGGTCTTAAGATAGTGATTTTGCAAATCACCAAGAGAACAAAATATAAATCTTTCGTATATTCTTCAATTGATAGGTAAAATAAAACGAAATGGCACACTAAACTCTAGATCTTGGATCGGACAGCTGCAAAAAGTGTTCAATCGTGAGGAACCGATCGAGGATCTCAGTGATGATTTGATCAGTAACATTAATAGTAAATGAGAATCTTGAAAGGGGTAAAAAGATAGGTTCTTTTCCCGGTGGGGTGCTCTTACCTTGTCGGAGAAAGTGTCGGCGGTTAGGGTTATGACTTCAGCTCTGCAATGAATTGTTAGACGGAGGAGCAGGAGAAATGAGAGGAGAACGAGAGCACGAGAGTTTGGTTTCATCGCTGATGATTCTGATCAGACTCTGATGAGTGTTTCCTTTCCTTGTCCGGGAAACAAACTCTATCAGCAACGCCCCCGCCGGTTTGGTTTGTTATATTTTTCTTGTAAGTTTTTGTATTCTCTCTCTCTCTTTCTAAACTTGCATAATATACTTTTTCAAAATTAAATTTACATCTCAAATTACAACTTTTTTAAAAAACAAAAATTTATACCTTACTTTTATAAAATCAGATAATTTTTAAATTAAAACAAAAACTAATATTTGATACAGTTATATATGATGTGCAATTCTCGATATCCTCTCCTCAGCTTAATCATGCTCATAATTCCTAATCCAGGTCCTCAATTGGACTTTTCACATCATCTGAAAATAGTATGAAGATACATGGGGAAAAGTTATCAACAACTCAGTAAACAGAAGACATATGTTAGCGTGCAAACATGAACATTTACAGAGTACAGTATGCAAAACAAAATATTTTCCAGAGTTATCATGTAGAACAAAACATGTTTTCAAAAGTAACAGAGCGATAGTTTAAGACAAGTAAAACCCAGAGTACTTTGGTATAACATAACCTGAGTATCATCATCACATCAAAACAGAGCGACTTATAGAGCAGAGACAATGTTTCACCCTCGTAGTAAGGTTGAGCTATCCCCGGTGGCCAAACCGGTAGAGACAGAAGTGAAATCTTTCCTTTATTCTTCTCGGAGCTCCAAGTGTGTACACAAGAAAGACCACAATAAAACCACTTTGTTTCCAAAATAGGTGCACTCAGAGACAAAGAAGTTGGTACTAACCCAAATAGAGCAGAGCAAAGTGGAACAGATACAGAATCAGATACAAAATTAATACACCATGCCAAAGGTTTTCAGATGCCATATCAAAATAAAACAAAGTACCAAAATATAATCAGATCATTCTCACATACTGAAAACAAAAGTCAGAATATATTTCTAAATTAATGCACAATTTTTCAGATTCTCAATATCGTTCTTTTTCAGATTTCATAGACAACATGACAAAATTTAGCTCATGTCTACACAATACATGTCAGAAAATATTTTTCATATTTCATACAGGTTTCATGAGTAATGCAAATAAGCGACTAATGTTGGTTTTTCCCAAGTTCTCATTTCATCATAAAATATGCAAAGTTTTTCAGAAATTCAACCTCAGTCTTAATAACTCGCATAAAGTCTAGTATAATAACCCTGCTTACCTGACTCCTACAGTGTATTATCTATGCCCTGAATTCGACTTCTAATAATCTCGTCACCTATCGATAGAAAACAAAAATACACTAAGTGTTAAAAGGCCATTGACACAACTTCGATCTAAATAATTAAAACTCAATATTCCAATCCATATTTCAGCAAAGTAACACACTCACACAGCCAAATAATAATCTGAACAGCCCACACTTCAATCTAAAATAATATATACCAACTTCAATATTGGCCTATACACCCACCAAAACCAACGTCAACTCAAATAATCAATAAATCAAACTTATTTTAGCAGCCCATAACTCCAAGCAACCACCAACGACTCAACCCAAACAACACTACACCTCAATCGTTTTTCTTCATTCACAACTCTACAAAAGAGAAATTCAACACTTCTAAATATTAATTAGCACCCAACAAGACTCATTACTATTTATTTCCAAAGCACATAACCACAAATCAATATTTCATTCTTCTTAGAGAGAGAAAGAGAAAAGAGAAAGCTTACTGACATGAGGGACTCTTGGTGACAAGTTTGAATTTTCCACCCAAAAATTGCAGCACCAAGAACTAACTAGAAATCGCAAGTGAGTGAGAGAATGGACGTGGAAGAGAGAAAATTCAGAGTGTGTGAGGCGGTTGCGAAACAAAAGAGAGAGTCTTACCTTCATTCGACAGGGCTCGGTGTCAACAACTCGGCACTGAGGTTCTACACTTCGTAGACATGAGGGAACAAGAGAGAAACGGAAGAGAGTGAGCGTCTAATGAGGGAGATCAGTGCTGGAAAATCACAGTGGCACCACCTGAAAATTCAAAGCAGGAACACAAGAAATAGAGAAAATAAGAGGGAAGGCGTCGACTTGAGAGAGAAACCGATTGTGAGGGAAAATAGATACGGTTGAGAGGAAGGGTTTTGGGAGAGAAGAAAACTATCAGGAATTAAAGGGAAAACTCACAAAATGAAAACAAAAGGAGGGAAAATCGGGTGAGAAAGAAACTGAAAGGGATCTTACTTGGAAAAGAAAACGGCATCGTATTAGGGGTTTTTGGGGCTGGGCTTCAGCTGTAAGGGCCACGAGCCTAGGCTTCACATAAACTTTACTCTTTTTCAAAATTAATGCGCAGTACTTGTCCAACCATGATTATATTTAGCATTATCCACTTAAAAACTGAACAAATCATTCTCAAAAATAAAATACAATCAAATACCATGGACTTAGAGGTGACTCATGGTACATGAACAGAATTTTTCACGAAATATGCATTGATCCTACAATTTTTAATGAGGTACAAAAAGAATTGTACGTTTCATACATGTTCTATGGAAAACTCTCTATGCTGATCTACAAACAGAACTGCTTTGGAGCGGTACCTTCCGTTTATGTAGGGAAACTAGTCTCAAATAAGAAACTACCACCTCATTAATATAGTAAAACCTTAAATGAGGACCACCCCATCAGAATTTTCCCCAAAAATCCCTAAACATTTTTTCCCTCAGCATTTCACCTCACCCAGCCACACGTTTCCACACCCATCCAGACATTGCCGCCACCAGGCGCTGCCACTAGCCTGATGCAGCCACCAACCCAACTCAGTCAGCCACCAAACACCTTCATTACATAGCATGTTATTTCTTTACCGAATACTTCCATTATAGTTCATTGGCTCCCTTATCACAAACAATACGAAATCCACACAGATTCACAATGAACTTCTATCTCAAATCCCATATCAGTCCACCCATTTCAAATAATAATCCACACCAAATTTATTGAAAAAATGTATCACATCTATCTCAGATCCAATGTCAGTCCACACCGATGCTAGATAAACATTATATGAAACAATAATAAATAAAAAAATCCAACGCAATACATAGCACTCTTGGGCTGGCTGGCGTTGATGGGTATTTGATGAGAGAGAGAGAGAGAGAGCTCTTCGGTGTGATTAGGAGAGACAGAAGAGAAAGAGGGAGAGTTGACCTCTATGCAATGCGTTTTCTAAGAGAAAGAGACGAGCTTTGGTGCCCACTCTTGGGCTTAATTGCGTCGATGGGTTTTGCGAGAGAGACAGACGAGCATGAGGGAGAGAACAGCTTCTGCGTTTTTGAAGGGAGAGACACGAGAGAGAGAGAGAGAGAGACAAGGTTCGGTGCGATGCGTTTTTGAAGAGAGAGACGAGGTTCGGTGCGGTGCACGACCCTTCCTTCAGTAATGGGTGGGCTACGTGGCTTTATTATATTGGAGGTTGTTCTCAAGCCTACTTCAGATATACCGACCAGAAATTTTTCACATCTACAAATTCAGTAAATAACTTGATTATATAGTGCACAATTCATTTCTTAGCCTTAGCGTGCATGAGACAAATTCTCCTTATCTAATAATTAATAAAAAAAAATTATCTTAAAAGTATTTATTTATTTAGGTTGTATTTGAATAGTGAAGTAATCTCAGATATTCTATAAATAATAGTAAAAAAGTAATAAAAAATAATAGAATATTGAATAACAGTGAATAGTAGGTGAAAATTAATAATAAAATAAGAGTAATGCTACTCGTAGTCGTAAAGTGCGCAAGTGTCGCGTAATCATTTTGAAAAAGAATGGAGTCCACTATTAAAAAATTAATTTTTTTCATGTGGGTCTTGTATTTATTCACTTTTTTCAAAGGTGCGGCATTTGCGTACTCACAACTGTAACTATCATTTCTCATAAAATAATGAATACTTCACTACCCAAACTAGCCCTTAATCGTTTGGATGCATGACTAATCACCACAAATTTTATCCATAATCCCAACTTTAAAAACAAAAAGCTTAATTAAGAAATCTACTACTAACATATTTTTTAAAAATAGAATAGAACATGTATTAAAAAGATTATTAACTTTCAACTTTCACACCATCTCGTATTAATTTTGTGGGGGAAAAATACAATGAAACCTCACTTATCTCATAAGCTTATACTGAGAAAAAGATGTATATTTAAGAGTAATATTATGTACAGTCATAGAATTTGCAAGCGTCGCGCAATCACTTTAAAAAAGAGTGAAGTTCATTATTAAAAAATTAATTAATTTTAATGTGGATCTTGTATTTATTCTTTTTTCAAAGAGATTATGTGGCGCTTCCGCACTCATGACTACAAATATCATTTCTCTTATAATAAAAAGCTTTCAATTTGAAAGTAGACAAGGAATTCTCTCAAGGGTAAATACCACCTCGCCCGCATAATGCATTGAAACTTTTAGGATAATAATATATGAAATGGACAAGAGAGATTAGAGTTACAAAAAATTGCAATGAAATTCACTTGTTTAGCTAGAGGATGATCTACCTACATCAACAATGCAAATGCAATGACACAAAAACTGATATTTTTTCGATTTTTTTCTTTTGTCCGTTCCTTGTTGAAGGCTAAGGCGGCGATCCTTTCCTTTTTGAAGGGTAAGGCAGTGGGTAAAGTTTCAGCAAACACTACTAGTTTTCCAGATTTTACAAAGTTAGAATATCTGAATTTCTATCATGGAGGATGAATTAGAATGATTGTGGAATGCTTTAATCTCACAGAGGAAGAAAAACTAGAAGTTCCACTCTTTGAAGCAGCAACTAAGAGATCAAAACTGAGAGGTAAAAGAAGTCCTATAATATTTATAGTTATGGAAAAAAGCTTAAATAGGGAATCTTTCAAGCTGATCATGACTAAAATCTGGAACCCAGAGAGCTGGATTGTTTTTAATGAAGTAGGGCATAATATGTTTATAATTGAATTTCAGAAGGAAGTGGATATTGAACGTGTTCTTAAGGGCAGACCTTGGTCTTAAGGGTAGACCTTTGTGTCCAAGATTTTGATAGCAGCACACCTCCTACAGAAATAAATCTTACACACGAACCATTCTGGATTCAGTTACATGGTATGCCTCTGGCAACTATGACCATAGAAGGAGGGGAAAGTATTGGTGCTTCTGTGGGGGAAGTAATTATAGTAGATGTTGATGGGGGAAGGTATTGGGTGAGGAAAATTTCTTAGAATCAAAGTTATTATGGAATTATCAAACCTTTAGCAAGAGGAAGATTGATAATGATGGATCGAACCCAACGATGGATCGAGTTCAAATATGAAAGACTTCCACTTCTTTGTTTCCAGTGTGGAATTATTAAGCATCTAGATAGGAACTGTGCTTTCACAAAAAACAGGAGTCAAACTAAGCTAGAAGAAAAATCCCAATATGGTCAGTGGCTGAGAGCTACAACCATCAATTCAATTGGAAGATGAGACAGTAGATATGGGGGAAAAGGAAACAGAAATCAAGCTACTCCAAATCAGATGAATTTGAAAGAGCAACTTCCTAGTTTACCTATGGAAGAAGCACTAGGTATAAATCTTATGAGGACAGAAACTGAGGTAGCCACTGAGATAACTAAAGAAAACAACTACCAAGAAGTGAGGCCCTTGCAGGAGAAGGCTATGACCAGTAGAATCAACAATGGGAAGGAAGCTTGTAATGAGGAGCAGAGTCAGGAATACCCTATAACAGAAGACTTTCCACTGAAAATTTATGTTTTTCAGAACAAAAGCTCCAACCAAGTAAGTAACTCTGCCCAATCCAATTTGGATTCTCTAATTATAGCTCCTTCTACAAAAAAAAGAAAATGGGATGGAAAAGAAGAGCAAGAGAGTTTCAATTGGAAGGAATAATTTCGATGGAAAATGATAACTTTAGTACTGAGGCAGGAGATGGGAAGAGAGAAAGATCAAATGGGTGCAAGTAGTGAAATACATGGACTGACAAAAAAATTGAAAGAATTGCTCACTCCTGAAAGGAGCATAACTCAGGACTGGATGGTGGAGGCTGTTGAGCAACCCCACCAACAGAAATGAATTGTTTAAGCTGGAACTGTCGAGTGCTTGGGAACCCTCAAACAATTAGAGAACTTTACTTTTTGTTGAAGACAAAGTGCCCAAACATAGTGTTTTGATAGACACTAAAAGTATGAGGGAGGGGGTTGAAAGAATAAAAAATATGTTGGGTTTTGATAGAAGTTTTGTGATGGATGGTAGAGGCAATAGTAGTGGGTTAGCATTTTTGTGGAAATCTTCCGGTCATATAGAATTGGTTTCTTATACCAATTATCACATTTCTGTAAACATAATGGATCAGGAAAATGGAAAGATTTGGCAATTATCAGGTTTTTATGGTAATCCTGTTACTGCACAAAGAGAAGGGAGCTGGCAGCTATTAAGGGCTTTAAAGCCAATGGATAACAAGGCGTGGATATGTTTGGGAGACTTTAATGAAATTTTACAGCAACATGAAAAACATGGAGGATCCTCCAGACATAATGCTCAAATGGAATCTTTTAGACAAGCAATGGTTGACAGTGATTTTATGACTTGGGCTATCAAGATTATAAATATACTTGGGTCAATAATAGAGAATGCCATGATTTCGTTAAGGAAAGGCTTGATAGAGTTATTGGGAACCATCAATGTTTTAGCTTATTTTCTGAGATCATTGTTTCTAGCTCAATTGTTTGTACCTCAGACCACAATCCAATCTCCATAGAATTAAATACTAGAAGCCCAACCAGAAGTAGAGGAAGAAGAGTTTTTTAGATATGAGGCTATTTGGGGACAAACTGAATGGTGCAATGAACTAGTTTACGAAGCTTGGAATGATCATTCGGGAAATGAGAAGACGATAGAAGTAATTTCTGAAAGGCTCAATAGGTGCAAGACCAAGTTGATTAATTTGGGAAATGAGATTAATAAAGTAAACTGAGGGGATATTGAAGAAAAAATAGCACAGATGAAAGCACTACAAGAAAGGAATATAGGAAGACACAACGTGGAGATAAAAACAGATTCAAAAAGAAGTTAATAGAAGGCTTGAGACATAAGATTTGAAGTGGAAACAAAGAGCAAAACAGAAATGGCTTAAGGAGAGAGACAAAAACACAAAATTCTACCACACATGTGCATCCCAGAGGGAAGACCAACTATATCAGAAACATTTGTGATGAGGAGGGGCAGACACATACCTCTCTACACAAGGTATTAACCATACTTTCTAATCATTTTATAAAAGCCTCTTCACTACTTCAAACCCAACAGGTCAGACAGAATGCCTACAGACTATGCAACTTTCTATTATTGAAGAAATGAATAACATGTTGATCCAAGAGTTCACAAACACAGAGGTGAAAGAGGCCATCTTCAATATGAACCCTCTTAGTTCCCTGGGTCCAGATGGGTTCTCAACAGGATTTTTTCAACAACATTAGAATATTGTAGGCCAAGACATCAGTGATGCTGTGCTTTCAGCTCTAAATACTAACACATGGCCCAACAATATAAATGAGACTTTTATAGTTCTTATCCCCAAGACCAAAAAACCAAATAGAATTTCAGAATTCAGACCCATAAGTTTGTGCAATGTCATTTACAAAGTCATAGGCAAGATATTAGCAAATAGATTAAAGCCTATTCTACCAGACATCATATCTCCCACACAAAGTGCGTTTGTACAAGGAAGGCTAATTTCTAATAATGTGTTAGTAGCTTTTGAAGCACTGCATTCCATGCATTGCAAGATAAGGGGATCAATGGGGTATATGGCATTGAAGATGGACATGAGCAAAGCTTATGACATACTTGAGTGGAGTTTCATTGAGGTAGTAATGGAGAGATTGGGTTTTGATAAGAAGTGGATTGATCTTATTCTCAAATGTGTCACAACTGTGTCTTATTCTTTGTTAATTAATGGGAGCCCACAACCAGTATTTGAACCTACAAGAGGGATTAGACAGGATGACCCTCTTTCACCCTACATTTTCATCTTATGTGCAGAGGCTCTTAGCAAATTCCTTGATAAAGTAGAAGACTCAGGTATGATTAATGGAATCCCAATAGGAAAAGGTCAAATCAACATCAATCATTTATTTTTTGCAGATGATAGCTTGGTTTTTTGTCAGGGTTCTTCTCTTGAATGGTGTAAGTTGTTATACTTGATAGACCTCTACGAAAACGCATCAGGTCAGAGGTTGAATAAAGAGAAAACATCGATATTATTTAGTGAAAACACAAGGCCAGAAATAAAAAATATAATCACCAGCATTGCAAGGGTTAAAACAACAGAATTTTATGAAAAATATTTAGGATTGCCTGCTTTGGTTGGTAGATCAAGGATTAAAACTTTCAAAAGAATTCTAAATAGAGTAAGAGAAAGACTATGTAGTTGGAAAATAAAATTTTTATCACAAGTAGAGAAGGAAATTCTTCTTAAGTCAGTGATTCAGGTTATACCAACTTACTGTATTAGTGTCTTCAAACTCCCAAAAGGCCTACTCTTGGAACTCAATAAATTGATGAGAGGATATTGGTGGGGACAGAAAGACCAGGAGAGGAAATTGCACTGGATCAGTTGGAACCAAATGGGGAAACCGAAAGATCAAGGGGGTCTGGGATTCAAAGAATTTGAAAATTTCAACTCAGCTATACTTGCAAAGCAAGCAAAATCCAAACTCACTTGTTATTAAAGTGCTCAGGTATAAATATTTCCCAAACACTGATTTCTTTAATGCAAAGATGGGTTGTAGGGCCTCTTACATATGGAGGAGTATTTTACATGCTAGACCTTTGATTAAAAAATGGACCATTTGGAGAATAGGTGATGGTAAAACAATTTCTATTTGGCTAGACAAGTGGTTACCAAAACCAACCTCTTTCAAACCTCAAAGCGCCATGAGATTTTTAGAACCTGAAGCTAAAGTTGAGGAGCTTATAGACACAAGTACAAAGGGATGGAAGCTTAATCTGATTAAAGATATTTTCTCTAAGGAAGAGGCTGAACTTATAATTCAAATTCCTATAAGTCTTTGTAATAGGTCAAACCAGTTGATTTGGAGAGGTACATCGAAGGAGATCTTTACAGTCAGAAGTGCTTATCATTATCAGGGAGAACTACAGAAAGATCACAAAGGACAGAACTCACAAAGCAATCAAAACAAAGAAGTGTGGACCAGGATTTGGAAGATGCCAATACCTCCTGCTGCAAAGGTTTTTCTATGGAGAGATTCTATTAATATTTTACCTACCAAGTTCAACTTGTATAAAAAGAAAATAGTGAATGATCCTATGTGTCCTCTCTAGTTAAAAGAGCCAGAAACAACTGAACATATATTATTGAATATGTTACTGTGAATGATGTACTGGGATAGTGTTCAGTGAAAATCCAAAAAAGCCAGAAGAATCATAGAGGCATAAAGTATTTTCTGGGAAATATGATCAGCGTATTGCAGCATATTGAACAAGACTGAAATGGTAGAATTGGCAGTGGTGCTATGGAAAATATGGTGGAGGAATAAATTTGTTTTCAAAGATAATTTCATATCTCCTAACACAGTGATGTACAATGTCAACCAATTGATTTAGGATATGCATTTTTTTGAAACACTAAGGAACACCATCCATAATCTCCCTAATACAGAATCTATAATATAAGAAAAACCTTCTCCAGGTTTTTACAAAATCAATTGGGATGTTAGTGTGGATAAAAGTCTTTGTAAAATAGGCATTGGTGTGGTGGTTAGAGATGAACAAGATGACATTTTGGCAACCATGAGAAAGAAGCAAGACTTAGGTCCAGATCCTCTTATAGTAGAAGCTTTTGCAACACTGACAACAACTATTTTTGGAATTGAGTTAGACTTGAGGAAGACTATCATAGAGGGAGATTCCAAAAAGTAGTGGTGGCAGTGCAGACTACTCAGATGCAGGACCTCAGTTATTTTGGTTTGTTAATCTCAAACATTAGAGCTAATATGCAGTGCTTTAAAGATTGCTCTATCAGATATATGAAGTAGGAAATACAATTGCACATACGCTAGGAAAGAATGCTCTAAATGTACAAGACTGTAAACATGGAGGAAACTCCTGTAATGTCTCTTTTATAGAGAAGTTCATAAATGAAAAGTACGTTTTCATTTAAAAAAAATAAAATAAAATGCAAATGCAATGAAATTAATTCACTTGTTTAGAAATTAGAGGATCTGGCTACATCAACAATGCTCAGCCCTACATTTTACCACATTAAAGTTTATAATTTTACACCTTTTTTTTTTTTTTTTTTTACAATTCTCTCGTAGAATTTTATTTTATTTTATTTTATTATTTTTTTTTTTTTACAAGTCTCTTGTAGAATTCACACTGCTCATTAAGATGCAAGTAAATTAACCAAATTAGAAAAGAAAAAACACATCAAGTCTTATCTTATTAACAACTATATATTGAAGTGGATGATGAACAAACTATGACAAATATATAGCTAAAATAACAGCTTAAATTAGCTTTCTTTCTAATCAAAACCCATAATCATTTCAGTCCCAAAGCTCTTAATGACCTTCGGCACTTCTTCAAACATCCTCTCCTTCTCCTTCTCCTTCTCCTTCTCTCCAGTTTTCATGCGCTTCATCTTCTCGTTCGGTGGCGCCGCCTTCGGCGAAGGCAAGATAACAGCCTCTTCCTGAGCATAAACAAAGCTCTGCAACTTTTCCTCGCTGACACCGAACGCAGCCGCCAGCTCAGGGCCTAGCATGGTCCGGAGAATTGAGCTTGCACCCACCAAGAACTGTGGCCGGTTCCTGCGCGCTGATGTCGTGAATCCAAAGAACTCGAGCGGTCCAGTTCTGGATGCAATCTGGCAGAACGGGAAATACTTCGGCACCCAAAACACGTCTCCTTCGCTTATCTTAGCATTCATTGCCGAAGTTCCGTTTGGATACACAATTTGTATCGTCCCAGATCCGCTCAACACAATCCCATACTCCGTTGCCGTTGGATTCACATGCGGCGCCATCATCGATCCCTGCCAAGAAAATGCACATCAAGATGTTTTCTTGAATCATTCATTAATATATATGAATCTGAAATAATAGACTACCGCAGTGAGATTGACGAGAAAAACGCTAATGCCGGAGTGTTTGAGAGGGGTATAATCAGATTCATCAAGGGCAACGCTCCATCCGTAGTTGTTTCTGAAGTCGGGGTGTCTGTTGTAGAGGTTGTAAGAGTCCGGGGTTCTTCGAGTTCTCTTATCGCCCCTCTTGCTGGGTTCCTTTCCCAACACAGAATTCAAGAGCTTCCTCCATGACCAAGTAATTTGCTGCTGCTGCTCTTCTTCTTCTTCTTCTTCATCATCACGAGGTTCATGGAAATCCACCAGTTTCTTGAGGTGCTGCAGTCTGTCTCGCTCTTTCATTTGCAAGAACTTGGTCCACACGCTTGGCGAATGAGACTCCGGCACGAACACGATGGGACCCTCTTTCTGCCTGCTCAAGATATCTTGTACTTCTGAGAATGAAACCTGTAATGGACGTTATGTTAAGAGGAAGGTTTTAGCATGCCGCTAGGGAATGTTTTTGGTGCGATATTTGTTGAATCTGATGGCTAATGAAGAAGTGTGTAACTTGCTCACGTTAAATGCATTTGAAAGCGTTTCACGTTCAAATCCAGCCAGTACAGATGTTGGATATTTTCCTCCACCAATGAAGAAAGACTGCAAAAGTGAAAAACAATGTAATATCAGATCCCGATCAATGAACCACTTGCTGTCTTGTCATCAAGCATTTCCGGACATTTGCCCTACTTTTGATCATGTCATATGTTTATAAGATAGATCTTATCTGACCAAGTTCCCGCGTCCAATGGATCCAGTTTCAAACACAAAGCCAAACCTAGCTGGCTCATGTTAGAATTGCATGACTAATTTCCTTCACCCTGTAGCTGAACTATCCATATATACTTTGAGCTTCTCATGGAGTATGGAAACAGCAAAACCTAAAACCTCGGATTTTCTTTCTTCTTTTGCCAAGTGAACTCTATTTATTATACCTGGAAAGTACCGATGCCCAAGCTCTCAGAAGGGTCGATGCTGCAAATAATGTGAAGCCTCTGGCCCTCTGCTGTGTTCACCAAATAGAATGCTGAGCCCGCCGGAATCCGGTACAAATCACCCGTCTTCAATCGCCTCTCCCCCAGTTCATCTTTGTATATCAATCCAATTTTTGCTTCCCCTGCAACCAATTACGCAAACAAATCAATCATCACATGATTATGTATCGCACACACCATCAAGATATAATGTTTGTTCAGCATTTTGAAAGTGTGCAAAACACTAATCAAGTGAAAAGTATAAGCACAAAAAACAGAGAGAAGGGACGTAGCAAAACACATGCAACTCTCTTTTTCAACAGTCTGTCAAATATATAGAGTTAGATTAGACGGTTCCGGGTCAGTAAAAAGTGAGAAAAATATTATGATCAGCACCTCTCCGGATGAAGATCATCAAACTGGAGTCGAGATACTGAGGGATGAATAAGGTTTGTGGCTCCATGGTGATGAATCCAATATGCAAAGGCCTATCCCAAATCTTTCCCCCAAGGCTCTTTGTCACCCTCATCTCCCCTGCCTCAGTCCTCATCACAGACTTTGAATCGTGCAACAAGAACCAGTCATCTGTCTCCTCTTCTCCCTCTTCTCTTTCACTCCTCCTCTGTTCCCTCTCTTTCCTCCTTTCCCTCTCTTCCCTCTCTTCCTTCTCCCGATCAAAGTCTTCTTCTTCAGCAAAACTTACAGCCATTGCCTTTGATATTCCATAGCACAGTACAAGGACTAGAATCAAAAGGGCTGCTCTGTTTCCCATTTTTGCCTTCATCTTTCACACAAAAGAAGAGTACTTTCTCTATGGAGTTTCTGTTGCTAGGCCAGGTGGGGTTTAAGAAGAGAGGCGGGAGAGAATTGAGGAGAACGCGTGTCGTGCATGCAGAGTTTGTGTGTTTGCTGGCGTGTTTTGGTTCAGACACAGTTTTGAGATCCGGCAAGAGAGTATCATCCGACCAGACAAAGTCTTTCGCTTCAACATCCTAAAATTAAACCATACATTTTTTCTTATAAATAAATACAAAATGAGTCCAAAATATACTCATGTTTTCTTGAGGAGAATGTGTGTCGTGCATGCAGAGTTGTGTTTGCTGGCGCGCTTTGGTTTAGGCACAGTTGGGATCCGGCGAGAAGTATCCGATCAAAGTTCTTGCTCAATTCTTTGTAAGAGCGATGCTAGTCTTCTTGGTTGGAAGTATGTAGCCTTTTTGGGGGCTTCAGTTCCCTGCAAAATATCCATAAAAACTTATTATTTTTGGAAAAAAAAAAATAGACCTCTAGGTACTTTTACAAGATAAGAAAAAAATTATTATGCCTCCCAATACTTACAGCTCCATTGGATCGTTAAGTGATTTTTTTTTTTTTACTTAATAATGAAAGAAGTGGTTTTAAATGTATTGGTGTATTTTTATTTTTTAAATATATTAAAAAATGTAAATTAAAAAATAAAAAAATAAAATTTACAAAAACAACTAGCCATAACAATAAACGATGCTACTCAAGCATCAAAGCAGCACCGCTGATAAGATAAACTTCAATAAAAATTAACTTTTCCCCTCAAATTTAATTTTCTTTTTATAATTTTGTCCCCAACGTTCACATCCTAATACAACACTTCCTAGCCTTGATCATGTGTGATTAAAAGAAAAAAAATATATATTTATAGAAACGACATTTTTTTATTCTAATTATAACATTAAGGGTTTGTGTTTCATATGATCTCATTATTACAATTTTTTCAAATTTTCACATAAAATATAATAAATAATTCAATTTTTTCAAATCTCAATTCAACTTTTTCAAGTCTCAAAATAATATTAATATTAAAAAATAATATTCTAACAATAATTTATTCAACTTTCAACCTTCTTCTAAAACCATCTCATTTTATCTCACTATCCAAACAAGCCCTAATAACTTGTTTTCAGTCATTTTAGAAAAGTAAAATAACATGAGTATTTTAAGGGGATATTTACTTCTTCTAATCCCACAAAGGAGGATATTGATGGTTGTATTAGTGTCATTGAGCCAAGGATGTCTGTATGAATGAAAAGTTGCTTAGGAAGTTTACTAAAGAAGACGTTTATGTAGTCCCCTAAAATCCCTAGAACCTAGAGGTGGGCAGTGTGGCCTCGTCCGCCATGCCCCGCATGGAACACCCCATGCAAGGGCGGGGGGCGAATTGATCCTGGCGGGCCCTCGCCCCCGCCTCCGCTCCACATTCCCTTCTTTTTTAATATAAAAAATTATAATTTTTAATATTTATATAAATATATTGTATATAGATATATACAATTTGTTAAAAACTTGAATTCAACTTCAAGTTAATGGATTGTCTTGGCCTCTTAGACCAACCATTATATAGGAGGTCAAAGCAATACAGTAAGTCTCATATTGCTTAACTATCACTATTGTATTGCCTTGGTCTCCTATATAATGGTTGGCTTAGAAGGCCAAGACAATAAAAAATATAACTCTAATGAATTTATATTTTTTTAAAATTTATAAATTTCAATTTATACTTTAAATTATATTATAATTTGGTCTAAAAAGTATTTTTAGACTAAAACAATTTTTAGACAATGGGTTGAGCAGGGGCGGGGTTGGGTGCGGTTTCATCCACACCCCCCGGTAGCGGGGTGGGGTATGAAACCCTGCCACCAGCATGGTGCAAGGCGGGGGGCGGGGAGGGGGTGCCCCTGCCCCGCACCATGCGGGTAGCACCCCTACCAGGACTTGATGGTTTTAGAGCTCATTGCTACCAATCTTGTTGGGGCATAGTGGGGGAAGAGGTATGTAATGTTGTTTTAAGTATTTTAAATGGGGTGTTTTTGGATTCTTGTATTAATTTTACATATATAGCCTTAATTCCTAAGGTTAATTCTCCTGCTACTGTTAGGCTATGTTCGGATGTTAAATTGAGTTGAGTTGAGTTGAGATAATAAAATATTGTTAGAATATTATTTTTTAATATTATTATTATTTTGGGATTTGAAAAAGTTGAATTATTTATTATATTTTATATTGAAATTTGAAAAAGTTGTATTGATGAGTTGAGATGTGTTTAGGAACCAAACGAAATCTAGTGAGTTTAGACATAGTAGTCTATGTAATGTTCTTTACAAACTTGTATCCAAAGTTCTAGCTAATAGGTTAAAAAAGGTGTTGAATTACATAATCTCCAACAACCAAAGTCCTTTCATCCCTGGGCGCCTCATTATAGATAATATAATGATAGCCTATGAGACTTTGGACATTATGAAGACAAGATAAAGAGGAGAATCAACAAGCATGACTCTAAAGTTAGATATGGCAAAAGCTTATAATAGAATTGAATGGAGTTTTCTTGAAGCAGTGATGAGGAAGCTAGGGTTTGAAAAGAGATGAATTAGATTAATCATGGAATGTGTAACCTCAGTTACATATTCTGTGATTATGACTGTGTAGCCAGAAGAGATTATTAAACCTACTAGAGGTTTAGGGCAAGGAGATCTCATCTCCTCTTACCTTTTGATTTTATGTGCTGAAGGGTTGAGTGCTCTAATAAACTTAACTGAAAGAGGTGGAAAAACAAGAGGGGTGAATCACCTGTTATTTGCTGATGATTCATCTTTAGAAGGGAAAAATCTGTTAAAATGGACCAATATTCAAGAACTACTTCACAAGTATGAGAAAGTTTCAGGATAGTTTTTAAACAAGAACAAGACTACTATCTATTTTAGTTCCAACACTAGAATGGCAGTAAGAAGACATATTAGTCAGGCAGCAGGGGTTAGGTAATGTGGGTCTTATGAAAAATAGAAGATATGGGGGAGAGTTCATAGTTGGAAGACCAAATTTTTAGCACAAGAAGGGAAAGAAGTGTTGCTTAAAGCTGTGATTCAAGCTATACCAACTTTTCCAATGAGCCTTTTCAAGTTGCCAAGGAAGCTGTGCATGGAAATCACTTCGATTATGTCTAAGTTCTGGTGGGGCCACAAGCAGAATATGAGCAAACTACAGTGGAGGAGCTGGGTTAGAATGAGGGAATCAAAAGAAAGAGGGGGCTGGGTTTTAAAGATATGGAGTCTTTTAATAAGGCTATGCTTATAAAACAGTGTTGGAGATTACTTAAATGGCCTCTTCTTTGGTGTCTAAAGTAATGAGGGTTAAATATTTTAAGCATGGTGATTTGTTGAATGCAAGAATAGGAATGACCTTTCTTTTATATGGAGGAGTTTGTTGTCTGCAATGGACTTGCTCAAAGCTGGTTTGTTGTGGATAGTTGGTAAGGGGATAAGATAAAGGTTTGGAAAGATAGGTGGCTATTTGTCCCAACTTCATATCAGGTGCAATCTCCATTAAAACATATGGATGAAGAAGCTACTGTTAGTGAGCTTATTGAACAAGGGATAAGTGAATGGAAGACTCAAGTAATTGCTGATACATTTAGTAATGATGAGGTTGAGATAATCATGAGTACTCCTCTGAGCGTATTGAGAATTGAAGGTTGAGATAATCATGAGTACTCCTCTGAGCGTATTGAGAATTGAAGACTAACTAATATGGATACATAGTAGGGATGAGAAGCTCTCTGTTAAGAGTGCTTACCATTTAGGACAGTAAAGGAGGAGAATGGGGAGACATTTGATTCTACTAACATGTCAGAAGCCTTTAAACAAATCTAGAGTCTGAATGTTGAAGGGAAAGTCAAGATGTTCTTATGGAAGCTAGGACAAGAAATACTACCTACTAAGTTGAATTTGTTTAAGAAGAAGCTTGCAGTGGATGGCTTGTGCCCAGTATGTGGAAGGGAGGATGAGTCTTTTGTACATATTGTAAGGAGTTCTCTTGCTGCATCAGACGTTTGGTCTAAAATTGGCAATCCAGTGTTGAAATGGGTGTGTTCTGAAGTTGGTTTCGTGAACTTATGGAAGAGGCTAAATGAGTAGTTACGTCTAGAGGATATAGCTTTAGTGGCATAGGTTATGAGATTAATTTGGTTGAGAAGGAATTCATTGCTGTTTGAAGACAGGTTTGATCATCCAAGAGACTTAATGTTGAAGGCAAAACAAGTTCAACATGAATTTGTTGAAGTACAAGACCAATGGAGAGCAAAATATTGGAAAATCAACTGGTCTTAATTATAAGGCAAATTGAGATGTGACAGTGGATAAGCAGACAAAAAAGGTTGGTATGGGGATTATAGTCAGAAACAGTGAGGGCGAGAGTATGGCAGTGCTATGCTCGAGCTTAAATTGTATGGTAGAACCAGTTATTGCAGAAGCTTTGGCCCTAAAGAGAGCTTTGGAGTTCTGTGTTGATTTGGGTTTGTCACAAGTTATATTTGAAGGGATTGTCAAGCAGTGGTGAGGAATGCTAATAGTATTGATGATATTGATACTAGCTATGGATTCTAGCTATGGAAGTGTGATAAAAGATGTTAAAGGTATGCTAACTGAGAAGCTAAACTGGAGGGTCTGTTTTACATACAGAGAATCCAACAATAATGTGGCACATATGCTAGCAAAGTTAGCCCTCTCTTTTCAAGAGGATAAAGTTTGGATTGAGGAAGTACCTGCACAAGTAGAGAACTATGTGACGAGCGAAAAGCTTTGTAATGATTTTGAGGTTATTGAATAAATAACAAAATCAGTTCTTGTTTGTTTGTTTTTTTTAAAAAAAAAAACTACTAACTACTTCCATAAATTTTCGTTTAATTTTTTAAAAGGTGCATCCGATGTGTCAATCAATTAAAAATTGGCACGTGAAATAAAATGCCACGTCAGAAATTCTATGAAAAAACATAATTAAAATACATTGTACAATTTATATATAAATGATTTTAAAAACCAAAAAAGTTTACGAATACCTAAATATGTATAGAAAATAGGAAAACACAAAACCTCAAAAAGTAAAATATCATTAAAAATTAATTATTTTTTTTAAAAATCGCAGCAACAAGTAAAAAAGTTTAAAAAAATAGTAACAGAAAAATGTAACAATAGAAAATAAAAAACCCAAAAAATGAAAAATTAAATTAGGGAAAGCGTGACCATGATTGTTGAAGAGACATCCTTCTACCGCAACTGAAGTAAGAGAAATTTTATATAGAAGTTTTACATTATACATTTTCACCTATTGAATATATTATTTGTCATTTTTGTTATTTTATCTTAGTGTTTAAATATGTGTGTTTAAATAGAAAGATAAAAATAACAAATCACTTGTTAATTAGATAGATGTATATGATGTAATGCTTTTTTGTAGCATTTCTCCTAAAGTAATATCTAGGTTGCGGGAAAGAGGTTGCCCCCTCTCTTCTCTCAAGTTTTGGGGGGGGGGGGGGGGAGGAGGAGGTTATTCAAAAAAAAAAAAAAAAGTTAGGAAGGGGTTGATTGGGGGTCTCCTATGGGTGGTGCCGCTTTGCCTGCCTCGCCATAGCTAGGATCAATGTTTTGAATACCGTACCGGACGCCGTACCGGTCAAGGCACTGGAACAAAATATTTCGGTACCGGTACCGTTTCGGGATAGCGTTTCGGGATAACGTTTTGGGATAGTCGATATATAAATAAATTATATATATAGATATATATAAAAATTATATTCCAAAATAATAGTCTATATATAAATAAATTATATATAAATACATATATATATAAATTATAAATAGTCTAGTCTGAATTGAGGGTTAAAAAATAAGTTTGTAGTTTGAAAAAATGAAAAAAAAAAAAAGAAAAACACACAGGCCAAAATATCGACAGGTACCGGCCGAAATATAGGCCGGTACAGGCCAAAATTGAGGCCAGTACGGCCGGTATTTTGACCAGTACGAAACATATATAGTACCCGGCCGGTACGAAAAATTTCAGCCGTACCGACCGGTACAGTGCAAAATTTAAAACCCTGGCTAGGACCCTTCCCCATTTTTTGATCATTTTGTTGGTTTTTTTTTTCTTTTTCAATATATTTTAAAATTTATATATATATATTAAAATATTAATTATTTAAGCTTTAATGATTCCATTTTCCCTTTTTTAAGGTTATTCATATTTTTGTGAATTTCAAAAAATCCTATTTTTAGGATTATTATTTTTTTTTCTAAGCAAGTTTAGCATTTTATAGATAAACTAAAGGATTACATGATACAAATTTCAGTAGGGTGGAAATCCCCTACATTCATTCTAAAACTAACAGATACATCACATAAAAAAGAAAAAAAAAAGAGAGATTTGGAGCCAAGTAATTGGCTCCCACCCATGTCCCACTAGGAAACGCCGCTTGAAGAGGTTTTTGCATAGTCTGTTAAAACATACTATAATAGTGCGACTAAAAGCCACAATAAAAGGGATTGTGATGCATCTTGTTGGTTTGGACTGACTGGAAGAGACTGTCACGCCCACTTTTATTTGATCTTTGATTCGGAAAAGTAGGAACATTGGGTAGTAGCTCGAAACAAAATTGAGTCACCGGTAAAGGACCAACACAAGCTATGGCGGCGCGTGATCTGTTAGAGTGGAATGGAGGGTTGGATCTAGAGGATCCCAAGCCTCTAATGCCAGGGGAGCCATGCGTGTCCACAAAAGCAGCTTCAGGATGTAGTGGCGCGTGGTTGGTGGGAGGGCGCCAGAAAGCAAGAAATCAGCTTGTTGTGGAGAAAAATCTAAGACAAAACACAGAAAGAGTAGATAAAACAGGAAAGGAAATTAGGCTACTACGGTAGCTAGTGGAGCAACCCTCTCCTCCTAGTGAACGGACTGGAATCTTGGCAACGACAAAAAGTATTTTCGCCTGGGTAGAGAGAAAAGATTAGGATGTACTTTGTTATTTTTGTACTTTTTAAGCTTTTTGGGTACTTTAAGGTTATTTTTTTCCTCAAATTTCTCTTAATATCTCACTTGTGCTATTTTTAAAATCATGTTTACATATCGTTAATTTTTTTTTTGTTTTAAATTTTTTAGGTATTTTTTAAAAACTTTTTTAATACAAGTGTTTATATATACATGTATATATACACACAGATTCCACATGTTAGCTTTTAATTTGGCGAAAAAATTAAAGTTTTTTATTTTATAGAATTTCTTACGTGGCATGATTTTAAATTCTTCAATCAAAGTATTCAATTATTTCTTAATTCTTTTTCTATACTATTAAATAAGAAAAACATCATATTCTATCTTTTAATTTTTCTATCCTCATATTGAATAAAAAGATAAAAGAAGTGAATACAACATATGGAGTTCTATCAGGAGTGACAAATTGTGTTTTTGAATCGTGTTCGTGTCATGTCAAGTCATGAATATTCGATTATATTAGTCAATCCAAACTCAACCCATTAAGCTAAATGTATCAAACTTTCAAACCCTAACTCAACTTATTTTGATAACGGGTCATGTCGTGCACCCATTTAATAATTAATTAAAAATATGTTAAAACGACACGACTCATTTAAACCCGTTTGTTTCATGTAAATGAGTTGAACTAAAATGCATAACTCATTTAACCTAATTTAACATAATTTCACACAAAATTTAAAATCTATATTTATTAATAACCACAATATCTTAAAAAATATGTCAATATTTTTTAAATTTTAACATATATTAAAACCAATATTACAAACCATACAATGACAAATTTGAGCATAAGTCTAAAATTACAATCCTAACAATAAAAATAATAAAAACATAAGCATACTGAGAAATATTAATATTACAACTTAAAAATAATAAAATTTCAATTTTGAAATAAATTCTAAATAGATCAAAACGGATTGATTTCATATTAAGCACGTTAACTCGTTATTGATTCGTTTATAAATCGTGTCTTAATAGGTCAACTCATTTTGATATGAACCCGTTAACATCAAACTTAAATCTGTTAATTTTGTGTTATATTCGTATTAAGTTCACGGATCGTATCACATATTGTCACCTCTTCTATCAGTTTGTGAAAGAAAAAGAAATCATTTCTTAAAAATAATCTAAAAGAGATAAATCCATTTCAATATGTCAGAATTCGTTAAAGTCAAACTGAAATTAATTAGAATCAGTTTGAATTAATTGATTGAACTAGTTTGGTGAGTGATTAAAAATTTAAAACTAACGGTCGTGCTTGGGGTATAGATCGGTTTAGTCTGGTCTGGTTTGGAGGTAATAGATTGAAATTTTCGATCCATTATTTTTTTCATACCGGATCGAACCGAACATCCATAAAAACCGGACCGGACCGGTAATTATCGATCCGGTCTGACCTAATTATTTCTTTTTTTTTTCAAATAAATTAATAAAACAAATTTATTTAAATCACTAAATTAAATGAATTATTAATGTGAATTATGCAACTAACTCATTAAAAAATATTTTATATGGTTAATGCTAATAAATTAGATAAAAATTACATCATTAACTTATATAATTACTATATAAAAATAATATATTACATTATTAAAAATATTTTTAAATATATATAAGAGTTCGGTACAGTCCGGTCTAAAATTTATAGATCCTGGGACCGGATTGAAATTTTTCAATCAATAATTTATGAGATCGAGACCGACCGGTTTGGAGTTCAGTCTAGTCTCCCAGTGACTGAGAAGTGATCTCATCTCATCTCATCTCATCTCATCTCATCATTATAGTTTTTTTAAATTTTTAAACAAATATAATAAATAATTCAACTTCTTCAAATTTAAAAATAATAATAATATTAAAAATAATATTATAATAATATTTTATTTAACTCATTTAAAATCATATCATTTTAATCGCTTAATCCAAACAAGACCTCGATAAATGGGCCGGACACGGGCTACTCGTTTTTCAGCTCCGATTTCTGGGAGGAATGAATCTGAGCTGCAGAGTAGCAAGGGTTGAGGTTGGGCGTAAACCCAAATCATGGCTCTTCAAAAGTATCTCAAAACCCTCAAAACCCTCAAGAGAAGTCATCGTCCCAACTTCTGCCCTGAACCCCACCAAGTCATTACAGAAATCATCTCACAAACCCTAAACTCCTCAGCTCCCAAACCCCTAACCACCACAGATACTGCTTACTTCCTGTCATGTCTCAGCCCCATCACACTCCTCCACATTATCACGGACCCAGAGCTCAAATCCTCAAAATGCTTACGTTTCTTTAACTTTCTCCTCCGGAACCAATCTCTCGTATCCTTCGAGCCTGACCTGCAAGCCTACTTGACCCTAATTTGCAGGCTTCTCAGAGAGAGAAGGTTCTCGGATGCTGAGAAAACCATAAAATCCGTCTCGGTTGGCGAACACCCCAGGTACCCATTTTCTGTACTTGCTCCTACGGTTTGGAATTGCTGCAGTGACCCCAAAGTGCTGACAAAATTTTTCAATTCTGTGCTTAATATTTATTCTGATTGTAACATGTTCGACGGAGTTTCGGAAGTTTTTGAATATATGAAGAATAATGGAATTGGGATGGACGAGAGGACTTGTACTGTACATTTGCTTGCCCTCAGAAGGTCTGGTCATATGCAACTGGCTTTAGACTTCTTTTATCGAATGGTGGAGTCGGGCATTGAGGTTTCCGTGTTTTCTTTGACAGTCGTGGTGGAGTGCTTGTATAGGGGTGGAGAGGTCAAGAGGGGTAGGGAATTGGTGGAGGAGATGATTGGTAGAGGAATCAAACCAAATATTATAACATTCAATATAATGGCAGATGCTTGTGCCAAGGCACGGAATTCTGGGGAGTTGGATATGGTTTTGCTTTTGATGGACAAGGAAGGATTGGCATTCAATGATCGTACATACAAAATATTGATAGATGGATTTACGAGTTTTGGGAAGGTTGACGAAGCTAAAAAGTTGGTATTTGATATGCATGACAAAGGTTTAGTAGTGTATGCGTTTTTGTGCAATTTGATTATTCGTGGCTATTGTAGATTAGGATATATGGACGGTGCAGTTTTCATGTTTGATGAAATGACGAAAAGAAGCATCCTTCCTAATGCCGATACTTACCGGGCTTTGATAAGCGGTCTTTGCAAGGCTGAAGAAATGGGAATGGCAATGGCATATGTAAACGACATGCATACCAAAGGAATAGAACTGGACAGTATCATGTTTAACACTCTAATCGATGGTTTTTGCAACCGAGGGATGGTTGATGAAGCTTTTGAGTTGCAAGTTTTGATGGAGAAGAAAGGATTTATTGCTGATTTATGTACGTGTGACAAGTTACTGAGTGGATTATGTGAGATGAATCGGATTGAAAAAGCTAAGAGGTTGCTGAACATGATGGATAAAAGGGGTGCAACCCCAAAAATTTTGAGGTCCACGGCTTGAACTAATGTATGAAGTAGACCAAGACCGACTCAATGATTAGATAATCACTAGTCGTGAACCTGCGCAATTATATGTAACGAAGTTAGGATACCTTCAATTAATACTATAGATTACCAATTGTAAATGCAAGTTACATTAATTTTTTTTTTTTTAAAAAGGAGCACAGTATTCTTTATTTTATTCATGACTCTCACTTTTCATGAAGGAATACCATTTACAAGAAAAGCTGAGGGATTACAAAATTCAAAAATCAAGCTTTTAAGAAAAATGATATTTCTATCTTGTGCTAATTACAATCAAATTTTACATTTAATCCCAAGGGGTTGACTGAAGTGGTGACGGCTTTGGTATTTGGGTATCACTCTTTTTAAAGTCTAAATTTAACACCTCATGGGTGCAAACAATCTTTTGAGGTCACATCTCCTGGTGAAAAGACAACAATTTAACTAGTTCCGTATAGGAAAACTTTCGAGAGTGCGGTGCACGAGACTGTAGTTTACTCTGCAGAGATTGGTCCGAAAGGCCAATCGAGGCAATCTTAATATATCCATCATTTACTCCACCAAAGCCAATAATGGCAATTGAATAGCTAAAGAATAAGTGGTCGATACACCTCTTATCCATTCTATATGAATGTTGTATGGAAAAAGATAAAACTTATTGGAAAGCAAGAATGTCCTCCCAAAGGTTATAAAAATGCCATGGTGAAGAAGTGGAATTAAGAAACCATTGAACATTGATAGCCGAATCAGTTTCAAATACTACACCTGAGAAATCTAGCTACAAACAAAATAAGAGGCCTTGTTTAAGTGCCATTAGCTCAGCCAAAGTATTAGTTTCATGTCCCAAAGGGAGAGAGAAGGCAAATACAACTTCCACAGCTGCATTTCTCAAGATATTTCCACATCCAGCCATACCAGAATTCCCAAATGAAGAACCATCAATGTTAAACTTAACACATCCTGAAGGATGAGGCTGCCAAGTAATTGGAAAAGGCCTTTTAACTTTGACATGAAGACGATTAATGCCCAGAATTTGTAGAGAAAATTGAGTACTAAATTGAAGATTTCGAGAAGGTTTAGCAAAAGCATTTTATTCAAGTAACCAATGTTTGATTTTATTGATAACAGTTGAAACCACAGGTTCTTTACCTTTGTGAAGATCATGATCGTTTCTAGCTAACCAGATCTCCCATAAGATGAACATAGGAGTAATGGAAGCAAGAATAGAGGCTTGATCATCTCTTCTTTGAAAGCTGCCACCATTTCACAGAAGCTAAGGCTTGGTTCGAGAGTTAATCTCAACCCATCTGATCTCATCATTACAACTTTCACAAATTCTTATACAAAATACAATAAACAATTCAACCAGCTTTTCAAATTCTAAAACAATAATAATATTAAAAAATGATATTTTAATAATATTTTATTCAATTTTTAACTCTCATCTTAACTCATCTCATCTCAAATAGTCAATATCCAAACCTAACCTAAGTCTCATTCAGTAAACAGATGATCAACAATTTCAATATTGAAATTTATTCTACAGCAATGACATTAGATGGGCTGACACATCTTATTGTTGAATCAACAAGTACTATTGCATTAAAAGCTAGTTTCCATCCAATCACCGAGATCTTAGTAGGAATTAAAGTGTTGGCTAGTGGAAAATTAGGGTATGTTCTTCTCAAATTCTGCCAAGCAGATTAAATTCTAAATTCCCCTTTTGTATCCTTCCAAATTCTTTGGTCGATCTTCCATTCCTCAAGACAATGGCAAACATTAGAAACTTCTTGCACTAGTTAAGGGCCCTCAAGCTGGTTTAACAAGTTAACATTCCAGCTTAAACCTAAAAATAGATCATCTAATGAAAGATAAGGTTGGATAGCTAAGTAACTTAACTTTTCTGAATCAGTGAGCCGTACATTCAGAAAGTATTTTTGATAGAGCAGAATGATAACGTCTAACTCTTATTTCAGTGAGACTCATATCTGCCTTAAAAGTATTTTTGATGCATATAGAGAGACCGTAATGATTTGAAACTAATTAATGACCTGCCATGCATATAGAGAGATCACCATCATCTAATGAAGAGCTTGCATTAGATCATTCAGATTCCTCAAGCCCAATCCTAATTCTTTAATAGGCCTAACAGGTGTGTCCAAGACACCCTTTTCAGCTTGCCTTGCCATTCAAACTCACCCCACAAAGACAAACTATCTGTTTTCTTTTTTGATAGGGGGAAACCATATAAAAATTGTGGCATTTATAAGTGTCACTAAGCTATTACAAGCAAAGGTAAAGATAATTTTTTTTTAATAAAAAATAGGTAAATTATTTTTCTTGACACTCTTAAATACTTGCATTTTTTGCTTCGATAATTAATAAATGTTGGTAGATTTTTATTAGCATTTATTTTAATTTTAATGTTGTTGGCAATTGTTGGGCATTGGTAAGAGCTGATAGGGGTGCTGCCCGCCTGACACAGCCGGGCAGCCACAACTCTCGCACCCCGCCCCTGCTTGAGTAGGGAGTCAATTTTTCCCGCTGCACCTCGTCATCGCCCTTATATACTCCTTAGCCTCATCAGTTCGACGGGCCATTGTTAATACAAATCTACGCAATGGCTCTCCATGCATGGAAATCACCAGATCAGTGACTCGCCCCTTCCTTCGCTCCCAAACTCTAACAAGCGGGCTGAGGGATGGGCCCCCGTTGCCCAGGCCTAAAATTTAATTTTCATGTAATGCAGTTATCTTCTATTAATCTAGATCTTAGAGCTGGGGTAAAAACTTTAATAGGATTTCGATTAATTATTTGTATATTTTGGACAATAATGTTTTTGACAGTTTCAATAGATTTGGAAGCTTTCCATACCTCTTAAAACATGATAGAGTTGGAGGAAAACCACAAAACCCAAACTAAGGGAGGTTTGGATAGTGAATTGAGATAAAAGTTAAAAATTGAAAAAAATGTTATTAAAATATTATTTTTTTAATATTATTAGGTATTCTTAGAATATAAATAATGCGGTCAACTCTTCATTGTAATGCAGTACTCTAAAACCACATAAGCATAATTATTTTGAATTTTTACATAATTAGTATTTGAAAGCAAATTCCCATACAAAATCATGAGGATTTGATTTTGTCTTAGATTTTTTCAGTTGAAAGCTGATCCAACCCACAAATAATAGAGATATTGTTGAACAAAGCTTTGGGTTGGATCATGTTGAATCAGCTTGATGAACACTAGAATCATTAGATCATCATGAATTACCTCGTCATGAAAAATAGTGCAGAGTTTATTTTATATTTGTCATAAACACCTTGTAATTGGCTTGCCCCAAATGTCCAAAAATAATCGCGCTTCCATGGAAAATCACAACATCAAGAAAGAAAGCATGCATCTTTAGTTGACTCGCTGTAAGAATTATTGTGCGTTTGCTAAACGAGAAAAGACAGCATAAAAAAGAACAAAAGAAAATCACAGCATGTGGAAATCAATGCAAGGGGAAGTGGTCCTAGTACAATCTATGTTCCACCGACTTGTATATATATATATATATATATACACACGGAAGAAACGATTTATGTAGTTCATGTGTACAAGTGATCCCGTATATTCATTTTGAAAAAAATTAATAAAATATGAGATTTATATAAAAAAAAAAAAAATTTATTTTTTAATAATAGACTCTATTCTTTTTTTTAAAGAGATTGTGTGAATTTTACACAATTTAAGATTATATCTACTATTTATATTTATATAAAGCAGCCGATCGATCGATGCTATCAATGGATAGTTTTTAAGATGAGTAGAAAATCACATTGCCGTCCATGAAATGTATAAAAAAGTATGTTTTTTTTTTCTTTTAAAAATATATAAACAGTTTCCTTAATACAAACGGTTTCCTTAATAAAAGGGTTTGTTTTTTTTTTTCCTTAATCTAATAGCTCATAATTAATGTATCATTCCTGGCCGCTACCATCCAGTACCACCACCACCACCACCACCAGCAGCAGCCTAGCTCCAGATTTACCACTGATCTTATGGCTTTGTACTGGAAAATTTAAAATCATCATGATCATGTGATCATCCTGCAGATCTAATATTTTCTGATCCAGCTAGGTCCAAATCAGGAATCCAAATCAACTTTCCATAATCCTTATATAAATTAATGGATATCATATACAGTGTATACAAATTAATTTACCAATGCATCATGTACACTTGGCCTAATACATCAAATTAAACTTGCTAGATGTTGTCCAAACCTTGCAATCCTTCTTTTGGGTCACTTCTCATGTAGATCTAATAACTTGATGATCTACATGAGAAGTGACCTTTCTCTTGGTAAGTAATGAAAGGATGCCTTAAAGCCAATTAAGAAAGTATTGAACTAAAAGTACTACTCGTCTTATCTTTTATGAGAAATGCTTTAGTCATAAACAGATTTTATAAAAGAAATTTACTAACTGACATGGTTTGGTGTAGTACGTGAGTTTGTAAAGTTACTTTTATCGTAAAATAGATATAACATATCACATGAAACAACGTCAGCTTTGATGTTATTTTTATGAAATCTTTTTACAATTGTGTACGACTTATTTCTTTTATTCCCTAGTAATTGACATTCACCGCATATATGAACACGACTTTTTGCATGCCTCCGTTTGAGAATATCTAATAAAAGGTAATAATCCATCAGTACCCATGCACAGATCGATCCCCGAAGGACCGACATGCAGTAGGGAGTCCAAAAGCTAAAAACAGTGGCGGGTCAACACACACAAGCAAGCATGATCAGGCCGCCAGGTTAGTCCAATTAAGTGAGAAATGGAGAAAAAGACGTTGATCAAACATGCAAACCTTTGCTAGTCTAATTTGTGAGTGGATCACATGCACGAGTTGGAAAAATTAAACAAAAAAGGTACTGTAACTCAGACTAAAATCTCTATATATAATTGCACGTTCATCATGTTGGGGGTCTCCGTCTTCTGCACGCTCAATACAATACTCTTTTCAGAGTCAGAGACGAGCTATTGTTCCTTCAGTTTCGCTTTTCTTTGCATTTTTTCTCCTAAAGGCTAAAAAAATGGTACTGTACGTACTATTTTTGGTCAGGCGCCCATATTCAAACATGCGCGCGCATGGCCATTTTTCTGACTTCTCCAGCCAATCTCTCTACTTTTTTTTTTTTTGGTAGATAAATTTTGTTAGGTGGCCTTTTAAACTATGGACGTACGTACGACCTAATACCACTCCGGGGAATGATGTAGATTGCATCTAAATCCATTAAAGTCATGCTGATAATTTACTTTAAAAGAGAAATATTATTCTATAAACATGCACTACTACTATACTGATGCATGGGAATCCAGATGTTGGCTTGCTTTGCCTCATCATGTGGGTCTCCTTCGGCCTGTATCTACTATGCATCTATGGCTACATCTTCATAATCCAAAGTCTGTTTAGGCTCGGTTTAGATACAAAAATCCTCTCAACTCATCTTAACTGATCTAATAATTATAACTTTATCAAATTTTCATACAAAATATAATATACAATTCAATTTTTTTAAATTTCAAAACAATAATAATATTAAAAAAATATTATTATAACAATATTTTATTCAACTTTTAAGAGAAAATAGAAAGCATATTTACTTGGCACAAGAAAATAGTATATATATTCCCTTTAGCATAATTAATGGGTTTGATGAAATTCTCTATATTTTTATTTATTAATAATATTTCCTTAATAATTACAACTTCGATCTTAGTTTTGACTAACTCGTGAAGCGAGACAATGTTGATTAGCTGATGAATAATGCATGCCGTAACTATAAGGTAAATACCATATGAGTTCTATCCGAATTAAAGTTGAGAACAAGGAGGCATGTCAAGATACTTTTCAAAACATGTGCAGGTCCGGCAATTGAGAAAAGTTCTACGACATGTTTGAAGATTTTACATATCAAATAAATGGTTTAGGCAATATCTTTTCTCACTTTTCATTTTCTTATTAATGATCTATTTTTTTTTTTTAATTTCTCATAAGAAAGAAGTCATATAAATAAAATAAATAGATCACACTTGAAGATTTGATATTATGCAAATCACTAGAGATATTTCATTGACTCTCTAAAAATTGATAATTGTTATTGAACAATATTACTTACATATATATATGCAGTACTTGTGATATTTTTAATTTTTAAATCATGTAGCTAGAAGAGGATCTTGATAACTACAATATCGTAAAGTCATATGCTACATCGCACACCATTTGCAATGGAGAATAGACCCACCCCAGGCACGAGAGAATTTTGCAAGTGCATGTAACTAAATTTTAAATTCATTAATATATATTCCGATTTTGCATTTTAGGACTCCCCAAATACTAGTACTGATGTTGATATTTTTCCCTAATTCCTAAGATCTTGTTCATGATATTTGTGGGGCTTGGGATACTATTTCAAGCCTTCCACTTTCATGTCCTCATCAGATAGGAGCATTGTGAATGCATGATTGTTCTCACGACGACTTAGATACAGTTAGGTTAGAGATCAAGTAATTGTGAACAAAGCAGAGGCAATTTGAGGAGTATTGCAGTAGACAAATGTATATATGGAGATACGATTGCGACAACATGAACAATATGAACCAAGGAGGCTAGGGAGACGCAGATCCAACATTAACAGTTATAGTGGATGCTTTTATGTATACGTAAAAGTTCTAGATATAATTTATTTTAATGTTTTTCTATAACAACACTTGAACAACTATCTTCTGTATTATTGAATGTATCAGTTTAATTATATACATCTTATTATTTCCATATATAATTATAACTTTGATGCAAGGGAATCCGAGACCGATGAGACTCAACTGACAGACGCGACATTAAAAGCACTAGACTACTTAGAGAAGTTAGACCGGTGCAAAGTAGCCGGGAAAAGATAAAGATTTGGGCGAGGAGCGACAAATTTAGGCGAAGAGACTTAAGTAGGCGAGAAGAGATAAAGACTTAGGCAAGGAGACTTATCCCTCAGTTGGGCGAGGAGACTTATCTCTTAGTTGGTTGGGCAAGGAGAAGTGGCAGCATCCGTATTTTATCCATAACTTTGGCTACAGGTGTCAGAATCACGCATATGACTCAAATTCGAAAAGCTTTATTCGGCACGCACATCATGGTCACCATGCTTTGTCTAGTGGGCCCCTTGCGGCCCAAAAATAGTCGTTTTTACCTCCAAAACGTCAACTTTAGTCAACTCTTTAATTTTTGGTTAATTTTCTTTTATGGTAATGTTTATCTTTAGTAACGATTTTATTCCGAATTCTTAGGCTACATTTTAGTCATAGTTATCTTATTCCTTATTGGTTTGGCTTAATTACAGTTTTGTCATTCTTCGTTAGCTATTTAAGTCCGGCTTGTAGGCTTTAGAAGGGGATTGATATATTTTTATGGTAAAACCTTAATCTCAGAGTTTATCTCTGTTTGCGAATTTTCTCAATCTCAATCTCTAGCTTTTGTTGTTTAACTAGTTGTCAAATTAATCTTTTATTCTGTTTCGACGTCAATTGGCATCAGAGCTATAGCATTTTCCTAGGGTGAATTATTATCAGTTTACATAGATGGTAGTAGAGGTCATGGTTGACGTGGACAGGTTCTGAATGAGGAAGTCCCCCCTCCTCCCCGCGCAATCGTAACATACAGGACACGATGATTGTAGATTTGCAAAGGTAAATAGCAGAATTATGCCAGCATCTGGAGGCGCAAAACCAAGAGAGTCAGACTTATGATCAAGAGTTTGAATCCAGTTTTGAAAATCTATATCACAACTGTGCTCTATTCTGGGAGCACCATGGTCGGGAGGAGTGTCTGGGGACCTCTGTTTCAGAGTGGATCTACCTGAGTTTTCTGGTATGTGGTACATTACAGGCTAAAGGGTTCATTAATTGGTTGAATGAAGTGGAGTGGATTTCTTATTATAAGGAAGTCCTAGATCGTGCCAAAGTGAAACTGATCGCCATCAAACTTAAGGGCAAAGCATCTGCGTGGTGGAAGCAGTTGAGGCGATCACGAGACAGGCAGGGTAAGGCCAAGATCACTAATTGGGAGAAGATGAAGAAGAAGATGGAGGGACACTTCCTTCATTTTGGCTACACTCAAACTCTGTTTCAGTGACTTCACTCATTGAGGCAGGGCACGAGATTGGTTAATGATTACACGAAAGAGTTCTATCAATTGATCTGAGACAAAAGAGCAGATGGTGGTGCGGTATTTGAACGGATTATGGCAGTCACTGCAAGATGTCATCAACCTTCACACGCTGTGGACGGTTTCTGAAGCATACCAGTGTGCACTTGTCGCGGAGAAGTAGCAGAACAGGAGGCCAGTAATCAGAAGCGATCAAAGCAGCTAGCAGTTCGCCCTTAAGAACCTCGTCCTACCCAACAACCACCACAGGATCAGAGTTATAACTCTAATATTAGATTTTCAAATGTGGTGAACAGGGGCATCGAATGACTGATTGCAGGAAGCCTGCTAATCAGAAAGGCAAAAATCTCCTAATTGAGGAAGACATAGAAGAAACTGGAGAGATTAGAGAGCCTGTGTACGATGATGAAGAAGATGTAAACGTGTTGTATGGTGATGGCCATGAGACCCTAGTCGTTCGCAAGAGCTTACTGACTCCCAATGGTTATTCAGGGGATGATTGGTTGAGAATCAATATTTTCTACACGACCTGTACAGTTGTTGATAAAGTATGTAAGATTATCATTGACTGTGGCAGTTGTGAGAATGTGGTGTCTGAAGAGGCTCTCTAGAAGTTATAGTTGAAAATAGATCGTCACCCCAAGCCGTATAAATTGTCGTGGCTAAATAAAGGCAGTGAGGTAACAGTAGATAGGCGATGCCTAGTGTCTTTTTCGATCGGCAGAAAATATTCTGATAATGCTTGGTGTGATATTATATCTATGGATGCCTCTCATGTATTGTTAGGCAAGCTTTGACAATATGATCACAGTGTTATTCACGACGGGCGGAAGAATACGTAGTCCTTTAGCATCAAAGGGAAGAAGATTGTGGGCACCTCGTCAGGAAGGAATTGCCCCTACCTCGGTAGCCATTAGTACTAACCTGTTTTTCATGTCCAAGTTTCTAGAGGAGATTGAGCCCTGCTACCTTGTGGGAATAGTGCAGCAGATGTGAGTCCAAATTTACCCGCAGAGGTGCAACAACTGCTAGTAGAGTTTTCTGACCTGATGCTAGAAGATCTTCCTCCTGGGCTGCCACCTCAGAGCACTCTCAATGGATTAGCCAAAATTAAAGGACATTTTTTTATGAATGTAAGAGAAATTTGACTTTTGACTATTTCATTCACATAAATCTCCACATTGGAATATCTATTTTTTCATTATATAACAATAAAATAATATAAGATGAATTTGGTTTTGATTATTCACATCAAATCTCCACATTGGATTATCCATTTATTCATTATATAGTAATGAATAACTAATAATTTCAAAAATATCTAATTTTTTAATTATTAATTTATTTTATTTTATCATATTTTACTATTCTACCTATTATATATTAATTAATAATCATATTCTTATTAAATTAATATATCACTAGCTCAAATTAATATACCAATTGTGATAAAATATGTGATAGAAAGAAAATGAGAGAAAAATAATTAATAAAATATGTATTTAATGTATATATAGTAACCTTCAAATTTGAAAAAAGTTTTGAAAGTCATTGTAATTATTTGGAATTTAGCTACTCCATTGTGAACATATTTTCCTCTTTAATAGCTAAGTACTCAATGAATTTAGCTTTTAGCTAATCCATTGATGATGCTCTGAGGGATATTCAACATTAGATCGACCTTATTTTGGGATCGAGTTTGCCAAATCAAACTGCATATCGCCTTAGTCCTAAAGAATCTGAAGAGTTGCAGTATCAGGTGGTGGAGTTATTAGAGAAGGGCTACATCCATGAGAGCATGAGCCCATGTGCAGTCTCTGCCATGCTGGTATCGAAGAAAGATGTTTCCTGACATATGTGCGTTGACAGCAGAGCAATCAATAAAATCACAATGAAGTACATATTTTCTATTCCATGTCTAGATGATATGTTGGATCAACTATCCGGTTCTAAGGTTTTCTAAAAAATTGACCTTAAAAATGTATACCATCAGATCAGGATAAGGCTTGGAGATGAGTGGAAAACAGCATTTAAGACGCAACATGAGTTGTATGAATGGATGGTCATGCCTTTTGGGCTGTCCAATACGCCAAGTACATTCATGAGGTTTATGCATGAGGTTTTACGGCCCTTTATGGAGAAATTCATTGTACTTTTCTTTGACGACATCCTCATTTATTGTCTGACATGGGCGTCACACTTTGATCACTTTCAAGCTATTTTGATATGTTAAGAACGGAGCTTCTGTTCATCAATCAGAAGAAGCGTTATTTTTTCACCACTTATGTAGCTTTCCTTGGTTTTGTTGTGTCAACTGATGGTGTGCATGCAGATCAGTCACTTCAACAATTTGATTGCCCATATCACAGAAGTGCCTTAAGGGGTGTGACTTCCAGTGGTCTGAGAAGGCAAAGACCAGTTTTCAATTGATCAAGCAGAAGATGACAGAGGTACCAGTCTTAGCACTTTCAGATTTTGATACGGCGTTCGAAGTCAATTGTGATGCATCTGAGGTTAGCATTGGTGGTGTTTTGCGTCAAAAGGAGCCGTTGATAGCCTTTTTTAGTGAGAAACTATCAGGGTCGAAGCAGAATTATTCAACTTATGATCTAGATTTCTACGCCATAGTTCAATCCCTCAAGCATTGACATCACTACCTGGTACAGAAAGAGTTCATTCTTATCACTGACCACGAGGCCCTGAAGTATATCAATAGCCAGCACAAGTTGAGCAAGCGGCATGCTAAGTGGGTAGCATACTTACAGGAGTTCACATTTTTGCTGAGGCACCAATTGGGAAGCTTGAATCGGGTTGCAGAAGCGTTAAGCAGGTGAGTGGCACTCCTCACCACCATTAGAACTAGAGTGGAGGGCTTTGACACTTTCAAGGATTTGTACGCTGGAGATCCATCCTTTGGAAAGATTCTTAAGGAAGTAACAAAGGGAAGGCGAAGTGATTTTCTCTTGCACGACGGATTCTTATTTCATTGCCTACAGTTGTGTATCCCAGATTGTTCATTGAGAGCACATTATACAGGAATTGCATGGTGAGGGGCACTTTGGGCAACAAAATACCTTGGCTTTAATCACCGTAGATTACTATTAGCCCAAGTTGACCAATGACGTGGCAAAATATTTTGTGTGCTAGAGAGCGAAGGGAACCCTCACCAATGCTAGTCTTTATGCTCCGTTACCTATACCTGATGGTCTATGGCTTGACATCAGTATGGATTTTGTCTTAGGTTTACTAAGGACCCAACACGTCATGGATTCAATCTTCGTCGTGGTCAATTGATTTTTTTAAGATGACCCATTTTGTAGCTTGCAAAAAGACATGGACGCTACCCGGATCGCCCACCTTTATTTCAAGGAGATTGTTCACCTGCATGGTGTTCCTCGGTCTATCACCTCAGATCAGAATACAAAGTTTATAAGTAATTTCTGGAAAAGTATGTGGGAAAAACTCGGAACGAAGCTAAACTTTAGTAGTGCCTATCACCCCCAAACGGACAGGCAAACCAAGGTGGTGAATCCAACTTTGGGCAACCTCCTAAGAAGTTTGGTGGGTACTAAGCCAAAATAGTGGGACCTCACCTTATCGCAGCAGGGTTTGCTTACAACCGATCCAAGAACCGAATTATTCGGTTGAGTTCATTTGAAGTTGTGTACGGTCAGAATTTGCCGGGCGTCCTTGATTTGGTCCTTGGCCCACGGATTGGTTGCCTGGACATCAAGGCTGAAGAGATGGCAAACCACCTTCGAGGAGTACACAACCAAGTCAAACAAAAAATTCAGGCGAGCAATGCGAAGTACAAGGTTAACATCGACAATTGTCGTCGCTAGACACTTTTTGAGGTTGGCATTTTTGTTTGGGCTGTACTAACCCGTGATCGTTTCCATGTTGGGGTGCACAACAAGTTGAAGGATAGGAAGATTGCACCTTGTGAAGTTCTCCAAAAGATCAATGACAATGCATATAGACTGCATCTTCCCAGTCCTATGAGAACTTCAGATGTGTTCAATATCAAACACCCCAACCCTTGCTTTGTCGACAATAGCGTGAACTCGAAGACAAGTTCTTTCCAACTAGGGGAGCCTGATGCAAGGGGATCCGAGTCCGAATCTAAGACCGATGAGGCTCAGCTGACAGATGCAACGTTAAAAGTATTGGACTACTTAGAGAAGGTAGACCAGATCAAAATAGGCGAGAAGAGATAAAGATTTGAGCGAGGAGCAACAAAGTTGGATAATGAGACTTAAGTATGCGGGAAGAGATAAAGACTTGGGCGAGAAGACTTATCCCTTGATTGGGCAATGAGACTTATCTCTTAGTTGATTAGGCGAGGAGAAGTGGCGGCATTCATATTTTATCTATAACTTTGATTGCAGGTGTTAGAATCATACATATCACAATTTTGGTCAGACTGCTAAATTTCATCCAAAACATATTTTTCAATGTCATGATCCCATGCCAATTACTTTTTTAGATGAAATGATGATTTTTTGCGATGAAAGTCTCATTAAAAAAAACCATTAATTTTCTCTTGAAGTGAAATCTTATAATTAATCGTGTATTTTTCCTCAATTAAGTTTATTTTGTCATTAATGTCTAACCATCCGACTTGGGGTCTATTATATATATATATATATATATATATATATATATATATATATATATATATTGATCTAGAAAACCTTATGAATTGCATTTTCTTTTAAAAGACCGACTTGATCCCATTTTCATTTTGCTTTGTTTTCATACACGTAATTCACATTTCACATGTGACATGAATATCGATCGCAACTCATCATGCATGATGCTTCGTCAAATATACATTAGATCACTATATATGCTTGATAAAAGATTTCACCCAGGATGTGATTCATGATCACGATGTACACGTACGGTCGAATTAGTATTCAACGAGGACATTAACATTGACTTTGAAGCTCAAGCTAATTATGTTTCATATGAAAACGCCCCTAAAAAAGATATACAACTTTCAGTCAAAAAAGGACACTGCGCGCATTCCCCTTCTCATGCATGGAAAATAATGGCATGTTGGGTGAGATAATTTAGGTTGTCCCATCTTGCACATGAGAGAGAGAGAGAGAGAGAGAGCCAAAAGGCTAGTTAGGGTTGTCGACTATTAATGTAGTGACACTTGGGGTGTTGGATGCATAGCTTATAAAGATCAACTCCAATGGGGTGCACATGATGATTAATTGAAATATTACATGCAACTAAAAACGCGTTTAAGCCATCATTACTTGAAAGAAAATCAAAGGAGATTAAAGGTCAATGATCAACAGCTACGTACGAATTATGCATGAACATGCTGCATGTATGCATGTTATAATTTGATGATCATCGTATATATATACGACTAATTATATGTACGTTGTGATGGGATTGATCTGTTTTATTTTAATTGAGGAGAAATGACTAGTTAATTATATATACCGTCTTAATCATGTGCCTAAAGATTTCACGTATAAAAAAATTATTTTTAAAAATGGATCGATTCTATTTTTATTAAAAAATATATATATACATGAGATGTATATAAATTTTTAAAATTGTATTTAATATTACTTTAAATTCGATTTTCTTCTGTATATGCTATTAGATTCTCCAACGGATATGACTGTCGATGACTCGATAGAATGATTGTAGCTTTTCCAAAAGATGGGGACAGTATTAATTAATAACTAATAAATGACGTTCTATTAATTAATAGAGTAAAAGCAAGACGCGTAACCTCGATTGGGTAGAATATCGTGATAATTAAAATCCAGGTTTTGTCCTTTTGTTTTTTTTTCCTTTGAGTTGTTCGATATATATACAGTATTTTTCTTTACTGTAATAATTAATTATTAGTTGCATATCTAAAATAACTTGTTAAAAGAAAAATATTAAAAATTTATGAAAAATTATAGGCCATGCCAGAGAAATTAATATAATCTTTAAAAGAGTGTCATCTGAAGAGGAAATATGTTCCGAGAGTTTGAAAAAGGGCCAATAACCAACTTAGATGAAAATTAATGCTTAATTAATTGTTTTGAATTTAATAATTTCTGATTTAACTAGCTATATATATATATCTATTATTTTTTAGTGTCATTTAAAGAAATATATTATATATGAGGAGTCAATGATATGACTAAACAAAAGCAAACTTTCTGGTCTAAAAAAAAAAAAAAAGGGAAAAAAGAAGCAAAGTTTCTGGCCTACTTCGATCCAGAACTATGCCTTTTCCTCATTATAATATATAAGAAAACAAAACAAAAAAGGGTTTCAGTACTCTTTAATTAATTAATTAGCTCCAATTAATTCTTCCTTTTAATTCTGTAATATTTCTTGTTATCATAAGAAGTAAACATGTTCAACTGTTATTGGTAAAGAAATACTTTAGTCACAAATTAAAAAAGTAAACTTATAAATCAATGTGATTTAATGTACTGGTCGTACATGATCAAATTATTGTAAAATTAATTTTATTGTAAAATAGATTTAGCGTATCACATGAAACTATATCAGTTTATAACACTACAAGAAATCAAGTTTTTTCCAGCAATTTTAAAATTGCTGGTATTAAAATCGCCGCAAATAGAAGTTATTTCCGGCAACTTTTAAGTCGCCGCTTACTTTTCGTTGCGAAGTTGGAAAATCATTGAGGAAAAATGTACAATTCACTTTTGCGGCGACATTTATACTTTTTGCGGCAATTTTTGTCGTCGCAATAATCTATTATTAAATGTAGTGGCATTAATTTTTATGAAATATATTTGTAGCTGTATTGATTATTTTATAGAATATCATTAAATTAAAACACAAAATGGTAGCACTACTGCTCGCTTGATGATCATCATCTCATTCGTAAGGGTGGAGAAAAATATTTGCCTATTCATTAAGCTGACAAATGCAAGAAATGGTCAAAAGAAGACTGGTTTGAAAAGGAATTCGAGAAGCATGATCTATTCAAGACAATTGTAGTAGGTAACCAAAAAGTTGGTTTTCAAGACTCAATAATCAGCACTACGTACTACAGATCATCATGATGGACACGAACCAAATTCGCATCTGATCCTTTTTTCACCAATATTGCTATAGATTATTACATGGAATAGGAAAAAGACCCATCTATACTTTGCCTAGCTTTAACAAAGAGATTGGATCCTAAAGATCAGTAGTTTCTCCCCCACTTTTGTTCATACAACATATATCATGTGATCATCATGATCATCTTTTCTTTTCTTTTTTTTTTCCTTCTTTTTAAAAAAAAAAAAAAATTCCTCAACTTCTCCTTGGGAGGAGTTTTCAAAATTATAGGGCTACTGACTATATAATTTTAAATGATTTTAATCATGTCCAAAGAGGGTCCCACATTAAGCCTAGGTTGTTATAATCGTCAAGGAAGGGCAGACTAACATTGCTCTGGTAGCTTTGATCGGGACTTGTACTGATAAAATTTTCGTGTGAATATTGCTGCTGATCATGATGATCATGAGGCGATGCCTGATGAGGAGTTTGAGACATGTCCATGCAAATTAAGGCTAAAAGGTTGGCTTGTTGGCATTGCAGGTTGACAACCTCGGCTTGTGCCTTGGCTAGTTGTGCCTGGAGCTCGCTAACTTGTTTTTGGAGCTGACATATTACCCCTGCACATCCATAAACTGGGTCTCTTATCCTTGCACTTGCCTCATAAACCATGCTGCTCACTGCATCAGCCCTCTGGGATTCTGGGAGTTCCTGAAATTAATAAGATCGAGGTGTCTCATGCATTATAATAAATAACTAAAAACTAGAGGGCTATTTCGAAAATAAAAGTATATAAAAAGGTCAACAAGAAGCAGTTCAACCGTACAAGCACATTCTACGATCGATAGTGCATGCTTTCCTTGATGTTGTCGATTTTCCTTTTCTAATAATATATATACAACACATTTTTATAATATATTTTATAATATGAGGATATTTTTATAAAATATTTTATAAAAATGCTCTTTATTTAAAATATAATTGTATAAAATATTATGAAAAATATTGCGTACGTAAATCATTTTCCTTTTGTTTTTCCTCAGATTCCTTATTCTATGCTGAGGATGCGTTTTATGTCAGAGAATTAAGTGTGTTCCCGACAAAGCATATGCTCGGTATGGAAAATTCAGTACATGCAGTCAAATTGGTGTGTGTATGCACAGTGTGAAAGAAGCTGAGATTGCTTACTTTTCAAAGTTTCAAAGCAATCAAGTCGTTAAATGTAAGCGTATGCACAGTTATCAGAAGTCATTTTCTCATCTTTGACGATAAGATATTATACGGCACCAGGGGCCGGGTCCTACCGAGAGACTCCTGGATTAACCTCTCTCAAAAAAATTGATTATTTATGATAAATTATTTGTAATGAGAATAATTAAAAAATAATCATTTTTATAACAAATAACTAGTTTAAATAAGCATTTCTTTCATAGTAATTAATGTAGTACTCTAACTATTAAAGTTAGGTAATTGATCAAAGGAATTTACTAAAATGTGCACAATTCTTTCGTTACGAAACTAATACCTTTTCCATGTTTTCTGCAGATTATTTCTCTTGTATATATCTACATGTCCCAATTATTATTTACATATATATAGCATAGCATCAAAGACGTTGAATATTTCTTAGAAAAATTAGTTGGTACTTAATAATTCATACGTACGTACCTGCAAGAACTTGATGATGTTGCTAGCACCGAACACTCGATGAGCTATGGTGAACTTGGCTGGCTCAGTGGGAGGGAAGTAAGGCGCCAGCACGCATCTCTCCGCACACCGTCGCCGCAAAATCTTGCATGCGGCGCAAGGGCTTACAACAACAGGTGGAGTCGGAGTAGGACTTGGGGAAGAAGGAGGAGAAGATGATGAAGATGAGGAGCGAGAGAGCTGAAGGGTTGATGAAGGTGTGGTCATGATTGTGTTCATGTCACTGCATTCCATATCTTAATTTGCTTAATTAGAAATATGTCTGATGAGAGAGAGAGAAGAGAGAGAGAGAGAGAGATGAGGCGGGGTTTGCTTGGAGAAGAAAGCTGGGAGCCGCGTATAAATAAGGGAAAGGGAGGCCTGGCTGGCAAAGTGACGTCATCCAACAGAGATATTGACGCCATGAGTTGAACCTTACCGTTGGGTTTTCTGGCTGCGGCCACATCCAAGTTAGGCTCGAGTTTTTTGGCTTATAGTGTGGAAAAAAATACTCTTCCCCATGAAAACGTAAAAAGAGACAAAAATCGAAGTCTTGATATCTATTTCATTTCGATGAAAGACTCAATAATCACCAATAATTTCCTCTCTCTCTCTCTCCGGTGACAATTAACAAAGTGATATATACATATTTTGGATTTGGTTGAGGTCCTTGACATCCTATGAAGTTATGGAGCTGTCTATTAAGAAAAATGTTTATTTATGGTCAGTTATTTATTATAAAAATAATTATTTTTTTTATTAAAATAAATCTATTTTTATCGTAAATAATCATTCTAATAAATAATTCGCTACAAATATATATATATATATTGTAATTAGCATGAGTTTATTTATATTTTTATATGTTTAAATTTTTGTAGTACTTTAAATCCACATGAATGGAATTTGATAGACTGTAAGGATACGTATAATGTGAAGAAAAAAGTAAATAGTGAATGGCTCGCACGTACAAATTAGAAGGAGAGTACCGAGTGAACTAGCTCGCATTTACAACAAAGAAGACAAAACTTTCGATCGATCTCTTTTCAGCATTCATTACTATAGAACTATATGTCCATGCTACGCGGTTTTTTTCACTTTTAATAATATTGATTTCAAGTACTATCAAATAGACAAGTTATCATAAATTTTTTATAAAAAAAAGTACTATTAATAAAAAATAATCTTTTTATAATTTTTTAAAGTGTAATCTATTTTTTTTATAAAAATTTGCACGAAGCTTATGATATATTTGAGACTTGCATAAATTATTTTTCTTTCACATTATTTTGTGTTACCCTATTAATTACCCTATTAGTTAAATCATGAGACTATTTCCCCACCGCTCTATTCATAGTTTATTATTTCACATTCCAATTTAATTATTAATGTTGGGGATAAAACGAAATGGGTCCAATCTTTTGGGAGTCTATAACCATTAAGAGATTAGGCAAGTTGATTTAGACATATAAAAGGAAAGAGCATCTAAATATGATTCAATTACTCGAAAGAATGAAAGAGACCTCTATAAAAGGAGGGGGTTTCCTCAAATTTTGGAGGGGCTTCACTATGCACAAAGACCCCTAAGATCTTCTCGAAGGGAGGACGTCATCTTCAACCTCCATCAAATCTAAATTTTCTCAATTTGTTGAGAGATATGTGAGGCTATGAGAGAATGTACAAATTTTAAAAAATAGTGAATTTTGCCTCAAAACGACCTGTAGACATAGTCTTTTATGTCAAACCATGTAAATTTTTGTGTTTCTTTCTTTATTTACATTTTATATACTTATTTACTGTTTCTTTCCATTGATGAATGTTCGAGCACTGTACCAACACCCAAACCACCATCGTGGGCTTTTGGTCTGTATTGTTGAGGTCTCAAACTACCATCGTGGGTCAGGGATGACTGATTCGTCTCTTTCCGATTTGTTGTGCAAATTTATGCATTACAGTCAATTATGGTCCTTAGTTGTAATAATAATAGTAATAATAATAATAATAATAATAATAATAATAATAAGTAACAAAAATATTCCCAAATTCTCTATCGATGGCCTAACTTTCCAAGTTAAAATAGGGTTCTAGTAAGAAAAACGCCCCTCTCTCTCTCTCCAACTTTCTTGGGCTAACTCAAGTCAAAGACAAATTTCAACCAAAAAGCAGAAAGGTCAAACATATGATAAGCATGCTCACAAATTGTCGTTCTGCGCTAGAATCTAGCTAATTGTGAAGAAAAATCAATGGAAAACAGTTAAGCAAGAATTTGCACAAAAATAATAAGCACGCTTTGAGCATTTTACTCACTATATATATAACCTAGCTATATAGCTTAAAGCTAGCTCGAGTACTATTAATCTTTCATCGTGTCAGCTCAGACCCAAAGAATTATTTCGATCTTAATTATCCTAATGGCCTCAAAAACCATACATGAGGTCCACGCACATGAACTACTTTCATTTTACAGCCTTTGCAAGGATGACATGTGGCTCAGACCCATCTAGCTAGCTACTCGATCCGTTAATTTGGAGTACGCTTTTTTGGTGACCGAGTTGAATTGGCTTTGCTGCATGCCAACAGTCGGACAGTGCTATCTTTCTACCCTTCTAACCACCTCTCGTTGACCTACCATCTACCGAGAACGACTTAGGCATCTGATCAATGCGTATGTGCCTGTGTGAGTTTGATTGCGAGTAATTGCTTTTAAGCTTTTGGGATAATTAGTGATATAATATGATATTAGAGAATTGAATTTAAATTTTGACTCTCCACTTCATTAAAGACGGATCCAGAAGTTCACGTATGCGTGAAGGAGAGGAGAGTCTTAAGATATAATATAATTAAATCTACATCTTCCTATTAACTTAATCTTTTGTGGCTGAGTGATGGATTGATACGTAAGAGGTGGAGATCAGAGTATTAATGAATGGATTGGGGGGGGGGGGCCAATGTGGGGGGTGAGGTAGGTGGGGAACCGCTAACTCGCTGTGCACATGAAATAAGAAATTTATGTATGAACAGGTCCGGTCTAAGCTGCCACTAACCCCCCATAGCAAAAAAGAAGTGAAGTCCTCGTGATCACGATCATCTGCCCGCCCTTCTGTATATGATTGTGACCCTTTTGAATAGATCATATTCTTTAATATAGAACTTTGTTCATGTCCCGAATTATTATTTTAGTTTACGGTTGTAATCTTAAGTGATGAGTTTTTCCACATCTTGGAAAAACTCGTATTAAGCTTCACTATTGCAGTGGAAATTGTTGGACTCTCTTGTGTTATTTCTACCCATCCTCTACCCCACTACTGCTCATCTCTATCTCAAGTCTTCTCTTGCTCCAGAAAGAGTCTTTTCCGTGTGGACCTTTACTCCATTACCCACAAAGCAGTGGGAACTGAACCAAGCAGCTTCATCTGCGGGCAACTAGTTGGCAGTAGTAGTAGTACTGTAAAGTACTGAACCAGCTTCAGTTGAATCAATTCCCACATTTCAGTTAAGAAAACACAGCAAAAATATATATAAATCAAATATAAATTAGAGTTAATCCGTCTGAGTTATTGGATCGTTTGAATTTGACCCCAAAATTACTATCAATTTCGACGTGCGGTTCGATCAATTTCAAGTGTTACATGAAAAACAAATAAGCTCGTTTGGATAGTAAGATGAGATGAGATGGCTTTAGATAAGTTGAATAAAATATTATTAGAATAATATTTTTTAATATTATTATTGTTTTGAGATTTGAAAAAGTTCAATTGTTTATTATATTTTGTGTAAAAATTTAAGAAAATTGTAATCATGATGAGATAAGATGAAGTGAAGTGAGATGATTTTTGTATCTAAACGAGCCCAAAATGATGCAATTTTAAAAAGAGAATCTTAATATATAGAGATGGACACCAAGCTCTGGTAATCATGGGTGAGCTTGTATGCTCTTAATTAGCATTTGAAGCTTGAATTCATCTTCGATCTAAAACATGAGGACTAGTTTAAACATGATAAGACACTGAAGTTTCCAAGTTGGTACGTATTTTTGCACGCAAAAAATGAAAGAAAAAAACCACCTGATCATGTTAAGTACGTGCCAACTAAAACAAGCTGAATTTTTGTGTCAATTAATGTCGTATTCGCAAAGAATAGCCATCGTGCTAGCTACTTGTTTCCGCTCTTATAATTAAGTGCATTCTCTTCGCGGGTTGCACGACATGATCAGTATATGGAGAGAAAAGTAGGTTGCACACTTCGCATTAATGCAAATTCCACATGGCTCTTTTAATTGCCGTCTAAATTTGAAGACTAGAATAGTTTCACGCCCACGAAATAGGATCCTTGGAATGGAAATCAATAGTATCTATTTGGTATATATGACAAAATTTGATATTATAAAGAAGTGTTGCATTCACAAAAATAGAGTTCACAAACTGATATGGTTAGACATTATACATTAGATTTATTTTATGGTAAAAAGAGTTTTTCAGTCTGATACATCACAACAAACCTTTACAAAATTATTTATTTAATTAAGATCTCTTTATGAATCAAACAATTCTATTTTATATTATGTTGGTAAGTAAAATGATCGAAATACTTTTATATTTTACACCAAATAGAAACTATTAATTCATATGAAATAGAGAAGATCGTTATTCGACATAAAATAAAAATAAAAAATAATGAAAGAAAACAAGAAGAAGAAGAAGAAGGGTTAGTACACGTTTCCCAACTGTGATTTAGAAACATGCGGGACGAATACCACGACCAAAACATTCTCGAGACTTGACCAATATATACCATGTTGCATGCTAATATATGATCTCTTGTTAATATGATGCAAACCTAAGCTAGCTGTACACCAAATGAATCTGCACATGAGCACATGTAGGCCATGACATGCATGAAGAAAGTCAGCTTGACACCAACCGGCAAATCCTAATGTTTGGTGGGGAACCAGATCAGCTTTATCCGACGAATTTCAAATGACATGTTCTATATATATGTGTATATATATATATATGTGTGTGTGTGTGTGTGTGTGTGTATATATATGTGTATATTTATATATGTATATATGAAGTGGCTGCGAGTTGTCAGTTTTCTAGATAGAGCTTCTTTCCCTTATCTTTAGTTCATATGTCGAAACCCATATATTCTGGTCTTTGGGTTAAAGGCCCACACGGTTTGGAGCAGAATTTTTAGGGTCTTTGTTCCAGCAATTTTCCCACTGAGACAGCTACGAGCAACCTCAAAGGTCATAGCTAGAGTTCCTTCTCCTTCTCTCTAATTTCAATTGCCTCATGAAGGCCACAGAATCATCAGACACGTTATTACGTCATGTAGAGCAGTGGAAGATGATGATCAAGTACACACGGTTTTGAGGATTCGATTTCTGTCAGAACTGTTTAAATAGTTGTATAAATTTAGAGGTCATGTCTATCCAACTTAATGGGATATAGAGATCAAGGTTATAAGTTCGCAGACTGGACCACGCCATTAAAATCAAACACAGCATACGTACGATGTTGGAATCTTTTATCAAGTGAGGAAAGGATGGCGACGGATTTGTGAGTTGTTTATAACTCACACCGAAAAGGAGTACCATTACTTTTGTCACGTCAACATTTTTCATTTAAGTTCTAATGAGGTGTTGATGTAATTTAGAACGTACATGCATGCAACGCGCTTAACCAACATGCAACCAGGGTGGAGCCTTGGAGAACCCATGGGAGATGCCTCTAGTGGTTAAGTTACAGAGGAATTAGCTTCTTTCAATAAAAATAAATAATCTCCCCTAGAACATATATACCTAGTAAGTTGTTTATAAGAGCAGAGGTGTTCTATATGGCATGACTCATTCGGGAACGATTCTTGGTGCTTAATATGATATATTACTTTCATGAACACAATTTTGCTATTGATAGCATCCTTCCGGCTAGGTATCTTGCTCAAACATACCTCTATGGATCCCAATCTTAGAGGGATACGGTTGGTTGAGATCCCTTGTTGACTACGATGTCTTCCCTAGCTGGTCTTTATCTCTAGGCCCATACAATACATTTTGTTTAGTTTTATCCTTTAGTCACCCTCAATCACATGAATCTCTTGTGCCTGTGCCATTGGACGCCAACTATTCTTTCCTCTCCATTAGTGTGTATTTGTGCCAATAGTAATTACCCCGTAAATTCTCCTCGTCTTGAGTATTTATCGCCCGCTCGATGAGCTCTAGTGGCTGGGGGATCATATTTTCGTTGGTCCTTTATTCTGTAGTGCGAACCTCAGCACCCTGTTCTTCAAGTCTTGTAAATAGCACTTGCGCACCAACACTTGCTCACCGTGAACTTCTCTGATGCCACGTCCATCGAGAACTTCATCTTTAAGTGGTAGGTTGAGTACGTAGCACTCATGCACCAACACTTGCTCACCGTGAACTTCTCCGACGCCGCATCCATCAAGAACTTCATTTTTAAGCGGTAGGTTGAGGTGACCACCCTTATCTTGTTCATAATTGGGGGCCCAATGATTGCATTGTACAATGAATGAGCTTTCACAACCAAAACATATGTCATCATCATTGTTGCGTGGGCCCTAACTCATACCGTAAGAGGCAACGCCATTACACCTGCAGGTTGCACTCTTTCTCATGAGAAACCCTTCAATGGCGTTATGGCCATAACCTATCATGCTCAATTCCAATCTTCCTGAATGCGTCCCAAAATAGGACATCCATTAAACTCCCATTGTCAATTAGGATCATGCACGTGGTGCAATTGGTGACCAGTAGGGTTACCGCATGGGCGTTATCATGCAGGTGTAACACCTCATTGTAGTCTTTGTCACTAAAGGATATGGGGGTAAGCTTCTCGATTATGGTTTTCTTCCTTGGGGGGGAGGGGCTCCTAGCATGGGCCTTCCTGGCAAATGATGATGCTCCACCCCTTACAAACACTCATGTTATTGTCCTAATCTCACCTATAGGTTGGTGTGGCTATAGCGGGGTGTCTGCCTCTATCTGATGCTCATTTCCTACCTTGGGCTTTCGCTCTTATACCTCTCAATCAATCTTTTCTTTTGCTTCTCGTCCTTTCTGGCGATGGTTCATGTTTGCTAACAAGGCACTCCAAATCCTCATTCTCCTGCATAACCTCTATCCTCTACTTGAGGTTGCAACATTCTTTAGCATTGTGACCTCTCGCTCTGTGGTAAGTGCAATATCGATCGAACCTTTGCCTAATAGTGCTCTTACTGTCACCCTTTCATACTTGTACTTCTTCGCCCCCTTGCACATTCATGCTCGAATGTGCTTCTCTAGAACTCAGGTGTATTGTGTAAGAGTCTCTTTCCTACTTTCGATCATTACGACATCCTCTCGTTCTTTCCTCCTATCACCTTCTTATCCGCATTGTCCACTTATACTTTTCTCGTATCAGTCAATGCCTTCAATGTGCCTTCCGCATCGATCCACTTCTACTTTTTGCATATTGGTCAATGCCTTCAATGTGTCTTCGGCATCCACAAAGTCATGCGTTCTGTCCATGAACTCCCCCAAAGTTGTTAGAGTTTTCCTTGCCAACTCCTCCATGAATGGGCTTCTAGGCCATAAACTGCACAGAAGTGCTGCCAACCTTATTTTCTCATCTTGATCATCTGTCGTCAGACGTTTTTTATTAAATCGGGTAAGAAACCCCATCAGGCCTTCATCCTCCAGCTATTTCACCATGAGGAAGTAGGCAGTCAATCATCTCCTCCTTCAGCTAGCCATGAATTTCTGTGAGAACTTGCCTACAAAATTCTTCAAAACTGGTGATCGCGCTTTCCTAGATTCCCAAACCACCCTCATGCCATGCCTTTTAGAGTTAATGGGAAAGGGTTGCATGCAGTCTCCCTTGGGAATTTGTGTAAGGTCATATGGCCTTTAGATGTCTGTAGGTGCTTTACCGAATCCTTGGACCCATCATAGAGGTCTATTTGTAGGACCTTAAATTTCAGCAGGAAACAAAGCACCATTATTTTCCCATCATTCTTTGCAACCTTTCCTCCATTCCTACAAACCTCCTATACACTCCATTGTTCATTTTTTTCGTCCATTGCAATTGCTTCTTGGTCACAAATTGTGTGAGAGCGTGTAGTAATAGGCACTTAGATCTCACCTCACTAGTAAATTAATCAATATACTACGATTTTCTATAGATGATGTCAAATTGTTAATGCAATTTCCAGCGATGTCTACAACGCGCTCAACCAACCTGCAGCTAGACTAAGAGCCTTAGGGAACCCAACGGGTGATGCCCCAATGGTTAAGTCAAAAAGGAATTAGCTTCTCTCAGTAAAAATGAATAATCTCCCCTAGAACATACTTGGTTGGCTATTTATAAGGGCTGAGGTGTTTTATATGGCATGTCCCCTTCAAGCACGATTATTGGTGCTCAGTATGGTATGTTACTTTAACACCCCACTAAAGTCGACCAAATGACCCTATGGATAATAGATCTTGTTATAAGAATTATTATATTTAGAGACTTAAGGATAAAGCCCAAACCACCTTAAAGACTTTAGTTAGGAAAAATGGGCTAGGGACATAAAGAAATAAAGGACCCAACCTACCAAGGATGAAGTTTAAAATAGACCCAAGAGACAAGGCCCAAGGTTAGGCCCAAAGCCCAAATAAGGAGCCTAGACCTTAATGGGCTCAAGGCCTAATAGAAGCCCACAAACTAGGCCCAAACCAAAAGGACCTAGGCCCAATTTAGACCTAAAGCTAGGCCCAACCAAGTGGACCGAAGCTCAAACTTAAGTTCAATACACTAAACGTAAGGCCCAAGTTGCCCAACTTGGAGGCCAAGTTTAAAAAACTTGCTCCACACCTCTCACCTTAGGAAATTTCCTAGAAAGTGCCCAAGCGACTACTTTGTCACTAAGTATTACTCTTCCAAGATTCTAATAAACAAAAATCTGAAAATTTGTAAGACAAGATCAATGGTCAATTATACTAGGAGGCAATCGGCCATTAAGACCTTATAAGAAAATTCTTCAAAAACTTAATTTAGACTTATTAAAATTAGATTTCATAATTTGTTAAGTTAAGATGATATTAATGAGACCAAATCATAAGTCCCATGAAGCAAGCCATGCCGAAAAGTACATTAGGACCCACACATCCGAATGATTCCAAATTCATACATCTATGTTCTTTGTCCAAATCTAATAGAAATATGTGCCACAAATAGCCCTACCATTTGAATTGTTTAGGAACTTGAAATATGTAAAAGAAAATAGAGTGACAAACATGAAGGACACACCCATATGACATACACACTACAAGGCTCATTCGGACCAACACAACAACCAATAGACAAATGAAGACACTTCCCCAAGCTATAGTCTTTGTCCCCAAGCAAATATAATGAAGCTTCCAAATATTCAGATTTCATTTGGCCCTCGAAGTCATTAGTCAAGAATTGAAGAAACAAAGACCAAAAGACCCTATACGGCCAGATTGGCACCCTTAGCATCAAATCAGAATTTGTCAACCTTCTACTTGTCACCAACGCCTCATCTTCTCAAAAAAAAAAAACAAAACTCTAGACATGTTACCCTAAATGTATGAGAGAAGCCGATTCATGCCAAACCCTCTAACTACATGTCAAGCAACTTGAACACCACTCCAAGTCTAAACAAGGCAATCAAATACCTCTTGCATGAAACCAACGACTTGAGTGAAATTGAAAAAATATTTTCTAAAGAATCACAACCTTAGTAGAGAACCTTTAGGGAGAGACCAGATCTGCAAAAAGGAAGCAAATAAAGTATCCTTAAGATCCAACCAAAGAGGGAACAAGGCCTAGCCCCTAGCCGAATCTCATTGATGAACTTTCTTCCAAACCTTCCACTACCACCTTCGTAACCCCCAAGCATGGCTGAAGAATCCATGGTATTCTCTTATCCCACGCCACCTACACCTAAGTTTGAAACCATGGAATGAAAGAGGAAGTAAGAAATACATTGATGAAGCCAAATGGTGCATCTCGACAAGCACCACCTCATCTCTTCTTCTTCTTCTTCTAACTTCTTCCATCTCCTAAGACGAGTGTCCCATACCTCTTCTCTCTCTTAATCCTATGGAGAAGATTGGTTCTTCATTCAGGTAACCTATGAAGCAAAAGTTGGTGGGAGAAATCCACCATGAAGAGTCACGGTTTTGAAGAAATATGTTGGTAATCGATTACCACCCAACCAAACCATAAACTGTTTTCTGAAAATGTTTCTGGCATCCCATGCCCAACTAGATCAGAATCATAACTCCTAAAATTCCCCTAGTTGAACTCAAGAAAACCCATGAGTAAGCTTCTAGTTAACCTAGCCGAAATCACTATGGTAGAAGCACTAGAGTGTAATCGGGTAAGCCATGTTAAGCGGCATGCTTTGAGTGATCGGTCACCCTTTAAGAGGCCTATAAATACAACCTTCATACCTCACTTCACCTCACGCCATTACAAGAGAGATTAGTGAAATCTAGAGAGAGTTTCAAAAGAGAGTGAGGAGGAGTTCTAACCGAGTGCTTACAAGAGGGTCCTAACGTTTGGTGAGTAATTTCCTTTCACATCTTGATGTATGCATGAGTAAAAGTTGGTCTTTGTCAATATTGAGATAGAAACTCCAAGCATGCATGTTCTAGGTATAAGGTTACCAATATATACGATGCAAGGTTTAGTCACACTATCTTGTGTTGATCATCATTTCTATCTTGAGATTTTAATGCATCGAGGTAGATGGCATGAAAAAGTTGACATCAATTAGGCTTGAATCACTTACAAGTTGCATGCTTATGATCACTTAGCATCAGTTTCTTTAAGGATCAATTAGAAGTATGTGTCACGGCGTAGCCTATGAAACACCCTCAGATAAGGTGTCTTGCCTTGAATAGGCCACGACCTAAGCCAAGAAATGTCATAAAGTTTAAGTATGGTTAGTTCTCATCAAAACTAACTCTTACTACACATCTTTTGTTTCAGCCATCACCTTCACATACCCAGAAAGTTGGTAAGTTGGCCTCTTTGTATAAACGCTTCATTCATGTGTAAATGTTAGTTTTGATCGAACTACCTTGCACTATTTCATGAGCAATCAGTTTCTATATGGCATGTAATGATTTTATGAACTCTTACATAACAAGTACTCTTTAGGCATGATGCATAAAAGATATGATGTTTTACATGAAATTTGATTACTTATTCAAAGAAAAAGCACATGTCATCCAATATGTTTTGTCATGAGCATAACATGAAATTATTTTTGTCACAACCCAATGTTAGGATGGAGGAATGTCCTAGTGGAACTCCTATGTCCACTCTGAAGTGATTAAAAATAGAGTGGTAACCTCTGAATTGATGAAAAATAGTCAACGAACATCGACTGGGTCCTCTTTAAAGGATTCCAGATCATTGTCGTAAAAATATGGTGTCTAACGCTGGTGGGTACTGCTATGAATGAATACTCTTGCTATGGTTAATTTGGACAGCCTGTATATCTAAGTATGATCAATGCATTGAATTTATCTGCACAACTCTGATGGCGTTGTCCAAAAAAGTTAGGTTACAGTAACTAACAAGTACTCACAGTGTAGAAAGGGGAGCCGTGAAGTTACGATATATTAAGAAAGAAAAGAAATAAAAAGGAAAGAATAGAAAATTAAATGTTTTCTATAAGAAAATGTATATCTGGATTCTCTAAAAGATGTTGAGGAATCTAGATGGAAAAGCAAGTATATTCTCTGAATTCTCTTAAAAATATTAAGGAATCTGGATGGAAAAACAAATATTTTTCTGCATACCATACAAGCATCTCATGTTTATAATTTCTCATGTCTATGTTATCTTTTTGTATGTTGGTTGTTAACTTATTGAGATTTCAAAGAATCTCACTCTATTATGACCAAACTACTATTCCTTTTGGGATGGTAGAAGTTGTAGCAGGACCCGACCATGGTGATGTATGCGAACCCTTGGTTAATGATGATTGAGGAAGAGATAAATCTTGACTGCCAATTGGAGTTAATCATGATATTCCTCGAGATGGTCCTGCAAGTCATTAGCGCATTAGAGAGATGCTCTGAAAATATTTTGTCTTAAGACCCCCATCAACCACAACTTAAATAAGGAGATATATTCTCCATTTGTTTATAAGTACTATGTACCCGCCTCATGTTATGAACTATTTAAATGAGGCATGAATGAAGTTATGTTTTTGGTTATTCTGGTGTAAAATTCTTACAAGTCTTAATTCCACTGCGATCATTGCATATTGCTAGATTACTCATAAGATAAATTGCATACTATCTGTCATGAATCGGGATATATAACCATATATTGCATATCCTAATGCTCCAGATCTTCATCAAATCACAAGTGGAGGTTGGGATTGTCACAGTTACCTTCATGAGCACGATTCTACCATTGATAGTGTCCTTCCAGTGTGGGTATTGCACTCGAACTTATCTTCATGGATCCCAATCTTGGTGGGATACGACTGGTTGAGATTCCTAGCTGAGTACGATGTCTTCCTTGGATTTTATCTCTAGGCCTGTATGGTGAGTTTTATTTAGTTTTATTTTTTAGTCGCCCTCAATCCCATGAATCTCTTGTGCCAGTGCCATTAATCACCATCTATTATTTCCTCGCCAATAGTTTGTATTTATGCCCAACGGGATGTGTACATAATATCATTATCCATGGTTGTTCTAAAAATAGGTTTGCAGAGTTCAACTGTCTTCTTAATACCAATTGCTTAGGTGGGTTAGCAGCTTACCATCCAACAAATGGTATAAGAATTTGAGGCATGGATTTTAGTTACAAGAATCTCATTGTCAGGAGGAATTGTTAGGGTGTATTCATAATACTGCTCCTAAGACTACTCTAAAAATAGGCTTACTGGTGTGATGTTGTTGTGAGTGTGACTTCTCTAAAATAATTGCTTAGGTGGATTGATAGCTCATGGTTTAACAAATTCAAATATCTATCATTGGATTTTCTCAGTCTCTTGGGTTTGGTTTGGAAATATAAAATTATTTTATCTCATTTTATTATTATAAATTTTTTAAATTTTTATATAAAATATAATAAATAATTTAATTTTTTTAAATTTTAAAGTAAAAATAATATTAAAAAATTATAATTCTAACAATATTTTATTTAACTTTTAATAAAATATCTCATCTCATCTCATTTGAATTGCGTAATTAAAGGAGTCCTTAAACCCAATAGAAACCACTATAGGCTTTTTTCATTTCCAAAACCCATCCATCAACCCTATCTCCAAGAGCAAGTGCGTGCATCTTTCATCTTTAAGTTTAATGTTTTTGGGTCTCTTCTGTTTTGTTTTTGTTTTTGTTTTTTGTTTTTTTGTTTTTTTTTTTTTTTTTTTTGTTGGTTATAGGTTGATTTTTCACAAAAGTAATATATGCCAAAATTATTAAAATTGATGCTGAATTACTTGTCACGTAGTGAAAATATCAACATTCTTATGGTGTTTTAACTGTTTAAAATCCTGAAAAGGATATGCTACAAGTAATAAAGCACGTTCACACTATTTATAGTATTTAATAAATTATCGTTGTAATGATAATTTCGTAACTTGAAATAGAGTTTTATTTTTTATTTTTTAAAGTTGAAAATCATTCAACTGCAAGAGTAAATATTTATTAAATGCAACTCCCACACGTTGCCTTAGGACATTATATGACTAGAGAACATTAATAAAATGATAGACTTTTTTTAAACTTATCTATAAAAATGAAAAGTATCCTTAAGAATGTGTTAAGTACACATTGTTTTAAAAATCTAAGATAAAAATTTACTATGTGTTCTTCATTAAAATATATATATATATATATGTGCTTTTCATATACTAATAGGACGTATCAATTGAATAGAATAAATAAATAAATAATGGGCAATGCGATCAATAAATTGGTTCCAACTCATTCCCATTATTCTTGAAAAATCCAAGGGGGTAGCCATCTGAAGTGGCGATTTTGAACCGTCCGTCAACTAGACTATGATGTCACCACCGGAGACGGTGCCCGATTTGTTAACATTGTATTTTTTTTTTTACTTTGAAATATCTGCCGAATGGATTTGTTTCCTCCAACTCAAGATCTTGGGCTAGGGAACGCATAAATATAGTTGGATAGGTAGCATTGAGGGATCCGGGTTGGTGGTTGCCAAGATTGTTGACGCGTGGTTCTTCCGACGCGTTCGGAAGTCAAATTCCAACTCCGATCGGAGTTCGGAAGTGGGCTCGGAGTTGGGTTGGCTCAAGACCCAATTTCTATTGACTTTCGGCCCATTTCCAAAAAAACCTGTTTAAAAATTACTAAAAACCAATATAAGCCCAATGGGCTTCAATTTCGGTCCATTGAAGAAAAGTATTGTAAAAAAAATAAAAAAAAAAATAGTACTTTTGGCCCATTGCAAAAAAGTACTATAAAAAAAATTAAAAAAAATATAAATATAATGAGATATCCATATAATAATTAATATATAAGATCATCCATATACATATAATAATTAATATTTAAGATCAAAACAGAAATATTCTAGCACTATGCAAACAAATCATTAGTTTTCAATGTATGATGTAATTATGGGACAAGCAACCCCTACAGAAAAGACAAGTCAATTCCTTGCCAAGATTCCATTTGTGCCAACCAATTTTTCAGGCATGAAATGGGTTTTGTTTGTGCTTAGGGATTTGTTTTAAGAGTAGTGATAGGCTTATAACATATTCATAATTTATAGACAACTTTAAATATAGTAATATTTTTTTATTAAATCAAAAGTAAAAGTTAAAATAAAAGTTAAAGTAATATTATTTTATTATATAGTTGTAAATCTATCATTTCTGTTTGTTTCAATGGGGTAATGCTACTTTGGTAGACTTCTCGTTCTTTACTTCCATAACCATTTCCAAATTTTGGACCAAAAAGAAAGATAAGTATAATCAAGACTTCCTAATAGATTTATTATCCATAGATTTATTGTTATATTATAATTAAGATGCCCGTCATATGGTTCTAGTTCTAGCAAGTGCTATTTTCTTCTTCCTTTTTCCTTAGCAATTTGTGCATAAAACCACTTGTGCAATTTTGTGAGCAATTCTTTCAGATTGTGTTTGGAAAAAAAAAAAAAAAAATGCAGATCCTTATCTAATTTCCCTGTTGGTGGCCTTCAACCTTTCATCATCAGCAATGGCCTCATAGAACTAGGCTTTTGAAGAAACCCCTTCAATTGGACTAATAATCGTAGAGGCTTTGCAAACATTCGAGAAAGAGGCTAAATCCCTGCATTGCAAATAAATGGGTGCTTCTCTTCAAAGTTACACCTTGTATGACATCGGTTTCTTCAATACTCTAAATCTCTCTCAGACATAAAACGAAGTCATTTCACTTAAAATGGAACGACGTCGTTTTACATTCTAAAAGAATATTTTGATCAGAGTCGGAGTTCAAAGGTTGGAGCCCATTTGGGCTCTGACTCCGACTTCGACCAAAAAAATCAGAGTAACTCCAACTCCGATTTCAAAAATTCCGACTCCATCGGAATCGAAACCAGAGCCAAAGCGAATGTCAGTCGGTGGAAATCTTGCCCAACCTTAAGGTGGGTTAGGTCATGTCTAGTAGATCTGAAGCTGCTTAAACTCCTGGCATCGTGCATGTCACCGAAATATGCTTGGAGGCGCAGCAACTCATGGGCTTCTTGAGCGGATTGAGCTGCGCGTGTGACTTATGCACCGATCTGTTGTAGTGTTTTTGCTAGGTACCTGGACATCAGCAATTGGGGATAACGTGATGGGGCATGTGGTTATGTGGTCACCAGAGAGTAAATATGTCCTCAATCGAGCTAAGATGAAAGAAGAAAAAAAAAATTGATTTAATATAGGAATGGGTCAAGATCAGTCTATTGATATCCCACTCCTTTTTTTTTATGTTCTTCACATGCACTAGATTTCTTATATTCTGGTGTTTGATGGGAATGGATTTGAACAAAGAATTTAATATAGGGATGGGTCATGATCAGTCAATTGATATCCCTCTCTTTTATTTTGTATTTTCTTCACATGTACTAGTTTTCTTACAGAGCTATGATCCACACATGGGCTTGTACACGGGGCCCATGTGTCTATTAATTTGGTTTCTTATATTCTGGTATTTGATGGGAATCCTACCCCTCAGTTCATAACCTAAATATTGTATAATAATGTTGCATGTAGTCATAGAATGCGTAAATATCGTATAATCATTTTAAAAAAAAGTAAGATCTACTATTAAAAAATTAATATTTTTCATGTGAATCTCATATATATTTATTTTTTTTAAAATGATTATACGGCGCTTACACACTCACGACTGTAACTATCATTTCTCAATATTTTATAATAAAGCAAGTTTCCACGAAGTAATATTTTAAGGTAAGCTGGATATTGATTTCTTCAACTGCTCAATTTACATAATCTACTATTGATATCCCTCTTCAATTGAGCCCATTAAGGAATACTTGCAGGTTTCCTCCCTTATAAACCTAGTCCACCAATAATGTAATAATTCTTGTATTAACATAAGAAAGCGTGTATGTTGATCTACTGTCACAAATTTTTCGTAGCAAATTTGGTTATTTCTAACGAAATAAATTTAACAACGAAAATATGATCATTGCAAAACCTTAAAGTTGGTTTGGTTATACAAAATTAAATTATATCATCTCATCTTATCTTATCTAATCATTACAACTTTTTCAAACTTCCACATAAAATATAATAAATAATTCAACTTTTTCAAATCTTAAAACAAAAATTATATTATAATAATATTTTATTTAATTTTTAACAAAATATCTCATTTCATCTCATATGAATCGCGTAACCAAACAAAGTATTATCGTTTCAAAAAGTCCGATCTCTTGTAGAGATAATCTATTAATGTCAAGCCTTGATAAATATCATCTTATTCTGTAACAGATCTTATATATTACTATGAGTTTCCTACGGAAATTGTGATCTTTTTTAATCAAAACCTCACTTCCTAAGATTGAGTAATCTTTATTATCTGGAACTTTCAAGATCCAAAAGCTCACAATTATTTAGTAATGATGCTTTATGAGGATACATACTGTTTGTGTCAATATGTCTTTGCAATGCTCATGGGTTTTTTCCTGTTGTGTGGATTCTGCAGAATGGGCATGGATATTAATCATGCCATTAATTGATCATGTTACTGTATTTGCATCTATCTCAAGATTTTCATTCTCAATTATAATCAATTTAACTAATCCAATTAGAGCACTTTTATTAGATTAGTTAAAAACTAAATCCATTAAAGATTTAGTTATTAAACCATAAAATATGATCACATTCGAATAGCTAAATTTCAATTATAGTCACTTCTAAAATTATTTCCAAATTTAAAAGGAACTATACATTCATCAAATATATTTTATATTAATTATTTCTCTCTCTCTTTTATATCAATTATTTATCTCTCCATTTTAAATGACAATTGAAAAAATATAATTAGAATATGATTACTAATTAATATATAATATTATGAATAGTAAAATATGATAAAATAAAATAAATTCATAATTAAAAAAATTAAAATATTTATGAAATTATTAATTACTCATTACAATATAATGAATAAATAGATAATCTAATGTAGAGATTTGATATGAATAGCCAAAGTTAAATTCATCTTATATTATTTTATTGTCATATAATAAAAAAAAATAACTATTTTAATATGAAGACTTATGTGAATGGAATAGTTAAAAGTTAAATTTATTTTATATTCATAAAAAAATATATTTTAATTTTAACTAATTCAATGAGAATAATCTTAGATAAACCTTTGGAGACAAAATACAAGGTTCCAGGACTTCTCACTTTAAGAGGAGAAGGACAAGACTGCATCTTACTAGATCTAGATCCAAGATAATTGTGTCTGTCCCAAGATCAATGATCGGTAATCACCAAATTCTTGAGCAAGCCAACATCGTGTAGAAATTTTAACATTTTTATGTGATTGCTCAAAATGCCTCCTAAAAAGCCACTACTTTTTTTTTAACGTTCATCGAAGTTTCTCATCGTTTGTTTTTATATATGGGATTAGATAAGTTGAGATAAAAATTAAAAATTAAATAAAATATTATTAGAATATTATTTTTAATATTATTTTTATTTTAAGATTTAAAAAAATTAAATTGTTTATTTTATTTATTTTGTATAAAAATTTAAAAAAATTATAATAATTAGATAAAATGATATGAGATGAGTTGAGAACGTTGTGAAACCAAACAGAGAGCTGTTATGATACTAGTTCATGTAAAACCCATTCTTTTTTTCTCATAACCCACTTGTCTTACGAGAAGAAGAAGAGCAGCGAAACTGTGGAATGGTAAAAAGACACGTCTTGATCTTTGCCAAGTTGAAGATTCAAGAAAACAACTGTCCCATTTCACATTCTACGAGTACTTTTTACAAACACTTCTCCTACAATTTCACCTAGAACGACAATCACAATAAGCTATTTACAAAAAGAACACTAGAACACATCATGAAAATTATATTCCAAACTGGATCTATTGCTTTTGATTTTACAGATTGACTTTCTTACATCTTTTGAGAGACATTGTCACTGTTATACACGCAAAAGAGAAGACGGGAAAAAGAAATTTGAGTGAGAGATGGACATGAGAGTCGAATTTATAGAGTAGTAGTAGGTGTTAAGGATGAAAATCTCCAAAGCTAAAACGGGAGAAATAATCATTCCCGACTCACATGGTCACTCGGGTATCGATTGGTGTCATCTAGAGCCCATGATTACGGTTTGGGGTAGTGATACGGTGCTTGTGTGACCATATGAGTCGAGAATGACTCTTTCTCCCGTTCTTGCCTATGGAGAGATTTTCATCATTACCAGTTGGAGTCATTTATGTGATCGATTTACTTTCTATACTGGAAGTGGGATGAAGATTTCCTAGCTTCTGAAGTCATCTCTGAATGAGCAAATAAGATTCCTCTCACTTTTTCATCTGTCATTATTTTTATTTTATTGCTTTGGATACTGTTATCACTAAAGAAAATGGGCGAGAGAACCTCACCCGTACGGGTACGTGCATTGTGACACATGCACCTGAAGCTTCACACCCGGGATGAAATTCTTCACCCATACAGTTAAGTGCACTATGCAGTTAACTGCACTGTGCACGTGCAACACCCACTATGCACTTAAGTGCAGGGTGCATGTCGGAAATGCACCACTATGCATGAGGCAAGGACCGAACACATGTCACTGTGCACATATAGCATGCACTCACTGTGCATGGCATGCACAGTGCCATGGTGGGCGTAAGACAACCATGTAACTTGGAGGCTCGCAGTGGTGGGTGCTACCTAAGCCCATCACGAGTAGCTACGTCTGTGTTCAGCCACTCCTCTGGAGGCTGACCCCCAGATCACGTTGTATTGCGTCCTGGGGTCAATGAAACTCCTTCGCCTGCCAGCAGTGAGCCCAACAAGGGTGCCAGTGGCCACCACTCGGACCACCGGTGCTTTCTGTCCCCACAAGTGGACCTCATCCACAAAGGCAGTGCACACAATACACATCGAATGCATAGGGTACGCACGTGATCGGTGACCACTTCACCCGCTGCCGCAGATTGCAAAGGCCACCAACAGCCACTACTGGACCCGCCAGCGTTTTCTGTCACTGATGTGGTGGTCCTTGGCAATGGAAAATGCCAGTGAGACCTTTCCCACCAGTCTCACAGCAGTGAACAAGAGTCTCATCACCTTCCTCCTCGGTCGTGATGAGTTTCTCGGCCAACGCAAGTCCGGTCAGCGCCAGCTCCTCGCCAAAGTTGCTTGACCTCAATTCCTCGCCCAAGTTGCCCTAACCTAGTTCCTTGGCCTCACTTGCCCAGCAAAAGTGTTCTCGACCATGGATTCCTCTGCCACTGGAGTTGCTTGTCTACTTACGCTCCTCAACCACCTTCCTTAAAAACCACCTCCTCGGCCACATGGAGCTGCCCGCCTACTTGAGCTCCTCAACTACCTTCATCGAACACCAACTCCTCAACCACATGGAGTCTTGCCCAACCTCACTTGCTAGTCCAGAGTTGCTCGGCATGGAGATCCCCCACCACAACTACGACAGAGTATTGCATGTCCTTGGCCATTATGCAGCGATCCATACTTGTACTCACCCACAATGATGGTCAAACGACCACGAGCTCATCGGCCCTACACTGCTGCTCGACCATACTCATTCACCTAAGTTCGCCCAGCAAGCAGTTCACACCACAAAAATTCGATGTTACAGATTTACATGACACGTTGCATGGGCCATGCAATGTGCGCCACTAACCACGGTTCCTCACCACTATGTTTTCCCTCCAAGACCATTCCTCACTAGAAGCTTACTACCTTACTCGTCAAAACAAAAACCAGAGAAGCCTTGCACAGCCTGCCACACCCAAAGCCACGTGTTTGCTCCTGGATCCCGAACATGAAGATAGAAATAGAGCACTTTGACCGCTAATCATAATCATCCAGAAGTCTCGATTCACGTGAACAAAGCGAAAAGGATACTTAAACCAACCAAAAAAAAACAACAACGACCAGCAACATACGATCTCGATCTAGCAAAAATTGGAAACTTTGGCTAAATTGCTCCAATTTGTCTTTCTCAAACTTGCTATTTGAATTTCATTTTTACTAGCAAACTTGGTTTTTGGAAGTTCTCCCCAGACAACTCTTTGAGGTTCTACAAGAATCCCAGTAGCTACACGCCCTGGGAACAAACTTTGTTGGAAATCATCCGCATAGCGCGAAAGACCGACTACAAAGCCCCTCTCAGGCACCGCTTGGGCATCTTAATCCATCTTTATCAGAGTAGACCGCTTGGTATCGCGAGCCCCCACATCTTTATAATTGCCAAAGCATGGCCACCCATGGGCTTCACCGATGCACCTCAAGCCTTTGCCGCACTTTAGCAAAATGGCTAACCTGTTTGGTTTTTGGTGCAGTCGAAATCCGTCTCCCACCACAGTGCGATTGAGCATATATCCCACCAAAGCACCAAAATCGATGCTCCGCAATTCCACTGGTGAACAATAAAGGGAACACCCCTATTAAGTGTCCCATCTCTCCTCGCCTCAACACGATCGAGCCCATCTCCCTCCAAAGAAGCAAAGTCGATGCTCCGCACTGGCACCCAGTGAACAAAGGAGGGAACACCTCTCCCAAGTTTCTCATCTATCCTCGCCACCCAACGCGGTCAAGTCCATCTCCTACTTGGTTATCTAAGCTAATGCTCCGTGCTCGCACCTGGCAAACAAATGAGAAAACACATCTCCTAAACGTCTCATCTCTCCTTGCCTTAATGCGGCCAAGCTCATCTCCTAGTAAAGAAGCAAAGTTGATACTCTGTGCTCTCACCCGATGAATAACGGAGGGAACACCCCTCCTAAGTGTCTCGCCTCACCTCGCCTCAACACAGTTGAGTCATCTCCCGCCTAGCAACTTCTCTAGCAAACACCAAGTGACAACACTCGTGCCACCAGCACCAAAGGGTTACCTCCGAGAACGAGCTTTCGAGCTCCACAACCGCCTCACGGAGATTACCTTTGAAATGAGTCCACGGGCTTGGTAACTACCTGAGATAGACCCAACGGGTCGACGAACTCCCTGACCACGTAGCATGGGTTATTACAAACAAAATCTAACATCAATATCAAAATGTAAACACCAACAGAAAATCACATCAAAGGGCAAAGAATCCACTACTACCAACAATAGCAAAAATAATCACGGAGATACTAACTCTTTGCTAGCGATAAACGGTCACATGCAACCATCTGGGCAAACGTTCGTATAAATAAACTTCTCAACTAGTGCGGTCGCACTTAACATGGTCAAGGCATCTCCAACCTATCTCTCCAAGCCGAGCTCCACGCTCACACCTAGAGCGGTTGAGCCATCTCTCACCTAACTCCCCAAGCCGAGCTCGGCACTCGAAGTTCTTCATTGCTTAGCACGAACAAATAGAAAACTAGAGACCAGTTCTTAGAATATATTTTTCTACAGTGTTTCACAGACTATCTCTATTGCAGCATGACTTGAAGATTCTCAAGGCTTTCTTGTTGAAATTGACCTTAAGAATCGCAGGCATACTGAAGGGGTAAAAATAGCCTAGGCCCATTATAGCATTGCAGCCCAATCCATGAGGGTGCCATCATTAGGATGAGACAAGAAAAAGTGGGAAATGACAAGAAAAGGTGAAAATGGGGAAAAGAGCATAAGGGGAGGAGTCAGACACATAAAAGAGATAGTGAGGTGACAAAGTCACAAAAGGTTGACATTCCCCACTCCCAAGACCTCGATAAAAAGGGATCAGATGGACAAAAAAGAGAGGGACTTGGCGACTTGAAAAGGGGGAGAGAGAGCTTCTTCAACTTCTAGATGGAAAGCTCTAGCATTATTATCTTATCTAGGCTAAAGGTTTCACTGACCCCTATTGTACAGTGAGATATGAGAGACCATGAAAGACTATAAAATACTCTCATTATACTGGATTTGCCTTTCAAATAACCCGTGGACGTAGAATTTGTGCCGAACCACATAAATTTGTGTGTCTCCCCTCTCTATTTTCATTTTCCTATATTTATTTTCTATTAATTGGTATGGATATATGTATGGGCACCATCTCACTGCCTCAAATTGCTATCGTGGGCTCTAAACAATACTAAGTGACCACGTGGGTCGGGAATGACTCTTTCTCCCATCCTGGACTATGGGGAGACTTTCATCCTTAATATAAGGGATATGAGGAAAAAAAGAGTAATGCTACATATAGTACTAGGGTGTGCAAGTTCCATTCACTCATTTTGAAAAAAGTGAGGTCCATTATTAAAAGAAAATAATTTTTTCATGTAGGTTCCAGATTTTTCCAGTTTTTTTTCAAATGAGTGTGCAGGCTTGCACACATTAGGACTACAAATATAATTTCTAAAAAAAATAGTCATTTGAAAAAAGAAATAATATTTGCAGTACTATAGTGTGCAAGCCACGTTACTACCTTAGAAAAAACTGAATAAATTTAAGACTCACATGAAAAATTTATATTTTTTAATAATAAATCCTACTTTTTTTAAAGGGTCTGCACAAAACTCGCATATCGTCACTATTATGCGACGTCGGTTTGTTTAAAATATTTTTTATCATTGGCCATTGATTTTTGAGTAGTGATAAACACACAACACTTTACACAATACTTTTCACAACACATGTTATAAAATAAGAGTATTTTTATAAAATGATGTTAGTTTTATACAATATTTTACTAAATATTCCTCCTTTTAAAATATTATTGTATAAAATATTGTGTAAAGTGTTGTGTATTCATCATTTTTCTTAATTTTTAAGACAGATGACCTGTTGAAAAGGCAAACGAAGGCAAGCCGGAACACAAATGTATATAGTCAGATGATCCAAACTATATATGGAATTTTATATACTTATTATTGTCGGCTACAAAATCTTTTGGAACTATCTTGTGGACCCACAAATAAATCTCCACTAATAAGCAAATGGGGTCTAAGCTTGCCACGTGTCGAGTATCGTAGGTGACCATTCTATGAAAAACTCTGCACACAAATCGCAATCACTTTTGTGCACCTTGAGCATGCTGTCTATATTCCGTGGCGGAACTGATTATTAAAAGGGAGCATTCCACAAAAGGTGACCATTTTCTTTGCTTTGCAGGTTAATTAAGCTCTTTATAGGTTTAGGATAGGTTTGAAAAGTGAATTAAAATGAAGTTAGAAGTTATGTAAGTTGAATAAAATATTATTTTTGTTGAAATTTAAAAAAATTGAATTATTTATTGTAATTTAGATAGTAAATTGAGATGAAATTGATTAGTCCCATGAAAAATTGCATCAACAAAATGCTATCATAAAATTGTTTTATGAAAAGAAAGAGCATTATTCCAAGATAAAACAAATGATCTTAGGTTTCCTTACCCGACCCAATTCACGGGGTATAACGATGTTTGTTTCTCTTACAAGATTAATTAACTAGAGATGATTCCAAGTTGTTAAGGACATGGTTCACACTACCAACTGTATGAATGACATGTAATAGATGAGATAGCAGCACGAGGTACCCAGTGGAACTCCAATACCTAAGTTAGAGAGAAGTGATTTCAATATAACTATATGAATGAATGACAAATACGTTACGTTTAGGTGTTATTTATAGGAGTATGAATGTGTTGATAACGGCTAACTCCAAAGTTTATCTTGGGTAATCCTAGAATAAATTGGTAGGATAGCTTTCCTGATCTATCGGATGTGTTATTTATTCTCTATATTATCCACCCACGTGTCCATAGATTCAATCTCTAGGCTTGTAGATTAGCCTTGATTCTTAAGGCTTCAAACCTCATGTTTGCACATGGAAAATTCATCAATTCGTGTTTTCACTCTACTCTACTAGTTTGGGGCAGATGGACGACCTTTGGGATCGTTACTCCTTTTACCCCGCTGAGGGTCTATGTTAACTAAGGTGCGGACTTTGGAAGATTCAACTTTCCGTTATGTTAAAGATGTGCCCACGTCATCCATAACTGTTCCCGCACTTTTATTCATTATTTTTTCTTTTATTTAAAAAATGATAACCGACAGCACTGTCACTCTTTCGCCTTCCCAAGAATCCCTCATCATTGCTTCTTTTTCCCGCTCCACTGATTTTATCTTCTTGCGTCATTTCCACTTCTCGTTTCCTTTCCTTCCTTAACTCTCTTCTCAAGTTTCAAGAAACACTCGCCACCCTTCACCATTTTGATCTTATTTCTTCCAATTCTTATGACAATGGCTCAGCGTGGTTCTTCTCATGTTCCTAGCTGAGTTTCTGTCCAAGTCTCATCAAGGGTTTCCTCACATTTTGCATCCAAATCATCTAACGGTCAAACTTTACCTTTTTTTGAAGAGTTCACGTGGCGCTCCACACTCATCGCTAGAGACTTGACAAAGTTGAGCACTTTATATCGCATCCCTGACATTGTGGTTCTCATCCTTCCTTTGAAGGTTTCCGTCGATGAGGAAGGCGTCTCAGGGAGAGTTGCTCTCCCAATTTATGCCCTAACGCACGGTTTGCGCATTCCATTCATCCACTTCGTTCGCGATGTCCTTGATTTCCTTCGATTGGCTTCTGCCCAACTTCATTCACACACTTGGGATGCGCTTTTGTGCTCATGTGTGGTTTTTCGTATGGTTCTGGAACCTCTAGAGAGATGTACCTAGATCTGATTGTTCGTGAATTCCTCTCGTTCTATTTTGTGAAAGGGCTACAGGTAATATATGTAGTTTTAGTGTTCACTCATAACGTTTGGAGGCATTTGAATGCCAAATAGTGGCAAAAGAAATTTTTTCTTATTTCTGGTGGTGGCTGGAAATTTTCCACCTCTGAAATGACCATTCAAGACTTCCTCATATGGGCTAATTGGGCAAGGTCCCTAAGAACATTTTCGCGTCGACATAGTCATTAATTGGGCCAAAAATAAAGAGGATGGCCTATAGATTGAGAAACTCTTGACTCCCACCAACATTGACAGATTCCTTGTTGTGCCTGACCGCTCCCATGTTAAGGGGCATAAATTAAAAGTTGTGACGCCTCTTTCAAAGAAGAGACCTGCTTACCCGCCTTCTGAGACTCCTAAAAAAGGTCTTTGTCGCACTAAGGATGAGGCTCCTGCTAATCGCCTTACTGAAAACGTCAAGGGTGTAGCTAATGATGTAGGGCCAGAATTGGCCGTTGATTCTAGTGCCAACCCGACTGCGGGGAGGAAACGCCCTCTGCTTCTCCTATACATGTGTGGCCGCCTACGTCTCCTGGGCTTGACAACCTTGATGGGCTCATGGAACAAGACCTTGTCGACTTGGCCACAACCTTTGACTTTGATCTGCCCCCAAGAGGTCAAACTCAATGGGTACACCCCCTTTCGAGTTCCCTTCTCTCCTCTCATCAGTTTTGACTCCCAGTGGCAGTGAGTTTTTGTTTGACATATATGACACCTTCTCTATGGGCGTTGTTGGGATTATGGCGTCTCAAGCTATGATACCTACTAATGGTGGCGCCCAGAGTTATGCCGTGGACTGGGGCCTTCTCACCTGCGTTCCCCTCCTCAGGATGGAGTAGTGGCGGAGATGTCTGAACCCTTAAAATTATTTTTGTCTTCGATATGACATTGTTGGCTTGTTTGTACTTTTCTTTACATGTATGGCCCATACCTTACTGTGTCCTTGTGCTTTGCGAGGTGTGGATGACTTGGCGGTTTGGATTGTAGATGATCGCGCCAACTTGTAGTTAGAGGTACGACCAGGCGAATGTTTGGGTTCCTTGCTAAAAGGAACTAAGTCGACTACTGGCCAATAAAACTGGGTGGAGTCTTACCTAGAGAAGTCTAATGGCCATAAAGCATCTGAGCTCCGTGGTGAGTTACTCCACACTAAATCCCTCAACACACGTAACAGCTTTGTCTTGCAATTGACGGAGTCTGAACGAGATTCTGCTCGTGCCCAACTATCCCGCTTGAATGGAGAGTTGGACTCCTCTCAACAGTTGTTGGCTACCACCAAACAACGATGCTTGGGTCTACCCATGCGTTGGCTTCTTCTAAGGAAGCCCGCAAGTAACTTGCCCTCAATCTTTCATAATTGAAGGCATCGCATTAGGAAGCTCATAGGCAATTTGGCCTTTAGCTATCAGGAATGGAGGGGTCCTGCGAGGATATACGTGGCAGGTTTACTGCTTACAAGGACACAGAAGAAGTAGATGCCAAGCAGGGCAAAATAAACCAAACCATGCTACACTTAGATACGAAAGTGAAAGAGCAAAAGCAGCGGTTGTTGGAAATGAAATTTGAATTGGCCGCTTCAAGAGGCGAGCTGGCCTGTTTGCTTCCACAACTGGCGACCGCCAAGGCTATTAGGGATTGGACCTTTGGAACTTTACGACCAGGATCTATTAACACAAATAGTGGCTTTTGGAATGAAAATCTTCCCTAGTTTAGACTGTCGACCTTATTTGTTAAAATGATATTTTTACTTTGCTGTCCAGTTATTAATATTGTTACGTAATCTGAATTTTTTAAACATTTAAAAAAATATATAAATTTACTAGCAGTAGTTTTTTTAAATATTTAAAAAAGTAAAAATACAGTAACGCTCAAATCCATGGGCCAAACTAACATTTTTCTTATTGAAAATGTTTGAACAGATGCGAAAAAGGTAATAATAGAGGATATATATTATATATATATATATATATATATATATATATATTCCTCATTCTGTCGATTAATTTGGTATGGAAGAAGAAATATTCCTCCAAGTTGTTCAATCTATACACAGATATTCATACTTTACCAATCATAAAATTTAAAGTAGATCTCTCATATTAGTTTATGATGAGGTGGATCTGTCTAATATCTAGTGTTTGTTTGGATGTTGAGAATTGAAGATAAAATTTCAGATTTTTTTTAATATAAAAATATAAGTAATTATGAGTTTTTATGTATGCTGTGGGTTTCAACTTCCATAATCAATCGAGTAAATAATTTTGATATTAAATAGATAAACATGTGAAAAATAGACGATCTTACAAAAAAATAAATAAATAAATAAACATGCTTAATTCTAGAATTTAAAAAAATAATAAAAAAAAAAGTATATTAACAAGCAGGCGGCAGCGACATCGTTTGATGGTAGCTGGGTTGTCTGGGAAGGAAAAGACCACGTGCAGGCCTAGTACGGTGTACCTACATCGTAGAATTCAAAAAGTCAAAAACAAAGACGTGAAGGAGGGGAATGCGACTCGAACGTCACGCCCACGCACCGTCGTCCGTCCCTCTCAGATTCACGTTCAACCAGCACCGCGCATTTTCTTCTAAAAGCATATTCTTTTCTTCTTTCAACTTCGCTTTTTCAACCATCTCCTCTCTCTCTCTCTCTCTGTGGTTTTGCTTGGCTCTGTCTGCATTTGAAGCTACACCCAACAGTTCCAGTCGAATCTTTCTGGAAACTAGTTAAACTTTTACACTTGAGGAATCTGCTCGACATGGTTCTGATCAAGGAATTGTATCCTTCTTCTTGTTTAATTAACTGTTTTTGCATTGGATGAATGAATCGATGGAAAATATAGAAAGAGAAAAAAAAAAAAAAAAAAAGCTCTTTTTCTTCGGGTGTTTGCTTGCTTCAAATTAATGCGTTGCTGTGTTTTTTTATGTCTCTATAAGGGTTTTTCTTTCTTACCATTTGTGGGTTACTCTGTATGTTCTAATTTCTATAAACCGGCCCTCGGATTACTAATTATTATGAATGATTAACGTTCGTTTATTTGGTGGGAACTAAAAAATATTGCTATAATGATTTCAAACAGTTTTTTATTACGTTTCCTTAGCTGAGAACCTTTCGATGGGTGATGTTCTGAAGTCGGATTGTCATGCCCATTTCGCTGGAAGAGGTAAGTTTCAGTCACAGTGATACCCATCTCATCTCTGACAGGATTGTGATTTCTTTCTGTTTAAAGTTTTAACATTTTTAAAAACAAATTCGTTTGACTTCTTCATATTGCAGTACGGGATAGCACAGATGTACATGGTCACGAAGATGCAGCAAAAGAACACGACTAGTACTGAAGGGATTGAAGTATTAGAGAGCAGACCCTTTGAAGATGATGTGTATGGAATGGGTCAATACACTTCTAAAGTTTATCGTCTGCAAAGGTAAATTTTGAGTGATGAAAAATGTTATATAATGTAGTAGAAAAGAAGTTGTTATCCCATAGGTTGCGTATTGAAGATGCAAATTGTTTTGTTCTATTATTTTATTGAGCCGATCATGTCTAGAAAATTGTTAATTTTATCCTCTGGTTTCTTGGAATAGAATGCCATAACTTATAGACTTACAGATATTATACTCTCTTAATCTCAACATCTTTCTGCAGCAAAGTTCCTTCTTGGCTTACGAAATTTGCACCAGCTCAAGCTCTCGTCATGAGAGAGGAAGCCTGGAACGCATACCCAAGCTGCAAATCAGGTTTGTCATGTCTCTAGACATTACTCATTGGATGTTTCTTTACATACTTTTATTAACATCTTTTTCTTTTGTTTTCTTATCTGCAACTGGATGCCACATTTCCCAGTACTCAAGGTAAAAATTCTCTCTTTCCAATCAAACTTCAATTTCATTAATCTTTCTGGAAATACTATAGTTCGCAGCTTTGATATATTCTTTGGTTTTTCTGTTTTGTAGTGCCCACAGTTTTCGAAGTTTCAGTTAACCATTGAAACTGTTCATAGAGCTGACAATGGGCACTCAGAAAATGTTTGTTTCTTTGAATCTCTCTGTTTCCGTTGTCTACATTTGTAAAACTCAAAGCTTTATCTTTATGTTAATTGTTAGCAATTGCATGTATTTAAGGAGTTCATCACATTCTATTCCTACCTTTCTTTTCTTTCCGGTATCTGTGCCCTCACTTTAGCTTCATTGGATGCTTTGTCTAAAGTAGAGGACAAATACTATTGAAAACTCTCAGTTATGGCGGTGGAATACCATAGTACTAGAATATAGTCTGGGGGTTACAAAAAAATCCCAAAACCAAAAGGCTTAACAGAAAATCAATTACTTACAAGAGTACCATACAAGTCTAAAGCTTCAGCTATATGTTAGCTATCACATGGATTTAAATTCTTCATCTGGTACGAAATCAAATTGTATTCTACCTTCTCTTTTGTGTTGGTTTTTGGCCCTCTCAACTGTGAAGTTGACAAACCAGGTGCATGGTTTGACCAAAGAACAACTAGCAGCCAGGCAAGTGGAATATATCGATATAGCTATTCCAGGAAAGGATTGCTGGAGTTACTTAGTTGGAAATTGCAGCATAGACTTTTCCAAGTTCAAATCAGAAAGAACAGGCCGTGGTCCTCTTACAAAAGGGTGGCAGGTTGGAATTTTCTGTACACATAGTTTAATATTGTTATTTGTATCTCATGGAACTTTGGCTTGCATTTTCCCCCTCTTTAAGCAATCACCAAATTGTTTACCTCATTTTACTAAAGGGCTCAAATTATTTTTCTGAAATGCTCTTAAGTAGTCATTCAAAGCCACATTGCATTTTGCTATTACTCTTTTATAGGTAATTTTCTTTTGTAAAACTGTAAGCTGCTGATTGCATGTTTTGTGAATGCAAGACTAGCTTGTGTTTTAACATTCTTGAATTCATTCACAGGATAGGTGTGATCCGGTTATGACAGCATACAAATTGGTGACAATTGATGCACCCTACTGGGGTTTTGGTCGTCGGCTTGAGCAGACCCTGCTAGCGGTACCATCTCCTTGACTTCAAAAATTTTAACATACTATGACTATAAAGTATAAACTATTTGGTGCGACAATCATTCTAATTTGTTTTCCTTCTTTTCTGTGTTTTGCGGCTTTACCTAATGAAATACATATTTCCATCAGTAGCTAAGACCAATAGGATCTTGACATCAATGATTTGGAGTTTCAATGAAAATATAGATTTTCAACTGGACCATAACTTAAGTCAACATCCTACCATTGATTCTGAATTTTCACTTTTTTCTGCACGATTCGTTCTTTTTTTCAGACATAATTAGTAAAGAAATGATAACTACCCAATGTAATGCTTATGGTACAGTTCATAGCTTTATCAGATTATAATTCTCAATGCTCAACCTGTTTCCATTCTACTTTTCCTCCAGTTATTTACTAGAACTCTCCTAGTTCAGGGAATGAGGTAGACCTGCAAGTATGGAAATATAATGCTCTGTAACTGAGCTTTACTCTCCCTTTTCTTATGTTCTTTTGGTAGTAACTTGGGATAGATATAGGAAAATTTCTTGCAAAATTTGGCTTATGACATGTTTTCAAGGACATACTAAGGTGGAAGAAAATTTGAAAAATCAAAAATCCTCAAGCAAAATGGGGAAAGAAAACAAAGGATTGAGATAGTTTAATGTTATAGACATCTAAAACAATCTAGATCTAAGGAAAAAAAAAAAAACAAAATGAAGTTAGAATACAAAGAATGGATACGGGAAACCTAGAACAATGATTTCATTACTCTAGTGTACTAGTGTCAGATCTTTCCTTAGCCTCCTCTCCCTCCCCCCCAAAAAAAAAGATAAAAAGATGGTTATTCATATGTTTTGTTTATTTCATTTATTTGTTTTTATTATTTGCATAGGGTGAGAGGGCTCTATTTTTGGAAAGTCATCGTCATTGCTTTAGTTGGATTGATGAATGGTATGGGATGAATCTGCAACAAATAGACCACCTTATGGAACAAAACAAGTCTATGTCAGATGAGGTAAGAAGATTCCAAACTTCCCCAAACCCACCGGTAGGGTTTTGCTACAATTGTGAATATATGCACTAGTTGCAGTTCTCCACTTAACCTGTCACATGGTTAGTTTATCACCCTTTTTGGCAAAAATGATTGTGATTCTCTGGCCGAAGAACATATGTACACGTTGCTTATATCACCAGGGGAACTTGAAGGGGGTATGCATCCACAATTGCATGAGCAAGGATGGAATTATACCAGGGAGAGACGGAGAGAGAGAGAGAGAGAGAGAGAGAGAGAGAGAGAGAGAGAGTTATTATTGAGCTATTATTGGTGTCACCTTTGACCAGTTCAATACAGGATGCAAGTATCTACCGCTTGTTACTATCATGCATCTATTGATATCTCATTGAGCTGGGTATGGTTTGGAAAGAGTCCACGTCGGGTTAACACTTTTCCAAACAAATTTCAAATAAAAGTTTCAACTTCAATCTAAACCTCCTTCAATCTTAAAAAAATTCTATTTCAACTTTTGTCCAATGTCTGTTTTAAGTACAGCAAAACACACAAATCAAAACAACTTTTACAAAAACCTAAGCAAAAACTACGCTAAAAAATTATATTCAAACAACTTTTCAACTTTATCCATTCACTTTTACAAACTCCATTATAAAACATATTGAAAAAAAATGTTTCTGCATAGTGTATGTATAAAACATATGTAAAAAAATGTTTGCTGCATAGTGTATGACTGGAGAAGCTGTTGTTGCTCCATTTCTTTTGAAATGCTAGATTATTAGATTTTCATTTGATTTCCTGTGCTAAAGCAGAGACCCCTCAAGCCAGCTCGGGTGACGAGCATCGTACATCTTAATGGGAAAACACCAGATGGTGAAGGCATTCATGTCAAGAAGTATCGACCTTGAATCTCAACAGCATGTGCATGCCATTATTACACAGCGCAAGCTCAATGTTGCCGGTAACAATATTACAAGTAATTGTAGCAAAAAGAGTAGACACACACAAGCAACATATATATCAATTCTCACAATAGATATCTTCTGACACTCAGAATACTATTTTCTGTGAACCTGAAGGGGTAGTGTGCAGCTGCCAGGGACGACTGGATCATTGGATCGACTCTCTGTTTGTGATCACTCTGTTTGTGATCACTCAAAAAGGCAAAGAGAGAGAATTTCATTTTCCTTCTGTCACTGAAGAATGTTGTACATAAAACATACAAAGAATCGTATATGAACCTGTGGCAGCAATTAGGATGCTCACAGTTGTGTCATATGTGCTATTACCATATTATTTTACTGATGTTTTTTTAAATTACTCATTTTTACAGTTTTCATCATTTTTATGCCTAATCATATGTTACCATGACAGTTGATAGGCAGTTATACCTTATAAGCAACTAACTGTTCAAAGTATTCTTTTTTTTTTGGGTGATTTCAGCATTAGTATTATTGTTATTATTATTATTTTGCAATATATTGAACAAGAAGAGTTGAAAACTTTAATCATGACTTCTGTGTACTAAAACAGTACTCGCTAAAAACAATTTAGTTGGTAATCTTTGTGTTGTATATAGTGTAAGATCTCTCACATTTTTTGCTTGAATTTTAAGATTTAGATGAATGGGATGGTATGTAGACCATCTGGCCTCATCTCCACTGCCACTTCCGCTCCCCTCCACCACCTCCCCCCTCTCTTTTGTTTTCCTCTTTTCTTTTTCCGGCCATATTTGTATACCACGTGCCACCAATATTCACTCCCCTCATCCCAATCTGCCACCCTTACCCTTTTAGCCGCCACTCCCAAGCAAGCTTATGCATTGTCCAAACCGTCAGCCTTCTCTATAGATTTGATATTTTCACTTTAAATAATATTGTAAGTCTGCTCATTCCATTTGAAAAAAAGTAGATAAATCGAGATTCACATGAAAATTTATTCTTTTAATAGTAGACCTTATTTTTTTTTTTTAAATGAAGTACGTAAGGTTTATACATTCTAGAATTGTATCTGTTGTGATGATGAGGGATTATCACAAGGTGATTCTAGAGCTACAATCTGAATTTAACAAAGAGTAGTTGAAAGTCATTCGAGACTCGCATAAGAGAAAAACCATTTGATAGGTAATTTAGAAAATTTCTTACATTACGCTAAGGAAAAATCTAATTATAAGTGATTCTGCGCACTAATACGCGCACTCATTCAATATGATTAGTCAGAAAGTAAATTTTATTGAAAACAGTGTTAATTTAAATTTAAAATATGAAGGTAACAATATTAATACGTAGATTAATACGCAAACTTGCTTGTACATCGTAAAACTCATGTTAGACTTTCAGTTATTTTTTCTACCCATCAGCTTAACTACCACACGTCACTTTATTCTTTTTCTTTAAAAAAAAAAAAGGGTAAATTGAGATTCTTAAAAAAAATAGAAAGCAAGTTTTTATTATAAACAATTTGGTTTTTTATTTAGAAACACTAATTTAAATATTAAATAAATAATTAAAAAAAAAAACCTAGAAGGGTCATCCGCGGTGACAGCCACCCGAAGGCCGAAAGGGCAATCATGTGTGGCCCCATTCTGGCCATCCCACGGTGGACACTGTGACCCAGATGCCTTCGAAGGATGGGGGTAGGTGGCATTGGCAATGATTTGGACAATGGGTGATTCGGTCGCGTCCTTTCAAATAAAAAAAAAAAATTGAAAAGGAAAATCTAATTTTGTAAAAAAATTATTTTCTATAGAAAATTAAAAATTGCAACATGTTAATCTGTGATTCGGTCACGTCTTTTCAATTAAGAAAAATTGAAGTCCGTGTATATACCATAAACCAATCGAGGGACAGATATTTCTCCTATCGGGCTAGGCCCGATCCACCTCGCAAGGACCCAAAAGATACCGCTAGGATATTCGAGTCCTATTAAAGATATGCTCGTTGAGGAAATCTCGAACCTACCTTCCTGGTAAGGATGCGTACATGAGATTAGAGTCCGTGGCTACGGACTATGTAATGAACACCATCTATTGAATCTTACGTCTCGTGTTGTAAGAGTAACGTGGGGAATGTATAAGTATGCAGTCATTTTAAAAAAAAAAAAAAAAAATTTATTATTAAAAAATTATTTTTTTAACATAAATTCTACATTTATTTATTTTTTAAATAATTATATAACGATTACACACAGCAACCCATTTCAAATGCGTCGTTTTCTTGAAATAGAAAAAAAACCATCTCCAAACTTTTTGGAAAAAAAAACAAACATACACAGGATCACCAAACTGTTAAACGGTTCGAGCGAGTCCGTCGTGAACGGGTCGACGACTTGACGTCCAGGCTTACACAATAATCGTTTATTAGGCGCGCTTTATAGTACAAAGCCGCCCGTTTCTTCTAAAAAGCATATTCCTCGATCGTATTTCTTCCGTGCTTGCTGGAACATACTTTTTATATTCCTCTCTATTACCTTTCCTCTACTTTGTCACTTTGAACTCTCTGCATTGGAAACCTGACCTCACTATCTCGCCTATTCTACGAGAAAAATGGTTCATATCAAGGAGTTGTATCCTTTTCCGTTTTCTCATTTAGTTCATATTTGACCAAGTTGTTCAGGTGAGAAAAGAACTGCTTTTTTGTGTGTATTATATGTTGAATTATATTGGCATGATGGTGTTTTTTATTTACTAGGTTCGATGTACAGGATTCTTAACTTTAAACGCCTTAGTAGTTCTTTTGCTGTTTTGCCTTACTGAACGTTGAAGATGATACTGTTTTCGATCCATGCAGATAAAATTCTAGACCTGTGGTTTCTGGGATTTCTTAGTATAATTTGTGACTTTCATCCAACTAGCGAGACCCAATACCTCAGAAAGTTTTTTTTTTGGGCTACCGTACAACTTGGGTTATTCCCTAATTATTAGCTCTCAAATCTTAATCTACTTTAACTCCGAGAAGTTCTACAGTGGAGCTTTTGACTATTATATGGATATATTTTCACTCAGTATCTGTTATATGCTAGTTTTAAGCAGTAGGATGTGTTTATGCTTTTTGGGGCTATGAAAAAGTGTTACTTTTAGTTTCTTCGTGCAATTCTTAGTAAAGAAACTAGTTATTCGTTCCATTTGGAGGTTTCCTTAACCTGCTACTTTTCAATTGGGGGAACTTCTATGAAGTCGGATTGTCATGCCCGTGTCGTTGGAAGAGGTATGCTTGATTTTTTCATGATTTACAAAGTGATTCTAATTATTAGGTACCCCATTTAAAATAACCCATTTAAGTCAGATTTTGAGTTTGTCTCTAAATTCCATGTTTGCAATGCAGTATCGTGTGGCACATATGTTCGTTGTGATGAAGATGTCACAACAGCACACGACTGGGGAGGAAGGGATAGAAGTCGTAGAGAACAGACCCTTTGAAGACAATGCCCTTGGGAAGGGTCGATACACAAATAAAATTTATCGCCTTCAAAGGTATTTGGATTGGCGACGGAAATTAAAGCTTGTTAGTATGAAATTATTGTTATTGAGTTGTGAATTGGCATGTGAAAGCTGTAAATCTGTTTGTGTCAGCCCTTTATTATTTAGTTAGTTACCTAATGTTTCCTTAACATTTGAACTGCTTTATTGCCTTGTCAACTGAGAAAGTTGGAATGTTTTGATTGCAATTCATTGGCTGAGAAGTTATGAATGACTTGAAATTTTAGTAGGGCGCTGATGATCTAATCTTTCATTAGGTGTTTGCACTATGTTTATGCGACTAATAAGCTTATGACTGCTGCATAATATATTGAAAACTAACGTGAGCCTGTTGTAAGGACATGCTATCCTTGTATATGTTTGATAACTTTTAATTTCCATCTCAACACTAAAGATCAGCTACATACGCAAATGTTTTGGTAGACTCCCTTTTTGTCTTTATTTTCAATATAATATATGGAAATAGTTTTTAAATTCTCTTCCTTTGCAATGCTTGTTGCAGCAAAATTCCATCTTGGCTTACTACTTTTGCACCAGCAGATGCTCTCATTATGCAAGAGGAAGCGTGGAATGCATTCCCAATATGCAAATCAGGTTTGTCATGTCTCATGAAAATTTTGTGTAACATGCTCCTCTTATAACTTACATTAATGTGTGTTTTTTTGGCTGTCACTTGCAAATGGATGCTACATTACCCAGTAATGAAGGTAAGAACTTCCCCCATTAATTTCTCATTCAGTAAATAATTTCTCATTCAGTAAATGCTTGTGGGCAAATACTTCTATTGATAATGAAGTGTATGCCTATTGGTTTTGCATTTCTGCAGTGCCCATATTTTCCCAGGTTTCAGTTAAGGATTGAAACTGTTCATAGGCCTGACAACGGGCAGTCAGAAAATGTAAGTCTTTGGAAGTCTCTCTTTTTCTTTGACCAAATTTACTCAGCCTTAGAGCTTTGTCCAGACCCCTGCATTTTCTTTTTGGGTCATAGACTCTAGCAGCTGCATCTCATTTATTCTATGATTTGCATTGGATTCTATGTTTTCTTTCTTGTTGGTTTCTTTGGCCACTCCATAACTATATCTTGATGTTATCAATTGTACGGCTCTCACTTTTAGAATTGAACTAATTGTATAATTTTTTTATTGGCACTGGGTGTCCGAGATCAAAGTGCCGACTAGTTCTATGGGTGCATAAGCCCTCGACAAGGAGTTTCCCACATGTGTATCTCAGGCAGTTCATGGGAATATTCCACCAGTCCGATCACCCCTAGAATTATTTGCACCCAAGCATTTGAACCTTAGACCTGGAGGAAGTATACCACCAAGACCAAGGCCCTAAACACTTGAGCCAACCCAAATAATTGTATATTGTAGGGTTAAATTCTATTTGATAGCTTTTATTTTATTTTATTTTATTTTAGTTTACTTGTTTTTGGAAAGCCTATTCTATTTGGAAAGGGTGGTGAAGAAAATAAACACCATTATTTCACATGTTGCCACTTTTCGGTGAGATCCATGTGAATGTGAACTGTAAATTATTTACTTTATGTTTTTACTAAGACTTATTCAATAATTTACTAAATTTTGGATATTGCAAATATATCTTTAACTTGATTTTTTAGATATGTTTCTTTTGTGTTACTCCCTAGGTAATGGTATAACACTAACTGATAATATTCCAAGTTTACAACAAACATTTCTTTGATACCTATTGTGTATGATTTTCCTTTAAGTCTTTTATCTGGTGTTCATGATAAGACAACTGTGGCTCTAACATTTTATCGAATATAATTCGCATGTTTCCCAGTCTCCCTTTGTTAGCTTTTTGTCGCATTTCTTAATTGTGTAGCTGTAGGTGCATGGCCTGAGTGAAGAACAACTGGCAGCTAGGGAGGTGGAATACATTGATATAGCTTCTTCTGAAGGGAACTATTGGAGTTATCTAGTTGGAAATAACAATATGGACTTCTCAATATTCAAATCAGCAAGAACAGGTCGTGGTCCACTTTTGGAGGGATGGCAGGTTGGAATTTCCCTACCATGTCATTTTCTCTGGTAATATGCATTTTATGGATGCCACTACTCAAGGAACTTCACAGGAATTCCTTCTATTGACTTGTCCTTTCCAAGTGTCATATAGGCCCATCATGCTGTTCAATTCTATCCCTTTTGACAACTTTTGGTGATATGAACCCATGGAAATGGAATCCCTTGAACCCACAATCAATTCAAAAACTCATCCAAGAAAGCCAAAATCAAGCTAATGGAAATGCCCATCATTCGGGGAGTTGTGCAGTTGTTTTCTTGTTGCTTTCTCCTTCAAAGAAACTTACCTCATTTTACACATGGCTCATATTAAAGTGATAAAAAACATAGGAAACATTTTTCGATTTTGTATTTCATTTCTAGATCTCTCAAGAAATTATCTATTCTCAAAATTCAAATATTTCTTAAATTTCACTTCACTAAACTAACATTTTGTTTTGAAAACAAAAACAACTTTGATTGAGTCATTAATCATTTGCAGGATAGATGTGATCCTGTTATGACAACGTACAAATTGGTAACAATTGATGCACCATACTGGGGCTTTGGATATCGACTCGAACAAGCTCTAATAGCGGTAACACCTAGTTGGTTACAATCATTCTTGATATATAAACTTTCAATAAAATTTATTTGGTGAAGACAGACGAGTTAAACATTCTGTTTGTTTGCCAAATTAAATGGCATATTTCATCATGAATAAAGCAGGTATCAGTAAAAGAATTAAATTTCAATCTGATCACAACTTTGATGGGAATCTTGTGTCCGTTAACCAATAACTATCTTTCAGTTAGATCCAGGCATGATATATTTTTGTATGGTCTATTTTTTTTTTTTTTTTTTTTTTTATATCTCAAGAGGAAACAAAAAGGAAAGAAATTTCGTTTAATTTTTTAAGTGCATATGTTACCAAATTTCTGGACATCATGAAAGTAAGCTTTTCTTTCTTTCTAAAAATGGGAAAAACTGATGCGTATGTGGCAGTTTCATGCTTCATTCAGTTTTGCCAATGCCCCAGCCCTAGTAGGATATATGCCTGATGTCTTCTATAGGTCTTAAGTTTGGGAGATACCACCAAGTAAAAAAAAAAAAAAAAAACAGTTTCCTATCATCTGAGAAGGAGGCCATACATCTCTAATTTTCACTTGTCCATGGCCTTCCAGTTCTTAAGGATCCTGCTGGGGCAGGGCTTGACGCAACTCTGCATGTATGGAAAACATAGTTCACATCTCCCTCTTCTCTGTTCTTCCAAGATGATCTATTTGCTTATTAAAAAGGAAGATTATAGATTTAAGGGACTTGATAGAGAGGTTATATAATTTTTCTTGGGAAATAGTTTGCAGGACTAAGATGCCGATTTGAAAAGGGCAGATTTTATTAAGTGAAATACTGCATGAAATTATAAAGAGAGAAATTATGGAAAGATTGAGAGTTTTCTGAATGGACAACGGGAGAAAAGAAGAGTTATACATTGAAAGAGATATGGAAAACCTTAGGCTTTTTACTGACTAGCAGCACGATGTTGGACGAACAACAATTAATTATACTGAAGTTAAGAAGCTGAAGATACCAACAGTTATAATTGCTAGAGTATCATTACCTTTATCTCTTCCTGTATATTCTATTCTTCTTAATTTCCTTATATTTTCAATATATTTATTTTGGTTGAGTATACATTATTATGCCCTAGATTTCTTGTTGCATACAAGATAAACAGGATTTGTTAAAGTTTTCCTTACCGCCAAGGAGTGAAAAACCTTACTGATGATTTTTATGTTTTTGGTAGGGTGAAAAGGCTCTCTTTTTGGAAAGTCATCGTAATTGTTTTAGTTGGATTGATGAATGGTATGGGATGACAGTGCAACAAATATGTGAACTTGAACAACAAAGCCATTCTGCATTAAATGAGGTAAGAAGGTCCTACACTTTGACACTCGGTAGAAATTTTGATAGGATCAATGATTATATGGTTGAATTTGCACATATCCATTTGAGGATTATGCGAGGATGCTTATAACCATTAAGGTTGAGGCCTTTTTCCAGTTGGATATTAAGTTATGATATTTCTTTTCTGCTTTAAGGTGAGGGATTGAAATTGCATGGGATGCTGTAGAATTGAGTTCCATTTATTCTTCCATACCAGTATTTCTTGCTCAATTACATCAAGTCATGCTAAGTTTGATATTATACACGCCCGCGCGCGCGTTTCTGTACATTTACCAAATTTCATTCAAATTATAACCAACGATTCTAAAGATCAAAAGAAAATGTAATCATTATCATTCCTTAATGTTTTAAAATGGCAACAAGAAAATTGAACTCATTTTACTTTCAAGTAATGTGAAATAAGAATCCTTGAGTACTGAATCTTAAATGGTATTCGATCTTGTTCAGAAAAGAGTCCATATAAGATATAAAATTTCGATTACATATTTTATAATTTTCTTTCTGTTGCTTATATAATTCAGTTCCTGCTAACTGGCATCTTGTACTCAAAAGCAGAAACTTGGCAAGCAGATGTTGACGACAAGTACGGGAGACTAGCCCCGGGTAACTTCACTTGATAGTGAACATATTTATGGCAGGAGCTGATCACATAGATGTTGGCAGCATGTGGTTGCAGTTGAGATGCAAAAGCATGATCTAAATCCTGGCAGTGATATATTTGCAGTGCAACTGCTACAACATGCATATCATCTGAAATATAAGTGAATGAATGCTACAAAAGAAGGTTGTATAGCAGCTGACATATTCAATCCCCATATTGTATCTTTTCTGGTGCTGTAGTAATGATTCTTACTTGCTTACACACACATTGAAAAAGTATTCTAATCTTTTACAATGTTTGGACCACTTGAGCCTACAAATTTATTGAAGTGACCTCAATATTATTTGCTGATTTTGGGTGGAAATTAGGTTTGTGCAATTTCTATCTATGTATGATCTCTAATTCTATATACCCAAACTGGATGGTATAATTTGCTGGATTGGTCACTGGTGAGATTAAACGATAGAGTTGAACAAAAAGTACAACTAAATAGAGATATCCCTCTCTTTCTCAATTATTTGATTTGATTTTCTAATTGGGATGAAATTAAAAAAAAAAAAAAAATTGTTTGACAATGTTTTGAGAAAGAATAATTCTACTCATCATCCTACACCACACACCACACTTGATTTTTAAATAAAACTAAAAATCAAGTGTGGTGTGTGGTGTAAGGATGATGAGTAAAAGAACTCAATTAATTTAGTAGGAATAAAACAAAAAAAATTAAAACATGTGTGGTGTGTGGTGTATATTGATGTGTAGCAAAGTCCTTTGAGAAAACTGAATTCACGGTTTAATATTTAATTAAGACATGCAAGTCCCAAATTTTGAACCCTAAACGGATTGAATTTAAAAAATAAATGTAATGCTTAATCAATATACGGTAGAGTATGTATCTGGTTTTACTTTTTTTTTTTTTTTTGGTTCCTTTTCCCCTGATGCAATCTTCTTCTTTTTTTTCAAACATTTTTTAAATTCTTTAAATATTTTTTTAAAAAAATACATAAATTTACTAGTAATTACTTTTTTAAATATTTAAAAAATTAAAATACACTAACAGTTAAGCATTAGCATTAGATTGGCTATCTTATTTTTCAAATTTTGACTAATATGTAACTTTTTCACTTTTAACTAATCATTCAAAACTTGAAGTCTACATTGGATTAGTCATTACACTCTCTATAATAATAAAATATTTTTATTTTTTATTTTTATATTTTTTTTAACTAATTTTTATTTTTTAATTACTTGTTTAATTTTTTTTCATAATCTTCAATAACCTCCAACAATCATATTCATTTTCATTTTCACAATCCAATAATATATAATATAATAATCTCATATGTATATAGATGGTAAAATCTCATATGTAAATAAAAATCTCATATTTATAATATAATAATCTCAAAAAATATTTTTAAACTTTCTATAGTTCTTTTCATATTTGAAAAGAATAATGAATTTACTGTAGCTTATATTTTGGATGAAAACAATTTAGCTAATTCAATGTGGAGTAAATATGAATCATATTTGCTAAATTTGAAAATGAAAAGACATTTGGCTAATCCAATGTCAATGTTGTAAGAATACTATTAGTTTAGCCAAATACCAATAAAGCCAAAAATATAACTTTTTTTTTTTAGCTTAGCCAAATACCAATAAAGCCAAAAATATAACTAATTTTTTTTGTTAAATTTGTTGTATTGGATTAACTAAAGCCACTCAAGTTATAGAGAAATCCTACACCCACCGAGTAAATCTCCCGAGGCTCCCATCCCGACTAACGTGGCTACAGCCACGTGGCTCCTTTAATTACGAAAAAATCGGGGGCAGCTGAAATTAAAAACAAAAATGAAATTAAATTTAAATCTCCCTCCCTCCCATCCATGGCTCCGCTCTCTCCCAAATCATAAACCCTAATAGTAATCTCAGATCATCTCCTCCCTCCCTCCTATTCCCTCTTGAAATGAACAAAATTGATAAGAACGGAAATGAAATATGAAGGAAATTATATTGATAAGTGGGTATAGTTCGAGGCACACCCAACCTCCCTAGATGAACAGTAAATTCCTATAACAATCTTCATGATCTTGTCATCTCACGTTCCACCCTATATTCTAGGGTTGAGCTCAGACTCTGACGAAGTTGGAGTTGAGGTTTCCGAACTCCGACTCTGACAGGAGTAGGAGGAAAGCTTTTACTCCGGCTCTGACTCCGAACGAAATCGGAGTCCAACTCCGATTGGAGTTCGGAGCTCCGAACCATCTATTGGGCTAAATGAATGCCCTTTCGACTTTTGGACTCATTAAAGCCCAAATCCAAACCTGTAAAAAAAATACTGAAATGATAAAAAAAAAACTTAAATGCAATAGTTTAAAAACTAAATAACATGTATAATGTAGCCATAAGTTATAATAGTTTCATTTATAACATAATAACAACATTGACTTAGCCTTGAAAGATAACTACATAAATATTAAATACGGATTTCAGTCAAATCTCAATAGTTCATTGGTCATGCCTGAAATGAAGATAGAAAATTACAATCAATAAACGAAAAAAACCGATAATAAAAAATTGAATACGGTAAAAGTAGAATTTAATTCTTACCAAAAAAGGGAGTTCTCCATAGTCCATAGTCTCTCAACTTCATCCCAACTCTCAAGAGGCATCTGTCTCAAACTCTTAGTCACCGGCAATTATGTTAGGGGTTCACACTTAGGTCTATAAAATCATAAAAATTAGAAGTTAGAAACATTAAAAATAATTAAATAATCATTTAAAAGCATATAAAGTTACCCGATTCAAGCGTATAGCTCTCGGCATCAACGCCAGTGGTATCTAGTCCAATGAACGTTTCACTTAGCTAATTTTGTGTGCAAACGAGGGCCTCCACGGTTGACAATGACAATGAACTCCGATAAGCATCCAACACGCGACCTCCAGTGCTAAACGTCGACTATGAGGCAACCGTAGTGATAGAAATGGCTAGCACATATCGTGCTATAGGGGAAATGACTGGATACTTGGCGGAATTAACCTTCCACCAAGTTAATAACTGAAATACACCACTAAGTGTCTCGATAGCTTCCATAAAATATCGTTCAACCTCAAATATACACTGCATAATATTCCTCGTTGCAATAAGTTGATGATATTGTTGCATAATACGATGGCCTGTAACTCCTACGGATGGGTTAGTATCATCTAAGGAAGCTATCGACCCCGTCAGCGTCGAATGTGAGGAGCTACCAGCTGTGGATCAAGGTTAACAACTATTGTTGTAGTGACTATATAGGTCATCAATATCAATTTTTAGCACTCTATTAAACTCTGCAACCTTCACTGCCCCAAGAATGGAATTTACCCAAAATTCTAGAACGGCCAACTTATATAGGGGTCAAGGATCACAACCACAAATAATAATCTATTTATATTCTCAATATTCCCCCAATATTTATCATATTTGTTCTTCATCCTCGTAGGCATAGCAGATAACAATCCCCTAGAGTTAGCACAACTATTTTGCAAGTGAAAGTGATGCTCCGAGAGCTCGTTGAAGTACAAGTTCTCAGTCGTATATTTGAATCCAGATATCCGCATGGTTATGTCATAAAAAATTTTAAAAATTAAACAAAGTACCTCACACTAGTCCAATCATGTGGGTCCAGTGCACTGAGCCTAGGGCTGAGCACCGACAGTTTCGGAGTCGGAGGGCCCAACCTCCGACTCCGACTCCGACTTTGTCGGAGGTCGAATCCGACCTCCGACTCCGACTCCGACATGTAGAGAATCCGACTCCGATCCGACTCCGACTTGTCGGATCGGAGTCGGATTTTTTGACTTTTTTTTTAAATTTTTTTGAACTTCATATTTGACCCACTTTAAAAAAAAATTGTGGTCTTTCAAATTTCAATTTTCTCAAAATTACAATCCAAACTTATTAAACTTTTGATTATAATAAAAAATACAACTAAATAAAACAAGTAACATACTAACATACATTCAAAAAATAAAAAGAAAGTCATATTTTTACATGTACTCCCATTGTCCATGATTCCATATCCACATCCAACTAATCACTACAATAAACAAAGGCACCGTATACGAAATGAAGATTAAAAAAAAAGCACCGTATAGTTACTATAGTATACTATTATAATTACTATGAATCTATTTTTAATTATATTATATATATGATATATATTATTATATATGAATATTAAAAAAAAAAGGCACCGTATATGAAATGAAGATTCAAAATATAGTATTACTATTTTATATATAATATAGTATTAATATATTATACTATTAGTCTATTACTATATCTTATAGTATAATTACTAATACTATAGTATCATACTATTAGTATGTTAGTGATTTAATATTATATATATTAAATCTCTAATCTCTTATACTTGATATATATATTAATATATATAAATATTAGTAATACACTAATAGTATTAGTATATTAATATTAGTATTAGTTATACTAGTAGTGACATTAGTTATACTAATAGTTATATTAGTATTAGTTATTATTAATACTATATATTATACTAATAGTGATATTAATACTATATATAGTTATAATGATTAGTATAACTACATTAGTTTTAGTTATAGTGATTTAACATAACTATATTAGTATAAGTTATAGTGAATCAGTGATTTAGTGTAGGTATAATACTATAAGTTATAACTATAGTCTATAATAGTATTAGTATAAATATTAGTATTAGTTAAAGTGGATTACTAATAGTATTAGTATTAGACCATAAATCTAATTAATATACTAATGTATATCAGTATTACTAATATATTTATCAAAAGGAATATGTTGAGAATTTATTAAGTCAAAAAATATAATTAATACAAGATATTGTTATATAAAATTTATATGAATAATACTTTAGTTATTATTCATTAGTATTATATGTTATTCTAAATTTATAGATTAGTGTTTATCCATTAGTATTACATGTTGATGTTATTATGCATCTTAGTGTTTATAGTATATTATATATACATTAGTATTACATGTTATTATATTTATACATTAGTAATTTAGTGTTACAACTTACATGTAACATGGTAGTAATATTATAAATTTGTAATAGTATGATATTTACATATAGTCATATACTAAACTATTATTATTTATTAGTCAATTTAGTCTATATATTATAGTATAAATATATTATTTAACTAGTATATTATTGAGTTTAACTAACTATATAAGATATAGTTGTATAAAATTTAAATGATTAATATATAGAAAAACACATATATTTTTTATAAAATATGTATAAAATCGGAGGCGGAGTCGGAGAACCAAGTCGGAGGCGGAGGCGGATTGTCGGAGGCGGATCGGAGCGGAGTCAGAGTCGGTTCTTCAATGACTCCGACTCCGACTTCGACTTCCAATAGGGAAAAAACTCCGACTCCGACTCCGACTTGTCGGAGTCGGAGCGGACTCGGAGCGGAGCCGGAGCGGAGTCGGATTCGGAGTCGGATTGTCGGATTTTTGCTCAGCCCTAACTGAGCCCCTGTCTTGCTGGCTCCAACAAAGTATACCTCAGGCCCCCATTCGCTCGAACGCTTTTTGGTGCTTCTGTGCCACATCCAATATCATGTATGTAGAGTTCCATCAAGTCAGAACGTTCAAGCACAACATACTAGAACATCCAATCTGAAGATTTTCTTCTATTGCCTTAAACTTGACAAGCCTTTGGGGGGAATCCCTCACATATCGCACAATGTTGCGAACTCGAGTAATGGAATCATCAACCTCTTTTAACCCCTCAACAACTATAATGTTGATGATATGAGCACATCATCGAACATGAATAAACTCGTGGACCCAAAAGACATCATCTTTCACTGTCGTGTTCCGCTTAAACCAATCAATTGTTTTTTCATAGCATTGGCATTGTCAACTGTAATACACAACACTTTTCAAATTCCTCAGTCCTTTATACAATTATTCATCTTCGCTCTAATGGATGCACCTTTATGATCTACAATTTCTTTGAAACCAATAATTTTTTTATGCAAAATTCACTCACTGTCAATGTAGTGTGCTATGATACACATGTAGTAGACGTTCTGTATAGACGTTCATGTGTCAGTCGTAAATGATACTCTCTGGCCAATGGTAATAAACATATTTCTCATCTCCACCTTGTCCTTCACATGCCTCTTCATACAATCTCGCATCACCATATATCATGATGGAGTGAGAAATCGTGGCTCAACAAAGTTTAGAAACTTTCGAAAACCTCTTTTGTCGACTATGGTAAAAGGCATCTCATCAGTAATTATCATCTCTGCAAGCATGCCCCTCAACATCTTTTCACTGTATTGAGGGATGACCAATTTCTTAGCCTGTGTACCATCAGTAGCCGTAGAAGTTGCATAACTAAGGTTGGTCTGAGCAGTGGCCGCCAATCCCTTCGTGATCTTATATCGTTGGCAACCATTTAGATGTGTCATTAATACACTAGTGCCATGCTTCTTTGAATGACATCCACAAAGTTGCCCACTATGATGGCATCTTGCTAGCGGGTTTGTAATATCACCAGGAATTTTGGTAAAATGCTCTCATGTTCACGACCTATTTTTAGGAAGCCGTGGTGGTTGATCGTGCTCAATAGGCATCTCCTCATCTTCATTGAATATATCATCATCCTCTATATCTACTGGAAGTGGGAGTCGACTACTAATACAAGATGTAGCTACTTTAGATGTGGCTGCCTTAAATGTAGCTCTAGGGATGGGAGTACCTACCGGTGTAGGAGCTGTAGCATTGGCATTTGCCACATATCCCTTTGTAAAAGATCATCTCTATTGGGTCTAGAATCTATATCACAATCAAAGAAGCTGAAAAAATAGATTAGAAGTAAAAAATTAGTTCAAAAAATAACTAGACTATATTAAAAGGCATCAACTTATTTAAGATAGAGAAAAATCCAAAATCCAATTAATATATACAAATAATTATGATGATCATGTACGTAATCAGATATTCCTTGGAAAAGATCACGCATTTGCATTAATATAATTCATGATACATGTCGTTCCAAGAGGCCACGGGTCATTGAATATGACTTATTTTACAGGTTTTAAAACTAAATGATCAATAGTATATATGCTACTACACACACTGACACACGCATAAACGAATATCCCAATATTTTATAATCTTGCTTTAGCTGAACGAATATCGACTGCAAAATATATATTAATTGCCTTGAAACACAAAAACAAATTAGCATAGAAGATTAATACCATTAAACGTATGACTAATTAATTTGGTTCGATTTCTTAAAATAGAATATGGGATTAAATTATTTTATGAATATTTTTCTGGTAGAGTGTGAACACTATTGTTAAGTGATATATTGCTGCAAGACTCTTGATCATGTCCTTATTGGTAAGAATTCAATGGTTCTCATTAGACATCGTACTAGTTCATCACTTCATCAATTCAATGGTTCACTCAGACCTTTTACAATTGTTGCAAGAAAAATTTTCACAACAAAAACAAAAGCATCACCATCAGCACCACCAGCAACATAGAAACAAAGCAATAAAACACAAATCATCCATAAAATTTCATACACATTTTATTAAACACATTGCATGCATACTGGTTTGCACAGTCCGTTGCCATCAACCATATTCAATTTTTGCTATATTTCCTTAGTACAACACAACTTCACAAGAATCACAACAATTAATCCCAAAATAACTAATTCTAGGCAATCCAACAACATGGAAAAAAAACATAAAATTAAATCAATTTTAGGGCTCAAAATCATAAACTTACCAGAATGGAGGCTGGCTTGAGAAGTGAAGGGGAACGGAGTGTTGCGCACTACGAAGGCTTAAAGTGGAACGATAACAACTGAGAGGGAACGAGATGGCGAGATTCGAGAGGTTCACTGGTTCAAAGAAAAGAAAAAGGAGAAGGAAGAAGGGAAGAGGGGTCCTGCATTTTGAACCCCCCGTGTGATGAAACGATGCCTATCCACATTAAGTGAAACGGTATTGTTTAATTTTTTTTTTTTAAATCCAGATGTAAAACGATATTGTTTTATATCTAAATTTTTTTAAAAAAAAATTAGAATTAAAATCGAAGTTCAGAGCTACTTGGAGCTTCTAATTCCAACTCTGGCTCTTTATTTGGAGGTACTGCAATTCCAGCTCAGTCGGGAGCGGAAGTCAGGCGGAGTAGGAATTTTCAGAAGTTTGCATATCACTACTATATTCGCTCAAAAGGTAACAAACCCCACCAATTAAGTCATTACACATGGAAAGCTATAACAGTATTAAAAAGGGTAAAATAGTAAAAGACAAAAGCTATCTTCTAGAACATTGAAATTAAACGCTATGTTTCTTCCTTCGAACTTGATGTCCCTTCAGTAAACTACTTCAAGGCCCATCCCCAGTACTTCATTCATGGCCCAACCAAGACCCTTTTCTGTTGTGGCCCAAATCGCTTGGTTTCATAACACCTCCATTCCTCCCTCCCGTCCACGATTAGTACTGATTAAAAATTTGATAATTCAATTCTGACTTCACTTCAACTTCAAATCCGACAATCCAAGTTAGAGTCAGAGTTAAAGGTTTTTTTTTCTGAGAAGTCAGAGTCGACTCCGCTCCGAACCAACTTTGACTCAACTCCGGTCTAACTACGACTTTGCCATCCGACTTTAATTCCAACTCCAACTCCAACACCGATAATATATATTTTATAATAATTTTTATAAAATAATTACATATTAGTCATAACAATTTTATATAATTATATTTTATATAATTAGTTAAACTCCATACTATAGTAGCATGAGCTCATTATTATTAAATAATATATTTATATTATAATATATATAAACTAAATTGATTAATAATAGATTTCTATATATAAACATCATACTATTATATAAATATAATAACATGTAATACTAATGTATAAGCACTAAAATGCGTAATAATATGTAATACTAATCAATTAAATTACTAATATATAATAACATGTAATACAAATAGATAAACACTAATGATTAATATATAACTTTATAATAACATGTAATACTAATGTATAATAACTAAAGTATAATAACATGTAACAGTAATATATAATAACTAAAGTATAAAAACATATAATAGTAATGTATAATAACCAATGTTCCAATATATACATCATCCCAATTTCCATCATCATTTCATCATCCTATGATGTGGCATTAGGTAATTGAAAATTATTTATTACATTTTACTTGTAATCCTATCATTTAATGTCATTTCATGAGATGAAGGGAGTTGGGATGATGAATAGATTTTTTCTATAATATATAATCACTAGTAACTAGTATAATAAATTAAATATAAAATATATGTCTAGTACATAATTAAGTTAAATACTAATATAATAATATGGAATACTTTAGTAAAACAATATGTAACTAACTAACTACTAATGTATAAACGTGTAATACTATTATGCTAATATATAATTATTATACTTTAGCTATTAATGAGAATAAGTTAGATACTGGTTATAGTAAAAGTATAATGAGTTAATAACATGTAATTAAATACTATTTATAAAAACTATAGTACAAGTCTATAGACTATAACATGTAATACTATAGTATAATAATATGTAATTTTCAATAATCAATCATATAGTACAAGTATAAATACTAACAATAATAACATTATAGATTTATAGTCTACATTTAATACCAATGTATAATAATACTAGTATAATAATTATATTTAAATTTTAGTCAATATAGTACAAATCAATTTAAATAATAATTTTCATTAATTAATACTAACAATTAAATTGAGTGATGGAAAAAATTTTAAAAATCATAAATAAAATGATAAGTCGATATCATATAATTAGATACTATAGTATAATAAGAAGTTAAAAGTATTATATGAATCTATGATAAATGATAACATAATAACATATAATTAATAATAATAATCAATACTAACAATTATAAAAACTATAAATAAAAAAACTTAGGGTTAAAGCCCTAAACAAAGATTAAAATTAAATTTAGTGTATCCATAAAAATCAAAGAAAACGGCGCCGTTTTCGAACGGCTCCAACACCCCCCGGCGGGGTGCGCCCGGCGCGACCTCAGGCCCTCTCCCAGTCACTCTCCTCTCTCTCTCTCTCTCTCTCTCTCTCTCTCCCTTAGTCCCTCCCTCATAATTTCCATTTTCCTTCGGCTTCCTCTCTCTCTCTCTCTCTCTCTCTCTCTCCCTGCGAGTCTCGATCTCAACCTGCGACAGTCCCCCCCGATCTCACCCTGACCCAGTCCCCCTGACCCTGATCCAGTCCCCCCCGACTCTCGTCTCTCTCTCGCCGAGTCACCGCGTGACCTCACCCTGACCCAGTAACCACCCCCGCAGGCAGCGGTCGACACGGTAAGCCTCACTCTCTTCTCCCTTCGTCTTCTCTCTCTGTGTAAAATGTGAATCTGTGTAATTTTGCGTTGTGATGATATGGTTGTGTAAAATCTGTGTAATGTTGTGATGATATAGTTGTGTAAAATCTGTGTAATTTTGTGTTGATGAGTGTGTAAAATCTGTGTAATTTTGTGATGATGAGTTTGTATAAAATATGTGTAACTAAAATAGGATGGATGTTGCAGACTTGCAGTTGATGAGTTTGAGTTAATATTGGGGCTGTTTTTGTTGGGATGTTTTGAAGGAATAAACTGTGATTATACTTGTTTGGATGGATGTTGCAGTTGATGAGCTTGTGTAAAATCTGTGTAACGAAAATAGAATGAGTTTGGGGCTGTTTTTTTGTTGTTGCACTGAATGATTGGATAAAACTGTGATTATACTGGGGCTGTTTTAATTTGAGTTAATATTGGGGCTGTTTTTGTTGGGATGTTTTGAATGAATAAACTATGATTATACTTGTTTTTGGAGCTGTTTTTGTTTGTGTTGTGGTTTATATTAATATGATGCTAAAGTTGGGACTGTTTTAGTGAACATGTTGGCTGTTTTATTTTCTTTCTGTAATTGATGGTGTGGTTGGGCAGTTAATCTGTGTTCCACAAAGTTGAACATTTTTATAAGTACAAAGTTGAAGTTTTATCACCTTTAGGAATTCAGACTTGACGAAATCACCTCTTTTTGATAAACTAATTTAGTGCATATACAACATAAGTTGTCATATTATTTCCTCAAAGTCCTGCTGATGTCTGTTTTGTGGCTGAAAATCTTGAAAATCATGAAAAGAAAAATTGGATAACTTATCTCACGTTCCTTGGTTGAATTGAAAGGACCATCAACAATGCTTGCATTTGATTTTTGGAGTTTGTAAGATCATTGAACTGTTAGTGGTTGGAGTTTGTTAGTCTTGAACTGTTATATAATTCTTGGAGTTCGGGAACTTCTAAATTTCATGGTATTAATGTTATTCTCTGTGAAATTCATGGAGGATAATGGATATTTAGTGCATGGCAAAATTCATAGTTAGCTCTGTTGTCATTATCATTTTCTGGTTGGCATAGCAAAATATTTTCAAACTAAAATCTTTTCATATTTTTTTAAGCTTAACTTAGAAGTTGGAATGGCAGTGTGGCACTTGGAACATTTAATTTGTTGTAATCTGTTTGTTTTTTGTAACATTTAATTTGGTTGGCACTTAGAAAATGTTGGGTTTCTCTTTTTTTCAAAATTAGAACTTAAAAAATGTTTGCTGTAATCGTTGTAAGAACATATTATTATGATTGATGTGGATGATGGGTGCTGATGATTTTGGATGTGGTTGATAGATGATGGGTGTGGATTTTTATTGTAGACTTGAAGTGATTAGTTGGATGTGGATGATTGATGATGCATTGATGGGAGTGGATGTTTATTGCAGTGATTAGTCATCTTTAATTTTTTTTTTTAAATTTTTTGAAGCATGTTAATAACTTAGTATGTTACTTGTTTTTATTTAGTTTTATTTTTTGCTATGTTTTTAGTAAAAAGTAAATTATTTACTTTAGATTGTGATTTTTGAAAAAAATTAAATTTAAAAGCTCACAGAAAAAAACAAAGTCCAAATCCGACTCCGCTCCGACAAGTCAGAGTCGGAGTGGAGGATGAACATGTCAGAGTCGGAGTCGGAGGATGGCCATACCGACTCTGACTTGGTCGGTGCTCAGCCCTATCCATGACTCCACCCTCTCCCAAATAAAAAACACGTCGACTCCCCAAGGCCTGGAGCGTCACCATTGAGCCACCGTCGCCACCTTCACAACCGTTGCCTCCATCCCTCGAATTCGTGGCTGTAACCTCATATTGAGCCACTGTCACTCCATCCCAAAGCTTGAAACCCAAGCCCCTCCGGCGTCCTCTCCCAAATTTGAAATCCTAAGAGCTCTGCCGCCTCCCATCTGTTGGACTCCCCAAAGCCTGAGGTCAGCCCCCTCACCACTGAGCCTACTATCGCCGCTGGTTGTTACCGTAGTGCATATCTCCATTTACGCCATGGTTTGGGTTCCCTCACGTAAAAACTGAGGTTGTTACTTTATATCTATCTATCATGTAATTTCTTCTTTGTTTTAATTTTTCTTGCATGAATTGTCCCTCGAATTACTCTATGGATTTATGTTTGCTAAGATATGTCTCCTGCTCAATGCGATAGCTAAATCGAGCCTAGAAAATCCAGCTGAAATGCAAAGTAGTTTATGAAATTGTCTGCTGAAATGGCCTTTGGATTATAGTAGTTTATAAAATTATAGAATGTATATAAAGAGGAAAAAAACAGTTTAGTTTTCGAAAATTGGATTAAAATTTAGGAAAGTATTCAACTTGTGCCATTGGAAATTTGGCATTTAGGAAATTGTAGAATGCATTTGAAGAGGAGAAAAACAGTTTAGTTTTATAAAATTGGATTAAAATCTAGGAAAGTATTTAACTTGAAATACATTGGCAATTTGGCATTTAGGAAATTATAGAATGTATTTCAAGTGGAGAAAAACAGTTTAATTTAGGAAAGCATGAATCATACTATTCTGTTTAATATATTTTAGATAACAATCTACAAAAATGATTGAGCTTGGTTCTTATAGTCATAGCACAATACAGACAGAGTGGAGGAAGGGCCATAACACGATTCTTTTTAGCACTTCATTTTTATGGGCCTCTGTCATTAATTTCAATAAAAAATTTTATGGGCCTCTGTCAGCAACCAGACCATATTGATCACGTGTGGCAGACTTTAGCTCAAAAATCATGCATGAAATGACTGAAAATAGCAAACAAATTTAGAATAATAGTGGAAGGGACAGAAACTTAGAAGTATATATGTGATTGATTATTGAATGAATACTCTATTAATCTTGAAAACCCACGTTAAATTTTTAGCTTACATATGTATATGGTTTGGGTTGAACGCATTATGAGTCTGGTCTTCACATAAACTAGTAATTTATAATCTTCTAATCACCTCTGAGGTTGTCAAGAAAACCTTACTCAAGTCAAATCGATGGAATGCTCAAAGCTAGCTAACTGTATAGGGTCTAATTTTTGATAGACATAATATGTAGATCCTATAAACAATATAAATAAAATGCTTAATAAATATTGATATAGGTTTTAGAATTCAGAAAAAAGCTTTAGGGAATCTTTACTGTCGCAAACAAAAAGTTGCAGGTTTAAGTGCCCATATATTGTCCAAACTTGACACCAAACTCTAATTTAGGGTACTTTACAATACGAATTGTGTAGTCAAACTGAAATAATCAATAAAGTATATATGGGGAATTGAATATGTTAGCTGCTATATAATCTTGTAAATGAGTGTTGTAGGAGACTAGAAGTTACACTGCAAACGTATAATGGGGATAATTTAGATAATACTTTGCAGATCAGCTGCAAACAAATGTCTATGTGAGCTCCTGCTATAAATGTCTTCAGAATCAAATGAAGGGTTAATCTTCTACACTTGTAATCAATGCCGGCTTGCCAAGTTTCTGCTCTTAAGCACAAGATGCCAGTCAGCAAGAACTGAATTGTATTAATAAACATAAAGCCGATTATGAAATAGCTAACATAAACTTTATATCTTGTATTCATGCCTTTTTTTTTTCTTTTGACAAAATATTGCTGGGGTGTAATTGCTGGGTTGATAGTTCTGAAAATATCATTGGGGGTGAAAGATTTTTGTAGTTCATATTGACACATTGTTTGAGGCACGTAGTAGCATTAGCAATATCTCATGCTCAAGAAACCAACGTGTGTGTAATCCAAGTTTACTTTAGACAGGGTATATCCATCTTCGCTATTCAGTGTAGCATTAATCTTAGCCATCACCATATCTTCTCTGTTTGTGTTGGCTTGAGAAAAGTGGCAGCCTTACTCTTTGATGTGCTTTGTCACGCATACACCAATGTAAACCATTTGACATTCCCATCGTCTCCCTATTTAGAATTCCTTTTACACACCACATACCCCTTCTGCTTACCAATATAGTAAGACAAAACTTCTTCTACCGATGAAATTGTCATTCCAACCTTAGGTTCTGCAATGGTTTCATCACACTCATTATCTGCATGTACCACCTCATCATACTTATCATCTGCATGTCCTACCTCATCACCCTCATTATTTGCTGGTCCTACCTCACCCTCATTTCTGCATGTCCCATGTCAGAATCCATTGCAAGTCCAACCTTTAAATTATCTAAGAAGATACAACCAGATTCAAATAAAGATTAAAAAAAAATTCTAGGTTTGATATTACAAATTCTGGTTGAGAAGCACTTCACAACGGTCGGGCTGCAAATCCCACAAAAACAGCCCTCCATTCATCTCAAGCCACGTAGGAAAAAACACTCTAAAAGAAATACACTCCACCACAGAGAATCAATTCGTATGTGCTAGCCCGTTTCTCATTTGCACCGTCCTCTAAACTTCTCTTCGTCGCTGCTCTCTGTGCATTGCCTCAGTCCGACGCCGACGCCGACGCCGACGCAAGCATCTCAGTCCGACGCCGACGCTGACTCAACCATCTCAGTCCGACACATCTCTGTTGTCGATCTCCCCCATCTCCATCGATCATCTCCATCTGCTCTCCATCAAAACCTAAACAAACCAAAATCAACCCACAATCAAACCATAATCCATTCAAAATCACAGTGAATACCATCTCAAACCCGCAATCTCAGATCATCAAGTACCGCAATCTTAGATCATGAGACCATCGCAAACCCACAATCTCGGGTTGAGCTTAGGCGAAGGGGTTGCAATTGATTTCCTTCGGGTTGAGCTTCGACCTAGGGGGTGCATTCAAGGTTGCGATTTGGTATGGTGTGAGGGACGAAGGCCTGTGCGAGGGACGAGGGATGAGGGGGGGTGCGGGGGACGAAGGGGGATCCGAGGATTTTTTGTTTGAAATCAATTTTCTGATGTTTGCTGGTTTAGGATAGATATGGTGAAAGGCATACGTGTAACTGTATAAGTGGCAGGTTGTTTTTGTGTGAAAACCAGCCGGACCGGCCCTATGGATTTCTCTGTAGTGTTATCCTATTGTCAACAATAAAACTCATAAGGTTTAGAATGTCAACAATAAAACTAGTAGTATATTATCAATTAAACTAGAACCAAATTATCAATAAAGACTCAAGGCAATCCCATAAGGTTTAGAATGTCAACAATAAAACTGAAACCAAATTAATACATCTGAGAGTAGTCAAAATATCTAATGTATAGAGGAGCATTATTAAACCATGCAATCCTACAAAAAATCAATTTAACTAAATCCCAAAGTAACTATAGCTAGTAGTATATATTAAAAATTACAAAGGAAAGTTGAGATTTGAAATAGCTAACATGGAGCAAAGGGCTTTTTGCAATGAATTTAGCCGAATTGGACCAGCTTTTTCAAGGTCTGACAATTGTGTGCATAGACAGAACCAAGCAATCATAACAACTCATTTAACTTTTTACATGGAAGAATTTTCAGTAATGTTAAAAAATATCATGTTTGCTATGAAATAAACATCATGTTGCAATATGTTTTATTGCAATCATAAAAGGTGTGAATCACTTAAGAAATTGTTAATAAGTCACGAAGTTCAAAGTTGTAAATGAGTTCAATCTTACTATCCTCATGACTCAACCATTTATCCGCATGTTTCCTTTTCAACTGCTCTTAGACTTCAGTTCTAATAGAGCTTAATGAAAGAGAAATCCTACCCACATGGAAGTCAAAAGTTCTCTCCACAGGACAATCCAAATTGATATTCTTAGTGGTCCCCCTTTCTTCCCCTCGAAAATTTTAAATGCAAAAGAAAATTGATTGTTGTCCTAAGAGGAACAGAACAATCCAAATTGATATTCTCAGTGGTCCCTATTTCCCAAACGAATTCCACCGGAAAAAAATCTGGCCCCTCAATGGATACCTATTTTCCTGAATCTTCAACCCAAAAACATAATAGAAGAAAACAAAAAACATGGACCAGATACCCCACTCTTTGGATGAACACAAAACAGAGTTGAAGATCCCATAAACGTAAAAGGTGTGGAACGAAAAGAGGAAAAAGAACAAAGAACATCAAGCATTGAAATATCCTTTGTGCAAAAACTAGTTGCACTGAAATACATTGGAGTTGTAAGCATTGAGATACTGACTGATATAAAAAACAAAACGAAGCAGGTGAAGTTTGAGGACAGTGGGGGAGTGAAAATTTACCGTTCGGATTCCTAGGGAAGCGAGGTCGGATGAAGGGGAGCCAAAAGACAGCGCCGGAAATTGAGGGCTCTGCACGGAGTGGAGGCCGGTGCCGAACGGAGGGAGAGGGAGAGGGATTTTGTCAATATGGGTTTCGGGTTAGGTCATCTGTATGGATGGGAGGGAATTTCTATTTCAGATCGATTTTCCTTTTTTTTTTTTAAATAATTACGTGGCATGCCATGTGGCATGACGCGTCAGTCGGGACTGAACGTCAGGACATAACCTCGGTGACTGTAGAAGAACTCCAAGTTATACTATGAGGTGCAGTAAATCAAAAGCAAAAAAGTCATACTCCCACCAAAGGCGTATTTTGCAAAATAATATCAACGGCAAGGAGCTCTTTTTCCCTCGGAATTTCTCTTTCTTGGCCTGAGCTTCCCTGTTTCTCCCCCCTCTTCTCTCTGTCACGCTAAGCTTCCCTCTTCACCATTTTGTCTCCATTCCTATGTCCAGAAATTTGTGCTTCCGTTTCCTTGCTGGTGGGAGTGTTCTGCTGGTTTCCTCTTCTCTCCATGTGCTTCTTGTTTTTCACACTCACCCCTCGAACACATACACAGCACTGACCATACTTTTTGAGGTTAGACTTCTCAAGGTAAGGGCCATTGCTCTCTCTCTCTCTCTCTCTCTCCAATTGGACCATCCTCTTTGGATGGTATACCAACAATCGCATCTCTCTGGATGTGATCCTTCCACCCTTTTCCTTCTTTTATTCACAATGCCCAACGAAATTCATTCTCTACCTTTTATCTATTTCAGGCTTAAAGTCTTGTACCTTGCTGTCCAGACACTCAGGGAGTCCGGCCATGAACACGTTTTCGACGCCGTCCAACACCCGCTTCAGCTCGCTCAAACCTCCGCCCTCTTGGAGGTATGAATATCTCCACCACTTTTTTTCCAGTCTTCTATGGGTAAATGTTTCCTGGGAAATTATTTCTTAAACCCCCAAATCAGATCGAAGTCTCAGATCTGTTTGATTCTAATTTTTTCTGTGTTTCTTTTTCTAATATTTTATTTTCCTTTGTCTAACAGATTATTCATGGTCTAGTAGGTGAGTAATCTTTTTTTGCTCCGTAATTTAGAAAAATAAAAGGTTTTGCTTTGAACCAGAATTCATAACTGTGTTCCTAATTAATACAAAGGCCTGGTGACATATCCGATATCAATACTGCCACAGATTGGTTCCAGGTTGTATTTGACGTGGGGTATCTTGTGGAGTATCCCTCAGGTCTCAACCAAAGCTATTCTTACGTAATACCCAACTATCAAATTATTGTTCACTTGATTTCTAAATCTTTCTGTGACGAATGGGGCTCATGATTGGCAGACTCAGAGTCACATACTTGTGACCTCCCTGGTGATCAGCTGGTCCATCACTGAGGCAAGTATTACATGATTTTCATTTTTACTTGCTATATACATCAACTGCATTTTCGCTTTGTATTTTGTTCTGTATTTATGTTAGATGAGTGGTTATATGGTAAACAGTGAACACTGCATGCACACCATGTGTACGAAAAAATTACTGAACCTAGCCCTGTGAGTGTGTATTTCTAAATTTGGTCATTTGGATTTCTTTATTAGAGTTTGAAGTAACATCTTGAATCCATGGAGAATCAGTTACAATGATTAAGTTTGAATAGAAGTTAAAAATGCAGTTCCTAGCTTAAGATTGAACATGTGAGATGTCAACTCTATTGTGCTTCAAGGTACTCTTTATATACCAGAATAGAGTAGAGAACTGGGAATTTTATTTTCGATCCTCAAAACGTACTGGAGCCTGATATCAGTTATAATCATGTTGATTTATTTTATCTTGCAGAACATAGGGTGGAAAAGAACTCGTCCAAGAAAAAAAATATAGTTTGGAAAAGAATACGAGAAGTCATTTTTGAGCCAATATTTTGTTACTAACGATTATTTGGTATTCTTTATTTGGGATGAAGGCGGCGCTTGGTTTTGCACCTTCATGGCTTTTGTTCTAATTTTTTTAAAAAGTATTATTATTAAAAAAATAATATTATATTATTATTTTGGCTAATATATGGATAATCCAATGTGGGGTTATAGCTTGAATGGCTTTGGCTTTAGGCAAAACATGTAGTTTTAGCCAAATTTTGACTTTTGCTTTTGCTAGACCATTGCCAATGCTCTAAACTCAAGGAACAGACCAGAGGATAAACTAGTATTTTCTTTATTTTTTGCCGAGCACTTGGCACTTAGGAAGTAATGACATGCCACATCAGTTTAAGTCAAGATATTTCTTTTTATCCCCCCCCCCCCCCCCCAAAAAAAAATCCCTCATTCGCGCAGCCCAGTGCCGCCGTTACTTCCCGTTGACACCAACTTCGCCGCCAGCCATCTTCCCCAGCGCCAGATATCTCTCTCTCCACTTTCAATCTTGTTGGTACACACATGAGTGGCATCAATGGATTGAGTTGGTACCCACTGATTTACTGAGTCGTTGATTGTTTCTAATATTTTGTGTCGGCCTCAGACTAAGGCTCCGTTTGGCTCAGAACGCTCTACTACTATTCATTATTTTATCATTATTTTTCACCTACTTTTTATTACTATTCACTATTATTCAATATTTTATCATTATTATTCATAGAATATCTTAGATCACCTCACCACCCAAAAGCAACCTAAGTATTGTATCTCTCCGATTTTGGATCATTGCATATGTCTCTGCAAATTTGAATATCTACCTCAAATAGAGCATGTTTAAGTGAGAAATTTTGTGCTCTTTCAATAGCTTTGCACCCTTGTTTCTGTTTTATTATGCTGATTTTTTCTGCTATTTATGGATTACTTTCTTGGTTGTAGACTCATCTGGTGTAAGATATCCTAATTCTACATTTTCAGAGCCTCAACCAAGAAAAATTGCTTTAGGTCTAATGGCTGCTAAAACTTGCTTTTAAATTCAAGATTGAAGGAATGGAGAAGTTGAAGTGCACATAGAGCAAAGGATTAATATTGATCAACAAAGATTCTCTGGCTGCTACAGTTCACAGCTATCCTGTGAGTTAAACGTAGCTGTTTTATTATGCTGGTTTTTTCTGCTATTTACGGATTAATTTCTTGGTTGTAGACCCTTCTGGTGGAAGATATCCTAATTCTACATCTTCAGAACCTTTTGAAGAAAAAATTGCTTTAGGTCTAATGGCTGCTAAAACTTGCTTCTAAATTCGTAGGAATGGAGAAATTGAAGTACACATAGAGCAAAAGGATTTTTTTTTTTTTTTGGTAAGTAATGTAATCTTATTAGAAAGTGCAAAGGGGCACAAACCTAGTACACGGGACATAAAATAGAACGATGGAATTATTTTTGTGGTTAAAGGTGGGGTAGGATTTAAACACTAAAGAAGGAATATGCTGGTTATATATGCATGATACCCTAAGCTCGTATATAACTCCTTATACAGTCCAATTCCACTTGGTACACACCGAGCCTGAGGTTTTTATCCATGCTACACATTTACCATTGACATTGTTGACTTATGAAACAAGTATTGTTTTTGGCTGGGATGGGACTGTTTAGAAGTACTGAAATTTGTTAGTTTAGCCTGCTAAATGTTTTAGTTTAGCATGTTCATCTATTCTGAAATGTGCCGAAAGATTTTCCTTACATGTAGGTAAAAAGCCTTCTTGTTATGTGGGTGTTGAATGAGTAAAGCTTCAGACTTTTTGCCATTACCTGTAATATAATTTTTGCAAGTTCCTATGAGTTAGTTCTTTTAGACCATCTTTTTGCAGGATAAATGGAGCCTAGATGGAAAGGAAAGGGCTTCAAGGCTAAAGCTCTTGCAGAGCCCATTTCAAAGATTGTATCCCAACTGCGGTCATCTCTAATTCAATCAGATGCTCACGGATTGCTAGTTGGGTGCAGTGTACTAATAGCAGCAGAAGCAGAACAAATTGATCTTCTCGATCGTGCATGCTTTGGTAACCACAATACTACAGCTGAAAAGGACAAGGAGTGGTTTCAGCTGGGTTTGGAAGAAGCTTTTTACCTATGCTATTCATTGAAATGCCTCACAATTGTGAGTGACGATCATTGTCCAAAGAATGATGTAGAGCTATGGCAGTGCATGATATCAAAAAAATCGGCTTTCCCTGATTTCTACAAGGCTTATGCGCATCTTCGAATGAAAAATTGGGTCGTTAAGTCCGGTTCCACTTACGGTGTGGACTTTGTCGCCTATCGGCACCATCCCTCTCTGGTCCATTCTGAATATGCTGTGCTTGTTTTGTCCGAAGGAGAGGATGAGGTAAATGGCCGATTGAGGTTGTGGTCTGATCTTCATTGCACAACTCGACTTAGCGGAAGCGTTGTGAAGACGCTTTTAGTTCTGAAGATCAATAAAAATGGCAATGGTGCTGCCTCTTCATCATCTTTGGAGAAATACACCGTCATAGAGCGCACAATCACAAGGTGGCGTCCTGAACAATGCCGTGAAAATCCTATGATAGACGAAAAGATTACCAAGTGAGTACAGACATAACACGCAACCTGACATAAAAATTTCATACTTTCAACTTATAAAATGGATCTACAGCCTACTTCTTTTACCAAGGGCTCTAATGACTAAATACGTTGATGCAGGCAACGAGAAGCTCTTGGAAAAGCAGCAACTTTGAAGACGAAATTTATCACAAAACAGGATGTAAAATTGAAGAAGGGCGTAGTTGGAATCGCAAGCAGTCTTATTGTAGTTAGTGTTAGTCTTACTTTAGTTCTTATTTCCATTATGGTAAGTCGTCGGTTTTGTTTAAATTAAGTATTCTTGAGTTAGTATTTATTGGATTTATGAGTTGGTGTTTACCATTTACAAGAAAGTGGAGCTATCATACCCCGTAGTCCGCAGCTGCCATTCTTCGTTGTAAGCTTTGGATTGAAAGAGATGGCCAAGCATTCCAGAAAGTGAATTACCTTTCTCTTGACTCGCCGGGTTGTTAAGAGGATGTATGCCATTGGTGTAAGGATAACACAATATGCCAAAAGGAAAAACACTTCCGACTATAAAAAATAAATAAATAAAAATAAAAAAAATGTTTTTTATATAACAAATCAATGCTTCAATTAACGTATTAATCATCTGTAACATGCTTTTTTATTCACCAATCTGATTGATTTTTCTTGTATTTTGATGTGGGAAATCGTGGGCTTGAGTTGTGGAGGCCTTAGAGGCAGAGTTGTATGTACGTATATGCAGCAAGCAGCATCTGAATTATGAGGAGATGTGAGTTTTGCTAGATGACAAAATATAGAGAAATACTCAGTTATAAGAAGATTATATAAAAATAATCTAACAAATTAATGTGATTTGATATGATTCGTCAGATTATAAAGTTATTTTTATTATAAAATAGATCTGATGGATTACATGAAATCACGTCAGTTTGTGAGATTATTTTTGTGTAATTTCTTTGTAGTAAAACCATAATCTAGGAACATGTTAATGGATTTTATAAAGGGTGGAGCACAAGACTACGAAAATCAATTTTCATGTGATCTTGTCCTTGTCCGTCCGTCGGGGAAATTTGTTCCCCCACCCGGACATCATTTACAAAAGCTTGCTATTGCTACTTACCAAACACGTTGTTGATGTGAAAACCTGTCATTATGATTTGCATAAAAAAAGATATTTATATTTTAAATCTTTGTGTAATTATTTTAGGTCACACAATAAGAAATACACAAAATCGGCTTTTGGAGTAATTATTCTAAATTAATTACACAGAATTAGGTGGTTTTGAGCATTATACTCCACTCTACATCCTATTTTAAAAGAGGAATAAATACCAATTGAGACAAACTAAGCTCATTTTCCATTATCAACCAGCTAGCACCACCCCAAAATCACTAGGAAAATAATAAGTGTGTTTAGTGATTTGATGTTGATATTTTGCACTGAAGAGCCAATTTGGAACTGTTTTTCTAGCTGACAAAATGTACACAAAAACATATATATACATTACAATGTCAATCAAATCCTACCCATCCCCAATAACACTAGTAACATCTTTTTTGTCCCTTTTAAAAGTGATAAGATTGATAAACTCATGAAAAAGACCTTAAAATCAAGCATATACAACCAAACTTTAAGTAATACAAATGATCAGTTCACCTGTCCAAGACAAACCAGCCCTTAAAAGTTAAATGAATACCCAAATCTCCATATTACATCATTCTTGAAATAGTAAGCTTCATAAGTATTAGTTGTTCCTCCCCCATCATATAGTTAAAGCTGGATCCTACTAGGTCGTGCCTTGGTCATCCTTGCCTCACCGAAGGGTTCGTCGTTGTCCATCCGGCGGTTGTTCCTAAATGCGGCGTAGCCAATCACATAAAAGATTACCAGGATGATTAACACAACAATGTTAATCACGGAAACCTTCCTCCAACTCTTCTTGAGGCTAGCAAGAACACCAGCTTTGCAGGAGTCACAGGAATAGCAAAGTTGGTCTTGTTCATTGCTCCACTTGGAGCAGTCAAGGTTGCTTCCCACCAGGCCTCCTCCAAGGTTCCAGAATGTCTCGTTTGCATAGACATAGCCACATTCTGTGGGGGGCTTGCAGCAACCAGACTGTAACAAAACCATGCAAACGGTACATTAAATGTAGAATCACCGCTTGTGACAGGCCGAGTCCATGTCATCGAGCACACTTATCAAGAGGGAGTATAGCCCCCACACATGATATAAAGCGAGTCTTACAGTATTATTTGATTATCTCTTTATCTTAAATCCGATAATTCGAATAAAAATTCCTAAAGATGTTGATCATATAGAAAAATAAAACATAAAAGAAAAACATATTCCCCTTAAAAAGTGTCTCTCTCGAATCCAGTTAAAGAGGATAAAACATGGTCCACTTAAAAAAAAAGTAAAGCCATACCAACCCCAACCCAAAACCTACAAAGAGTAGCTAAGGAGAACATTCTTTCTGAAAAATTTGGGGATGGAAAGAGGAATATATATTTTTTTTCTTTCCCTGCCTTTTGGCTAAAAGATAAAGAGTACTGAGGAAAGGGACAGCCTCTCTGGGTCATGCATGTCTATATCTTTGCTTATCTTAAACATGACAAATAATCCTACTTTTTTTACAATTTTTAAATCTTAAGGCCGATACTCAAAATCATTTTATCTTATCTCATCTCATCATTACAAGTTTTCTAAACTCCCACACAAAATATAATAAATAATTCATTTTTTTCAAATCTTAAAATAAAAATTATATTAAAAAAATTATATTCTAATAATATTTTATTAATTTTCAATAAAATATCTTATCTCATATTAACTAAACTGCGTAACTGCTAAGTTATAGACAGCAAGCAAAACCAAAAGATATCGAAAATCATGTCGTTTCAACACGTTCCCATAATGACATAATGGATCTCGTAGATGTTGGGTTCTCATTCATTTGAAAAACAGTATTATGAGGCCTCCTTGATTGAGGGCTGAGTTCAAGTCAAATCCCCCCCCCCCCCCCCCCCCCCCCCCCCGCACATGCCCTTTGCGTTTCTAACGGAGATCTACAACTCAAACCAGATCTAATCTTCTGTCTTCCTTTTTTTCCCTTTGACTTTAAACCTTAAAAAACCTAATATCTTTCTTCCAAGATATCATTACTGAAATGGCAGAAGAGGAACAAGAAAAGAAAAGAAAAAGGGAAACTCCCTTTACTCACAGCTCCAAAAACTAAACCCAAATAAAGACTGTATATAAATTAAGGTCCCTAATCAATGATATTTCTATATGATCTGCCAAAAGACCCATAACTTTAAAATTTTCTGTGCTAGACTTGAGATATATTAACTAAGAAAAAAAACTCTTTTCCGGGTATTACCAGAACGAAGATGAGAGAGAGAGAGAGAGAGAAAAAAAAAAAGAGCAAAAAACGAGAGAGATTTCTTGCTTACAGTTTACTCACAGCTCCAGAAATTGAACCCAAATAAGGCTACAAATTAAGCTCCCTAATCAATGATATTTCTATATCTGCTAAAGACCCATAACTTTGGAATTTTCTGTGTTAGACTTGAGATATATGAACTAGGAAAAGAAACTCTTTTCCGGGTATTACCAGAACGAAGATGAAAGAAGAAAAAATAACAGCAGAAAACGAGATAGACCTTTTACTTACAGTTTGCTCTCACAGCTCAGAAATTAAACCCAAATAAAGGCTGCATATTAAGCTCCCTAATCAATGATATTTCTATGCTGAAGACCCAAAACTTTGCAAGCCAACCACATAGAATTTTCTGAATCAGACGTTAGATATATGAACCAAGAAAAGAAACTCTTTCTGGGTGTTTCCAGATTAACGAATAAAGATGAGAAAAAAACAAAAGCTTACCTCTATGGGGTTGAGCTTTCTGAGATAAAACATATCGGCAGTTTCAGGCACACCTCCAAAAGTCCTCCCCATCTTGCCACAAGCCTTAGAGTCCCTAATGCAGGAGCTGATCTTAGACCAGTAGCTTTCATCCGCAACGCGATCCTTGAGCCAACCCGAGTAGTCCTGCAGATAATACTCGGAGTAAGCCCTGTACAGCACGTGACGGCCGGACCCTTTGTCCGTGACCGCGTAGGCGAAGATGATGAACCCTATCAACGCGGCGATGATGAAGAACATGACGAAGAGGTAGAGGCGCATGAGGAAAGTGTTGCGGTAACAGGCGCCAGCGAAACCTGCGAGGGAGATGGTCATTATGGAGACCCCAATGACTATGAGGGGCCATTGCAGGAACTTGAGGCAGTCAGTGTTGTTGGCCCTGGTGCTCAGCCATATTCCTCCTCCTAGGATTGGGATCGAGAGGAGGAAGGTCGAGAAGTTTAGCAACCCTATCAAATGGTTACTGTTTCTCATCTTTGATTCTCTCTCAATCTTCTGTTATCTCTCTTTCTTTTCTCTGATCTTGATCTTTCTCTTCTTCTACTTGCAGTCCTCGAAGACTAACATGTTAGAGCAATGACATTAAATATGCAGTGCAGCTGTCCATTTTTTACATGGTGTTTGAGTGTGGGGTAATGCCTAATTAGCTTTTGCCTAACAAAAATATAAAAAATAAAACTAACTTTTTTATATAATTTTTAATAAATGTAAAATAAATTAAGAGAAAAGATAATGATAATATTTTATGAATGAGAAAAGATATAGATATGGGTTATGTAAATATGATGCACTCTTTTTAAAAAATAAAGTCTATTATTAAAAAATTATTATTATTATTTTTATATGGGTTATATATTTATTTATTATTTAAAAGAAATGCAATACTTACCTACTATATGATTATAAATATTATTTTTTAATTTATTTTATTGAAGGGTTGTGTAAAATTGGAAAATAATTATGATGGTATATTTTTCTTTGCTTAAAATGAGGGGTATGGCTTACTGTTTGGGCCTCGGGGTTTGTTCTTTTTATTAGATGTAGGTGGGAATGATAATTGAATGAAAGGATGTTTAATAAAGAGGAGTGGGAGTACACTTTAATGGAGAATCTATTAGAGATGTCTGCCCATGTGAGCCCATAACGTTCGTGTATTAGACTAGATTGGAGTAGATTCCAAGATATTTATTTCCTTTGACTTCATTTGAGTATATCTATTAAAGCATGTTTTCAAGATCAGGTTACGTTTATACGTTAAGTTGAGTTGAATTGAATTGATAAAATATTATTATAATATTATTTTTTAATATTATTATTATTTTAAGATTTAAAAAAGTTAAATTATTTATAATATTTTATATTAAAATTTAAAAAAATTATAATGATAATTTGAGATGAGTTGAGGTGAGTTAAATAATCAAACGAAGTCAGTTATGATTCGGTAAAAAAAAATATAGATTGAGTTATGATGTTTACAAACATAAAAAAAAAAAGTACACATAAATAAATTTATAAATTGATATAGTTTTACGTGATTCGTTAAATCTATTCTAGAATAAAAGTAACTCTATAATCTGACGTGTTGCATCAAAACACATCAATTTGTAAATTTATTTTTGTATAATTTTTTTGTGATTAAAATATTTTTCTTACAAATTACAATGTGATGCATAAATATATGACTTTATTGTAGAAATAATGTTCTTCATTCTATTTTTTATCATTCTAAGTTACAAGTGCCGATATAACACAGCTCGAGTGGTTGTTATTTAAGTGGTAAATATACACACCTCTTAAATATGTTATATCAATAGATGTGATTGAAGATTACAAAAAGTAACATTTATTTTATCGATAGAATGGAAAATAACGTTATCCATAATAAATTATCGATTTGGAATTCTTAGCTACATCCTTATCCATTTATCCGTCGTGATCCGATGGTTATGCATGCTTTTCAACAGACTCGTTGGCCCTATTGTAATCACACATATTACTTGAGCCACAAGTCGGAACATGAATGATTAAAAATTTAAAGCAAAAAATGGAATCAGTGGCACAAGACGTACATAAAATTTAAGTGATTCAATAACATATATGTCTATATGCTATATCTATAGATTTTATCTCAAATGATAATCAAAGATATAGCATGATGCATGGCAGTACAAAAGATTAATACATTATTAAAATAAATTCTTATTGAATCGGATCACATCAACCGGAAGGTCACAAACAGAATATCCTACACAAAGAAACCCATGATCATGGTATTATTATCTTTCATTAACTTGAAATCCAATCTTGATTCAGTTGATGAATAAACGTACAAACAATGTTATGATTTAAAAAATAAAAATAAAAACTAGAATTCCAATCAGATTAGATGTAGAGTGGTAGAAAAATATTATCACATTTTGGGACTAATGAGTGTTTTTTCATATAAATTTTTTTTAATAAAAAAATAATATTTACAATTTTAGAATGTGTAAGTTGCTACTTCCTTTCTCATTGGAAAGCTAAACTAGCTAATAAAAGGGTTGTGGTTTGCTTCGGCCTAGTACACCAACCAAGCAATACGATTGAGAAGTGTTAAGAATATTTGTGAATAGTATGAGTAAAGATTGGAGTGGATTTGTGGGTCCCATTGAAAATATTTTGAGTTGTTTGAATGTATGAAATATGTTGAGTTGTTGACTTTTAGGGCTCGTTTGTTTTCAAGAAACATCTCATCTCATCTCACTTCATCATTACAACTTTCTCAAATCCCCACACAAAATAAAATAAACAATTCAACTTTTTCAAATCCCAAAACAAAAATAATATTAAAAAATATATTCTAACAATATTTTATTTAACTTTTTAATTTTAATCTCATCTCATCTCATCTCATCTCTGAAAACAAACGAGCCCTTGAAAAATGTGTAGGTCCCATTAATGATTGATTTTTTTTTTAATGATGATGAAATGATGATTTTATTTATATATAATAGTGATAAATATTTTAGTGATTTTATTTATTTTTTTATATATAATAGTGATAAATATTTTAGTGATTTTTTTTTCTTTCCTCACTTTCTCTCTCTCCTTTGGCCCAATTCTCCTTCAGCCCAACCCGGCCCCGTCGTGCACCGCCCAGCCTCACCGCCACCACCAGCGACTCCCCCTCAAGCCGGCAACCAAGCCAGCCACCACCGATCTCCCCCACGCGCAACTCTCTCTCCGTTGTCCACTTGTGCCGTCGTACGCGATCATCCAGGCCACCGCACCTCAACCACCTCTTGCAGATCCAGCCACTATGAACCTCCCTCTCCCTCTCCGTCGCACACTGGCATTCGCACGCAAGCAGTGAACTCTCAGCTCATAGTGCAACTGGCAAGAGACTTTGTTCAAACTACTTCAAATGTGTTTGGCATGTGAAGTCTTTTCATTCGTACGAAAATATTTAAAAAGTGTTGAGAAGTATTCGTTATCCAAACCAGAGACTCTAGAAAACTCAAGGAAGCATATGTTGTTGTAGAAGGTAAAGATAAGAGGTTGAGGGTAACTTCTCCATATTCGTTAATCATCGTTAGTCCTTAAATTCATAAGATCTCGTTTGGATATAAGAAATATTTCATCTTAATTTATCTAATTTTATCATTATTATTTTTTTAAATTATAAAATAATAATAATATTAAAAATTAATATTTAAATAATATTTTACTCAACCTTAAATTTCATTCGCAAATCTAATCGTTTAAATCGCATCTAAAAGTTCAAAAAGGTAGACTACATGTCGAGAAATTCGAGGAGAACTTTAGCTTTATTGAATTGTGACGCTGCAAACGTACGTGTCTCGAGAATCAGATTCCACTCCACTTCGAAATGCAGCATCCAACAAAATGGGGTCACCGCCAACTTTACTAGAAATTTCAGCTCTCCCACGTACTGACGTGCGCATGTAAATGAACAGAAGCTACTTCTAATTATTTTCACAAAATTCATTTCGACTCGATTTCATTATAAAATAATTAATTTATAAATATCAAATCATGATTAGTTATTATACGATAAAAGTTACAAGAAATCTGACTTGACTCATATAAATTTGTATAAATCCTAATAATTTCATATTTAATATAATTATAGTGTTATTTTTAACATTAATTACAATAAGAATATATTAAAATTTTAAAAAGGTAAGACAATCTAAAATGTAAATAATTTATTTTGATAAAACTAAATAGTTTATAAGAAAATTTGAATTTAATTAAAAAATATATGAGTTATTGGCAGATATAAAATAAAACTTATACTCCCCTACTCTGATATTTGCATATATTTGGTTAACAAAATAGACGAACATGATAAACAAAAGACTAAATATAAAATTGGTAATTGTGGTTTTGATGCTGTCCTTTTTAGCGAAACTTTCCATTCCCCTGGGATATAAGAACCAAGAAATGAAAAGAAAAATGAACATAAATTTAAAAAAAAAAAAATTACATTTATCCAAAAAATCATGACCTTCAAGAAATACCAAAACAATTTAGTTTTATTTCTCTTTTTCAAAATAAGGATAAGTTGGTGCGTGACCATCCTGCAATATTAGGGTTGCTACCCAACCTATACAGCCAAATAGTTGACCCTCTTGGCACCCTCTCCCAATTAGGTAGGGGCCACTTTTTCATCCCCGCTATATGCAGGCAGGTGGCCTCACCCAACCGGACAAGTTGAAGGATTGGCCCATGCTCATTCAACCACCCATGGGCAAACATCGATGACCGACCGTCCGGCCACCCGGATCAATTTGATTGTTTTTACAATTATATATAAGGAATAAAAGATTCCACCAAGAATATATTTCAACTATAAGTCATCGAACTTTGCTTCTCTCATTGATATTTCTCCCTTTATCCCGCCCTCTCTCTCCAATTCCCTTATCTCCTTATTCATTTTTTTTTCTCTTTTCTTTCCAACTTTCTCCCCAACATTTTATTTATTTTTCCTTTTTTGGTCATTAGCTAATAGATTAGCCATTGCAACCCTTGCCCCACCACATAACTCCTCTCGCCTGTTCTGCACACCCTTGCTTGTTCACATTAGAGTGTGAGGCTCACATGCCACCTTTTTATGGTATAGATCAAACCTTTTTCGACTTCTGACCACCTCCTCATCCACTGTATTAGTAAATTGTCCTATTTCTATGCTTTTCTATAGTTGTGATTGTTTTAATGTTCATTTTTTATGAAGTTTTTATAGCTCAGATCTATTGCCACCCACCACCGCCCGCCATAAACACACTATTCTGACAGCCTCATGTTGTCCAAATCCACCACTTTCACCAACCATATCCCATTTTGATTGGTGCTTTCGTTCCACACGTGCCGTAAAGTTCTTTTGTATTTCAAGTCTTGTTTTTCTAGGGTTTCATGCTTTTCCTTCTGACAATGTGAATTTGGTGATCAACTAGAGGTGCTACCTGCATGGATTGGGGTAAGGGGGGACAATTTGGGTCCCCATACCCCAACATCACCCCAGTGGGCAAGTGTCCTTGTCTAAACGTCGAGGGGCGGATTGGCCTCTCCGATTGTCCACCCCACCTCGTCCACAAGCCACCCATAGCAAAAAACAATCGGAAAACATCAATAAAATCCAAAACAATAAATTAAAAAAAAAAACAACAAATCCACATACATCCACAACAAATCGAAAAACAAAAAAAAAAAAATCTAAAACAACCTAAAGAACAACATATCTAAGAAAAGAACCAAGGCCACAAATGGTCGCGGGTCAAATAGACTCACAACCACTCATGGCCACAGTTCCCTTTTCAAACCCACGACCCTTCATGCTTCAAGAAGGAAGAAAAGTAAAACTAGAGGAGAAGCAAAGGATGTGGAGGAGAAAATGGGGAAGAGAAGGAGAAGAGGACGGGGGCGCCGGTGTGCCAGTGAGAGGGAAGGAGAGAAAGATAATGACCGGGGGGTTGGTTTAGGTTTTAAGTTAAACAATCCTGGAACGACATCGTTTACATTGTTTTATTTTTTTATAGAAAAATAAAACCTAAGATAAAACGACATTATTTTAAACGATGCCATTTTATTAAAGAATGTTTTTAATATATATGTGTGTGTAAATATATATATATACATATAAATATATAAGGGTTGGGTTAGGTGGATGAGTTAAACCCCAAGCGGGCTTGGGACTCCCAGCCAAGCCAGGCAGATGTCGAAAGGGATGGGGCGGGGTGGTAGGTGGCAGTGCCTTGCTGCCCAACCCTATGTTCAATTGCATCAATTTTAATTAGAATTTTAAAGAGTTCACCTCATGGCAATCCAATCGAGAAGACATTAAAAATCACCCAAGTGGTGACTTCTTCTTGACTTTGTGTCAAGAAAGATGAGATCGACTTTGTACAGCCATTTTCCGTTTGTTTTGTTTTGTTTTTTTTTTTTTAATTATTTCTAACTTTGTATCAAACTATTTGGAGGCATTTGTTTAGGTCTCGCACTCCTACGGTTTTGTACTATTTTTAAAATTAATGTTTATTCTGCTCATAAAAAAATAGGTAATAAAAAAGCTAATTTATCTTTAAGGTAAAAAAGAGAGATGGGCAAGTATGGCTATAAACGATCATGGAGGCCAATCTTTTGCTTGCATCATGGTGACAGTCATTCTGCCTTCGTCTAGAGGCCAATCTTCTGAACTCTGGTACTTGTTTCCTTGTTTAGCGCACACAAGCTTTACAAAAAAGTGGTTAGGATAAGGCAAACTAATCAAACCGACCATTATCCAGAGGCAACATTGCTTAGGAAACTTACCAAAAAAGGTTGTCGGTGGTACATGACAGTCTTCCATACATTATGGTCAAAAGTAATTGACATTTCGACGTTGACATCGGAGGATTTATTTGGATAATAAAATGAGATATGGTGAAATAATTTTAATAAATTAAATAAAATATTATTTTTTAATAATATTATTATTTTAAGATTTAAAAAAATTAAATTATTTATTATATTTAGTATAAAAATTTAAAAAAATTATAATAATGAAATGAAACTATATGTATATCCAATCTGAGCCTAAATGTCATTTTTTATTTAATCAAACGAATTTTCATCTTAAAAAATTACTTTAAGGAAAAAAAATATGTCTCCCAAAATCACCACCAAAGCAATCAATCTTGAAGTCCAATATTCAAACTACTAAAAAAATTACAATCTATCCCATGTAAAAAGAAAAGGCCATATAAATATCCTTCCTAAAAAAAAAATAATTCAAAAAAATAAAAAGATATTTTATATTTCTTGACAATCAGACCTTATGTGGATAATGAGTTAATTTCAACTCATCTCATCTTATTGAAGTGGTTGAATATTTTTATCTTTTTCTCATTCTCTACAACTAACTTAAGTATCGGAAGTACAACGGCCTCTAAGCTTCCTATTTTATGTCTCAACAGGAGGAACAGGTCTCGATCTCAACAACGTGGAATTGTCTAGACCGCGAAACACGACATCAACATATCTCGTCCTAATACACTAACTAGGCAATACCTTGACCTCAGACCTTACCAGAGACAAGCTGTCACAAACTTTAGAGAACTGGAGGAAGAAATGTTGTTGTAGAAGGTGAAGATAAGAAGGCTAGGGGTAACTTCTCCTTCTTCCTTAGGTTATTTGTCGTTGGTCTTTAATTTCGTAAGGCCTATTTGGATATAAAATATATTTCATCACATTTCACATTTCACATTTTATCTCATTTTATGATTACAATCTTTTTAAATTTTCACTTAAAATATAATAAGGAATTTAATATTTTCAAATTTTAAAATATTAATAATATTAAAAAATAATATTATAATAATATTTCTGATCACAAGTTCATTTTTATCTGAAATTGATCTGATCACAAGTTCATTTTTATCTGAAATTGATCTGATCACAAGTTCAAAAGGTGAAGGACTGTGTCCAGAAATTCGAGGAAAACTTTAGCTTTATTAAATTGCGACGCTGCAAACGTACGTGTCTCAAGAATCAGATTCCACTCCACGTCGAAATTTTTGCGCCATCCAACAAAATGGGGTCACCGACAACTTTACCAGAAATTTCGGTTCTCCCACGTGCACATCTAAATGAACAGAAGCCACTTCTTATTATTTTCACAAAATTCATTTCGACTCGATTTCGTTATAAAATAATTAATTTATAAATATCAAATCATGATTAGTTATTATACGATAAAACTTACAAGAAATCTGACTTGACTCATATAAATTCGTATAAATCCTATTAATTTCATATTTAATATAATTATAGTGTTATTTTTAACATTAATTACAATAAGAATATATTAAAATTTTAAAAAGATAAGAAAATCTAAAATGTAAATAATGTATTTTGTTAAAACTAAATATATAAGCAAATTTGAATTTGCTTAAAAAATAAATGAGTTATTGGTAGATATAAAATAAATCTAGGTACGTTTGGATCTCAAATTCATCTTAACTCATCTTATTTAATCATTACAACTTTTCTAAATTTTAATACAAAATATAATAAATAATTTAACTTTTTGAAATCTCAAAATAATAATAATAATAATAATAAATATTCTAATAATATTTTATTCAATTTTCTATTTTCATCTTAATTTAACTCAACTTAGTTCAACATTCAAACGCAACTATACTCCCTTACTTTGATATTTGCATAGATTTGGATAACAAAATAGACGAACATAATAAACAAAGGACTAAATATAAAATTAGTAATTGTGGTTTTGATGATGTCCTTTTTAGCGAAACTTTCCATTCCCCTCAGTTATAAGAACCAAGAAATGTAAAGAAAAATGAATAGAAATTAAAAAAATTACATTTATCCAAAAAATCTTGACCTTCAAGAAATACCAAAACAATTTAGTTTTATTTTTTTTTTCCAAAACAAGGATAAGTTGGTGCGTGACCACCCTGCAATATTAGGGTTGCTACCCACCCTATACAGGCATATAGCTGACCCTCCCGACCCCCTCTTCCAATTGGTTAGGGGTCACTTTTTCATCCCTACTATATGCAGATAGGTGGCCTCACCTAGCCGAACGAGCGAGAGGATTGGACCATGCCCATTCGACTAGCCATGGGCAAACATCAGTGATCAACCGTTCGGCCACTTGAACCAACCAACAAAGAATAACAACAAAAACTATACAAACTTTAGAGTTTCGAGTTACTTACAATGGAAATGACGATGGAATCTCATAAAGACAATGGTGGCGACTACGAGGGGATTACAACGATGGCGAAATGGGAGACAAAAGATAGAGTGAGATAGAGAGGAGAGACATAGACTAAAAGTGTCAAGTCAAGAGAGATGGAGAGGCGAGAGGGTTTTCAGGAAAAGAAGGGAGGCTGCCAAAAGTTGGGGTCTTTTACCTTAAACAAAATGTGGTTGTTTTAGGGAGTTAAAAAACTCTCCAAACGATGACATTTCGTTTAATTGCTTTTAAAATATATGTAATGTAATATATATTTATATATTATATATATAACACAGGCAGGCGTGCAGGGGTAGCGCCCCACCTAGCACCCACACCTGCTTTTTCTTTAAGGGATGGTGCCAACCTGTCCGCTCGCTCCATGCGGGGCCTAGTTGGGTGTGTTAGGCAAGCCAAGCACAGGTGCCTAGCCCTACCCTTATGTAATATAATGATCCTAAAAGTGAAGGGTCTAATATTTCCTATCAAGAGAGGAGATACCCATTTGCACACTTTTGAGCCATTAAGTGATATGTACTGAATTGTTGTTGATGCTTATGAGACATTTTTCATGCTTTACTATTAAAATTCTATTGGATGGATCAATTTGATTGTTTTTACAATTATAAGGAATAAAAGATTCCACCAAGAAGATATTTCAACGATAAGTCATCGATCTTTGCTTCTCTCGTTGATGCTTCTCCCTTTATCTCGCCCTCTCTCTCCAGACTCAAATTCCCTTGTCTCCTTATCTGCTTCTTCTCTCTTTTCTTTCCAACTTTCTTCCCAACATTTTATTTATTTTTCTTTTTTCGGTTATTGACTCATTAGCAACTAGATCAGCCATTGCAACCCTTGCCCCACTATAAAACTCCTCTTGCCCGTTCTACTCATCCTTGCTTGTTCACACTAGAGTGTGAGGCTCACATGCCACCTTTTTATGGTGTAGATCCAACTTTTTTTTTTTACTTCTGACCACCTCCTCATCCACTGTATTAGTAAATATGTTCTATTTATATGTTTTCCTTTGATTGTGACTTTTTTTAATGTTCGTTTTTTATGAAGTTTTTAGAGCTCAGATCTATTGCCACCCACCACCGCCCACCATAAACACCACTTTGACAGTCTCTTGTTGTCCAAATCCACCACCTCCACCAACCATATCCCATATATTTTTACTAATGGTGCTTCCGTTCCACACAAGCCGTAAAGTTCTTTTGCATTTTGGGTCCTGTTTTTCTAGGGCTTCATGCTTTTCCTTCTGACAATGTAGATTTGGTGTTCAACTAGGGGTGCCACACGCATGGATCGAGGGAGGGGGGGGGGGACAGTTTGGGTCCCCATACCACGACATCACCCTGTTGGATTGTCTTTCCCACACCATCTAGCCACCCACAGCAAAAAATAATTGAAAAATAACAAAAAATTCACATCCATCCACAACATATTGGAAAAAAAAAATAATCTAAAACAACCTAAAGAACTATAGATCTAAGAAAAGAACCAAGGCCACAAATGGTCGTGGGTCTCTTTGCAAACCCACGGCCACTCATGGTCACAATTCCATTTTTAAACTCATGACCATTCATGCTTCAAGAAATAAGAGAAGCAGAACTAGAGGAGGAGCCAAGGATGAGGAGGAGAAAATGGGGAGGAGTAGGAGAAAAGGACGGGGGTGCAGATGTGCTAGCGAGAGGGAAATAGAGATAGATAATGACCGGGGACTCGGTTTAGGTTTTTAGTTAAATCTAACTCTGAAATGACGTCGTTTACATTGTTTTATTAAAGACGTTTTTCTGGGCAAATCTCCTCAAAACGATTTCATTTTATTAAAAAATTATATTTTTAATATATATAGGGGCTGGGCTGGGCGGATGGGGTAAACCCCAAGCGGGATTGGGACTCCCGCCCTACAAGGCAGATGTCAGATGGGGTGGGGCGGGGTGGCAGTGCCTTGCTACCCAACCTTATGTTCAATTGCATCTATTTTAATTAGAATTTTAAAGAGCTCACCTCATGGCAATCCAATCTAGACGAGATTAAAAATACCTTAGTGCTGAGTTCTTCTTGACTTCATGTCAAGAAATATGAGATTGAGAGAAGAAGAGGATAGGGTGCCGCCGTGCCAGTGAGAGGGAGAGAGAGATAGCGACAGGGGGAAGAGAGACTGAGAGAGCCAGAGAGGAAAGAGAGGGGTGAAAGAAAGAGACGAAGAGGGTTAGGTTAAATCTCGTAACAAAGTCGTTTTATTAGAAAATTATTTTTTAATATATATATATATATATATGGGTTGGGTTGGGTGGACGGGATAAACTTTGGGAGGGCTTAGGTACAGCCCAAGTCCCGTTCTTGGCTCCCAGCTAGGCAGATGTTGGACGGGATGGGGCAAAGTGGTGGGTGGTGGGTGGTGGGTGGCGGTTCCCCACCTCCCAACCCTATGTTCAACTGTATCTATTTCAATCTGAATTTTATAGAGCGCACCTCATGACAATCCAAATCTAAATCACCCAAGTGGTGACTTCTTCTTGACTTCATGTCAAGAAATATGAGACTGACTTTGTATACCCATTTTCCGTTTGTTTGTTTGTTTTTTTTTTTTTTAATTATTTCTAACTTTGTATAAAACTATTTGGGGGCATTCGTTTGGGTCTCGCACTCCCACGGTTTTGTACTATTTTTAAATTTAATGTTTATTCTGCTCATAAAAAAATAGGTAATAAAAAATTGAATTAAAAAAAAAAAACTAATTTATCTTTAAGGTAAAAAAGAGAGATGGGCAAGTATGGCTATAAATGATCATGGAGGCCAATCTTCAACTCTGGTACGTGCAACCTTCAACCTTGTACTTGTTTCCTTGTTTAGCGCACACAAGGTTTACAAAAAGTCAATGATAGGGTTATTATTATTTATTTATTTTTTTTTATTTATAATGTATTTATTTTTTATTATTTTTAAGTATTTTTTAACAACTTTAATTATTAAAAAAAATAAAAATATATATAATTTTATTAATAGTTACTTTTTTAATCCCTAAGTAAAATAAAAAAATTAAAACAATAAATAATAAGAGGATAATAACTTATTATTTTACTTAAAAAAAAAAACACGGTGCAAGTGGTTAGGATAAGGCAAATTAATCAAACCGCCCATTGTAACGAAACTTACCAAAAAAGTTTGTGGGCGGTACATCACAGTCTTCCATACTTTACGGTCAAGAGTAATTGACATTTTCAATGTTGACATTTTAGGTTGGTTAAGAGCATTGATATTGAATTTATCAAATGGGTTTAATTTTTAAAGTTTGATGAATTTATGTTTAAAATTATTGTATTAGATTCATCAAATATTAAAATTTGAAATTTTAAAATACAATGTATTTCAATTTATCTTTAAATTTAAAGATTCACTATTCACACTCTATAGCTATTATTTTATTTACTTAAATTATTTCTCAATTTTGAGCCATAATATATTTAAGTTGAAAAATAATAATTTAAGTATCAAATTAAATTATTATTTAACATATAGTTAGTAGAATTGTAAAATATGAAAAAAATAAATTAAAAAATATTATTATTAAAAAAATATTATATTATTATTTTGATGAATCTAATAGTTAATCTAATGTTGGGTTATAGATAGAGAGGTTTTGAATTTATGGAAAACATATATTTTTTATCAAATTTTGAAGATGAAAATGATGAATCCAATGCTAATGCTTAGACAATGAAATGAAATGATTTTAAATGAGTTGAATAAAATTTTATTTTTTAATATTATTATTATTTTCAGATTTGAAAAAATTAAATTATTTATTATATTTTATGTAGAAATTTAAAATTTTTTTAATAATAAGATGAGATAAGATGAAACTATTTATGTATCCAAACAATGCTATTTTTTATTATATAAAACGAATTTTCATCTTAAAAAATTACTTTAAGGGAAAAAAAATATATAAGTCTGCCCCAAAATACCACCAAAACAATCAATCTTGAAGTCCAATATTCCAACTACTGAAAAATTATAATCTATTCCATCAATTAAAAAAAAAAAAACCATTTACGTTTGAATTGAGAAACTATCTCAACTTATCTCATCTCATTTAATCTCATCATTATAACTTTTTTAAATTTACATATAAAATATAATAAATAATTCAACTTTTTTAAATTCCAATTCAATTTTTTCAAATATCAAAACAGTAATAATATTAAAAAAATAATATTTTAACAATATTTAATTCAATTTTTAACTTTTATCTAAAACTATCTCATTTCATTTCACCATCCAAAATATCATTCCTAAAAACAAGAATTCAAAAAAATAAAAAAGCATAAAAAAAGATATTTTATATGTTTTGACAATCTTTAGACCTTATCTGGATAATGAGTTGATTTCATCTGATCTTATTTAATCATTACAATTTTTTCAAACTTTCAAACAAAATATAATAAATAATTCAACTTTTTAAATTTTAAAGTAAAAATAATATTAAAAAATTATATTCTAACAATATTTTATTCTACTTTCAACTCTCATCTTATCTTAACTCAACTCATTATCCAAACCTCTCCGGATAATCTTATATTTTTAAGTGGGCAATGAGGTATATTACAATTTATTGAAGTTTCGAGTAGTTCTAAATTATGTGATAGTTCGAGCCTTGAGGGCTTTGTGTATATTTTCCATTAATATAATCATTAACAAAATGACATGCATTTTTGAGAAAAGTTAAAACAAAATATATAAAAAAATTAAAAAACAATCCACCCTCTATATATTTTTAACATGTAACAACCTCATATATTTTCTTTGAGAAAATAATCTCTCCGCTTTTACAAATAATGCTAAAAAAACACTCACTAACCACTACTATTAAATACAACCGCATCATGATGTTGACTCAGTGATTATTGGAACACTCTCAAGTAGTTTGACATCAATAATTATTGAGTTATTCTACTTTTAAGGCGGTGTATAAAATATATTATTTGTATCATTTAAATAATAAAATTTAATTTGTAAGATTTAAAATTTATCTTTTAAATCAAATTATATTATGAAAATACTTTACTAAGTGCGATTTGCACACCAAAATGAAAATATAATTTTTTATAATTATTATATCTTTAACGCTTTGAATTATTACACTTGCAATATCCGTTCTTTAGAAGAACATTATCTTGTGGTTAATACGTAAATGAGGTAAATATTTTAACTTTTATAATTTTCAATTGAGAAAATCTTCAAATCGGTCGGTTTGTTCTCTCTCAAATAACATCTCTCTATTGGGTGTTTGCCATGTAGGTCTCCCATTTTACATCCCATATGATTGCACAATAGCTAATAACGTACGGAAAAAAAAAAAAAAAAAAAAAAAAAAGCTTCCCTCCCTCTCTGCCCCCTCTCCCGCAACCCTTCCTTATAAGAAAAGCTTCAGAACAAAGGAGGTTAAAAATAAACCTTTTTCTTTCTTGTATTTCATACCAAATACATACTGCTTAAATAGCCTAATGATTACACATGAATTCTAACGGAAATATACATGCAAACTATTGACAGTTGTACAAGATAATATGATAAGAACGTAGGATCATATCTTCCTCAATTTTAGGCTCCATATATGTTGCTGTGAACTGTCATGAAATTCTGTTGCTGCATTCTCGGAGGATCTCAATATCACGATTGCTTGTTATGATCTTTTGAGACTTTAGCTGCTGTATTCACGGGATCTTCATCATTGATTTTAGTAATCAGACCTTGATTCTCTACAGGCCCCCTCAATTTGGAAGGTAGCTCACGGACATTCAGATTGATTTGAACTTGTCTGAATTTGATTGGCAGCAATGGTTTGGTAAGTGCATCGGCCAGTTGATCTTTGCTAGAGATAAATTGAACGACGAGTTCTTTGTTGCAGACTTGATCTCTAACAAAGTGAAAGTCTATTTCGATGTGTTTAGTTCTTGCATTGAATATAGGACTGGACGTGAGGTAAGTAGCGCCAATATTATCACACCATAAAACCGGGCTATGCTTTGGTGGCAAACCAAGTTCATTTAGGATTGATTTGAACCAAGTGAGTTCCGCAGCTGCATTTGCGATTGCTTTATACTCGGCTTCTGTATTGCTTCTAGCGACTGTAGGTTATTGTTCGCAACTCCAAGAAATCAAGTTGGAACCCATGTAAATGCGGTAAGCACCTACTGATCTACGATCATCTTTATCAGCGGCCCAGTCAAAATCGGAGTATGCCTGCAGTTTGAAATCAATATTTTTGGTGATGAGCAATCCTATCGAAACTGAGTGTTTGAGGTAACGCAGTATACGCTTGACTGCAAGCCAATGAATGTCTAGAGGATTGTGCATAAATTTGCTGTTTGTGAACAGCAAATGCCAAATCAGGTCTCGTAAATGTCAGATACTGCATGCTGCCTTCTATACTTCTATAGAGACTGATATCTTCAAAGGGAGTGCCATCCGTAGAAGTAAGATGGCAATTTGAGGCCATTGGATTGGTGCAAGGCTTGGCGTTATCCATCTTGCTTCTCTTAAGCAAATCTACAATATATTTGCGTTGAGTCAAATAAATCCCTTCTGAGCACCGAAGTGCTTCGATGCCAAGAAAGTAACTCAGATTTCCCAAGTCTTTGACAGCAAAGGTGGCTTGTAAAGACTTAATGACGTTGGTGATGGCAGAAGTGCTTGTACCCGTTATCAATATATCATCAACATAGACGATAATGTATATAATAGATTTTACTGTCTTAAAAACAAAGAGAAATGTATCAGCCTTACTTTCATGAAACCCGAGAGTCTTGAGGTTTGCTGAAAGTTTTGAGAACCATGCTCTTGGAGCTTGGCGTAAGCCATAAAGAGATTTGTGTAATTTACACACATGGTTTGGATATTGTGGATGAACATATCCTTGTGGCTGAGTCATAAACACATTTTCCTGTAAATCACCGTACAAAAAAGCATTTTGCACATCCAATTGTTTGATAGGCCAATTATACGAAATTGCAATAGAGATTACTAACCGAATGGTCGCATGTTTGATGACCGGACTAAATGTTTCAGAAAAATCAATTCCTTCTTGCTGGTGAAACCCTTTTGCGACTAATCAAGCTTTGTAACGCTCAATAGTCCTATCGGCCTTTGTTGGAGGTGCGACCAATGACCAAGTTCCATTGTGTAGTAAGGCGGAAAATTCTTGATTCGTGGCTTCTCGCCAATGAAGAGATTTGGATGCCTTGCTGTATGAAGCGGGTTCTGCTTCTATGGGAATAAATTTCTGCAATTAATGCTCGTGGTAATGGATACCGAATAAAATCATCACTAGACTGGCGAGGTCGATGAATATTATTCTTTGATCTTGTGACCATCGAGTGAACATTAGTAGAGGCAGAATTTGTATTAGCCTGTTGTGGTGGATTGGCAGCAGCAGGAGTCGTTATAGATGGAGCCTGATCTGTTCCTGCAGAAAGAGATACAAAGGGTGCAGATTGTGTGCATTCCGAAATGTGGTCAGGTAGCAAAGTGGTAGAACCCGTGGTTGATGGAAGACTTATTTGAAGTGGAAGAGACACGGAAGCGGAAGACAGAGGTAGATGGACAGATGTAGAACCCGTGCTTCAAAAGCTTTAATACACAAAAAGAAAGCTTCATTCCACTCTTCACAAGCTTCAATTCATTCCTCAAAAGTTTCATAATCTACTGCATAATTCACTGTCACATTAAAAAATTTTCTATCACATATTAAATTTAAAAGATCTTGTCTATAATATAAGAAAAAACAAAAGAAAAACACACATACATAAGCAAATCTTCACTAAGAATCCAAGTTTTGATAATCGACCTCAGTTGTATGTCTAATATCCTTACATATACCACAACAAGACACAAGAAAAAAATTAAGTTCTTCATTTAAAAACCAATAAAACATAAAAAATTTATAAGCTACAATATCTCATTGAAGGACAGTTGTTCCTCACATGTTCCTCATTTTTACAAATGCTACAATGCCTATGGTTGAGTCTTTCTGTTGCCTGTGACCCATGTTTTGCAATGTCATAAAATTGCATCATCAACTTACTTTTTCTCATTGTAGGATCATCATGAAGCATTACATGCCCTTTAGGCACATGGTATGTCAAGAATAGCTTGACTCTTAGCATTGACTATTAGTCTTTTTTAGAACATAGTGCTTTGGCAACCATCTAATTTTGATTTCTTGCCAATGACACATGATATGCATACAAATAATTCTCATATACTCAAACATATGACATGCATATGTTGCATTATCTTCTCAACTCTCCAAGGTCACATAATAAAGAGAGATTTATTTTTCATGAGGTGCTACTCGATATGTCTTGCTTTCGGTCTCTTTGAAAATTTTGGTTAATTTGTACCGTTGACTATTGAAAAGTCCATCTTGAAATATCATGAAAGACTATCTTGTGTAAACTATGGTCGTCTCTTCTTCAATTTTGTGATATGTTTTCAATATCACCAGTGTAGATTTTGCTCGCACGCCTTTGTCTTTCTCTTTAAAATAACGTGCATATAAGATTTTTTCATATTGATGTAAAAAGTTACTAACCATAGTGCTTGAATGAACATAATCCTTGAAAAACTTATTCATGCTTTCACTTTTTTGAGTTGTTGACATACCGGCATAAAATGTAGAACGCCAGTAAGTTGGAACCCACTTCTTCTATCGGATTTAAAGATTTTGTAGTCAAATATTATCTCTTAGCCCATGCTTCACTCATATTGAACTACATTCTTGCTCAAACTTATTATTTGTAATTTTCTCATGGATTTAATGACTAAAAAACTTTTGAAAGTTAAAAAATTTATTATATACATGCGACAAATGTTTGGAAAATTTTTGTAAACTGTGCGACAAGCATGACTTATGAATCGTATTTGGGCACAGCTTTACAATGTCCTTCGCCATAGCCTTGTCGTCATCGGTAATTATAGTAGAGAAATGCCCAAGCATTGCTTCTTGCCATATTTTCAATAATCATGTATATGATTCAACTGTTTCATTAACTAACAAAGCACAATCAAACATTATGGTTTGGTGATCATTTTAACTCCAAAAAATGGCACAAATGACATCTTATAAATATTTGTTAGTTACATGACATCAAATGTGACAACCTCTCCAAAATATTGGTATGCATCAATTGATTTTTTATCTGCCTAAAAATAACTTTTCATACACTCATTTTCATCAACTTGTATGGAGTTACAAACCCAAGTATTTTACATTGCCAATCAAGAAAGTAGGCATATAACCTTTATGTATCTCCCTCTTCAAATAATTTTCTCATTTTGTTTCCCAAGTATTTTTTTTACATAATTGCCACTATAATTAATGTTAAAGTCACTGTCTGATTCTTTACTTAATATCGACATTATCTTTCTTGTCGATACACCATACTTATTCAAAGTTATAATAAGTTTTTTTTGGACACGTGTGACTCCCTATGTCCACAGAGCAAGATAATACTTGTCGGTGTAAGTAACACATGGTTGTGTTCAAGCACAAATTTGCATATTGTCCAATTTTCACCATATTTTTTTATTCTTATCATTGTTTTACATCCAATCATTGTTTCAGAAGGTTCATGAATTGTTCGTTCTTTTTGTCTGTAACTTTCCCATCGAAATCCTTCACTTGAGCAAACCATAGTATACTAAAATTAGTTTTCTCTCATCTTTTGACAATTAAATATGGTTGGAAAGAATGACAAAATCTTTTTTTCTTGCATACGTCTTGTAAAATGCCTGGGTTTCTTCTAGATTATCAAATACCAAATGACCACTATTTGAAGTGGAAATAACATTCACTCTATCATCCATGTTGACTCCATTATTCACACTGACTTTATCTTCCACATTCATTCCATTTTCCACATTCACTATATCTTTTCACAATCACATCACATTATTCTTCTACGCTTTCAGCTTGAAGCTCTACATCTTTACCTTCTGGACATGTGTGACTCATTATTATCTCAACTTCATCACTATTAGAATTTGGAATTTGATCATTCATTACAAAATAAGATCATTCAACAATTTGATTCGGCTGATTAAAAAAAACAATCTGAAGCTAGGCACACAATTTGAAATTCATGCAGTCGGCTATTTGCCAAACTAACTAGTAAATTCTAATTTGCCAAGAAAATCCATTCCATATTATGTAATTTATATCAAGAAATTTTCAGATTTATACAAAAGTACTCGAGGATAAAACATATGTGTGAATCAATCGGCTCTATGTGCAAATGATGCTCCAAAATATTATTTGCCCATCTACTAACTAGAAAAATCTAATTTGCCAAAAAAATCCATTCCATATTTTGTCATTTTAGTCAAATTGTTTTTCAGATTTGTACAAATGTACTTGAGCAGATGTGTGATTCAATTGGATCCATGTGCAGATGATGCTCTAAGAAATTATTTGCCCATTTACTAATTAGCAAATTCTAATTTGCCAATAAAATCTTATTTCCCAAAAAATTTCATTACATATTCTATCATTTTAGGCAGAAAATTTTTCAAGTTTGTAATGAGTGCCATTAAAATGTATACATTAGAAATACCCATAAATAATTTTCAAGTTTCTTCTTAAATGACTGACCATATAAGTGGAAAAATCATATATCAGTGCAAAATCAAACCATGAAGTCGCGAAGGAGATGGCAGCGACCTCTGTTGATGATAATAGCCCACTCGAATGCTGTGGTGGGCGAAGGTTGTGATGGGCGACAGAACTTGGTGTGGGTGACAAAGCTTGATAGGGGCGACAATGATGTCTGGTTGTGGTGGCAACGGGCTTGGTGTCATGCTGCGACGGTCTGGATTCTTTCCAAAGTTCATAGTGATTTAGAAGTTCCAAAGATGTGTCGAGGAGACTAAAGCTTTAGTTTTACTTCCGTTGGTTTTATTAGATGAGACCAGATTCATTATATGTAGTGTAGACTTGTACACGTGGCTGATTTTTATTGGGGCTTGTTAAATAACCAGGAACAGACGGACCGTTCCAAGAGGAATTGTTTTCAATTCCCTTCACTCATAAATAGTGCAGCCTGGCAAGGCACAGAGATGTGGCTACGCTTCTTAAATGCTTAGGTTTGCAAATTTCTGCTTGTGAACAATTTTGCAGGTTAGTATTCTAAACAATCCTTTTTTTTTTTTTAGGATTTTACATGCCAATTGGCTTTGGGGCTCATGTATACACCATTGTTAAGTTGAAAATAAGAATGCCCCCTTAAAGAGATTAGTATTGGTTTATGCAAAATTTTAGGCATCATTTGACTAATATATCACTATTTACATTTTGCCTAACTCAGTCAAAACTTAACCTCCCATTGGATCGATCATTTAAGTACTCTCTGTAATAATAATAATAATAAAAATTCTTAAATTTTTTATTTTACGTTTTTAGACATCATATTTTTGTAGATCTAATGATCATATTTTGTTATTTAGTCCAACGGCAGTCATGTTTTCTTATTTAATTATTGAACATCTTTTTTAAATGTTATTCACCATTTAGTTGAATAAGGAAAATCAAGCACGCATTTTGCATCCGCCTTCCATACTTTATGATCAAGTTTTGGTTTTTTCTTTGTACCTTTAAGCTCCATATACATATGAGTAATGGTAGTAGATATAGTTATAAATTATGTAAATACTGCACACTCTTTTTAAAAAAAAAGTGGAGTTCATTATTAAAAAATTAAAATTTTCATGTAAATTCCATATTTACTCATTTTTCTCAAAATGAGTGTGTTGTTTGCACACTTTATGACTATAAATATCATTTCTTTGCACATATATGATCTCGACGTTATTTTTGCAGTTGGCTTAGCAGATAAATTCGGGTAAGTTTACGAAATGAAACCATTTTTGTCTAGAATCATCAGGTGTGGCCATGAAAGGGAGGGAGGGAGGGAGGGAGAGAGAGAGAGAGAGAGAGAGAGAGAGAAGCCAGCTTGTTGCTTGCAAAATATCAGATCAAGGAAGACCTGAAAAAATCTCACTGGCTTGTTGCTTTTTCTTGCATCCACAAGTACAAATTCCATAGATTTAACAATCAAATTCCATCAACTAGTTAAATGAATCGAATACGAATAATAATTAAATCTCGTTAGAGTTTGAATGATGTGGTACTCATATTTCATCACAATATATCTTGTAATTAAAATTATTTATATAAGCTTTAATTTTAACTGGTATGGATTCTTATGATCCGATGACAATACCATGTGTCCGTGCTTTGAGGTTGTTTAATACTTTTTGTACATTGAAAAATGATTTGTACAAATCTTACGTAGACAAGTTCCACACAATCCTTTTGTCAAAAAGTGAATCTCACCTCAAAAAGTATTAAAAAATCTATTATCTTTGTGTCAAAAAGTGAATCTCATCTCAAAAAGTATTAAAAAATCTATTATCTTTCAGCGAGGTTCATTCTTTTACAAAAGATTTGTATATAACTTATTTATTTAAAAATTATCTCTAGGATTAATCTTTATCTTAAATTGACTTGGGAATTCAATTAAGCATTATAAACCTACTGCTAGTATGAAAAATACAAAATTAATACATAAGTTATTTTAGAAACCCACTTCCAAGGTATTGGCAAAGAAATCTACATTTCTTTAAAGGGCCGAGTTCAAGGTAAGCCCATAGGCAATGTTGTTGGTATAAGTTAACAAAGGTACACAGATTATCTCACCATATGAATTAATGTGTTAAAAGAAATGCTAAAATTATAAAAAGATATCATAAAAATAAAATTATAAACTAACATAATTTCATATGATACAATTGATTTATGTTACAATAAAATTAGATTTATAATTTAATATTTTACATCAAATCACGTCAGTTTATGAATTTACTTTTATATAATTTATTCGTAATTAAAATATTTCTCCTATGTTAATGACCCGATTCAATAATAAAATAGAAATAAAAACAGGATTTCAAACAGGCAAATTAATAGCAACAATTGGTTACAATATGAGGAACTTGTAGTCACTTATAATTCCTTCTTTGATGCCTTGGATTAATCATAAGTTATTATTATCGCTAGCAATATGATTTGCTTGCTCTGCTTTGTGAAAGCTTTAATATTTTTTGTGAATTCCTATATTCTTTTGTGGCAATGATATAGAAAAAATTAAAGTTGCGGTTGTCATCATGACAAGCTACATATTACAAATTTTCGATACAACTTTTCTAGTCGACTGTGCTAACGAACTCTTTGGACAACTTATCTAGATTTTGTAGTTCACCAAACATCCCAAAGAAGAGATTTTGCAAAATCAATTGATGAACTTTTTTAACTCGGGAAACATTAGAACTTGGAGTAATGATACATTGGCAATTATTTTACAAATTTTACTAGACATGGTGTGAATCCGAATCTGCATCAAAGTATCCGCACAATTTAACTCAATTATAACTCAAATAGATACTTAGATTGTATTCGGATATTTTTGTCAAAATAATTATTTTAAAGAGGGTTACAAACACAAAACGACGTCGTCTTAAAAATTAAAATGGCATCATTTCATCTATTAGGTAATTTTTTTTAAATGTAAAATTTGGTTATGGGTACTTGGTACCCACAACATATAACCGTACCCATATTTGGATAGGGCCGGATACGAAATTCGGACCCACCCAGATAAAATTCTGGTAGATTCTCACTCAAATGAACCTTATTTTTGGGATTTCAGACCGAAAAAGGGCACGAATGCACATCTTTAAATTTTACATAATTTGTTTAAATAAAATACAACTATTTTTCTAAATCACTGTAAAAATTCAAGTACCCAAGTTATAAGCAGATATTCGTATTTGTCAAAATCATTTTAAAGATGAGGGTCAAAAACAAAAAAACCATGTTGTCTTGAAAATCAAAATGACGTTATTTCATCTAATAGTGCTACCCGGACCCCCTGGAGTGAGGGTTCCCTCTTCCCCTTAGAATCTAGCCCCACATCTCGGGGCAAGGTGCCTCGTCCACATGCTAGGGGCGGATTGGCACCCTGACTTTGTCAGTTCCCCATCGCCCACCCACGACGAAAAACTCACGGGAAACACAAAAAAATCACAAAAAAAAAAACCAAAAAATCCAAAATATCTCCATCCAAACAAATCCACATATCAATACACTAAAATTGGGAAAAAAAAATCAAAACAATGATATGATGTGGAGAGAGAGAGAGAGAGAGAGAGATAGGGGATGAATCAACTGAGGGAAGGGGAACTCTAAACGACATTGTTTACGGCATTTATTTAAAAATAAATCAAACCTAAGCTAAAACGACATCGTTTTATTAATGAATGTGCGCGCGGGGGTATGGTGCGGGCGGGCAGGCATGGCCCAAGCTGCCCCCACTACCTTTCATAGAAGTGGGCAGGGCACCCCGCCCCGCATCTGACGGACGTGGTGGCCTACTTTGCCCAAGTGGGGTGGGGTAGTGGAGGGCGGGCGGGTGGGGTGGGGTGCCATGCCGCCCACTCCTAATTTCATCTATTAAGTAATTTGTTTTTAAATGTGAAATTCGGCTACGGGTATTTGATATCCGTACTATATAATCGTACCCACATCCTAATAAAGGCAGTTTCGAAATTCGGACTTGCCCTAGTAAAAACCTGACAGATACTCACTTAGACGAACTCCATTTTTCACATTTCAGTTTGAAAAAAAAAAGGGTCTGAATGCACACTTATAAATTTTACGTAATCTTTTTAATAAACTATTATTATTTTTCCAAATCACCATATAAATCAAATGAACTTAAAAGGTAGTAATATTTTATTTAGTTCGCTTTTGCTGATCTCTTCAAACTCCTTTTTGCTTATTACGGATGTTAATTGAGTTTGAAATTACTCTACCAAACATAAATTCAAGAGTTCTAATAATTTGGGGGAATTTTGTTTTGTAACATGATCATAATTATATTTGGACCACCGTTTTATCGAGATTTGATAAGTTAACTACCGAATCAATAAGGTGCGGGGCAATGACATATTTCCGTTTCCTAATCATTTAAAATAAAATACAATAAAATAAAAAGGAATAATATTTCAATGTTGGTGGGGAAGGAGGAAAAATTCTTGGAATTAATTTTGCCCAAATCAATTTTTGTTACTAATTATATTACAGAAACCGGACATAAATCCTACTTTAAAACAAATTTTTGAGCCTAACGACTAAGAACAATAGCATTGGATTAGCTATCTCAAAAGTTAAAATTTGGCTAATATGTCACTTTTTGGCTTTTAGCTAATTGTTCAAAACTTAAACTCCACATTTGATTAGCCATTGCATTCTTTATAATAATAAAATATTTTTATTTTTATTTTTAATACAATTTTTTTATTTTTTAAATATTTTTATATTTTCATTTTGATAATCTCCAACAATATCCAACAATCATTTTTATTTTTTTACATGAGCATATAGTTCCTGCCCAAAATGTCCAAACAAAAACAACTGCACGTATATCTCAAAGAAAACCAGAAGCCTAATTCAACTAGCTACACATATATCTCAAAGAAAACCTCCTCGATCATTTGCCGGATCCCTCCCCCAAGGAATAATTAGTTCAGGGTGGTTGAGAAAGTTCAAGAAGAATATGAAACTTCTAAAAGAAAAGAATGATATTCCACTCACAAAATGTCTACGAGGAGCATGCTTGGGTTGCTTTTTCTAGGATCATGATTAAGGTTATTTCCCTGTTCGAAAAGGAAAATGATTGAGGTTTATTTTCTCCAAAGTTAATAGCATGTCTTTAGATCATACATGGAGATTTGCATATGCTTCTTTTGAATTTAGTTGCATTTGAGAAGAATAATTGATAGATGATTTGTTTATGAATATATGATATGTTTGATTTACAAGGCATGTTATAAAGTAAAGCCTTCCTAATTAACTTCCTCTCGACGAAATTGAGAATTTTCTTGAACCAAACTAGCAAATCCCTCATGAAACAGATACATGTTGGCTGCCTATTTTCATGTTTTCTCATATCTAAAATAGAAACTGGGAGATGAATTCTATACTATCATTTCAACACTACTACTATTGTTTACAATCCAACAATCTATACTTTCAGCACTACCACTATTTTTGTCCAAAATTTACAAATCAAATAAAATCACAACTACAAATAGACTATTCAAGACAACTACAAATCAAATCACAAGCTTTTAAAGAGAGAAAAAGAACATGCAAGGATATAGTTGCTGCCCAAAATTTATACAAATTATCACAAAATGTTGCTATCCACATATAACAGCAGCTCATAGTTTTTCCTAGTCAAGTTTTGCTATGCACACCTGCAGCAGCATATAGTTGCTGCCCACAACAGCAGTACCCATAGTTTTTATCTCTGACTTATCGAGCTCGTGAAGCTTGTATTCAAGCTCTTGAGTTAATATTTCAAATTAAAGAGGCTTTTCTACAAAGGGATTTTAAAACAGAAAATGGGAGTTGGAGGAACTTTGGAGTACTTTTCTGATTTGATGGCCAGTATCCATAAACACAAGAAGAAGAAGAGCAGACTGTGGAGCTGAAGGTCAGGATGGACTGTGATGGCTACAAGCTTAAGGTCAAGAAACAATTGTAATATTCCAATGTAAGGGGGATTAACTACTTAATTTTGTTTTGGAATTTTCTTTTTATGTAAGAAGTGATGAGAAAATTTGTCATTGCTAATCCATGTTTTCATTTCTTTTTCTTCTTCGCCTTGAACCCAAGAACACGAGACATTTTTTAAAATACATACCCATCAATCTGTTTTAGCCATGAACCACGACCTAAGTGAATAATTCCCACCAACCCATTAACTTCAACATGAGATCAAACTCAAATATTGCCAATAGATTTCTATAGAGGAAGAACCAAATACTGCCATCAAACTCAACCAAATTTCACACAAAAAATTTCACCCAAGAAAATGAGTGCCAAGGGGCTTCGGTGTGAACCAAATACTACCATCAAACTCAACCAAATACTGCCAACAGATTTCAACAAAGGGAGAATCAAATACTGCTATCAAACTCAACCAAATTTCACACAAAGAGAGTAAGAGAAAACTCACCTGTGAGAAGGGGCTTCAGTGTGAGTAGTGCCAAGGAGGAGCTGGTGATGGGAATGAGCTGGTGATGGAATGATTTGTCGACGGGAACGAGCTGCCGAGAAGGACGAACTAGCGAGGGGGTTGTTTATGGCGACGGGCTGTTAAAAGTCTTGGATGGAGTTGTTTATGGCAACGAGGAGGAGCTGGAGAGAGGGAAAAAAAATACAGAGGGAGGGAGAACAATCACGAGCCGCGGGAAAGAAACGAAATAAAAAAAAAAAAAAAAAAAAAAAAACACAAATGACTTTGCTAGAGTTCACTTCATATATAACTTGGAAAATGAATTTACTATATATCATATGGTGAATAAAGTAATGCTACTTATAGTTATAGAATGTATAAATATCGTATAATCGTTTTAAAAAATAGTAAAATTTATTATTAAAAAATTACTTTTTTATTTTCATATGGGTCCTATATTTATTTATTTTTTTCAAAATGATTGTATGATGTTTATGTATTTATGACTGCAATTATCATTTTTCTTGTAAAAACCACATTCTCTAAAATTTTGTCTTAAATTTTACTCATTTTTCATAAACTTCCCTCATTCTATTTCCTATCATTTCTCTATTCTATTAAAATAATATTTCTCTATTCTTACTTTATTATTATTTTTTTCACTTTTATTTATAACTTCTTAACTACTCAATATTTTTTATTATGTTTTGAACTATTACTCTAATGTATATCTTAAACAAAAATTTAAATTATTATTTTTAGGTATGATAATATTTTTAAAATTAATCTTGTTATATTTTAGTAATTATTTAAATTATTATTTAAAATTATAATAAATGAGTATGAAAAAAAGTATGGACGAATAGAAGAAAAATTTATTTTATTTATTAAAATAAAATATTGATAAAAAGTAATTTAGGAGATGAATAACGTAAAATAAGCCTCAAATTAAAAGAGAAACAGTGTTATTGGCACCGGCTGCGACTGCTTTAACGACCGATCTTTACCTCATGTCGTCTCTGTCACTCTACTCTCCGACCCCACTGTTTCAGAAGGCAAAAGACGCTGAGAGAGAGAGAGAGAGAGAGAGAGAGAGCGCCTCGGAAGCTGCAATAGGGTAAAAAAGAAGAAGAAGAAGAAGCAGAATCAGCTACACTACATTTGTTTAGAACGACCAATCTGCGTTTCTGAAAGAACAATAGTTCAGAATCTCTCTCACAATGTCACCAGCTTCTCCAAAAGATTCGTAAGGTAAACGAAGACACAGAATGCTGATCTTTTTCCTTTTCTTTTTCTCTTTTCGGCTTCCTCTTACTCCACCCCTAATGTTCTCTCCGTTCACCACTCTAACAAGAACCTAGAAAACAAAATAAAAAACCTCGCTTTATTGTTGCATTACTTCTTGCTGTCTAGTTTCTCACGTTTTCACGGCATCCAAACGAGGTTATATGCTTTTTTATCTTTTATCTGTATTTTTCACTCTCAATTTCTGACTCATTGTGGTGCTTCATCCCTTTAATTACGTTTATATTTTCTTTCTCTGATTGTAATGATATTTCATTATTTATTTTGAAGTTCTTTTTGGACGAAATCTAATTTTTTGCGTATAGAAAAGAGTTGTTCTGCCGAGAACTGACAAGTTGCAGCTCTTTCTTCTAGCTCGAGACCTCGATATTGCAGGCATTGAAACCCAAACCGAGTCTCAAAAAGGTTGCTTGTAGTTTTCCGACTTTAATTTTCTTTTTCCTATGAAATAACCTTCTCAGAGGGCGCCTTAAGTTGTCGTTGATATTTTCTACACAATTGCTTGCTTTTGCTGAGTTTTTTCCCAGATTTCTTTTCCTCGTTTCCTTCCATATGCTTTAGATCTGTTTGCCTTTGTTTCCAGTTAAAATCGCCCCCCAAAATATCTACTTACGCATATTCTTTTCCTCATTTCCTTCAAAATTGTCCGGGAAAATATCTAGTTATCTTTTTGTTTTTAAAAAACGAGAAAAAGATTCCGTAATATTAGGTCTGTAGAAACGAATGGACTGATCGATGGTGTTTTCGGGCTTTTCACTGACATAATCATAGGCTTAGAGCGGTTTCATAGAGCTTTTTTGTATCCAAAAAATGTCATTTCTTCGCGGCGAAACTGGAGGGGATATATAAATTGTCACGCTATGGACAAAGTTTAGTAGTTTACCATTTTATGTTCTTGTCTGTCGTGTGAAGATAATAAGGGTCATGTCTGTGATTTTATGTACTTTTCCTGTAGTAGTGGTCCCTTTTGACGATATTGAGTAACGGGTTTTCAGCATGTTGGATACAAAACAACATCATGGGTAGGTGAAGTTGAAATTTACTTAGTACTGTTTTATTAACGTTTTCAACATACTCTGACCCCACTTTTATGGCTTCTTTTTGTGGATTTTTTCTTTATTTAATTTTTATTTTCAATCAAATTTATGGCTAGGAGTATGTCTTCTGCCTTTGTGGCTTACAATAGGATGATATGGAGCACATGTCCTCTATCATGAACCCATTAATTTCATCATGTTAATTTGCATTGGATTCCCTCGCCTCAGTGTTTTTTTTTTTTTTTTTCCCCTGAACTGTGACAGCCTTTGTGGGTCAGGCAGCATTAAAGTAGCGGAGCTTATACATCAGCCTCATTTGCGCTTTGTTCCTAGAGGGGCTGTTAAATCATGCAGACCGCGAAAGCAAGGTAAACTCAAATGCTTGTTTACTCTCTTCCTTTTGGAGCCTTCTTGTGATATTGTTGCTTCGTAAAATTGAAGGGTTACCTGAGGCTGGCCGGGTAATGCTGATTAAATTCAAATCATACCATTTATATTTTTTTGCCTTCTGGGCCATTTCTTGTGTTTAAATTCAAATAATACCATTTATATTTTTTGCCATCTAGGCCATTTCTTGTCTGTTAGAACAAACTGTACTGCATGAGTACTGCATTGGTGTATGACCGAAATCTAACATTAATACTGGTTATGGATGGCATTAGTTTAATTTTTTGACTGTAATGCCAGAGATTCTTTATCTTTTAGTGCTTCATCCATTCGTAAATTTTTCTTAGGTTTGTCTTCTCTTTCCTTGGAATATTCTTATGTGTACTGCACATCACTGTTACCAATGCGTTCATGCAACTTTCACATTGAGGATCCTTTTTTTTCTAATGTTGGCAAGCCATGGCTCATAAGTTGCAAAACAATGATTTAGCTATCTGTTTTTGTCTCCTGCATTGACATGGGTCTATGCTGGGGCCTCTATGCAGTTAGAGGAACATAGAGGGCCCCAGCAAGTCCTGGGCAGAATAAGGAACAATATCATTTCCATAACCATGATGGATTGCTGGCTTATTTGCTGCTTACCTTTGTTAATCTAATTATATACCATCTATCCCCGCTGTGGAATGGGGGACCTCTGTTGTTAAAGGTAAGGCTAACTAGATGCATAGTTGACTTCTTTTGATAACTTAGTATCATTCTGTTGATTTAGACCATCGTTTCTAAGCACTAAATACTCAAATATTTTAGATTTATATATGAAGAAAATTTTCACCAACCAAATTAGAAGTTCAGTGACGCAGTGGTAATCACTTTGCATTTCAATGTACATTTGTGGTTCTGGAATACATCTGACCTGGGGCATTCCTAGGGAAGATGCAAGTGGCATAGCTTCTTATATGGGCCATAAGCTTAAGAAGTCTTAATTACACATCACAAGTGTGTTTCATTTTTCAAAATTTTTTGGTTTAATTCTCATATATATAGTGAGTGTTATCTGTCAGCCGCTATGTGGAATCCCTATGCAGAAATAGTGAAGTGTGAGAAAGTGACTTGCATGAAAATAAAAGGCTTAAGCTTTGGATATTGTTAATGCTCCTATTTATTTTAATAAGCTTTTGAAGAGTGGTCTCCTATGCTAATCTAAAGCTCCTAACCCAAAAAGTTTAAGAACCATTTATTGAAGAAAAATGATATTCATCAATTTTTTTTTTTATTGGCACTGGGTGCACAAGCCCTAAGCAAGAATTTTTCATCAAATGCACATTGGGTAATTCAAGAGAATTTTGTGTCTGATGGTCCCTAGAAATTGTTTTCACTAGGGTTCAAATCTTAGGCCTAGAGGGAGCATCCTACAAAAACCAAAGCCCTTACCACTTGAGCCAACGGTTATGTTCATCATCTTTTTTTACCATTACTTTGCTTTATCTCTTGATGCTCCATCAAATGATTGACAGATAAATGAAAGAATTCTGCAACTTACAAGTCGGTGTTGTTTACCACTCATTGTGGGACCCACTATGATGATTTATAAAATATGTTAAAAATACCACTACTTTTTCATATTAGATGATGCGACAGACTTTGAAATCAATAGTGTCTAGTGTATCACTAAACAGGCTTGTAAATAGATTTTTTCTTAATGAAAAATAACTAATATTTTTCCAGCCTTTTGATTATGCAACAAGGGATGATGAGAAGACGGTGGTTAAAATGAAGATAAATCGCATCACTTTTGATTGACTGATGATTCTGAAAAACAAAGAAATTTTCCATGGACATTGCTTTACCTCCCAATGTTTGAAATTTCTCTCCACTCTCTCTCTCTCTCAAAAGAGAACACCGTTTTCCCAAGTGTAATATAAGTGCATGACATATATTCAAATTTGACGTGTTTAGCTTTTACTTGTCTATAAAAAATACATTCAAATTTGACATCTGCAATCAATAGAGTTGGAATATATGCCAAAACTGGTGTTTAGTTCTGATCGATCCAATATATCATTATCAGAATTTTCATAACTATGTGAAATAATCTCTTACATGTCCATGTACTTCCTGGTAAAGCATAATTGAATAAAAGTTTATCAGTGAGGATGTCACAGATGGCTTGTCCATCAATTAGCTGGCTGACTGACAGTATGATCTAAAATATATTGATGAAGTGGTTTCTGCCAACCTTATGAGATTGTCACTCATGTATGCCATGATTAAATTACTTTTGTTTTAAGTTATTTCTATCCCCATAGAAGCTTGTGATTTCTGATACCAATTATAACTCATAACGGATTGCCATATCACTTATCTTAATGTCAGAAGTAGCTCCTCAGAAGTGCCTCCGAAGATTTCTTCTCGAGCCGTACGCCAACTCAAGCCAGCTGCATTAGAGACTGACTCTACATCTGCTTCGACTCAAATTAGCAGAATACCCAAAGACAGAAGCCCAAAAGTTGTTGAGCGCAGATCACCAAGAAGCCCTGTGTCCGAGGTACTCTTAATAGCTGATTCCACTGACCCTGCTGTAACAGCCTAAGTGTTAAGCTTGTTGTGTTTGGATGTATGTGCAAGCACTGACTAGCAACTATTTATGAGAACCTTGGTCTCTCTCCCCTTTAATAAATGTGTGGTCAGAAATTAGGAATGCACAATCAATTAACTCAATCTCAAATTATTGTTGAGATTTTCTTGATGTTCCTGGCAACTAGTGTTATCTTAATGTAGGTTTTCTTCTCTTAGTTCCTTTGTGTGGACTTTCTATGCAAGGTTGGGTGAGTTGGTTTTGCCCTCTTCAACTGCTCTGTACATTGTTAATGCTCTATGTTTGCATATTTATGGAGAAATCTTGTGAGGTGAAAGACTTTCTATCTGGAAAAGTATGCCATAAAACTTGGCCTGCCTCCCCTTTACAGTGCTTAATATAAAATTGTATGGGTCATATATATAATAAATATATATATGTATGTCTGCTTATGTATATGTATATGTATATCTATTTATCTAACACTAAGTTTGTTGTTGATCTCTGTTAAGATAAATATAAATGATTAAATCTACCTCTTCTCATCAGTTTAACCTTTTGAGATAAGTGGTGTTTAGCAATCTCAAGGGGGCATGTACAAGAATTAAGTTACACATTTCATTTCTTAACTTAGAGAGGGGAAGACAGAGAGAAGCTTTCTAATTCATATTTAAAAGTGGTTTTTTTTTTTTCGACTGTTTGTGAATGTAGGCACATTGCTTAACTATGTAAAACTTTCTTTATTACTGCGTTGTTTCCTGATCTGTATGTGATTACTACATGGCATATTTCTCTCCATCTGTGATTATGTAATATGGTATCTCTCCATTGCATAACTGTTACTCCAGTGCTTCTCTTTTTCTATAGAAGTGGGTGTACATATGTTGCATGATAGTTTCTGTACGTTTTCTACGAAGGTTGAGTTGAAAGTTCTCGAGGATTTCTAAACTTGCATCTTTCTTGCTCCAGAAGAAGCGCCCAAGCAGAATATCTGAATTGGAATCCCAGGTTTCTCAACTTCGAGAGGAACTGAAGAAGACAGAGGATCAGCTGAGTTTATCTGAGTCATGGAAGCAGCAAGCCCAGCCAGATGCTGAGGAGTCCAAGAAGCAACTATTGGCCCTGTCTTCAAAGCTTGAAGAGTCCCAGCAGCAGTTTCTGCAGGTGTCTGATTCTGGGGAAGCTCGTATTTTTGAGCACCAAGAGATCTCTCAAGAACAGGATCCAGCTAGGCTGTCTGAGTTTGAGGCTGTCCTGAAGCAGAATTCAGTCGAGTCAGATGCCTTGACCTCTGCCATGAATGAGATTCAGCAGCTTAAAGTCCAGCTTGAAATGGTAGCTGAATCTGAGGCTACACAAACCAAGCAGGTAGAATTAGCAAATGCAGAGCTGCACAGTTTAAAAGGAAACCTTGCTGAAACTCTCTCTCTCGTGGAGAACATGAAAAGACAGCTACAAGATTGCAGAGAATCAGAAGCTCAGGCCGAAGCAATGGTTATGGAAACTCTGCTGCAACTGGAAACTGCTAAAAAAACCGTAGAGGTGCTCGGGTCAGAAAGGTTGAAAGCCATTGAAGCTTACAACTCAATTGCCTTGGAGTTAGACCAGTCAAGGGCACGTGTCAACTTACTAGAGGGACTTGTAAGAAAACTTGAGGCAGACCTAAAAAATGCTAGTGGCGACCTTTATCAGAATCCTTCAGTTGAACATAGCCTTGAGCTGGAACTTCTAAGAACTCAAGAGATGAGGGAATATATGAAAATTAATGCAGAACTTCATTCTTTGAAGCCTGAGGTGGCACGACTAAGATCTGCTCTAGAAAGTGCTGAGACCAAATACCACGAAGAACAAATTCGAAGCACAGTGCAGATAAGAAGTGCTTATGAACTCATGGAGCAGATAAAATCTGGGTCAAATCTGAGAGAGGCTGAACTGGAGGCAGAACTAAAAAACACAAAAGCTGATGTTGAAGAGTTGAAATCAAACCTGATGGATAAGGAAACTGAATTACAGGGTGTTTTGGAGGAGAATGAGGGGTTGAATTCAAAACTTGAGAAGAACCTCTCATACCAGAAAGAATATGAACTGGAAAAGGATCTGAAGAAATTAAATGAACATATTGCAGACTTGAGGGCCAATTTGATGGATAAGGAGACAGAATTACAGAGTATAATGGAGGAAAACGAAATGATGAAATTGGAGATCAACAAGAGGGAAATGAGCAGGGCAAACGTGAATGATGAGGTTATTGCAGAAGTAGAGGCAGCAAAGTCTGCAGAGCATGAGGCTCTTGTGAAGCTTGGAGTTGTGATGGGGGAGGCAGATAAGAGCAACAGAAGAGCGGCAATGGTTACTCAGCAGCTGGAGGCAGCACAGTCAGCAAATTCAGAAATGCAAGGGGAGTTGAGAAGGCTAAAGGTGCAGTCTGACCAGTGGAGGAAGGCTGCGGAAGCAGCAGCAGCCATGCTTTCGGCAGGAAATAATGGAAAGGTAATGGAGAGAACTGGATCCTTGGACAGCAATTATAATTTGGTTGCAGGGAAGTTTAGTTCACCTTACTCGGAAGAGACGGAGGATGATTTACTGAAGAAGAAAAACATTAACATGCTAAAGAAGATTGGAGTACTCTGGAAGAAGCCACAGAAATAGAAAGACCTTGTTTGTGTTGCTATTACACCGCCCCTATTATTATTTACACGGTACAAACTCCTTTTCTCATTTCTTAACTTCATGTTTTATATTTTGACAGCTAGAGTTTAGTTTGTCAGTACAGCCATGTTTAATTCCTGAAGTAAATGTTGGCACTCTCCCGAAGCTCTCAATTATAGTGTAATGGCACAGTGATTTTCTATGCTATCTGAGATCATTTTATCTAATCCACAAAGATATGTTGTAGGTGCAAATATCCTGTTTTATACAAACATTGAGCTGCCTGTTTTTGAGTTCAAAAGAGGAACTTTGTCAACAAGTTCTAGGACACTGACCGAATTAATGGGGGACATGGTTTCTCCTGATATGGGTCTCTCTTAAGGAACCTGTTTACTACACTTTTTGAGTCCTCATAGACAACTGATCATCTAAATAATACCACATAAACATATAAAATATTTTACAACGACAAGATTAACAAAAGATGGATATTATTTCTAAATGGTTTAGTTGATATATTATTCTTTCTAAAGTGGCTCATGCCACTAGGAGAGAGCATTTTAAAAATATACCTCAATTGGTGCAATGGATTCAGAACTAATGGGTCACTAAAAGTTCCTGCTGGTGGTTCCATGAATTTGCTTTTCATCAGAGTAAAAGTTCAATCTAAGAACTGCCTTTTTTTTGTTCTTAAAACACATATAGCATACATATAAGATACCAGTGAGTGTGTGTGTGTACGCGCGCATGTTGGCATCTATGTTTTCACACTCTATAGGGCATTTTATCGAGAATTAGCTTACTTGTTAGTGCCAAACAAGGTCGGAGTAGGATTAACTGTCAATTGCTTTTCTCAAGTTTTATTTACTGAAATTATCATCCTGGTTTGTCTTTAGGACATATTACTCTTTAGTTGTACATAACATGTCAACCAGGGTAAAGTCAGTGGGAGATATAACAGCTCTTTTTATCCTAATATGGTGTTTTATCTGTGTATTTTTATTGTAATAAAGGATTATGCTTGTTCGATGTTAGAACTTAGGATTTCCATTCAAAAAGTCTGCACATGCAAAATGTAGAGTCAAGGTTCGATTTCTCTTTTCTCTCCGTACACATGCGAAATATTCACACAGCTAGTGTTTCTTCGTCGTTAGCTTTTTGTTAATGGCGTAGGAATATTGTGGTTAAACTATTCTTTGACGTTGGTGGCTGTGGGTGTTGGTTAGTGTTCTGCTACACTGGATAGTGCCAGCCATGAAACGTGTTGTGATTGAGGCTAAGCTTTTTGAGGTGAGTAGAGATGGGTGTTATGTATTTTTGAGTGAGAAAGGACGGAAAGGGGTGAAAAATATGAGAGTAGGGTTGGGGACTGCTAGGTGGTTTTGTAGAGCTCTGGAGGGTGGTCTGAAGGCTACATATAGGGGTTTCTACTCTGCTCACAGGGATGGGGACAGAGGCTATATTGCTCAAAGCTGTTCCAATGCTAGAGGGACTTATATGGTTCTGGCGGAGTATGGAGGTGGTGGGAGAAGGAGTTTCATCTTTATCCCTGAAGGCAGAGGTGGTGTGGGCTGGAGGAACCTAATGGTGGTGTTGCAGGATGCTATTAAAGATGGTGTTGCACTTGCGAAACCTTTGCATGGAGTTCATCCGTTGTCATTCAGGGAGGCGCTTGTTGGTCGACATGAGGGGCCTTGGGTTGCGAAGGGATCAGAAACGTCAGGATTGCTCAAGCTTGGTGGTGCTCCATCTTTGGAGAGGGGTCAGTTCAGCGACGTTAATGGCAGGGAGGGTGTTGGTCCGAATAAGGAAACTTTGGTAGGCCTTAGCTGTTATCGAAATACGCTTGGGAGAACTAAATGATATAGTTGGTTGGCTGAAACGCAACGTTTTGGGGCAAGAGATGGAACCTCACGGGGGCTTAGGAAAGGGACAGGCTTTGGGCGCAGTAGATGGGCCTCAGCCCAAGGTTATTCTCGACCTAGCAGACTTCGTCGGGACTCCGAAGGCCGCTGTTGACCCATTGGTCCGTGGGCCCAATTCAACATCGTCGATGAGGCTTCAAGTGGGCTTGCCGCAGGCGACCGCGCCGATGGTCTCGATGCAGTCTGTCGCTCCATTGGCGACGGCACCAACGCCGACGGAGGGTCCTTTTCCAGTGCGTGAGGGTCTGGTTTGTAGCCAAATGGAGGGATCTCTTCCTCCTTTGGCTGCGGGACCCTCACAGACTTGTCCGACCGTGGTTGCCGACTCGGCCTCGACTCAGGTTACGCCGGCGAGGGTGGTAGATCAAATTCTACCGTCGCGCGAGGAGGAGAAATCGCAGATTCTGTCTACGTTCTGTAGTTTTCAAGAAGTTGACTCCCAGAAATCGCCGATCCATACCGTAGAACCCTCATTTCTTCAGTTGGGTCTTTGTTCTATCTACGATGAACATCTGGAGGTACTATCGGAAGAAGGAGAAATAAGGAGGGGGTTTTCTTGGAAGATAAAGCTGGGGGGTTATTGCAGGGACTCTTGGAGGTTCATGTGGACTTCTCGGATTCTCTTGTTGTGGACAAAGTGGGCACTGTTGTAGAATGGAAAGGAAACAATCTGTTTGGGGGGGAGGGAGACGCAGTAGTAAGGGAGCCTTTTCCATTATATTGTTCGTTACTGAATGACTTTGAATCCTCTGAGTGGGTATTCCAAAAGGTAAAGGAAATTCAACAAATTGTGGGTATGAAATATGTGGGATATGAAGAACAGTTTATGGCCCTCCTCACGTCCATTAAGGCGAGTCATACTCAGTCCACAAAAGCTGATTCTAAGAAGAAAAGGGAGCTTAATAGGCTTAATTGGTTGTTGAATGAGGGTAGCTCAAGCCGCGTTAGGTCCAAAGGGAAGGGGTCGACTGTGTCTTTATGAAGCCAAAAATTGTGTCTTGGAACGTTCGCGGGTTGAACGAGGCTAATAAACGGCTACTCATAAGAAATTTACTTCGGGATTGGAAGGCGGATATTGTATGTTTACAAGAAACCAAACTGAAATTGGTAAACAGAAAACTCGTGAGAAATGTGTGGGGTTGCCCGTATGCAAATTGGGCCTATCTAGCTTCTGAGGGGGCATCGGGTGGTATTTTGGTGATGTGGGATAAAAGGGTTGTGGAGAAGATGGAGGAGTTTGTAGGGGAATTTACAGTGGCTTGTTCTTTTAAGATGGTAGAGGATAATTTCTTGTGGGCTTTTGCAGGCGTTTATGGACCGAACGTTGACAATATTAGAAGTCATTTGTGGGATGAAATGGCTGCTATCTATAGTGGGTGGGGACTTCCTTGTTGCATTGGAGGAGATTTTAATGTAGTAAGGTTCCCTAGTGAAAGATCTGGAAGCACCTGATTACAGCCAGCCATGGCTGAATTTTCAGAGTGCATTTTTTATCTGAATTTGGTTGAACTCCCTCTAGTTGGTGGTCTCTTCACATGGTCTAACAGTCAAACTTGGTCTCGACTGGATAGATTTTTAATATTGCCGGATTGGGAAAGCCATTATCCGGAGGTATGTCAGAAGCAACTGCCCCGTCTATGCTCGGATCATTTTCCAATATTATTAGATGGAGGTGGTATTCAAGGAGGGCGACGTTATTTCAAGTTCGAAAACATGTGGCTTAAAAGCGATGGCTTCGTGGAGATGGTAAGGCTTTGGCGGTCTTCTTATCAGTTTTATGGTACCCCCTCTTATATTCTTGCAGGCAAAGTGAAAGCGTTAGAGGAAGATTTAAAGCTTTGGAATTTCCAATCGTTTGGAAATATAGGGGAGCAAAAGAAAACTCTAATGGAGGAGTTACAGAATCTTGAAAGGATTATTGAGGATAGGACTCTTACCCTAGAGGAAGCTTCAAGCAAGAAAGCGCTGGCATCAGAGCTGGAAAGGGTTTTAACTTTAGAAGAGATCTCTTGGCGACAGAAGTCGAGCTCTTTGGTTGAAGGAAGGGGATCGAAGCAAAATTTTTTTCCATAAAGTGGCTAACTCTCATCAGAGAACTAACTCTATTGAGATGCTGAAAATCAACGGTAGTGATTGCACAAAGGCCCCTGTGATCAGGGAACATGTGAATTTCTATGATCTTCTATTTACAGAAAATGAGGGCTGGAGGCCCAAACTAGATGGACTTGGTTTTGAGTCCTTAGAACCACAGACAGCATCCTGGTTGGAAAGATCTTTTGAGGAGGTGGAGGTATTGGATGTGGTTCGTAAGATGGTAAAGGATAAAGCACTAGGTCCCGATGGCTTTACGATGGGATTTTTCAAACATGTTGGGAAGTCGTGAAAGATGACATTATGAGTGTGTTTCAGGAGCTTTTCTCGGCAGGGAAATTCAAGAAAAGTCTGAATGCTACTTTTATTGCTTTGATTCCGAAGAAATCTGGAGCTGTGGAGTTGAAGGACTTTAGGCCCATTGGCCTCATTAATGGGATATACAAAATCATTTCAAAGGTGCTTGCTAACATGTTAGAGGTGGCAATTGATAAAGTAATCTCAAAGCCACAAAATGTTTTTGTAAGGGGTTGTCAGATTCTACTAGATATGGAAAAAGCATATGATCATGTTAACTGGGAATTCCTCTTGTACTTACTGAAGAGATGTGGCTTTGGGGAGAGGTGGTGTATGTGGATCAGATGGTGCATTTCAACGGCAAGATTTTCAGTCTTGATCAATGGTAACCCAGAGGGTTTTTTCAATAGCTCTCGAGGCTTAAGACAGGGTGATCCCTTGTTCCCTCTGCTTTTCGTTATCGTCATGGAGGCTTTGAGTAGGATGTTATCGGCTGTGGTTAGTTATGGTTTTATGGCTGGATTTTTTGTGGGTGATCCACAAAGGGGCCATATCTCGGTTTCCCACTTATTATTCACAGATGACACTTTAATTTTCTGTGATGCAGACCAAGATCAACTTAGGGCACTGAAGGCGCTTCTTTTTTGTTTCGAAGCAGCGTCAGGTTTAAAAGTTAACTTTGATAAATCAGAGTTAGTGCCTGTTGGAAATGTCAACATTTCTCAGCAGTTGGCTAACACTCTTGGGTGCAAGGTCGCTTCTCTTCCTATGACATATTTGGGGTTACCATTGGGGGCTGCTTCACGGGCTTTGTCTATTTGGAACACAGTTATTGAGAAAATAGAATGAAGATTGGCTGGGTGGAAGAGACTGTATTTGTCGAAAGGAGGCCGGGTGACTCTTATCAAGAGTACTCTCTCTAACCTACCAACTTACTTTCTATCATTATTTCCAATTCCAGCTAGTCTGGCGGCGCGAATCGAAAAACTTTATCGGGATTTCTTATGGAGTGGGATGGGAGATGAATTCAAGTTTCATCTAGTCAGTTGGGATAAGGTATGCAGACCAATTCCTTCAGGTGGATTGGGGATAAAGAATTTGAGAACTTTTAATTGGGAATTGCTTGGGAAATGGCTTTGGAGATACAATATAGAACCAGAAGCTCTATGGAAATTAGTGGTTGATTGCAAACATGGTAAGATGGAGGGGAGTGGTGTACTAGAGAGGGGAATGGGTCCTATGGGGTGGGGGTTTGGAAGCACATACAACGTGGTTGGGGGGTGTTTTCTCGTCATACTAAATTTTTGGTGGGGGAGGGTACTCGTATAAAATTTTGGAGAGACATTTGGTGTGGGGAGGAGGCTCTAGCGGACGCATTCCCTTCCGTTTTTCGTGTGGCATGTGATCAAGAGGCTTCTGTGGCGGATCTCATGGTTCGCTCAGGGGATCAACTCCATTGGAACGTCACCTTTAGTAGAGCAGTTCATGACTGGGAACTTAATAGTGTTGAGGCCTTTTTCAGTCGAGTGTACTCTACGAAGATGTCTGGTTTGAGAGAAGATAAGCTGTGGTGGAATCCGGTAGGTAAGGGTGTTTTTTCGGTTCGTTCCTTCTATAAGTCCCTTACTAAGCTTCCAAACACGCATTTTCCTTAGAGAGGTTTGTGGAGGAATAAGGCACCTCCAAAAGCACTATTTTTCACTTGGATAGAGGCTCTGGGTAAGATTTTGACCACTGATACTCTGCGGAAGCGCTGGGTTATTATTCTAGAATGGTGTTGTATGTGCAAGAAAGCTGGCGAGACAGTGGATCATCTATTGCTACATTGTGAGACAGCTAGAGCACTGTGGAGCGATGTGTTCATTCGAATAGGGTTGAATTGGGTCATGCCTGCTACAGTGGTAGAGTTATTGGCTTGCTGGGTAATGCCGGGTGGTGCTCCACAAATCAAAGCTATATGGAAGATGGTTCCTATTTGTATTATGTGGTGCATATGGCGGGAGCGTAATGAGCGGACTTTTGATGATTAGGAGCGGACAATAGATGATCTTAGAATTTTATTTTGCCGCACCTTACTTCTATGGGCTAGTGCTGTAGATTTTAATGGTCTAACTGTACATGATTTTCTTCTTTCTTTTTTAGTATCTAGATAGGTCCTATCTTTTGTATTCCACCTTGTATACCTGGGCTTTGCCTATTCTTATTTATACTACCGTTTCCTTATAAAAAAAATTACTGAAACAATCTCGTTGGTTTTCCTCTTGAACATATTACTCCCTCTGGTATAAATTTACACATTTCATTCTCTGAAGTTTAGAAATTGATCAAATTATCACTCTGTTAGTGTTAGTTAGTGTCCTATATAACAACACTTCAACTGAGTGAAACTCTTACCATGCTTGAACGTCCAATAGGCTTTGGACGTGTTTGTAATGCCTCGTCATCATTGCCGTCTGTAAAATAAAATCCACTATAGCATAAAATTTTCGAAGTTGCACTTTTACACCTAAGCGCCCTAAATGATGTTGCACTATTCAACAAAACCTCTTTCAATATTAATGGAAGGAGAAGAAAGATAAAGCCAAAGATTCTCCCAAATCGAAAACCCTAACAGCCGTGTCATCATTGACAGGTACAAAGAAGTGGGGAGGAACACCATCACCCTTTTTGGGATGCGCTAGGTATGATACTTGAAAGCACCCATGCTTTAATTTGAGATTCTGTTTCATATAGTCATAGAAAACCTCACCTCACCCTTGAAGGAGGTGAATAGTACCAACAGGAGTTGTGAGTTTCAAATGATCCTTGAGGCTTGTAACGGGACCAAAAAAAATCTGGTCCTCATTTTTATGATCTTTAAATTTGTAAAATGAAAAATCTGCATTTGAAACTGTATGGGATCAAAATTTGGTAAAATTTACCTTATTTGATGAGCACACTTGTTTTGGTGTACCAGCCTCATGAGTGTGTATGCACGTTGTTTACATTCAAACTGAATGCATATCACATGCCTACCTAATAATAGATGCACTCTAACAAGCTAATTGTGTGATGACTTTTGGATTTCAATGCAGTACTGGGATGTTTGATGCTGCCTTTTCTATTGGTATGATGAAGTAATTTTCGATCGTGGACTACAACTTTTACCAAAAATGGTGAGAATTAAAAATTTGGAGAACCATGTTTTTTTTATGGAAAAGGCAAAAGGAAAGAGGTTAATGTTCTTTTTGGTGTTGCCTTGACGGGTTTTGTTTTGTTTTTTCATCGAGAGGACGATGGGAAAATCAGTCAATATACCTCCCTTGATCTGTATTATATATGGTGTATAGGCAACAATCTGTGCAATGACTCGGAAATATGTATAAAGTTTAATGCTTGTATTATGTGTAGAAACTGTCATTGTTGTAGTATGTTTGGAAGTTGACTTCGTCATGTATTTTATGGGACCCTATAAATTACTTGTAATGAACTGAGTGTACTGTGTACATCATGTCTGCAAACTCTCTGTACATCATGTGAATATGTACTGGATTAGGTACTACTGTAATGTATGTAATACGGACACTTGGTTCTCAGTATATCACATGCCATGTCAATAAATAAAAAAATTAATGCTATAAATGCTTAAAAGTATCAATTCTAATTCACATGGAATATTGTGATAATACGGAAGTACCACATCATGATCTAGACTTCAGGATTACCTAATAATTTTCTGAATTATGACAATGCAAGTTTTTAGACTCGATTGTTTTGTATAATATAAGTGATTCTTTGACAGAGGAAAAATGATTACACGTAAAAAAGTGATGGCTCGTTGATTTTGTCCCAAACGCATAAACTGATAAGATGTAAATTTAATTATTTATATTATATTCTTAAAATGTATGGCCAAACCGGTTCTTGATTTTATAAGTTTTGATCAAAATGGTCCTCAAGTTAAGTTTTGTACTAATTGTCACCGTGTAGTTGATCAAAAAAAAAAAATCAGTGTAGTTTCTAACATGCATTCATGCATATAGGACAAGATTAATGGACAGAGTGGATGCTTCTGGCTCGGAGGGAAGCCGTCATTAGCTGCAAAGACTGCCTTGAGATAGATATATCTATCCCATATATAAGGAGTAGCGATAAACACAACACTTTACACAATACATGTTATAAAATAAAGGTATTTTTGTAAAATGATGTTAGTTTTATAAGATATTTTATAAAAATACCCCTCCTTTTAAAATACAGTTGTATAAAATATTGTGTATTTATCATTTTTCTATCGAAAAGCGTAAAAGCAGTTATGACCCTATGAACGCTGGATTTTGTTTGATGTAGACCATTTTTCCTTTGGTTGTTGCGTTGATGGCATTGTGCATGTACGTAAAGAGTGCACATCGTCGTGCACCTAGGGGGCTTAATGGGACCATTTTTCCTTTGGTTGTTGTGTTGATGGCATTGTGCATGTACATAAAGAGTGCACATCGTCGTGCACCTAGGGGGCTTAACGGGGACCATTTTTCCTTAGTTGTTGCGTTGATGGCATTGTGCATGTACGTAAGGAGTGCACATCGTCATGCACCTAGGGGGTTTAATGGGATAGGCATGTAAGCCCACCATCCCGTTGCATGTTGCGGGCCAAGACTGACCACCACACTGGATGGCCAGGTAGAAATGGCAAGACCTTTCCCTCTGCCCCTCACCTCTGCGTGCAACAAGAGCTGACAGGAGGACCCTGCCGGCAGTCCACTAGCCCACTGTGTGTGTACCGATGGTGGCATAGGGGCATCTTCAGTCGTGGGACCCATAAGGAGAGACCTCAAAAATCATTAAAAACGAATTATGTCTCCAGAATGGCACTCCTTGCCCAATGGTGTGCTCGGAGGCACCCCACGAATGTAGAGAGGATCTCCCGCGTTGGATAGATATTGGTTGGCAGGCAACTCGCTAGCCATGATGGCCTCGCAATGGCGGGCAATACCACCCAAAGGAGACTGTGGGCAAGTGCTTGGCTTGCCCACCAAAGCTTGCCACCCTCGTGGTGGGGAACGATCCCACCAATCGAGAGGGCCTCACCATGGAGGGCAACAAGCCCGCCACCAAAGGAAGGCAGTGGTGCCCACCGTAGCTTGCCGCTCTCGTGGTGGGAAACGAACCCGTCATGTATTGATCAATGCGTACAGATTGAGAAAGGCTGGCAAGAGTGTAACCCCCCAGCCACGAGGGATTTCCCTACAGACACCATGAGCTTCTTGGGGGCTTCTTCTATTTTCCTCTTGGGGGGTTCAAAGACATCATCTTGTTCCTCTAGGCAAAAGGGTCTTTATCCTCAATTGTACTAAGAGATAAGTGACGCCATGAGAGACTGTACAAATATCAAGCATAGTGGATTTGCCCCCAAACACCCTGTAAATTGTGTGTTTATGACAAACTATGTAAATTTGTGTGTCTCTCTCTAATTTATATTTCATTTATTATTTACTTTCATGGATAAACACAAGGGCACCATATCAATGCCTAAGTCACTATCGTGGAACGGTCAATCGCAACGTTGGGCTTCAACCATATTGAAAAATGCATCAACTGTGGTTTATGATGGACTATGTCATATGTTTACCATAAAGATAAAAGAATTAATGGTGTCATTAAAAATTCATTGCAACCAGATTTCTCCTTATATAGCACTTTGTATCACTTCCTCCAGAGGTTTCAGTGTAGCCTTTTTGTAGTACTTTGCTTATACTTAGATTTTCATCAGTTCTTATATTAAATTGTTTATGATTTCTAATGTGAATCTTATATTAAATGATTTTCATGTATCATGTCTAGGGCTAAGTAAAAATTCAAAAATTTGACTCCGACTTCGACTCTGACTTCAATAGTATATATATGTTATAAAAATATATATTATTTATATATTGATTATATATATTAGTATAGTTATATAACTAGAACTTATATAGTTAAATTCAATAATATACTTGTACGAGCTAATTTTATAAAATATATACTTATACTATAATATAAATAGACTAATAATTCAGTATAAGTAAACATCATAGTATTAATAGCATACATAATCAAATATAGAAATGAGTTAGACACTAGTATAGAAATAAATCTAATATAATAAGTTAAAAAAGCGTAATACTATAATATCATAACATGTAATTAGACATTAGAAATAAGTTTAGTATATAATTAAGTTAGAAATAGGTTAGACATTAGTATAATAACATGCAATACTAATGTATGATAATATGTAATTAGACACTATAGTGTAAGTACTCTGGTATAGAAATAAATTAGACACTAGTATAGAAATAAGTCTAGTATAGTTATAAGTTATAAATAAGTTAGACACGACTATAATATAACAACATGTAATATTATATTACAATAGCATGTAATTAGACACTAGTATAGAAATAAATATAATATAATAAGTTAATAACACATAATACTATAATATAATAACACGTAATTAGAAACTATAGTATAAATCTAGTATAAAAATAAGTAAGATTTTAGTATAGAAATAAGTCTAATGTAATAAGTTAATAACACGAAATATTATAGTATAATAACATGTAATTAGATACTAGTGAATTAATATTTATTAATAATACATACTAACAATTAAATTTAGCGTTGAGAAAAATTATAAAAACCTTAAATAAAAAACTTATGGCTAAAAAAAAGATTAAAATTCAATTTAGGGTTTTAAAAAATAGGGTTTGGTTTAGGGAAAAAAATTTAAAAGCTCAAAACCGTAGCAGCCAAGCCCAAAATAGGGTTCAGGGTTAAAACGACGTCGTTCATCAATGTAACCCCCAACCCAAACCTCATTCAAGCAAAATGACATCATTTTCAGAAGGAGAACATAGGTAGAAACCCTGACTATTCAAAACAACATCATTTCTAGAGGAAAAAAGGGTGTCATTTTGATTAGTTAGGGTTTCACAACATATTGCCTCTCTCTCTCTTCTCCTATCATGCTGTCGTCCCTCCATTGCCCCTCGTCGTCGAACCCCCCGCAACCTCACTCACTCTCAGGCACATCGCCTCTCTCTCTCTCTCTCTCTCTCTCTCTCTCTTCTCCCACCATGCAACGGTCCCTCTGCGCATTCCTAGCTCCTAGAATAGCCACTGCCCCTCGCCGTCGATTCCTTCTCCTCCAGGTTTCCCCCATCCCTAGCAATGGGGTGCACATATGTCTTGTTGTAATGGATATGAGATGATGTATGCACGGCACGTGAGGCCCTCGTGTGGATTGAAATGAACTCACTGTAATAGCGAATAGGGCAAGTTGATAGGCAGTGAAGATATTGGTTTCGTGCACACAACCGTGTGGAGACTTGAAAACAGTAGATGTTCCTCAACCATCATTAAAGTAGAAAAAAAAAACTAGGAAAGTGTTGGAGAAAATGGAAGATAGACCCAATGGCGGAGAAGGAGGGAGGAGAAGCGATCGAGGAGATCGAGATAGGCATAGGCCTGGTGGAGCTTGGAGGGGGTTGGTTTGTTGGAGGGAGAGATAAGAGATCAGAACTTCATTGTTAGAAAAGGAGAGACGGTTTTTGGATTGATGATTAAGTTATGGACTTGATTATGCAAAGAAGTTTTTTTTAAGAAAAAAAAAAAAAACCGTCACATTAGATTCCATTGAAACTTGCATGGTACTACTCAATTGACTGTATATATAGCCATTCTCGTGCTCCATTTTGGACGAGGTGCTGATTGCAGGATTTGACTGCAAGGGGAATGGCTATTGGAGTATTTAGGGGTGTCTCTTTTGGTCCGCTTTAAAAGGAATGGTGAAGATCTTTCGAATGCGGAGAGCAAAGAGACCAACATTCCAGTTGATATATCCTTCAAAAAATCATGCTATAGTTCCATGAGTGTTTGGTTCTTATCAGTCAAATGATTTAATGATTATAACCTAATTGACATATCTTTTTGAAAAAACAGAAAGTTCTAAGTACCCTTCAAGGTACTCCAATCATAATCTTCACTACTACTTCTTTTAGAGTATAATATATGGACTCTCGAGCGTGACTTTGGGCCTTTCTTAAGCCATTAATTAGATGAATCGCGTCACATAAAAATGTTAATTATATTCAATTATGGTCTTGTACAATTAGAGCGTCTTAACTTTTGTTTTTGGAATCACATCTCATGCTATAGATTATTCGAGTTTTGCACTTTTAATTTTCGACCTACGGAAAGAGATATATATAGTCTTCATCAGCAACAAAACCTTTCAAATTAGAGACAAAAAGGAAAGTCTCACTCACATCAACATGCATGATCTTCGCAGCAAGCCAACTTGGTTAGAATATTTTTAAGTGAACTCACAAACTGTGACTTAATACAATATTTTAGATTATAAATTTATTTTTGTGCACTGATATAACTCTTCTAAAAAAGTATTGATTTTCGGATTCCAATAACTATGAAACTGATTATTATTAAGTACTGACTACACACTCACGCGCAGATCCTAACTTAGATATTGTCCGCCGGAAACAAGAAAATCCATCCCGAATTTGGTGCCAAATGCTTCACTGAAATTCTTATATATATATATATATATATATATATATATATCAACTCCCGTTATCATATTATATAGTATTCTTTCACTTTAATATGCTGTTACTATATTCCTAGCTAGAATCTAGTACTTGGAAAATAAGATGCAATCATGGCAGAATATCTTGAATGAACCACTCATTTAAATCCAAGCTCCTGCAACATCTACCTTTTTTTAATGCTTCAGATTTCACAGAGTTCAGTGTTCAGACTGCAGAAACCATGAAACATCACTCTCTCTCTCTCTCTCTCTGGAACTGTTTTTTATAACTGTCAACCTTCACAAGATTCTTGGCTTGGTTAGCAAACAAATCTGAGATTTCATAAGTTTATCAACCAATAAAAGGAACCCGAAATGAAAAGGGAATATTGAAAGGAAAAATACAAACGAATTCAGATAGAGATGATCGATTCTGGTGAATCAGATCTCTCTTAACACAACCGAAAAGACTAAAAAAACTAATATTTGAATCTAATAAGAGAGGAAATTCTATGGCTTTCTTTGTCTCCTGCATACCTTTTTAAGAACTTCCAGGGTACCTACAATAGAGGGCTGTTAATGAGGCCATGCCAAGAAGATGGAGCAATTCCATTCCAGCTTTCTCTTCCCGAATCAAGAGCATCAATGCTCATTCCATTCGCATTTAGCTGCCAAGGGAATCCCCACCAGACTCGATTCTCATTTTCTCTACCACTGCTGCACAGTTCTTGCTTCATGGTTGTCACTGTCACAGCCGTTGCTGCTGCATAATTACCCAGTTCTTCGTATGGCTGCAGAGCGGCCATTTCTCGAATAATCCCAACGCCTTCACCACCATTAATGCCCGCCTCTCCCAAGCTCCCATTATTATCATACCCATTATAATACATATTCGGAAAAACACTCTGGTTGTCAAGAAAGCCATTCCTAAGAGAACCAAGAAAGCCAGCAGCATTTCCCATGGGAAAATCTTGCTCATCATCAAAAGCCAGCTGCCCACATGACTGTTTTTGTAGCCTAGCAAATGCAAGACTGAGGTCATTGGGAGAATCATAACTTAGGGATGGGAAGCCGGCTCCGAGACTAGGGTTGGTCATGTTTGGTGTCATGGCTGGCTGTTGATCTTGGGTTCTCTTTGATGATGAAGATGATGTTGCTGATGATGATGAAGATGAAGATCTCTTGTTCCTCCTGCAACCTCCACCAACTGGGACATTCCTCAATGTTCCTCCTTTGGTCCAGTATCTCCTACATGATTTGCAGAAGTAGCGTGGCTGAGAGAGGCTGTAGTTGTTGTAGTAACAAAATTTGGTGTTTGTGGAGTCACATCTCGGGCATTTTAGAGCTTGCTCTGGTTGTGGCCTTGGCTTCCTGCTGTCAGGCTGTCCTTTTAAACATACCATCATGTTTTCCAGCATATGGTCGGGCATTTCCTGAAGATCATACCAAAAAATTTTAAAAAATATCTATAACCACAAATCATTAACTTCAAGCCAGAAGATCCATCTTCTCATGTATATGCTTAGTGCTCTAGCTTTCATAATAATCATCCAGCAGTGATACATACTCTGATACGTACATAGATTAACATGAAGATGCAGTCTCATGAGAAGAAGCTTTAATTTCCAGAAGAAAGAAATCTGAGTGAAATTTCCATTTTGACTGCCTAGAAAGCTACTTAGCAAATTAAGTGAAATGAAAATTGGGTTAAGGAGGCACGATTCGAAAAGTTCGAGTTATCGTTTCATTTCTCCTTGAGAGGAAACGGATCACATACAAGGAGGTAGAGAACTTTCTAGCTCTTTAGTAGTAGGTGCAATTTCATGTAAAATCTAAACCTCAAAGCCACCGGTCCAAGTTCTTCTCAAGAAACCAAAAATTATAGAACAATATAGAACATATAGAGCGGTGCTATATATTTAAAGCCAAAAAGATCAAGTGTCGAGCAAATGGAATATTTGTTTGGAATTTAGAAGCTAGCGAGCCATTTTAGTGCCATAAATTAATTAACCCAGCAACACAAGTATCTTTTCGAAGAAAACACAACAGAAAGCACAGAAAACAAAGACGAAGATCAATTACAATATTTATTTATCTAATTAACCTCTTGTGACACCAAAGTAACTTATAACATATAACTGAAGGTGTCATCTTTCGGCATAAGACCCAGAACGCCAAATGATCACTAGCTTGTTAAATAAAAGAGAAAAGCCAATAATTAAACACCACTCTTCAAAGAAAAGAAGCTAGCTTCCCTAATTCCTACCTGGTGTTGTGCACTTGAAGGATCCATCCCATGCAAATCTTTGTATTTGTAACAAGTCTTTGTATTTGCTATGTTTTCTGAGGTTGTCTGTGAGAGAGAGTGAAAGAGAGGAAGAGAGAGGCTTGAGAAAGGAGTTTGAAGGAAGAAAAACAAGAGATGTATTAGGCAGTCATGCAGAAGTGAGGAAGTAGAGCCACCTCTCTGTGGATATATATACATAAAGCAATCCCCATGATAGAGAGAGAGAGAGAGAGTAATGATAGGGATTCCCCTACGGGATGATCGATGAGGTTGGTTGGCTTAGCCTTGCACGCAGAGAAAGCATTTTCAAGAAAATTCGAGTCATCCCTCTATTCTCTCTCTCAAATGAACTGTTCTGTTCTGCAACGGTTTCAGATGAGAGATCAGAAACTCCCACAGCCTTTGTCATTGCGTGGGTCCCTTACTCGCGTGGATGCAACTATTTTTATGGACCCCACACCCTATCCCCAACCCCAGCCGGATTAGGTCCCCAGGTAGACCAGTCCCATTCCTTTGCCAAAATCCCATGCACCTCCATCTCTCCTCCCTTAGCCCACGAAACACAAACTTCGTGTTCCAAAAAACACACAGAAAATTTACTTTGGATTTAGTTGTCCCCAAATGTTGATATTTATCTTAAATCTCATCATTTTCAATTATATATGTTTATATATTTAGAGTTGTTATCTACTAAAATAGTGCATACATATATATTATTATATATATATATGGAGTTAATTAAATGTGATTCGTCCCCATGATCTGTTCATATTTTCTTCTTTTTGTTTTTGTTCTTGAACTGTATGGTGTGAGTACAAGTAAAAGATGTTGATTGATCATTCATCACTACATGATACATACAGTACATATATAGGCCGTGTTGTCGTCCGCTGTTACTGTTTGATTAAGGTACTTCTGTCGATGCATGTGAACATTGTTTAATGATGCTAAGACAGAGAGGCCAGGGAAGTGGGGGCCTGGGGACAATACTGATGACAGTACTGACAGGAGGATCTTTGTTCTTCTTCTTCAATATTCATTCAAACATCCATCCAATATTTCATGTGTTACACACATAAACAGAATGTGCAACATGCATGGCCCACCAGCAGAATGTTGCTTTTGCTTTGCTTTGTGCTGCTTTGGTTTCACATGGGTACTGTCCCTATGGGGATGATCATGATGATCTCCATAATATATTATGGAACTTGGCTTGGATCTTTTTTCAAATTTGTTTTAGGAATAATATTGTGTAAATGCATAATCAAAATAGCAAAATCCAAAAACTTGAGTCGGGGGTTAGTATAAATATTACCATTAATATTCTGTTTGAATAATCGGATAGTTCGATATGTAAATTGTATATGCTTAAAACGAATTCATCTTCTTATTGAAAAAATCTATTCATCATCTTTTTTCTCATTATCCTTTCATCATCTCATAAACGTATCTGTTTGTCAATTGTTATGTCATTATGTGTTGCATTATGGTGCGTTTGGATGGTTGGATTTGGGGATAAGAAGGATTTAGATTTGGGTCTTTAAAATCCAAATATCCTATTAATTGGATCATATATTAAAATCTAGATTTGGATTTACACCAAATTAGCCAAATTAGATTTTAGAATTTTCTTAAAAAAATCTTGGATTTGGGGAATCATAGTTGCTTTGAAATCCAAATCCAAACCGATCTATATAAAAGAAAAAACTAAAGGTACAATCTCATATAATAGAATATATGGTTATGTTGGGTAAAGAGTGATTAACCAATAGTTTATAGGCGACACTTGGAATCTACGTAGATTTGATGGGCACCCGACAGAAAAAAACTTCGTTTGAATGATCATCTAAATTGGTCTACAATTTTAGGCATATTCAAATCAAAGGGTCTACATGAATATGAATATTGATTAAAAAGGATATAACACGCGTCCACACTTGATCTTGGAACTTATCATTCAAATCTAAAGTTTATATGCAACTTCATCACTACAAGAAAATAGACTATAATATTGATTAAAGCATCTGTGATGGATTTGATAATGACTATTTGCGATGAAAATAGACTACTTTTGATAGGAAATAATCATTTTCACAGGAAATAGTTGGCAACAAATATGCAGTTTTCTTGTAGTGCAATCAAATCAGGATTGAACATCGTATTGGAATTCAAATAAATGTAATTTTCAAGTATGAGACCTATTTTGTAAATATTCGATATTAATAAGATGGGTCTTAAAACATTACAAGTTTTAAGTCATAAAATAAATCAATGCAATTCTTGATCTCAAATTCTTTTTCTCATGATACATTAGCAAAGAAGCAATTTTTAGTTAATCTTTCATTTCCTTCTATGGGAATTAAACCACTTTCTCTTAATTCCGGCCACCTTTCATTTCCCAAAAGTATTCATGTACTAATGAAATGGGGTTGGTTCTTAGAGATATAAAGAAGTGTTTGCATGGTATCTTTAAACGCATGTCTATACCTTTATTAATATATAATTTACATCTTTAAGAAGATGAGCAATCGATCGAGAGATTAGCTTTTGAATTCTGACAAAATGTGTGGTTTTTATAATTAAAAGCAGCACAATCATGGAATGTTTGATTGAATACATGATCGATGTCAAACAGATCGATCAAGATCATGAAAGATCGATGAACTTTAGCTTTCTGTCTTTTCTATCTCCATTAATTTCTGGGCTAGCACGATTAATCATTCATAGTTCCTAAATCATGGTATATGTATATATATATATAATAGCAGTTGGAAGCCTCTTTTCCTCTTCCATATTCCATCATTTGAAGTGATCCAACTATAATTAGAACTAGAACTAGAACATGAGTACTAGAAGCTAACCTTAATATATCATAAAAAAATGAAACCATCATTGTTTGCAATCCTTTTAAGTTAATCACTGATCATCATGTGATGATCATCAGCCAATCAAGCAATTATTGAGATCAGATGGTTCATATATATCTATGCAGCTTTAATATTTCTGAGAATATTTCCATTTATAGGCCAAGATTCTTGGAATAGCTAGCCTGGGGGAAAGCCAAAGCCACCAACAAATTAAAATTCTAAATCCTGATCTCATCTGCATGTTTGTATGCATGTATGTATGACTGACAAGTGTGAGCATTATAATAAGCAAACAATGATTGATTCCACTATGATATATACTTTGGATCCCTTGAAATTTTGCTTTAGCCCCCATTTTCCTCCAAAAAAGTAAATAAAAAATATAATATTTTTCCAATGAAATAATTGATGATTCAAAGAAGTGATGAGGCAAAAAAAAAAAAAAGAAATTGACAACAACAGGCAAACATTAATGTGGTGGGACCATAGATCATGAATAGTATAGTGTGAACACGATACCATAGGCTAGGGATGAGTCAAGTGAGTTGACTGGTCAAACTTAGCAGTCAAGGAAAACACAGAAGGGAGAGAAAAGTTAAAGTAGAATGGGAAGGTGTGCAAAGACGTAGATAGATAGATAGATAGAGTGGGAGTAGGGTTGCATCGCCTGTGAAGAAAAGTATCTATGGATGCTCATAAATATTAAAAAAAAAAAAAAAAAAAAAAGAAACTGGCATTCACTGATCTGCAGAATCTCACATCAGAAACTGTGCAGATTGATCATCACTGAGCACTGATGAGTTGGATCACACATAACTCCAAGAATGTTTTTCTTTTCAATTATTTCTGTTGAATTTTTTTTTTAATAAAAATTCATTTCTTATGATATAATTTATTATCTCATACTCTATATTTTATAATAAAAAAATTATAAATATGAGATATAAAAATAAATAATAATTAATACATAATAAATCTTTTTTTTATTTACTTTTTAAATTTCATTTTTTTTTACTCTTTTCTCTTCAAATATAAACAGTCTCCTCCCAAAAGTACCTTCATATTGTAAAGAGATTTTATAAAGATAAATTGATATAATTTTATAAATTATATTAGATTTATTTTATAATAAAAATAATTTTATAATTTAATATATCACAATAAATCTTGTTAATTTATAAATTTATTTTTATAATATTTATTTATAATTAAAATATTTATTTTTCGATTCTCCCTCACTCCATGTTCTTTCTTTATTTGGTCTCGACCATCTTTATGTCCGCTCTCTCCATCTTGCTAGGTGTAATATCTGATCAACAGAAGCCTGTTCCTCTTCTATTCTCCAAATTCTTCAGGTATGGAAGTTAGGTAGATCATGTACGTATTACTGCCTATCGTTATGATCAACGGTATATAATTGTCAAACTACCGGCACAAGTGTCGCACGCTGTCGCCAATGGCTTGTGTGGGACGCACTCTCTGTCACATCCATGCTTTCTCTACCTTTAATTAATTCTACGTCAAGAAGAAAATTTGTCCTCAATTTCTTAAAGGATAGTGCTAGTGTGCTGTCAGTTTTGATTGTGAGATGTGCTTATTAGTATAAATTTTATTTTTTATTTTTATTTTTATTAACATATTTAAATATTTTTAAAAAATAAAAAAATATATCAATATATTAATAATCACTTACTTAATTAATAAATAAAAATAAATAAATAAATAAAATAATTAAACGGTCAAAATGAGAAAATAAAATGAAGCTGCATAGTATTATTATTCTTCTAATATGGAGCAAAGAGTATGTGTTTCATGCTTGCATTGGCTTTCACAAAATGGCAAATTACTCGGTGCAAGCTGGTGTCCTAATTGGCTGCGAGCCTGCGATATTTCAATTTTAGCATCTCAATCTACTAGCCTCGTTTGTTTTTCAAAATATATAATCTCATTTTATCTAATTATTATAAATTTATTAAATTTTTATATAAAATAAAATAAATAATTCAATTTTTTTAAAATTTTAAAAAAAATAATATTAAAAAAAATATTATAATAATATTTTATTCAATTTTTAACTTTTATCTCATTTCAATTCATCTTATTTATAAAAACAAACGAAGCCTGTTTAGACTGCGTAAAAATCGTCAATCACTCCAACTCTCCATTGATTTGACCGGTGGATTTGGGATGGATTAGGTTAATTTATTTATTAGACCCATAAGCCTTATTTTCTCATCTAACTTGTTTGATCGTGTAATTCCGTATTTGTTGTGGCAATCAGTAAAAACCCTATAAAAGCTGGCCCAAGTGATCTCAATGGTTGGAGAGAAAATATATTTAGGGCAGGTTTGGGGGGTGAGATGAGAATTTTATATTTTGTTTGAGAGTTTAAAATATTGTATTTTAATATTATTATTGTATTGGGATTTGAAAAAGGTGAATTGAGATTTGAAAAAGTTGAATTGTTTATTATATTTTGCATAGGGATTTGAAAAAGGTGTAATGATAAGATGAGATGAGATGAGAATTTTATGTCTCATCCCATCCCCCAAACCTGCCCTTAGAAACTTTATTTTTAACATGATATCCAACATACCGTTGATGCGGAACGCTATGCTAAAAAATTATTGATAATTTAATTTTTTTTTAAGTTTTAACAGTTCCCACTATAAGTGATGAGCTAAGACATCGTCTTATGTATAACAAAACTCGTAGTTGGAAATATGCCTAAGTTCCTTAAAAAAGAGTCCATGCCCTCGACCCGGCCTAATGTACATGATGCATGTAAAATTTTCAATACCTTAATTAAACATGATATATACATATATAGGGGTAGCCTATTATAAATTGAGGCTTAAGTCAAAATTTTTGCGAGTCATGTTTAGTTACAATACAATAGAATAAAAATTATTATCTTGAATATTTTTCAAAATTTTCTTAAAATTTTTAAATATATGTTTTTGAATTTATATTTAATACAAAAATTTAAAATGAGGCCACATTATAAATTTCGTGCCTCATTTTAGCAAGATCTTAAAAGATTTATTTAAAATATAGATTATTCATTGTATTAAAAATAAGATTTGATATCATGGGGCCTTCCACGTTAAAAAAATATAAAAATTGTATAAGTTTGTTTTATTAATGTACTTTTTTATATTTTTCTAAAAAAATAAAATAAAAACATCACCTTTTTTTTTTTTTTAAGGAGGCCTTATATAAGGTGGCCGGGAGGCGCTGGACTTAGGCAATGACCTAGGTAGCCTTAATACTATGTACCCTTGGGCCAACCAAGCGCGCACACATGACACATACATATATACATACGTATATACATATATATAATATGCAAAATCTGGCTCGGGTACCCTATATATGTACGCATAATATCCGAAATCATGATCATCATCTATATTAAGGCTTCGTAATTTGGATCATCAACGCATCTCAACTCATCATTACAACTTTTTCAAATTCTAACACAAAATATAATAAACAAATCAACTTTTTCAAATTTCAAAATAATAATAATATTAAAAAATAATATTCTAACAATATTTTATTATCTTAACTCAACTCAACTCAACTCAACTGACTTCAACATCCAAACGCAGCCTTAGAGCCACTATCATTATTAGTTTCAGATTATTTGGCAAGAGAAATGATAGACGTTGTAGTTGTGAGTATTCAAGTGCTGCACAATCACTTTATAAAAAATGAATAAATATGAGACTTACATAAAAAAAAAAAATTAATTTTTTAATAGTAAACTCTACTATTTTTTAAAACGACTACACACCGCTTGTGTACTTTAAAATTATAAGTAGCATTACTCATTTGGCAGGAGAGTGGTGGGAACTAGCTAGCTAGGTCACGAGGGGCATGCACAAGCTAGCTAGCGTATATATATAGTAAGGGATTCGGTAATTAAGGATTGGATTTGGGCATTTTGTTCGGTTTGAGCATTATTAATATATAGGGAAAAGGCCGAAGAAAACGAAGTACTACTGTAACTGCTGCATGTAAACAATCTAATCCGTTTTGAAATACAACACTCCAAATTGAGGTTGCATTTCTGTAACGGACTTAACCTAGTACATGCATGAGAGCTAGCTAGAAGGCATTTGAAATGTACGTTCATGCATGATGAATGCATGTAGAGAGAGAGAGAGAGAGAGAGAGAGAGAGTTGATAGATCGTGAGTTAATGTGCTAGCTGCCTACGTACATAAGTCTTTACATCACTCTTTCAAGCTTGAATTTTGGGAATAACATTGGATTATATAGCTAGTACTACTTAGGCATGTGCATAAAAGGCCCTGGCCGATCCGTCCGCAAGATCCGACATGGGTCCACCTGAGAAAAGTTGGGTTCATCGGATCAAGTCCAATAATGGGTTTGCTCCATCCTAATATCGGTCGAAACCAATCATCGAGTAATACGTTTTGAATCGAGCTCTTCTCCTCAAACCCTAGCCACCTCTCCGTTTGTGGTCGTCGTTCGTCATCACAATTCGTGGTCGAGTCAACAACGGAGTTTAGTAATATTCTAAACGTAAACCCTCCCGAGATGAGATTATGATATTTCTTTCTTTATTTATTTTTCGGAATCAGATGATTTGGTTTAGAACTTTGATTTTTTTGTCAAAACGGATCTAGCTAGAAGCTGGATCCATAAGATGACATTTTTTTTTTCATTTTTGAGATGGTGTAATTTCTGGAGAGAGAGTTCTTTTTCTTGAGAGCCAGAAAGAGAGAGCGGTGAGAGCTTCTTTACCAAGCCATTCTAATTGGGTTTTCACATTTCTAGTAATTACACGACGAGTAATTCTTGTTTCATTGTTTTCTGTTCTATTATCTCTCTCTCACATAGTGTAGTGGAAGTGTGAGAAATATCGATCGGCAATCGTCCCGCCGATTAGGCCCTAATAGGTTTTGTTCCCTTATCTTTCATCTTGTAGTACCATGTCTTCAGGCGGGCTTTAGAGCAACGTTTTGCTTGTTAGAGTAAGGGTGGTTGTTTGCGTTATTAGAAATAGTGGCTTGCGGTAGCAGTTGATCTGGCCAAAGTGATCAATCAACTGCATTTTTATAAAAAAATGGATGGTAGGCATTCATTCCAATGATTGAACTTACCTAGATAGTTATTGAATTATGAATAAATTAAAATGACTTGAAGATTTCAAATGGGCATGATTTTATCTCCACTGAGGTATTTGGGATTCAGAGGTTCAAAGGCAAATGCCATTATCACTTATTTCACTACTTTATACCCTTTGAATTCTTTGTCTTCTATAGATAGTACTTATATAGTACTTTGATGGGTTCTATGGCAGTATTTGAGTAACTTGAAAAATGGATGATCATCAATTTGGCCACATCAAGTATGCTGCAATATCTTAGTACTTGCAAGCAACATCTTCATAGAATTAGACTTATAAATCAACAAACTATGAGTCGTGAGGGCCGGGGCTCTTGAGGGAGTTGGAGATAGTGATGCCAGTAACTCCATAAATGCACATAAATTTGATTCGAAAAATATACGAATGATAATTGCTGAAATTATAATTTGTTATGAGCTTCCATTTAAGATAAATAGTGCAAGCTCAAGGATTTAGGAAGGTATGTAGATCGCTTGAACCAAGGTTTCAAGTATCATCTTGAATCATTGCAACGAGAGACTGTATTAAACTATTTAAAATGAAGAATGAGAAGTTAAAGAAAATATTTAAGACAGTTGGGCGAGTTAGTTTAACTACTGACCCATTTCGTAGTTCACTATCTCCAAGAACAGTTGAGACACTCGTTTGTGCATAATATTGGTCGAAGGATTCAATACCCATTGATCTTCGTGTCTCATTGGATAATGTTGAAAGTTTTGAGATAGAATTTAGTAATTAACTTATTTTTTATCAACATATTTATTAAACTTTTTCATAATGTTTATTTTTATATCATGTAATCAAGCTTTACTTATGTTTTTTTTTTTTTTTTTAATTTTTAAATCAAGCTTTACTTATGTTGATGAGGAGTAAGTCAAAGCTTATGGTCTACATGATGGTATGATTTTCTTTTGATCTTTGGATTAGAAGTTTCAGTAAAGTTGAATTATTTGATAATCAAAATGTCGTTGGTATCTTTTCATGCCTGCTTTATTGCCCTTGTTGGGATAACCGGAAGAAAGTAGCGTATCTCTTATATCCCCATCTTTGGTATGCTATGGAGTATGCACATCACTAACTACAGAATACATGGAAAATGATGGAAGTTATGACTAAAATCTAATTTGCTATAATTTTTGAAATATGGCGATGAAGCTGGTTTGGGGTACAAGACAAAATATAGAATTCTCATCTTATTTCATTATTACACATTTTTCAAATTCTCATACAAAATATAATAAATAATTCAACTTTTTCAAATCTCAAAACAATAATAATATTAAAACATAATATTTTAAACTTCAAATAAAATACAAAATTCTTATCTCACCCCTCAAATCTGTTTGCAATTTGCTAACATTAATTATTATTATTTTTTAATTTTAATTTTCTCTTCTCTAGTGGATGCCATTTGAGGACCATGCAGCTCAGCCTTTTGTCCGAGAACACGAGATGTTAAAATGGTAATAATCGGTATATACCAAGCATTTGAAATGGTGTTCATTGAAGGTTCTTAGTAAAAAAGTCAAGCCCAGACCCGATTCTTCCCATATTTGAGAAACTCTGATTGTTGTGGGATATTGATCACTTTCATGACTCGGGCTAGAGAGCCTTGGGTGAACCCTGTTGTCTATTTTCTTGTCTTAGATTGCATACTTTAATATTTAGACCACAATTTCAAATATTAATGACTTTTTTACTAATGTTGCTGACTTGAATTTGCTGAAACTGCATGGCATATTGCATCATACAAACTAAAAGATCTACAGCTGCAATAATCTATGGATTGAATATACTTGCTCAAAACATTCAGGTTGTATCAACCTAGCCTTTTGGGTGTTTTGATAATTTTATTGGAATTTGGCAGCTATTCATCACTAAATTGGATTGCTTGCCTTTTCCTCCCCATCTTTAAAAGGATATTGATTGTGACAATGTTACTCGATTTCTAATGCTTGCAAGAGAAACCATAATTCCAGACATAATAGATTGGCAATTCAAGGTCAACCCTTACAAGATGCGAATAATTTACAGGCACACTACAAAAAAACTGTTCATTTATAATCAGTTATTTCTAGCGAAAATTATTATTTCTTGTCAAAATGAGTCTGTATTTGTTATAAATAGTCATTATCGTCGCAAATAATCCGTCAGATAATTATTTTTCTTGTAGTGGCAGTAGAATTACCATTTCATTTTTGTTTGCTTTGGGAACTGCTCTTAGTTGGTCATCCATGCCAACTGATCTGTTTTCAAACTGAGTTTAATTACTGATTGTGGTATATATTTCTCAGACAAGTAGAGTCATCTCACTAGAGGAGGGTCCTGAAGTTCTTTTCAAGGCACTTGCTGTTTTTGCTCTGCATCAAATCAACCTTACAATGGTATTTCCTCTCAACCTCAGTCCTCTAATTCTATTCTTTTTCCTTATTTTTCACCAGATTGAAAGCCAGCTGTTGGGAGCATAAGGTGATAACAGCAATGACACTATTTTAATTCTTCTTCTTTTACTCTCTTGCAGAACATGTTCTGTTTGTACTTGCAAAATGCAATTCTTCCTATTCCACAACCACAGCTACTTGTTACGGTTTTCAGAAATCTACTCATTAAGAGTGTATCGATTGAAAACAATCACTATTTATTTGCAACTCACTGTATCTTAAAATCATATTGCAAGTGCATGGTACTATTAAAATTCAAAAGAACAGTTGAGCGTGTGAATTGGACCAAATCTCATCGTGCATAGAGTTTTTTGTGTAGTTTCTAAACTGGGGATATCACTTGTACGTATCAGATAAAGAAGGAATTAGAATTGATTTGAAGTATGGATAGATTTGTGAGAATTGAAGGCTGATGAAGTGAAACTAGGAGTAGAAACTGGCCACTGGCCGAGATTGATGGCTAGAAGGAGATCCTACTTCAAGTAAGAAAATTGACGGACATCTACTCCCCGATCAAACCGCACAATTATTCTATGAACTCGATCCAAATCTACTTTCTTAAAGTAATTCAGTGCTATTAATGTAGAATCTGATAGTTCATATCAATTTGGGTTTACATCACACTCTTTCCGTATAAACACTCTTAGTTCAGTTCGGTGGGCCTCCAAATCCAAAGCCCAATGTCGCAGGTTCAAATCCTACAGTATTCTTAGGTCGAAAATTACAATGAAATAATTGAACAGCAATCTAAATTTGACCATGGATGAGGGCTAGCTGACCTTTCAAATAGCAAGTCCATATGGCAATCTCCACAGCCACTACCAAAAGACCAGTCATAGCCCTAATCTACCAATAAGAAACCCTATGAAAGGAAGTTGCCCCAAAATCAAACATGAATTTTGTCAGAAGATGAGTTATTCCTCTTTAACTTGCAAACTAAGACCACGAATTTAGCAAAACATCATCATCTGTAATTTGAGCAACGTGCATCTTTAACATCATAGGCTTACTAAAGCACATGGAAGAAAAAGAACCCCAAGTTAAACATGACTATGTGGATAGTAGGGGGAATGGTGTTTATTCATGTGAGCAACAAGTTTAAAGGTCTATCATCTATGTATGTGTACTATCTGAAGTTTGCAGCGACAAATGGCCATACATGGGTCTCCTAAGCTTAACACCCCCTTTTAACTCTCTTCCTCCTCCCTTTTTACCAGGAAAAAAGGAAAAAAAAAACAAAAACATCTAATGCAATCAGATATTGTACATTTTGTAGATAGCTTAAGAGTATGAGAGTCATGGACAGCTGAATTATAGTTTGAGAAGATTTTCGCAAATGTCTACTTTTCAAACCCTCATTTTGTAACGGCCAGACTACTTTGTGGCATTAAACCTCTGATTTCGCTCAGGATCTCATCTCGCATCGTGGCAACACTTGATGGAGTGACTTGTTGCTTCACAGCAGAAAACCACAAGCCATCTCTGTCCTTGTCTTCCCCACTTTCATGCCAGCTGCATATAGCTCTTGCAATGGCTGTCACATATAAGCCACAGTCATAACTGTTTACTTGCTGTGGTGAATCATTGCATTCCAGATAAGTAGCACCTGGCGCTGAATCGGAGGCCCCCATATATCCAACAACAGCATTAAATAGTTGCTTGGCATGCCGTTTATTGATCCCCCTAAAGCTATCATGATGAACAAATACATTAGATTTCTTCTCAAATGCAAGTAAGCTCCAATGAGACCCACCTTCAGCTTTGCTTACATCATCATTGTCATTTACAGGAAAAATTGCCAGTTTCTTGTCAGGCAAATGAAGGGGCTCAAGAAAATCTTTGAGACTTTCAACAACCGGGCAATTCATAATCCAGAAAGCAATCGAAGGTGGAACAAGTAAGACGTCCTTAGTAGGATAGCGTGAAGAAAGATAGCTGAAATAGAACTCAATAATGCGATCATTGAGGAAATATGGGCCGCTAAGGATCTCCAAATCAGATTGTCTGAGTACAACATCGTTGTAGCTGAGTATCTTTTCGTCAACTCCCGATTTCCCCATTAAGTAGATATCAGCATGTACTCCTAGTCATGTATAGATTAGATCAACACTGAGTTTAGTGAGAAAAAGTCTAAACTAAAGGTTTGAAACATTTTACTTTTTTTTTTTTTTTTTGTGGGGGGAGGGGGGGTGGACGGTTATGTGTTCTGGAAGACTTTGCCAATGGATTTACTTTATTGGCTTAAGGACAAAGCCAGGATTTTGTGAGAGAAGGGGAAGCCAAGGTTAGATAAATCATATTCCCATTACTCTTCAATCTTCCATAAGTATTGTGGGCACATTGTAAGATAATAAGATAACCTTTTGGATAAATCAAACTCATACCATTTTCCACAAGTCAAGAAATTATATTTAAAAAAAACAGAGTCTTGGACAAGAGCACTTGATTCTCATCAGCAATCATTTTCTATCAATTGTATGATAAGGAGTTATAAAGCTCCTCTCACTCACTATACTTTGTGGAATATGAGCTTCATAGTTTGAAGTACATAAAATAAATGTAAATGTAAATGACGGCGAAAACCATAGTTCTTCAGCTCTTAACACAGATTGAACAAATCTGAACATATCTCTTTAACTTGATATGCATCAAAAGGAAAGAAAATAATAATAAGTGGAGGAAAGAATATGTAGGTCAACACCCAAAATACATGGCATTAAGTATTCAGCCCACTTCTACTCAAAGCTCAATTCCAATTGAACAATGAATTGCTTACAGAGAACACCTCATTACCAAGAGAAATACTTATTTTTCATCAATGAAGAAAACACTATGAAGAAGACACTACTTATTGCACCCCTCTATCCCCTTCCTCCATGAAGAAGACACTAGAAATAAAGCATCATGAAATAACACAGGAGTTGAGGGGTCTAAATTAGATGGCCCACTGCTGATATTGAATTTAAATGAAGTGTAATATTGTTTCTCCCACATAAGCACTTCTTAAAGGACTTCAACCTAACTCCCATCCAGTCCAGCCCATGAATGACTACCAATCAACTACGCTAGTCTAAGATTCAATCCTCCCCCAAGGCCATAGAAAGGCATCAGGGAAGTTTTTCAAGACCCAACTGACTCCCAGAGCTAGATGTTCCCCTCCCAGCATGAGTGTAGCTGGATTCAATTTCAAGCATCGAAGGAACAGAATGAGTGCATATTTTTTCTTGCGAATGAATGAATTTACCACCCATCCACTTGGTGCGATGCACAACCTAAATAGGATGTACAATGATACGATTAACCTCTCAAAACCTATGGACAGGGCTACAACGAACCAATCAACCGACCAACCATTTGCTAAGAGGCCTCTGTGTGTGTGTGTGTGTGTGAATGGGAAGTAAAATGATACCATTAACCTCTCAAAAACTATTGACAGAGCCACAACCAACCAATCAACCCACCATGAGCTAAGACTATCCACCATGGGTATGCGACTCCCGTGCCGCATCTGAAACATGGTTGATGCTGTACTCTTCTATTCAAGCAATTAAAATCAACCATCCATAGATTTTAGAACTCTTTCTTTTTTTGTATTATCTATATCATTTACTGCATAATGATAAATCCATCATTCAGGACATCACCAATAAAACCAAGAGCAAATAGCTTGCGCTTGATAGTTGATACTGCCTTATTTTCATAGATAACATGTATTTTGCCAAGTTTTCCCAGCAAACAACCAGATTAAAACCTAACCCACCTTAAAAAAAAAAAAAAAAGAAAAAAAAAAAAGAAGAAAGAGAGAGAGATGAAGAACAAGCCTAACCTACGCATCATTAATTGGAATGACTAAAATCTCAAAGAAACCATACAATAATTCAAGAAAAAAGAGAGACTTACAGAGCGATTAGAGTGATGTTAGAGAGAGATGAGTGCTAGAGACAGACTAAGCTATTACACTGTGCCGCGCCGTTGAGACAACAATTCATTCAGAGAGTAGTGCGTAACATTTTACACGACACTTTTTACAACATAGGTTATAAAATAAATGTATTTTTGTAAAATTACGTTAATTTTATAAAGCATTTTATAAAAATACTCCTTATTTTAAAATATTATTATATAAAATATTGTATAAAATGTTGTGTTTATCATTTTTGAAGGAAACCGCCGAGTATTGAGATTTGCCAGTCTTTTGCATTGAAGTCTAGGGAAATTTTTTTAAGCACTTCATTTTAATTTTTTTAATATAATACAATAATAAATTTGGATATTCAATCAATTTACTTCAAAATAACATTTTTATTAAAAAATGTATGTTTCAATACGAAGAATTTTGAGATTTTTACGAATTTTCTTGAGACTGGATTTTACGAAAAGGGAGGAAAAAAAAACGATGTATATTTGTCTGGGAGATTTGCAAAGGCTAGCTGCTAGTATTAGGAAATAAAAAAAAAAAAAAAAAAAAAAAACTTTTATTGCTTAAATGTGTTCACTCAAGAGACATGCTGCCTGAGTGCACTTAACACAGCACTTAACACAATTACATCCTTTTATACTTTAAATTCGTCGTGTTTTTTTTTTTTTTTTTTTTTTTTTAGTAAATTTGGTAAAGCATGTAAAGTCTTTTATTTCGTTTAGAGAAATACTTTAGTTATAAAAAAATTTAGAAAAATATACTTATAAACTAACGTGGTTTGATGTGATACCTCAGATAGTAAAATTACTTTTATTATAAAGTAGATCTGGCGTATCACTTGAAGCCGCGCTAGGTTGTGAATTTACTTTTATAAAATCTTTTTTGTGGTCTTAGTACTTCTCATTCATTAGTCTTGTTGTTTATGATGTCCTAGACTCAAGGTTTTGAATTCCATTCCAGTTGAGGTATTAGAACGAAATATTTTGATACAAATATGTTTCGATGTATCGTTTTAGGATAATCGTGTTAGCTACCCTATGCTTCACTTGGTGCTGGGACCTTACCAGACAGTAATGAATGAAAGAAAGAACAAGGCAAGAAGGAAGATGGAAGTAATATCACAATTTCATAAATGGAAATAGAGATTGTTCGAGGCAATCTGTCCTTCAAAAAGGGTCTATAATTACAAAAATTCTGATCAATCCTTCCTTAGTCCCTCGTTTCCTCCCTTTTATATTCCCCTTCTTTGACATGCTTCTCAATTCTCTAACAGACTCAGGACAAAGTTAAAGTAGCAATAAAATACGAGACTAGAATAACTGATGTAACACAACGTTTTAAACAAGTTCTAAGAAACAACCACTTTATTCAGACTCAACACGCCATTTCTACCCAGCACCAAATGCACCGTTTGGTAACTCAAAACACATTGTTTTCAGTTAAACTAAAACAAACTTTTTTCTTCTTTACTTCAGTTCGACTTCCGCACAAATCCATCTCTTCCAGCTAGGGTTCCATCTCAGCCTCCCTTCCTCGTTGCCTAGAGTCCTAACAAACCCCCTCCCCTAAAGCACCTTACCCACAAGGAATGAGTAAAGTTGTTGTGGCCTCCAAAAAGGTTCCCATTTGTTATCTTCATCGGTGGTTCCCATCCATTTGATCAGCACCTCAGTCAAGGCCTTGTCCCCACGGCATCTCATGCGTCTATCCACCACGACCGGAGGTTCTGGAAGAATCTCACCATGTGTATCAACCGGAGGCAGTGAAGCTATAGGTTGTGGGGTGGAGTTTGGCTATCGTGGGGGGATCTAGGTGGTAGGCAACATTACCTACCTTCTACAACACCTTGAAGGGCTCGTAAAAACGAGGAGACAACTTCAAGTTCCTACCTACAGCTCATTAAGGATTTTTGCCGGTACGACTGAAGTATGAGGTACACCCAGTCAGTCCCCTATCTGAAATTCTCTTTCTCTTCTTCTTTTATTAGCATATGTTTTCATTCGATTTTGCATAGTATGTAAATTTTCTTTGAGTAAAGTTAAGAACTATTGTCTGGTTCTGAGTAATTGGTCCACAACGTTATTGGTTGTGGTCCTTGGCACATAAGAGAGTAACTGTGGTGAAGATAGCCATAAACTATTTGGAAATGAGTTATCTTTGTGGTTGTGTGGTATAATGAATTGTACCACCATTTTGCTAGGGCTAGCCATTGCTACCACTTGCTGGGTTTGCTGCTTGCATAGCATCTAAGACAATTCTCTAGAAACTTGTTGAGGGCTTTAGTTTGGCCATCACTTTGTGGGTGATAGGCTGAACTGAATTGGAGGGTAAACCCTTGTAGTGTGAAAAGTATCTTCCAAAAGGAGCTCACGAAAATAGGATCCCTAATTGATACTATGGACTTAGGTAGAAACTGTATAAGGGTGTGTAAGTGGAATGAAATAACCATACTTGGTAAAGCAATTGACGTCTACCATAATAACATCAAATCCTTGAGATTTAGGCAATCCCTCTATGAAATCCATAGAGAGGTTAGCCCAAGCCTACTGAGGAATAGGTAATAGGTGCAACAGTCCTAGTGGGGGTATGGTTTCATATTTGACATGCTGGCAAATCTCACATTCCTTTACCATACTCTTGATATCCTTCTTTATGCCCTTCCAAATAAAATCTTTTTTAGCCCTCTGGTAAGTCTTCAGATACCCTGAATGACCTGCCACTGGATCCTCATGAATGAAATGCAGTATTTTAGACTTAAAAGCTTACTCTAGTACAATGAATATTCTCCCTCGTTTCAGAATCAAACCCTATTGAAGTTCGAACCCCTTAGGCTGATCTAAACTGCTAGATAGATTGGAAATGAGTTTTTGGGCCTCAACTGATTCACCATAACTGGCCTTTAACTCTTCCACCCAATCGGGAGTAGGGAAAGAGATCATAGCCAATACTGTTTCATGTGGTTCTTCCTCCTCTAATTTTCTAGATATGGCGTCTGTCACCTTATTTTCTTTGCCTCTTTTATAAGTAATAATGAAATCATACCCCATGAGTTTGCTCAACCACTTTTGTTGAGCCATGGTGCTCACTCGTTGTTCTAATAGAAATTCGAGGGCTTGCTGGTTAGTCTTAACAGTGAAAGATCAACCTAAAAGATACGGTTTCCACTTTTGAACTGTTGTTACTAAAGCAAATAATTTATTTTCACATGTCAATAATAAGAGGGCCATCCTCTTAAGTGCCTTGCTCATCTAAGCAATATGATGGTTGGACTGTATTAGGACTGCTCCTATTCTTTTTCCACTTGCATCACATTCCACAATAAAAGGTTGGGAAAAATCTGAGAGTCTAGTATAGGTGGTTGTGTCACAGCCTTTTAGAGGTCATTAAATGCCAATTCCACATCTTTAGTCCACTCAAAAGAATTTTTTCTCACTGTGTCAAGGGGCTGCAATGGTGCCATTAAGGCTTATAAACTTGTGATAAAACTCTGTTAACCCGAGAAAACTGTTTAAGGGCTTTGCATTCTTCTGTTTAGGCCATTCCAACATAGCAGCAACTTTAGAGGCATCTACCTTAACCCCCATCAATAGTAACCACATACCCCAATTAATCGATTTCATAAACACAAAACTTGCATTTTGAAAGTTTAGCGTACAACTTGTGCTCTTGTAAGACTGTCAATACCTTCTCCAAGTGAAGTGGTCTGCCCAACACTTGATGTAAACTAAAGTATCATTAAAAAACACTAAAACAAACTTCCTAAAAAAGGGTCGAAATACCTCATTCATCTACTCTTGAAATGTGGAATGGGCGTTGGTGAGCCCAAAGGGCATCACGAGGAACACATAGTACCCTTCGTGTGTCCTAAAAGCTGTTTTTGCGACATATTCGGGAACCACTCGAATTTGGTGATAATTGGATCTCAAGTCCAGTTTAGAAACACTATTGACCCATACAGCTCATCAAACAATTCATCAATCACTGGTATAGGAAACTTAGTCTTCACTATTTCCTTGTTTAGGGGCCAGTAACTGACACATAGACGCCAACTACCATTCACCTTCCTAACCAATAGAACTGGGGAGGAGAGTGGGCTGGAACTAGGATAAATTACCCCAGACTGAAGTAACTCATCAATTATCTTCTCAATTTCAGTTTTTTGATAGTAAGGGTAGCGGTATGGTCAAGTAGAAATTGGTTGTGTGCCCTCTTTTAAAACAATCTTATAATCATGAGATCGAGTGGGGGGGTAACCCATGAGGTATGTCAAAAACCTTATTAAAGGTCTTGAGTAGGGTTTGAATCTCAACATGTATACTTTGGAAATTTTTAGTAGTGTCTTTTTCCATTAATTGCCAAAATAGTCACTGACCACAACTCATAGATGTGACTATTGATTTATTGCACCCCTTAAACAGTGAGATCTCTATTAGTTAAACCCTTCAAAATAATTATTTTCCCACATTCACTAAATTCAATGGATAACTTTGAAAACCCCCACATAATAGGGCCTAAGGTTTGTAACCAACTCACCCCCAAAACTACGTCACAACCTCCCAACTTTAGTAAATAAAAAGAGGGATTAAAATGGTTACCTTGGAGAGTGATAGCCAGATTGTAGCACTGCCCTTCTCCACGTATCACCTCTTTATTGGCTATTTTCACTAAAATAGCCTTAGATTCTTCCACCTTTAGCCGAGTTTTCTGTGCAATCCATGGGTCCATGAAATTATGTGTACTGCTTAAGTCCAAAACTACAACTTGTTCACCATGTATCTTGCCAATGAGCTGCATCATATGGAAGCTTGGTGTTCCTGCTATTGCATTGAGTGAAATTTCTAGTTCAGGTTGCTCAATTACAGCTAGTTGTGGCTCATCTGTTTTTACTTCACCTCCACAGTCAAGATTTTCTACCACCTCCTTAGATTCTTCCTGTGACTGTAAGAGTTTTTGGGGTTTTGCAAATGTGTGCCGGGTTCTACTTCTCATCACAGTGATAACAAAGCCCTTGACGACGTTTGTCATCCATAGTAATGGATGATATTTTTCTATTTGGAGGTAAGTGCTTAGCCCCCTTCTTACTCCCCTCACTCCCTTGACTCCAAGTGCTAGGAATCTATCTAGGAGAGGAAAATCCTTTATCTGGCACAAATTTAAAGGAAGACTTCCTCGTTGTAGCCAAATACTCCTCTTGAACTTCGCTAATCCAAACACAGCTTCAAGATTTATTGGGGTTTAACATATGAACAAGTAAGCGAATTTCATCTTTCAACCCACTTAGAAAGCAACTTGATTTATGATGATCTGATAATCCCCTTAGGCAATTAGACAATGCCTCAAATTGAGCTTTATAAATTACCACTGAAGAGGTTTGTTTGAGTCGTGTGAGTGCTTCCATCAAGTCATCGTAGGCATAGGGTCAAATCGTAACAATAAGGCTCCTACAAAAGCTTATTTGCTCGTGAATTGGTCAGATTTCATGGCATCTTGGTACCAAACCAAAGATTCTCCCTCCATGTGGTAAGAAGTCATGAATAGCCTTTGTGCATAGGGTATTTGGTGAAAATCAAAATATTGTGTTGCTTTGAAAATCCAACTCGATGGATTATCCCCATCAAAGTGAGGGAAATCTAAACAAATCCCTCTTGTGAATCCACCTATGTGATGCATTTGTTACCCCTCTAACCCCACTTGGAATTCTTTATTAACAGTGTTATTTTGGTGTGCCATTAGTGTTCTAATCATATCCGTAAGTTGATCCTCTCATTGATGTTTTGCATGCCTTCTTCATGGGAATCAACTTGGTGTTGATGAGCATGTTGCTACTGCCTGGAGTCTGTGCCTTCTACAATCAAGATGTGGGCTCTGGATACCAAATTTTTAGCTACCCTCTGCTTCACTTGGTGCTAGAACCTTACGAGATAGTAATGAATGAAAGAACGAACAAGACAATACAGAAGATGCAAGTAATGCCACAATTTCATAAATGGAAATAGGGATTGTTCGAGGAAATCCATCATCCAAAAAGGGTCTGTAATTACAAGAATTTTGATCAATCCTTCCCTAGTCCCTCGTTTTCCCCTTCTATATTCCTCTTCTCTAACATGTTTCCCAATTCTCTAATAGACTAAGGACAAAGTTAAAGTAACTGTAAAATATGAAACTAGAATCACTGATGTAACGCAGCGTTTCATATAAATAAAACGCAACGTTTTAAGTACGTTACAAACAACAACCACTTTATTTAGACTCAATGCACCATTTCTAGCCAATACCGAACGCACCGTTTGGTAACTCAAAACACACCATTTTGAGTTAAACTAAAACAAATTTCATTCTTCTTCACTTCAGTTCGACTACCGCACAGATCCATCTCCTCCAGCTAGGGTTCCATCTCAACTTCGCTTCCCCGCTGCCTGGAGTCCTAACAAGAAAAATCTATTGAGTCCAAGATTCTAACTCAAACTTCTAAATATAGTAACTTCTATCAATCAACCATTAAGATAAGGAGTGCCTCAAAGCCAAACTAATCCTCAAGTGCATTGTCTATATTCAAAATGATAGAACTCTTATTCATGTCATCTTTTCCAAAAGAGCAAAAGGCAGCCAAACCAATCAGAGACATAATATAGCCCGTCAACGAGATAGAGCAGCACAATGAACTTAAAAAAAAAAAAAAAAAAGCAAAAACAAAAAGAACGGTTTCTAAAGGACTCACTTCTCTAATTGTCAGCATAATCGAATGAACCCATGAAATGAGAATTTCTAGCAGTTCTCAACCTCGAAAAAGAAAAGCAAGGATGAACATAAAAATATGTATTCCATTCTTTGTAATCTAATTTGGGATTCTTGATACAAGAATAGAACTTAAATTATAGAAGCATCTAAAGCTCCATCTAAGTAACACGGAAGAGCAATCAAAGAGAATAGAGGAAAACATATATTTATTTATTTGTCATATACAAGATTCAACAAGACACAAAGAGAAAGAAGAATACATACCCTTCTCCCTTTTTTCCCTCTCTTTCTTTCTCTTCCTTGATCCTTTATTCAGTATCCATAGGTAGAAATGAAGAATTTTTCAAAGATGGTTGAAATGAAGCAGATGAAAACGAAGAGGCGGTTTAGTCTAGCATCATATTTTTCAAACACCCATTCCGGGTTCGATATTCAGTGTTTGAGATTTTAGGTTCTACGCATGGAAGGTGAAAATGGTGATGAGAGAAAAATGACCGCGAAATTACAAGGCCTTGTTCAGATTTAGAAAACATCTCAATTCATCTCATCTCATCTAATCATTACAGCTTTTTTTAAGTTTCTAAATAAAATACAATAAATAATACAATTTTTTCAAATTCTAAAATAAAAATAATATTATAATAATACTTTATCCAATTTTCATTTCATCTTAACTCACTATCCAAACCTCCCCTAAGTGTGTCCTTATTATTTGAAATATTTATGAAAATATCACTAATGCCTATTTCATACCAAAACACCCATTCGAATATCGAAATCTGACTAGAATGAACAGAAACATGACAAAATAGTTGAAATTCTGACCGAAATGAAACTTCCCACATATTTTTGTGTCGGTTATTGTTCAAGCATGAAAATTTTCCACTATTCTAATTGAAATGGAACGAAAAACAAAATTTTACCAAGACTACCTATTCCTTGAGTCAACATAGATCAGAATTTAACATTGCATTTGACTGAAGCGAGCTCAAGCCAATTTACATTAATCAAACTCTTGTTTCACTTAATAAGATCTTGTTACAGTTTTAGATATACAAATCCATAATACCATCTACGTGACAAGTATGTTAGCGATGTCATTGGAGGTTTTAACTTAAGTTCATTTTTTCCAAAGGATACTGTTATTGGAATTGAGAATTTGTACCGAGGATGTGTATCGACAAGTGCAAATGCACTTTTTGGTTTTTTTTCTTTCAATCATTTTTAATACTTTTTTAACAAATAAAAAAAATGTCAATTCACTAATAATAACTTCATTAACTATTAAATGAAAAATAAATAAATAATTCAATCGATCACTTTTATTGTTCAACTATCATTTTCCTTTCCCAAATTTTCGAAAATCCAAGGCACTCCCTTGAAGTGGGGACCCCACACATATGATGTGATACATTTATTATAACGTTTAGACCTCGTTTATTTTTATAGCTCTTCTCAACTTATCTCGTCTCATCTCATCTCATCTAATTATTACAACTTTTTTAAATTTCTACACAAAATAAAATAAACAATTCAACTTTTTCAAATTCCAAAGTAAAAATAATATTTTAAAAATATTTTATTCAACTTTCAACTTTTATCTCAACTCATCTCATCTGTAAAAACAAACGAGGCTTTATCTCGTAGAAAAAAGTGACCATAACAAGTAAGATGATTGTGTAAATTTAATTAGTTTATGCAAGTGGCACAAGTTCTTGATGATGGTGCGAATGGTGCTACAAACTCTAAGATATCAGCGGTGGCTGTGGATCAGCACCACTGGGAGTCATGAAACATTGCAGTTGGAATGCCCGTGGGCTTGGGAACCCACGTGGCATTCGCACCCTCTGTGACTTAATTCAGAGGGAAGGATCCGAAGTAATGTTCTTGCAAGAGACTTGACTCTCCACTCGTGAATTTGAATCATGTAAGTACAAATTAGGTTTTCAAAACTATTTGGCTATTTGTTCTCATGGTAGAAAAGGGGGTATTGCGTTGCTATGGGCTGCTGATGTTGATTTGTCTGTCATTAATTACTCTGCTAATCATATTGATGTTGTTATTAAATATTCAAATTTGAGTATGGGGCACTGGTGCTTAACTACTATATATGGTTTTCCTGAGACTCACCTGAGGCATAATACTTGGAATTTGCTTATAAGTTTATGTAGAGCTAATGATGAACCTTGGTTAGTAATGGGGGATTTTAATGAATTGATGTATTCTCATGCGAAAAAGAGAGGATAAACCTAGGCTTGAAAGACAACTTTATGCTTTCAGAGAGGTTATTGAAGATTACAATTTGAGGGATTTGGATTTTTTAGGTCCAAAGTTAACATGGTCTAATAGGAGAGCTAGGGTCAATACATTAGTGAAAGGATTGATCGTTTTTTGGTTAATTCTGTTTGGTGGGATAGTTTTTCTAATGCTCGAGTAACTCATGGTGTGGTAGCTTATTCAGATCATTTACCTATTTGGGTAAATTTGGGGGGTGCAACTTCTTCCCATTATGTTAACAAGTCTTTTAAATTTGAGGCCATGTGGATTGGTGAGAAAGATTGTAAGGATATTACCAAAGGTGTTTGGGGGAGGTGTGCTGGCCCAGCTACTATGGATGTTGTTTCTGGTTTGATAAAAGATTGTGGAGCTCAATTACAAGGGTGGAATAAGCATTGTTTTGGGCATGTTCAAACTCAGCTCAATAAAGCATAGAGAGCTCTACATAGTCTACATGAGATGAGACTAGAAACAATTCCTATGGAAGATATGAATTTTACAATGGGTGAGGTGCAGCTTTGGTTGGGGAAAAAAGAAATTATGTGGAGACAATGTTCAAAGGCTTTGTGGCTCAAAAAGGGTGATAATAAAACTAAGTATTTTCATATAAAGGCATCTCAGTGAAAAAGGAAAAATCAAATCTTAAAGATCCAAGATGATAATGGCTATTGGCAAGAAGGTTTTCAGAGGGATAGGGTTATATTTGATTATTTTCAAACTCTTTTGACAAGCTTTTCTCCGTCTGTTGATGTTGATTCTTTGGTTTTTTTAGAATCGTTGTCTGGAAAAGTTTCTGACCGGATGAATCTGGATTTGATGAAGGAGTTCACAGCTGATGAAGTGAAGGAAGCTTTGAATCAAATGAATCCTATAAAGGCCCCTGGTCTAGATGGCATGTCTCCAATATTTTTCCAAAAATATTGGCATGTTGTTGGTGACAACATTACTTTAGCAGTGCTTTGAGCCCTCAACTTAGGCTTTTTTCCATCTACATTGAATCATACTCATATTTCTCTTATTCCTAAGAAGAAGATTGATGTTAAAATGGGAGACTATAGGCCCATTAATTTGGATAATGTGATCTATAAACTTATTGCAAAGGTCCTTTCTAATAGACTCAAATCTGTATTGCATAGAATTATAAGTGAGAGTCAAAGTGCTTTTGTCCCAAGGCATCTCATTTCTGATAATGTATTGATTGCTTATGAGTTGGTTAATTTCTTAAAGCACAAAAAGAAAGGTAAAAATGGCTTCATGTCTTTTGAAATTGGATATGAGTAAGGCTTACGATCAAGTTGAGTGGGGTTTTATAAAGTCTTTTATGGAAGTGATGGGGTTTCATCAAAGGCTTATTGAGCTAATTATGTACTGTATTGGAACTATTTCCTTTTTTGTGTTGATCAATGGAGAGCCAAGAGGTCCCATTATGCCATCTAAAGGATTAAGGCCAGGTGAGTCGTGACCCATTGTCCTCTTATTTATTTATCATTTGTACTGAAGGGCTGATTTCATTATTAAGAAATGTTGGGCTGAGGAAGGATATTTCTAGTTTAAAGATTTGTAGAGGGGCACCAAATAGAAATCATCTGGTTTTTGCAGATGATAGTGTTGTCTTTTGTCGTGCAGATGTGGAAGAAAACAAAAGGGTACAAATGTTGTTGGAGAGATATGAAGTTGTCTCAGGCCAAATAATTAATAAAGAGAAAACAACTATTGTGTTTAGTGGCAATGTGAGTGTGGATACTCAGAATGAGATTAAGAATCTTTGGAGTAATTGTGAAATACAGCAATATGAGAAATATTTGGAACTTCCACCCGTTATTAGGGGGTCCAAACATCGTGCTTTTTAGTCTATAAAATAAAAGGTATGGCAAAAGCTTCAAGTTTGGAAGGAGAAGTTGTTGTCACAAGGTGCAAGGAGATTCTTTTGAAAGTAGTTGCCCTATCCATCCCAACTTATACAATGAGTTGCTTCCTTTTACCTTCTAGTTTTTGTACTGAGTTGGAAGGTATGATGTCAAGGTTTTGGTGGGGTCAAAAAGGAAATGAGAGGAAAATTCATTAGTTGAGTTAGACCAAATTGTGTCAGAAAAAGAACTATGGAGGGTTGGGATTTAAAGATTTAAGAAGTTCTGACCTTGCTTTACTAGCAAAACAAGGATGAAGATTATCTCAAGATGAATGCTCTTTACTGCACAAATTACTAAAGGCTAAATACTTCCCTTACACTAGTTTTACGAAGGTAGGTTTGGGCAAATGTCCATCCTATACTTGGAGGGGCATTTGGGAGGCACGAAAATGACTAGAGGCAAGTTGTAGGTGGAGAATAGAGAATGAGAGATCTGTTAATATATGGCTAGACCAGTGGATTTTAGGGCATCTCTCTTTGATATCGGAAGGGTTAGTTGGAAGTGATGGTACCAACTTTTATTTTGTTGATTTTTTATTTGTTTGCAATGAAAGCATGTGGGATGTTCAAAAGCTAATAACTCTCTTCAATTCAAATATAGTCTCAGATATTCAAGTTCTCTTATGTTCTAATAATGGAGAAGGTTTGGGCTGATGAACGTAGTGGATTGTTCAGTGTACGAAGCTGCTATAGATTCATCTATGCTCAACTTGGTCATCAGTGTGCCCAATCATAAAAAATGTAAGCTCAATAAGTATTTTGGAAACATTTGTGGAAACTGAAAGTGCCGAATAAGATTAAAATTTTTGCATGGTGTGCATGCAAAGATGGACTACCTACTGCTGTAAACTTGGTGAAGAAACATGTCCCTACAGATGATACTTGTAGATTCTGTTTAATAAAAGGAAGATATCACTCATGCAGTGGTCAATTGTGGGGCTGTTCAAGGTATGTGGCGTTTTTATCTTCCTAAGTTAATACTTGATAAACAGTTGTCATTAGATGGCTTTTCAACTCTGTGAAAGGAATATGTATGAGAAATTTTCTTTTTTATTTGCTTTGGCCTGGGGTTTCTGGTATCGAAGAAACAAGTTTGTGCATGATCAAGAGCTGTTAAATCCTAAAACAGTTGTCGAGAATGCCTCTGTTCTGCTGAGAAGTCATGATCAAGTTAGACAGAAGACAATAATTCAAATTCTGAGACATTATAAATGGCAACTCCCTCAATCTGATTGGCTTAAACTGAATGTTGATGCCACAGGTTTTCCTAAATGGGATAAGGCATGTGTTGGACCAGTGTTGAGGGATGCTACTAGTAGAGTCCTTATGGCACTTAGTAAAGCAAAAATTCCGATGGAGGGTTCAGAGGGTATAGAGCCACTTGCCATCTTTAGAGGTTTGTAACAATGTGTCACTATGAGCGTCTCAAATATTCTTGTGGAGAGTGACAGTTTGTTAAGTATTGAAGCTCTCAATGATGATGGCATGAGACTTCCTGTTAGGTGTGCTATATTATGAGATAAAGAAGCTTGTTATGCTAAATGTTTTGCTGCTTGTATGTTTTCCCATGCATCTAGGGAAGGAAATATGGTAGCTCATAAGTTGGCTAGAAATGCTTTTTAAGGTTGAAAGTATGGATGTTTGGTGGGATTGTATTACAGACTGTATTTCTAAAGATATGGCTTGATAACTATTTGTAATCATTTTTTCCTGTAGATTAATGATATTATAATTTTCTATATATAAAAAAAAATGTAATTTAAGAACTAATGGTGGGTTTCAACCATCTAACCTCTATAATCAATGTAATTGCATTTCTCTATGAGAATATAATTGTCAAGTTACATATCTACTATAATCAATTATATTGGGTATATCTAGGATGAGTAGTGCTACTATACTTTCTAAATTATACTACTCATTTTGCTTCATTAATGTGACACCATAATATTTTATGTTGCTTATTTATTTTACTAATAAGCTCAAGTATATTCACAAGCTAATTATAATTTCAACAAACAAGTCTTGGTTTTTTGTATATATTTTTAGAGAAATGATTTGTACAAGTCCCAAATAGACAAGTCTCATACAAAAGTGTAAAAAAACTATTATTTATTAGTGGGACCCATTATTTTATAAAAGACTTGTATGAGGTTTGTCTATTTGAAATTTGTATCTAACATTACTCATATTTTTATATGACTTATATATAATACATGTGATTATATTATTCCAACAAGGCATTTAAATTAAGAGCGACGGACAATGTTTGTATTAAATTAAGAGCAACTCACAATGTTTTTATTTAAATTACATTGTTCTAGGTTTATTGCAAAGCTACTACTTGTTTTGTTTTTATTTATATTATTATTTTTGCTTTGAAATTTGAATAAACATGACATGCCACCAATCGCTAAAATTTAGATATTTAATTTTATATTAATTCAATGATCTAGGGGGAAGAAATACACACATGAATGCCTCGTATTAATAGATGAGTATTTTTCAAAATTTTTCAACATTTCCTAACTTTTCTCATAACTTCATCTTCAAATATATATAAAAATAAATGTCCGATTATGAAAAGTTTCCATAATGTTGAAAAATTTTTTTAGAATAATTTTTTATGAGTTAATATATTATCAAGTCGGTGTGTAGAGTATATCATTCATATCACTTTAACGGTAATATTTAATTTGTAAGATTTATATTTTGAAATTGATGTTTCAAATCAAATTATGTTATTTAAACACTTTATAAAATATGTTCTATACACTCACTTGAGAGTATAATTTTTTATTATTTATTGTATTTTAAGAATGAGTGAGGAATTTTTGAATTTTTTTTTAAAAATAAATTTTGTATTGAGATTTGTAAAAACGGATAGTAGAGTTTAAAATTTATTTAAATATAACTTTTTAAGTGTAATTTTTGTTTTGGAATCATATAAAAAATATCTTATACAATAAAAAAATATTTTTTACAATATAAAAAATTAATATATATATATATATATATGAGTCAGTTCGATTTAATATTAAAATAAAAATAAAAAATATATTTAATCTATTTAAAAAAATATTAAAATCAGTGTCGGACCAAACTAACCGATCGGATCCGATACGGTTTATCGGTTTTTTTTTTATTTTTTATTTTCCTCCATGGCAGTTAGCATTGCAGAGGGAAACTGAAACCCAACCCAATGGACTTCCCCAAATAAACGCGACCCAACGCGCGCACACTCCCCACTGAGACGAGAGAGGGAGAGGAAGAGGGATAGGGAGAGAGAGTTTCAGATCTGAAATCAGATCCTCAGGCCAACAAGCAGTTTCCTGTAGGTTCTTGGGAAAATAATTTGACAGAGGAATTGCATTATGGAGAGGTTCATGGACAACTTGCCGCCCATGGATCTGATGCGCTCCGAGAAGATGAGCTTTGTCCAGCTCATCATCCCCGTCGAGTCCGCTCACCGAGCCGTCTCTTACCTTGGAGAACTCGGTCTCCTCCAATTCCGAGACGTAAGTTTTGACTCCGATCCCGACTTCTGCTAGATTTCGCATTGGCATTTTTGTTGCTGTTTCTGAGAGATTTGAGGAAGCATGGAATGATGTTTAATTCGAGTGTTAGAGGTTTACGTTGGTTTTGCTTTTTGGGTTCAGTTCGGGTTTCGAGATTCAGCAGAACGGGACTTTTACTTGCTTCTCTTTCCTGATTTTCTTTTAATTTATTTCCTTTAAGAAATGGCCATTATTGAGTAAATGCTGACAAGCGTGATATGGGTATAGAGTCTGGCCTTGAGTTTTAAAGTTGCTGACGCTTGAATTCGAGTAAGTCCTGACTAGATTTAAGTTGCCTTTCTTACATGATAGTCTTAGGACATTGAATTGCAATTTTCCTCTTCTGGCATAAGACTATCAAATATTTCCATTTTTTTTCTTAGTTTCCATTTGTCGCTTAAACTCCAAGTTAGAAAAATATCCATTGATCAGAATCAATGTTCGTGGGATACTGATAAACGCAATTTTGAAAGCAAATTTTTAATATTTTGTTTCCTGCCCTATAAAGCTTGACAGTTTTGGGCCTTTAGGATCAAGGTCGTGGTCATATTGAAAGGAAATGATGCTCTAATCAGGTAATTAATAATCACGTACTCATTCTCGTATTTTTTTTTTCTTGGCAGTTAAATGCTGACAAAAGCCCTTTCCAACGAATGTTTGTTAATCAGGTATCTTCTCGTTATCAATTACAACTACTACTCATCGAAAAGTTGATTAGAACTACTACTGTAATCTACATGCTGACTATAAAGTTTTTCTGAAGTAATAGTTTCTTTATTTTTCTTGGCAATTAAAAGAATTGAACATGATTTTAGTTGCATATGTATTATTTTGTTTTTTTATCAGCAGTTTCATGATTATTATCTTCTAAAGACATCTGATGCTACCAGTTGTGAGTGTGTCGTACAGACATATTGGTAATTCAGTGAATAGAATCTGGAAGGCGTGCTAGTTATTTATTTTTTATTTTTTATTTTTATTGGTAAACTAAAATTTATTGATCATAAGAATAGGCAAAAGATCAGGTGGTGTGCTAGTTTTTACATGCTTGTTGTTCATGTTACACTAGTGAACTAGTAGATGTAAGCATCTCAATGCCGGACTTTGGTTTTATAGCCTTATTTTTGCTTGATGTTTCCATTATTGTTCAGTTGGATGAAAGTATATACGGAAAATTATTTGAATTTTATAATTTTAAATGGCTTGGGTAAAGTATGTAAAGTGCAGTTTTTTTGTGAAGTTTGTGGATTTGAAATGATTTGGTGTTAGGTGTTATTTCAAATTCATAACACATGTTTTTGTTGGACGAAAATCCTCAAAGCTCATTCCATCATCTAGTTATGCTAACAATTTTTCTTCATGTCCCTTGAATTAAATCCTCAAATATATATGCAACCTAAGCTAAAATCCTTCAATGTACCTTTGCAAAGAGATTTCATTGAATTTTTCTTCATGTCTCTTTTTCTGGGATATGTACCTCTTGAACTTATGTCTGCAACTAAGTAATTCTGGTGAATTTGCTGAAGTCATTAACCACCTTGATATTATTTCGTGTTGTTTTCGATATTTGAGAATGATCTTAACTCTACTTGACACCTTTTCCAAAGGTGAAGCGGTGTGCAGAGATGTCAAGAAAGCTACGATTCTTTAAGGATCAGATTAGTAAAGCCGGTCTACTATCTTCTGCACGTCCTGTTACGCAACCAGATGTTGAGCTGGAAGAATTAGAGGTTATTTTCTGATTACTGTTCCTGTTCTACTGTGATTTTTATTTATTTATATTTTTGCTAGTCTTCGCCTTCAGTTATTTTTTTTGGTTCAGTCTGAGCATGGAGCTCTAATTTGAAGGCACTGAATGGGTACTACCTAATGTAAGGAATGCTCCCCATGCATGTGTATTATATGTTCTTTCTCTGATTCCAGATACAACTCATGGAGCACGAGAATGAGTTAATTGAGATGAATGCTAATAGTGAGAAACTTCGGCAATCATATAATGAGCTCCTAGAGTTCAAGATAGTATTGCAAAAGGTAAATTTATTGGCTTACCATACACACACCCCACTTATATATCGATAGAGTAGTAGGTATATGCTAGGTGATCCTATCCATTGTGGCCTATGCCAGGCTATGTTCAACTTCATTTTTTACTATATTTCTACTTATTTTTTTATAAGTAAAACAAATAGATGTTTGAGTTTTAAAATTTTTGTTAATTATTTTAACAATAATGTTACCCAACTTCACTTATTCGAGAGAAAAGTAAAACAATTCCCAACTACTAAGGAAGTTTATATTTAACAACCACCAATTTTGGAATATTCTTCTTAATATAGGTTAGTTTTCATTCAATTTCATTGTTCTACTGGTTATGTCCTAGCACTATAATTTAAGATCTTTGTATACTCCATCTGGTTCTTTAATGTTTTTTTGTAACCTCTTCCATTCTGAAAAGCTGTTTTTGTTTTTGAGAAGTCATATATGAATTTTACATTTGAAATCTAATGTCAAATGTTTTTTCCCTATACCTTCTCATATATAGATTTTGTTTGGACAATTTCAGGCAGCCGGCTTTCTTGTATCAGGTGGTACTCATGCAGTTTCAGAAAGAGAATTAGATGAGAATGTATACTCAAATGATGACTATGTTGACACAGCATCCCTACTTGAGCAGGTACTTGTTCATTAGGCCTTAAAATGCTTGATATGTTGTGTAGAGTAGAAATTATTACTATGGTTGAATTTATCCTAGTATTCCTTTGACAGGAGATGAGACCTGGAATATCAGGCCAATCTGGTTTGAGGTTTATTAGTGGGATTATATCCAAATCCAAGGTTCTTATATTTGAAAGGATGTTGTTTCGTGCTATGAGGGGAAATATGCTTTTCAATCAGGCACCAGCTGATGAAGAGATCATGGATCCCGTATCAAGCGAAATGGTTTTCTTCCTTCTCATTACTGTTGATTACTTTGATGTTTGTTGTTCCCCTTGATTCTGTTAGCTGCAATTGAAATTCTTGGTATTTGGATCTTTCTATCCATGTCCCTTTTTACTATCCTGGTTTATTATGTTCTTTTTGGAAAGAAGTGATTGGATCTTCTTGTGCAGCCCTCTAATTCCTCTGAGTTGACCTTTGCAGGTTGAGAAAACAGTATTTGTAGTCTTTTTTTCAGGCAAGCAAGCAAAATCAAAGATTCTTAAAATTTGTGAAGCATTTGGGGCAAATTTCTACCCTGTTCCTGAGGACATAACCAAGCAGAGGCAAATAACTAGAGAAGTAAGTAGTCTGATGAAGATGTTCACTCTATAGATTGCCATATCTTGGGAAAAAGTTTGAAACCCGTAGTGGCGTTCTTGGTGTTTCTTTACCAAGGAAGTCTTCTTATTCAGTGTCAGTTTTAATTGAGTATACCCATTTTGTAAATGATTTGCTCTTTATTCTGTCAAAATATTCAGACCCTCAAGTTTTTATCAAATGATATTATTCAGGATTGTTTTTGGAGTTATCTATTTCAGTGGAACTCAACTTTCTTCTTGCCTTAATTATCATCTAATGTTGCTTATATTGGTAATTTTTTACTACTATTGTATCGGGTATATTAGTTTGGCTAAAAGTTCAAGTGTTTTGTTACAGGTTTCATTACGCCTTGATGAATTGGAGGCAACTTTGGATGCTGGGATCCGTCACCGAAATAAGGCCCTTGCTTCTATAGGTGTCACCCTGGTGAAATGGATAAGCATGGTAAGCTTCCAAGACTTTAGCTACATTTGGATTCAAAATCATCATTGAAGACTTTTAGAGTTTTTATTCTAATTTCCTTATTGTGTAATACTTTCAACCTAAACATATTTTAACACAAAAAGTCTCAAAATACTTTTCATCTAATAATCTCCCTCGTTTTTAACAGCTTTCAGACAAAGACAAAATTGTTCTTCTCAACCATATTTTCAATGGGCCCCACTTGCTTCAAACCCAATTCAAAACCTATTAAAAATATTTCTCAATCCTAACATATATTCGATGACCCATCACTTTCAAAATGCCCCACAAAGAGCCTATCTCAAACTTTTTCACAAAGATTTTAGAAACTTTCTGAAAAATATTTAATCCTGCAAACCATTTATGTCATGTTTGCTGTCAGTAGTGATCCTGTGAAATATGCGAACTGATTTGTGATGGCTGCATGAGTATGATTTAGCATTATTGAGGTACCAGTGATTATTTGACGCTTCCCATACTTTCCCAGGTGAGAAGGGAGAAAGCTGTATATGATACTCTGAGTATGCTAAATTTTGATGTTACAAAAAAATGTCTCGTTGGAGAGGGATGGTGCCCCATATTTGCAAAAGCTCAGGTAACTTGTTCTGATTTCTCATGATATTGATTTCTATTTTTGGTTAAATATATGCTTCCCAGCTACTTGAATCTTTTTTGACTTGTTGACAATCTTGCAAGCTTAATTATTGTTATTTTATTTTTTGGAAAAAAAATGATTCAACAGCTTCAGGCTGCACTCCAACGTGCAACATTTGATAGCAATTCACAAGTAGGCATAATATTTCATGTGATGGATGCTGCGGAATCACCTCCTACATATTTCAGAACCAACAAATTTACAAAGGCATTTCAGGAAATTGTGGATGCATATGGGTGAGTAAAAAATGATACTTATCAATGAGGGAAGGCCTGAATTTAGCTACTATCATTTATACTGGACAGTTCTTTTCCTTTTTGATTGAGACCTAACGAAACGATTTGTTTGACAGCATTGCAAGATATCAGGAATCAAATCCGTCGGTTTACACTGTCATTACATTTCCATTTCTTTTTGCTGTGATGTTTGGGGATTGGGGTCATGGAATATGCTTACTCTTGGGAGCTTTAGTTCTTATAGCTCGTGAAAGCAAGCTTGGTACACAGGTATGTTCTTTCATGAGTTTAAACAGCAGGTACTTTTTGAGAAGAAACTATATCTGGCTAGTATTATGAATTATGTCCTTCAGTGAAAGGAAAATGTTTTTTTGATAAGTAAACGATTGTATTATTAGAATAGGCATAGCTCAAGTACACAAGATGGTATACAAGAAGAAACACCTATCTAGGATGGAGAAAAGGAAATGAGAAAATCATGAAGGTCTAAACCCTTAAAATCTATAGCTATGGCCCATAGGAATAACGTTCTAACAAAAAAAGATCTAAGATCCTCTCCTTGTCTTCAAACGTCCTGTCATTTCGCTATTTCCATAAGCACCATAGAATACAAATAGGAACCATCTTCGACACGACTTTAATTTGTAGAATACCTCCTAGATTTGTCCAACAAGCCAAGAGTGCCTCCACTGTGGCGGGCATAACCCACGCTAACTCTAATCTGCTGAACACCTCAACCCATAACGCTCTAGCAACATCACAATGCAGTAGAAGACGATCCATAGTTTCACCGCTCTTATTGCACATGTAGTACAAGTCTATTATGATCACCTCACGTCTTCGCAAATTCTCCGTCGTCAAGATGTTGCCAAGTGAAGAAGTTGTCCATGAGAAGAAAGTCGCTTTGGGAGGCGCCTTATTACGCCAGATCCTCTTCCATGGAAATTGAGTGTTCTGCACTTGTGTGAGAGACTTATAGAACAATCGAATCGAGAATGTGCCTTTACCTGTAGGTACCCACCATATCTTATAATTTCCTTGGATGCTCAGTCTCACAGAATACAGAAATCAAAATGACTCCTCAAAACTACCAACTTTCCAGTCCTGGGCAGCCCTACTAAAGATGATGTTCCACTGTATTTGATCCCCAGCTATCACCATAAAATCAGCCATTGAATCTTCTTTCTCACATGCAATCCTGAATACTTAGGGGAACAAATCTTTTAGTGTATTATTTCCACACTATATATCGCTCCAAAATTTTATTCTAGAACCATCTCCCAACACAAGTCTAGTATGGAGATAGAACACCTCCCATCCCCGACTAATATGCTTCTAGATCCCCACTCTGTGAGTCCTATTTACCTCTCTACTACACCAACCCACCCCCCCCCCCCCCCCCCCCCCCCCCCCCCCCCCCCCCCCCCCCCCCGGCCACACACACCACACACACACTCATATTTACAATCAATCACCAACTTCCATAGAACTTTCGGTTCCATATTATATCGCCACAACCATTTTCCAAGTAATGCCCTATTGAAAATCGTTAGATTTCTAATACCCAACCTTCCCAAGGGAAGTTGAGCACATACCTTAGGCCATGCCACTCCAAAGGAAGCCCCTGTAAAGTTTCTCAATCTGGAGCGCCACACTTGCTGGAATTGGGAATAGAAGATAAAAAATACATTGGTAGATTAGAGAGTACTTTTGATTAAAGTGATCCTGCCCTTTTTCGACAAATACAGTCTCTTCCAACCATCCAATCTACATTCGATCTTCTCGATCACTGTATCCCATATTGTTACAGTCCTTGGGGCAGCTCCCTACGGTCCCCAGGTAATTCATAGGTAGGGCAGACACCTTGCATCCTAGAGCGTTAGCTAGTTGTTGGATATTACGAACATTACCAACTGGCACCAATTATTATTTTTCAAGTTTCACTTTCAAACCCGATGCCCCTTCAAAGCAAAGTAGGAGCTCCCTTAGTGCCCACAATCGGTTTTGTTCTGCCTCACAGAATATAAGCATATCATTTGCAAATAACAAATTAGAAATGTTAATAATACCCCTAGTGGGGTCACCAATCGAGAATCCAACCATGAAACCACTGCAAACCAACGCCGAAGTCATTCTGGTCAGTGCCTCCATAACAATGACAAAGAGGAGTGAGGACAGTGGATCCCCTTGTCTCAAACTACGAGAACTGTTGAAGAAGCTAATTGAAATCCCATTTACTAGCACAGAGAATCTCGTTGTTGATATGCACCATCTAATCCACGAGCCCCATCTCTCTCCAAAACCACACCTCCCAAGCAAGTAGAGTAGGAAATCCCAATTAATATGATTATATGCCTTCTCCATATCTAACTTACATAGAATCCCCAGGTTACCAGATTTTTGTCTGCTATCTAGGCACTCATTGGCTATGAGGACTGAATCTAGAATTTGCCTTCCTCATACAAATGTGTTTTGGGGTTTTGTTATAATCTTCCCCCAACATCTCCCCTAATCGGTTTGGAAGCAACTTAGGCCTCGTTTGTTTTCAGAAAACATCTCATCTCATCTAATCATTACAACTTTCCCAACTTCCAATACTAAATAAAATAAACAATTCAATTTTTTCAAATCCCAAAACAAAAATAATATTAAAAAATATATTCTAATAATATTTTATTCAACTTTTTAACTTTAATCTTAACTTATCTCATCTCATCTGCGAAAATAAATGAGGCCTTAGAGATGATCTTATACACCCCCACTCACAAGACTAATGGGCTGAAAATCTTTTACCTCCGATGCTCCAATCTTCTTAGGAATTAGTGCTATAAATGTGGCGTTAAGGCTCTTTTCAAATTTTCCAGCTATGAACAGCTCCTGAAACACCTTCTTTAAATCCCCCTTCACCACTTCCTAACAAGTTTGGAAGAATCCCATATAAAATCCATCCGGCCCAGGTGCTTTGTCTCTGGTCATTTTCCTCACCACATCATGAATCTCCATCTCTTCAAAGGGCCTCTCCAACCTCGAGACATCCTGTGGATCAATAGAATCAAAAGCTAAACCATCGAGTTTTGGCTGCCACCCCATTTTTTCTATAAGCAAGTGTTCAAAGAAACCAACAACATGGTCTCTAATTACAGGGGCCTCAATACATGCTACACCCTCTATATTCAGCATCTCTATAGTGTTGGTTCTCCTGTGAGAATTGGCCATTCTATGAAAGAATCTTGTGCTTAGATCCCCTTCTTTCAACCACAAGGATCTAGATTTTTGGCGCCACGAAATCTCTTCCAGCAAAATAACCCTCTCTAATGCAGTAACCACCTCTGACTTTTGAGCTATTTCTTCTGAGGAAAGAGCCCGGCCCTCCTGTGTCCTCTCTAGCTCCTGAAGCTTGTCCAATATAGACTTCTTTTTGTTTCCCTGTATTGCCAAAAGATTGTGTGTTCCAAATCTTCAAGTCATTTTTTAAAACTTTTAGTTTACCTGCAAGAATGAAACTAGGGGTTCCATCAAATTGATATGAGGACCACCATTGCCAAACCTTGTCCACAAAATCTTCAGTCGTCAGCCATATATTTTCGAATTTAAAATACCTACGTCCTCATTGGATACCACCACAATCAAGCAAAATAGAAAAATGATCCGAGCACAGACGAGACAGCCCTTTGACATACTTCCTGATACTAGAAATCCGAGGATACTATAAATCTGTTCAATCTAGACCACGCATGATTATTAGACAACGTGAATGCCCCTCCCATGAGAGGGATGTCCACTAGATAGATTCAAGTCGAAAATAAATTCTGAAAATTCTGTCATTGCTGGTCGCATTCTACTATCTCCTGAGCGTTAACTTGGAAATCTTATAACATTAAAGTCACCACCTATACACCTGGTAGTTCCCATTAGCTATGTACTCCAACTAATTCTTCCCATAACATACTTCTATTGCTGTCCAAGTTTGGCCCGTAAATACCAACAAAGGCCTACATAAAGTTATTTTCCACACTTTTAAAAGAACATGCCACTGTGTACTCCCCTATAAAGTCCTCCATTCTTCTATCCCACATCACTAATACACCTCCTAAAGCCTCATCAGCTGCAAGATAAGCCTAATCCACATATGTACAACTCCAAATACTTAGAACAATTATTCTTGTAACATATTTCAATTTGGTTTCTTGTAAGCATATGATGTCCGCCCTCTACTCACGAAGCAAATTTTTTATATGAATACATTTATTCGCCTTGTTAAGCCCTCGGACATTCCAAGAAACAATTTAGGCTTCATAAAACAGGAACTATTCCCTTTCCTTTAGATCTTTCTCGACTTGCACTGCCCTCATAATTAAGAGACCACGTTAGCCTCTTTAGCTCCCTCTGTTTTTTAGAAACTGATTTTTTAAGATCAACATGACCAGCTTCAATGGCTGTAAGCAATGCCATAAATTGCTCCTCAAAACCTTCACACCCCATTCCTACACAATATTGAATTTCCTTTACCTTCTACAGAACTCAATATGAAACATTAGACTGATATGGAAGCATACAGTTAAGAGGTATGGGTTCCCCCACCCTGTTAGCCCATTGCGAAACCAGTGGGATCCTCAGCTCACCCTCCTCAGAAAAGTTCCCATACTCCCATTCTAAAGGACCCAGTAACTGTATAAGGCTCGTAGGAGACCCTTCATTTGCACCCACGTCCCTTGTTTCCTCTAAAAATAGGTCTCAGGTATCATCCACTTTTGCTGCGTAGCCTTCGCCGGAGTGGATAACGTCGGAGGAGCGGTGGCAGCCTCCTCCTTGTCACTCATTAGTGTTATCTGGCTCATATGCACCGGAGATCCAGCATGCAGGTACTCGTCGGCGTTATCTGGCTCAGATGAGCTGTCAGGTACCGTTACAAAGGCCTCTGTCGTCACCTCTCCCGCCGTCGCCTTCACCCTCTACGGCTCTATTGAAGACTCCTTAGCCCGTCTCACGGTTGACAGAGCTTTTACCGGCGACGATACCAAACTCCCGCCTGTTGAAGGCCCATGGTCATCCCTTGGCCTAATTCGCCACAAGGTTCCTTCATTTTTTTAATCTCTCTAGAGTTTTAGGAATATTATAGGCTGATTAAAATACAGCAGGTCATATTATGATTCAGTAGTCATGTTAAAAGTATGCTACAAGCTCAACTGTGTTAGTCATAGCTACCACAAGACCATCATCAGCACTGATCTACACATCTATGGTGCTGCCACTGGTATTGTTCTGCTCCATTTGGTTAGAGTTTATTTAATAAAAGGAACATGTTTCCCATGTGGGTATTAATAACTTAGAAGCTAGGGGTTGGGTCAAGTAGCAAGGGCCTTGGTCTTGGGGTGCGCTCCTCCCAAGTCTAAGGTTCGAACCCTTGGGTGCAAACAATTTCTAAGGGCCATGTCCCATCGGTGTAAAGGTCAATGATTTACCTGATCCATGTGATGTGGGTGTATTACACAGGTCTGGGGTTTGACTGGGTAAAAGACATGTTGCATTTGCATGGTCTCCATGATTCCTCATCCTCAAAAATAACTTAAGAACCACAGCTACAGTAGCAGGAAGGGGAATGCTGTTCTGGAGATTTGTATTACTGGAAAACTATTAATCCTCTCCCACTTTGATGAATGATATCTGTTTTTTGAGAGAGACACTAGAAAATTAATGATATTAAAAAAATTTAATGCTGCTAAACCTTTTCCTCAATGAATGATGTTGATGGTGATTTTTCATACTCAAATACGTGAAATATCCATCTGGTCTTATTATTTTAAGGAAGTGCAAATTTACTATAAGAAAACTGAGTGTATTTGAACTAGGAAATTTATGTGTTAACCATGTGAATATCATTTCCTAATTTCATGCATGCTTCCTGCAGAAACTTGGTAGCTTTATGGAGATGCTATATGGTGGGCGCTATGTACTTCTTTTGATGTCACTATTTTCCATTTACTGTGGGTTGATTTACAACGAATTCTTCTCTGTACCTTATCACATTTTTGGTCCGTCTGCTTATAAATGCCGAGATACCACATGCAGGTATGTGTATCTATCTCTCTCAAATATCTGAATAAATCAACATTCTGGGTGTTGGTTGTTAATATTCTTGTTGTTCAACCTATATTTTCTAATGCTATTATCTTTGGCATCCTGCCTAAGCGTTTGACTTCTCAAATGGAATCAATGTTGAAATTTTTGAATTTGGATCAATCTTGGGCAAAATCTATCATTGTTAGTTTTGGTTAGCTCTCTCTCTCTCTCTCTCTCATGTTCAAAGAGTGGCCAATGCTGCCATCCCATGTAAGACCCCACCCTATCACTGTCGCACGTTCCCACTGGGATGCCATTTTCTGGCTACTCAGGGATGAAATGTTCCTACTTGTATTTTAATCATTTAGGATTCTCCAAGTTCCGTTGTTAGCATGGGTTCTCTGTTTGATTTTCTGTGGGTTCTAAGCTCTTTAAGCTGTTGACAAAGGAGGACCTCTAGGTCCTTAGACTCACTCTGAGTAGGAAGGTAGCTAGAAGAATTGTTTTTTTGGCAGAGTTAGTATGAGTGTGCTGTTGGCCACCATGAAACCTGTTATTCAGGCTGAAACAATGTCAAAGTTTGTGAAAACTTCTTATGTCGGGAACATGGCATTCCTGCTGCAAGGCTGTGCCAATTGCTATGGTAGTAATTTGCCACTGCAGACTATGGGATAGCGGTTGAGTGGGATTCTTAGTGTTCCAGATGGGAAAGGTGGGAAGGGGTGGATATGTAATAATAAAATTTCTTTTACTTATTAAAAAAGTCTCTCTAGAGAGCTCAACAGAGCATTTTTTTTTCTTATTATTTCTTAGTCATTAGTATTATTTATTTTACTTATAAAAATAAAGAAGAAAAGAATTTTCCATTGTTTTTTAATTGTTGCTGTGCATCTTATTTTTGTGAGAAACACGGCTTGTAGATTTTTTTTTTTGGTTTCTGTGCTGGAGTTTAATGTTCTGGAAATACTTTAGTCTTCTCTCTTCCCCCGTTCTCCTACGCCCCCAACCAACCCTGAAAGGAGCCAACTTTGGTAAGTGATATATGTTCTTAATGAGCTGGAACTGGCCAATGTATGCGGATAAATCTTTTAAGGCTGGCAATTTTTGGGAAAAGAAGTGGTGTTAATGGTGGTGGTTAATTTTTTAAGCTTAGTACAGGTTTTGTTAACCGTCATACTGTTGGATCTATTGATGTTGACTTCAATGCCAAATAACCAGATGGTGCTCTGTCAGTTTCATTAACATGCTGTCTCTAATTTTATAGCCATCTTTCCTCTATTTCTGAGAGATTTTTGTTGAGAGCAAGTCTGAATTTTCATTAGATATTTTGTTGGTTCTCTTACATGGGGATCTGAATTTTTTCTGATATGTCTCTTGGTTCAATGCTATGAATTGTCAACTGCAGTGTAGTTTAATCTTCTACAGGGATTTTTATGTACCATTAAGTTCAGTACTGGGAAATGACCGTAATTTAAGTTTGATAGCTTCTCAGAGACCATTAATTTAATAAAAAAGCAAGATTTAATGCTTTTCATATTTGTTTATCATTCAATTTCCTCATATTTATGGTCTATTTTGAAAAGTTATTCTCAATTATTAGGCATCTCATGCATTCTTTTGCATTATCTTTATTTTTTGGTACCCGCCTCTCAAATTTATGCAAGTCAGCACTTTTATGCAATGAGTGTAGATGTTCAGAATGTCTTCCAAGTAGAAGTTTGGTTATGCAGCTCTCTGATTTTGTTTTCATTTCTTTTTTTACCAGTGAAGCAAAAACCACTGGCTTAGTTAAATACCAAGATCCATATCCATTTGGTGTGGATCCCAGTTGGCGTGGAAGTCGTTCAGAGCTGCCTTTTTTGAATTCTCTGAAAATGAAGATGTCTATTTTGTTGGGTGTGGCCCAGATGAACATGGGAATCATATTAAGTTACTTCAACGCACGCTTTTTTGGCAGTTCGCTGGATATAAGGTCTGCATCCTCTCTCTCTCTCTCTCTCTATCTCTCTCTCTCTCTCTCATCAAACTTATTTTTCGTCTTGTTGATAGGTACCAGTTTGTGCCACAGATCATATTTCTTAACAGCCTTTTTGGGTATCTTTCACTTCTTATCATCATAAAGTGGTGCACTGGTTCTCAGGCAGACCTCTATCATGTAATGATTTACATGTTTCTGAGTCCCACTGAGGATCTTGGTGAGAATCAGTTATTTTGGGGCCAAAGACCCCTACAGGCATGATCTCCACTATCTCATAACTCTATACTTAATGATTTTTCTATTTTTCTATATGGTAATTAATCTAAAATTTTGCAGATAATATTGTTGCTTTTGGCTATGATCGCAGTTCCATGGATGCTTTTTCCAAAACCTTTTATTTTGAAGAGGCTTCATACAGAGGTGCTATAATTTTCTACTTGCCTTAAATCTATTTTCTGCTCAAAAAATTAGCCTTCACCCTTCACTTGAAGTAATTTGAGTGTTGCTTTTGGCGTCTAGAACTACATAGTATAGAAATGATTGATTCATTATTCTGCTTTCCTAAAAGATTTCTCTTGTTTCCTTTTAATGGTGGATATTTTCAACCTGTTTTTTCTTATTGTAACACCAGATCATTCCAATGGTAAACTGAATGCATTTTTTATATGTAAACTGAATACATTACCATAAAATTTCTATTATGTGTGGTAGGCTGGCTCTTGTCAAAATTGCTCTTTTGAGCATCTTAGTAGTTCAGAAATATGTGTGTATGAATGGTTATGAAATTCCTTCCTTCCTTTTTATTTTTTTATTTTTTTATTTTTTTTATAAGTGAATGGTAATGAAATTCCTTTGATGTAAAAGAAGCTGTTTTCACATCCCTCTAACTATTGGGCCTATCTCTACACCCACTTTTGGACTAGATAATCATATCATGCTCCTCATGTGCGCCCAGAATCAAATGAATATGCTATTATCAAGCAACCAGGAACTCTTTGTCATAAACTTTACATCGGAGTCCTGATGATTGAGCTAATTTCTTTGATGTAAAAGTTGTTCTTACATCTTTCAACTTCTGGCTAGGTGCTTTCTCTTGTATACGTTCTGTGTAGGCTAGGCCTAATCATCCTTCATCAATAAAGTTTTTGTTTACTTATTAAAAAAAAATCTTTTAATGGGCCCATTTCTTCTCCCACTTTTTGATTAGATACCCACCATTAATTAATATGCCATAGAAGTTAGAACTCTCTATTAAGGTTTGGAATTCCTCTTTGCTTGATTCAATGTAGTACATGAAAGTATGAAAGTGGTTCTTTTATATAATGGCAATATGTGAATCCGTAAACTTTTGAGGAGCCGTAGGAATGACTTGTTTTACACTAGATTTAAGCATAACTTTAAAAGGGTGTGGGAATCTCAGGAGCAGTTCCAGATAGACAAATAAGATTAGTGGTGAATGGGGGTTTCCAATAGCCTGCCTTATATTCATCTACCTGTGAATCCTCGTGTATGTGTAGTCATCATCTATGTGGAAAATATGAACTTAAAGGAACTATAAGTAAAAAAGAAGGAAAAATTTTCTTCTATGTCATATTAATTTCACCTATTAAGCATCCTTGAGTACTAGAAAAGCTATGAATTCATTTGTGAAATATGCTTGACATGTCTCCACTATTTATAAGTTGTCAAATTCAATCTTTATGATCCTTTCCTGATTTGTGGACCTAAAATCTATTTGAATCTAGTATTTTACTCATTTGTGTCTGTACAATAGCTGTAATTGAGGGGGGAATTACATTAGGAAGAGTTGAAACTTGATCTTTCTTCATGATATTGCCAGAGATTTCAAGGTCGGACCTATGGAATACTTGGTACCTCTGAGACGGATCTTGAGGTGGAACCCGATTCTGCAAGGCAACATCATGAGGACTTTAATTTTAGTGAGGTCTTTGTGCACCAAATGATACACTCCATAGAGTTCGTTCTGGGTGCAGTGTCAAATACAGCATCCTATCTTCGACTTTGGGCTTTAAGGTTCAGCCACAATATTCCTCACAATTATTTTCTTTCTTCCATATGAACTGAATTGCCTAATTGATATCTATTGCTGCTATTACAGCTTAGCACACTCAGAATTGTCAACCGTTTTCTATGAGAAAGTCCTCCTGCTTTCCTGGGGGTGAGTTTTAATTTTTATAAATGTTGCATGACGCACTACCCTCTTGCCTTGTGGGAATCTTGGGGTTGGAGGGGAGGGCCGGAATGTGAGGCTGAAAATCCACCTGAGATTTGGGAGCATGGGGCATTCAAATTAATTTGAAAAAAAAATGATCTTATATATGCCAATACTTGGAGCATGTGCACTCCTGAGATTAGTCAGAGCTTTGTTATCGGACATCCGGTGTCAATAAAAAAATATGCCAATACTTGGCTAAGGAATCTTCAGGTCTACATTAAGGGCATGTTTGGACACTTGGTCTCAAAATTGTGTGAATAATAATAAATGGTTTGAGTGAAGATGTTTTATTGGGTTTTGGGAAAGGAGGGAGAAAAAGTTGAATAAAAATATTATAAAGTTGAATAAAACATTTTCACTTAAACCATTTCACTATTATTTACAGAATTTTGAGACAAAATATTATAAAGTTAAAAATTTGTTTAAAAATAATTTTTTAATATTATTTTTTTTTGAAGTTTTTAAAAGTTATATTGATTTTTGTGTTTGAGTAATGACTAGGTAATGATTAGATGAAAAATTAAAGTTTTGAAATTGAAAAGTGTTTTGTGTTTGAGAATGAAATTACGAGAAGTTTTGAGAATTTTGCGAATTCTCACTGTCCAAACATGCCCTTAAAACTTTCTAATCCTAAATGCCTTGGTATTGGGAGTATGCTCTCTTAGGTCTAAGGATCAAGCCCTTGGGGGCAAAGGATTTCTAGGGGCCATGTCCCATCAATAAAAAGCTGATGTTACCTGATTAGTGTGATGTGGGAGCGTTACATGGGTCTGGTTAAGCTGGTGCAAAGGATTTCTTGGGGCCATGTCCCATCAATAAAAAGCTGATGTTACCTGATTAGTGTGATGTGGGAGCGTTACATGGGTCTGGAGTTTAACTGAGTAAAAGACATGTTGTGTTTGCATGGTCTCTAGGGTTCCTTCTCATCAAATAAAGATCTACATTGCCTCTCCACATTTACTTTGCAGCTATGCCCTAATTGTGCTCCTGAATTCCCTTAGAAACCATTAAGCTATAACATGATTTTGTTGTTTATTCATTCTCCCAGTTGTTGACAGACCTGACCATACATGAAATATGAAATATCTTTTAGACAGGAGTGGTTTCCATAATAGAGGTTTCCTTTCCTTGTTGGATGATCAATCTCTTATAACAGTTTCGAAGTAATTTACTGTGTTTTCTTATGGATTTCGACTTGTAAATATATCCGTCTTTTGTCAAATTAACAGTTTCAAAACTCAGTTGAAAACTGTTATAACCTATTGTACTCACTGCTGGCTAGTGTTCTTTTCTTATGAGTGTACTTGCTGCTGGTGTTGCTGTTCTTTTATGAGTGAGGTTACCATTGAGGATGGTTATGACAGGTATGACAACCTCGTCATCCGGTTAGTGGGACTAGCAGTGTTTGCCTTTGCTACTGCCTTTATACTACTAATGATGGAAACTCTCAGTGCTTTTCTTCATGCCCTGCGTCTTCATTGGGTGGAATTTCAAAACAAGTTTTATCACGGTGATGGGTACAAGTTCAGACCTTTCTCTTTTGCCACCTTAACCGAGGATGAGGACTAGTTCATCCATCTATATATCATTTTGCTTTAAGGTTCTGAAAAAGAGGCTGGACCATCTTCAAAGAAAGAAGCTGTGCCCAGGTTGGACATTGATCTTATTTTTGGCTGGCAAAAATTGGTGCTGCTTTTCTCAAACACTACCTGATTTTGACATACAACTACAATTCCTGGCCCGTATGCCTTGAATATGTTGGCATAAAAGGGTTCTGCTTGCAGTGATTACCTTCCTTCAAGAGATATGTGTTCTCTGTTCTTTTTCACTTGAGATAGATTTTTTTTTTTTTTTTCAATTTTTCGGGGCGGGGGTGTAGATGCCATGTTGTAAAGCGCAGCTCGGATTAGATGTAGCATTTCTTGATTTTGGTTTATTCGAGTAGGTAGATTTACAAAATTTTATACACACAAAAGCAATTGTGGATTTTGCTGGGAATTGAGCCTTTTTCCTTTTTGTATTTGTAAATTTTTTTCAATGTAAAGGCTAACCACAATTTTACAGTCTCATTTTTGTAAGATGTATCATTTAGAGAAGGGTTTTGCTATACATTAGCTATTATTCACCTTCACATCCCACACCTGACAGTTTTTTTTTTTTCATAGGGTGCGGGGTAGTGAATAGTAGCTGATGAAAATAATTATTCTTTAGAGAAATCTGGGATAATTTCATCTGCAGCTCCAACAAGGTTGATATTGAAGAATATAAATCATACAAGTTACCATATATTTAAGGTAATGATTCGTGTGTTTTACTGTTGTCTTATTGAAGCTCTCCACACTGTCACGTTGCTTTCCATCATATCCAAACTTTGATTCATGGTTTAGAATTTTTTAGACGATTATGAATGTTCATTTTGCAGGCCCAACTCTAATATGTGGCTATGCGAAAATTTGAAAATCCAACTCCGAATTCGAACTCCGCATCGGCGGAGTTAGAGCTCTGATAAAAAGGAATTAGAGTTGGATTTTTTTTGGAGTCGGAGCTGTGTTTTGACCGACTCTGCTTTGACTCCGACTTTATCCTTCAATTCCAATTTGTACATATGTTATAAAAATATGTATTAGTTATATATTGATCATATATACTTATATAAAAAGTATAGAACTTGTATGAATAATACTATATACAGTCATGGAGTGCGTAAGCGTCGAAATGATTTTGAAAAACAGTGAGATCTACTATTAAAAAATTAATTTTTTTTTTCATATGGGTCCCGTATTTACTCACTTTTTTCAAAGGAATTGCTCGATGCTTGTGCACTCCACTACTGTAAATATCATTTCTTAACTTATATAGATAAATTTAATATTATACTAGTATGTGTTAATTATTTTAAAATAATATACTTATACTATAATATAAGTAGACTAATAGTTTAATATATGTAAACATTATAGTATTACTACAATATACCATACATGAGCAAGTATAGAAATAAGCTAAACAATAGTATAATAACATGTTATAGCAGAAGTCTAATACATAATTAAGTTAGACACTAGTATAAAAATAAGTCTAGTATAATAAGTTAATAACACATAATACTATAGTATAATAATATGTAATTAAACACTAGAACTAGTCTAGTAAAGAGATAAATTAGAAATAAGTTAGACACTAATATAGAAATAAGTCTAGTATAATAACTTAATAACATGTAATAATACTATAGTATAATTGTAATGCCTCGAACCTGGAGGGTCAGGAAGTTAGATATCGTCATCTAGAAATCACATCCCAACAATATAGATACAACTCTAAATAACACAAGAAGTAACTCTATAACATGTAAAACTTCTTTAATCAAAGTATAAGTTCCTCAACAAAGACAACCAATAATTCCTTCAACATATATAATAAAGAATATCCCCAATGTCTCAATAAAAGTCATCAATATTTCAAAATGCTACACAAAAAATAATTTGTTTTTGAATAAGTCTCTCCACTAATCACTTGTACTATTTGGCACTTATTCGTTTATGCTCAACTAATTTCACCCGTGCTTTTTATTCCTAGTTCTCAGCTGAAATCTCAAAGTCATCTGAAAATAATGAATATAATTGGGTGAGTTATCAACTTCTTAGTAAATAGCGAACTTATACCAGTATATAAACATGAGCCAGTTACAAAATGTAGAAATATACAGTTCTCAAGAAACACGACAGTGGTATTATCAAAAGCATTTCATTATAATAATAGTATATGCAAAAGACCTTAGGTACAAGCTTACTCAGCAACATAAAAACGAGAATAGAGGCCATGTTTACCTTGTGGTAGGGTTGTGCACGTCTACGGTTAGCCAAGCAGGACATAACTCACTGTTTTGTCACCAAGGTGATGCATTCAAAACAAAGGTCATGTTTATACCCGTGGTAGGGTTGTGCATTATGCAGATAGCCAAATAGAACATAAATCATCATGCACCAAAGTGCTTGCATTTAGAATAGAGGCCACTACTATAATTCATGGAAGGGTCGGAGGCCAATACTATTACTCGTGGTAGGGTTGGAGGCCACTACTATAACCCGTGGCAAGGTCGTAACCAGAGCATAACTAAATCTTATGCCTTGGAGTTTTTCAGATGAAAAATATCATATCATAACAGTGTATTGAGCAGATAAATATTTTAGACTTCATATTCACATTTTATGCAGTAGAGAAACGTAATACAAAAATTGATCATGTCTACACCAGTCATGATAAAATATTAGATTTCAAAGTTTAGAACAAAGACTAGTGTAGAAAATAACCAAGGTTGTTTTCATAACAAAATATGCAGGTTGTCACAAAATCAACCTTAGTCAGATTTATGCAAAGTCTAGCATGGGAGCACCGCTTACCTAACTTTTGCAGAATACTATCTAAGACTGGAACCCAAACCGTAGCACAATCACAACTTAATCCATAAAGGTATCGCTAACATATTAATAACTTGTATCCGTACAAAACCAACCAATGAACAAAATTGTATAACCCGAAACTGCTCAAAGTGAGCCCATAAACTAGTAGTCCATCCTGGTGATATGGGTTTATAACGGCCCGAGTACAACATTCACACCTTACTCCACCAATAGATTAACCCAACCTCTTTGCATTTGCTTAAAATTCACACGCATGTCACGATCTACAACCATTCCCGACACATTAGAACACCAACTCAATTTTTTTTTACATTAATTCCCTTCTTCGACCACGACATTATAAGTAAGGGACCCTCCAAATGTCAACCAATCATGAAATCACTTAACTACAAATCTCAACATACAACATACAAAACAAGGACAATCCAAACTTCCAATAGGCACAATTACAAGAGCCACGAATTTAAATATAGTTACAAGGCTAAAGCTCGAGAGTACCTTACCAAATCTCGGAGTGGCAATCGGTCAGATTCAAGGGTGTGGCAATGTTGTTTATTGAATTTGTGATACTCTTGGTGGTGGTGTGAGGCGGCACTCTGGCTCCAGTTACTCTTATCGGTTGCTACGGTCAACCGGCGTGGCTTCGTATTGCAAATTGGTGATGGGAAAGGCAGAGGTGGCAGGGGTCGGCTTGGCAACACAGAGGGAGGGAGAGTCGGTATGTGTGGGGGCTGCGCAGAAGGTATCTGAGGGAGCATTGGAAAAGAAGAAGAAGAAGAAAAGAATATGATTTCATAGGGCTTGGGCCTAGGCTTAAAATTTGGGCTTAGGTCTTAACATGAGCTGGGTTTTTACATTCCTCCGCCTTTATAAAAACTTCATCCTCGAAATTTGCTAGGGGTTATAAGGATCTCTACATTGGCTTGCACAGGTTCGTCCTACGTGCTCATGATCAATTCTTCAAATAGCACTTGCATCTGTCATTTTAATCAAAGTATACGTTTCTCCACAAAGATATCCAAGAATTCCTCCAACATAGATAATAAAGAATATCCCCAAAGTCTCCATAGAAGTCATTAATATTTCAAAATACTACTAAAAAAAAAAATTAATTTTCAGAATAAGTCTCGCCCGTGATTTTTATTCCTAGTCCCTATCTAAAATTTAAAATTCATCTGAAAAAATAATGAAGATAATTGGATGAGCTATCATTAACTTAAAAAGCAACAAATCTATACGAGTGTATAAACATGAGCCATTTACAAAATGTAGAAACAAATATTTCTCAAGAAAAATAACAGCGGTATTATCAAAAGCATTTTTTTTTTTTAAAGAATTAGGGTCACATGTACAATAGTGACCCCTCTCCAGTTTTATTCATAAAAATCATCACTTATGGCGAAGGAATACCATATAAATTTATTGCTTCTCCAAAGCAACTAACAATGCTAAAAAGAATTTACAAAATCGACCCAAGCCTCCGACTATGTACTTCAACTACTGGTATCTGGCACCTTTGTGAAATATCAATCTGACCCACAAGTGAGTCTTTTCTTCCTCTTCATTTTAGTAGATATCTTTCTGAACCAAAAGGTAATCTGCTCCCAACAAGCTTGAATCGATGTGTCTTTACCCTCCATTCGCAGCCTACATCGACGCATCCATAGTGACCATACAATGAAGATAGGCATGATCCCCCATGTGTTCCAGTTGGGATGAGCGTTTTCCTTTAGAAACCCAACTCCACAATCGATCCCTCCAATTTTGTTGCTGATCGTACTCAACCTCTAGCATCTCCGAAGCCTTCCTCCAAAGTTTTTGCGCAAAATCCCCTTCTCCCAGCAAATTATCTATTGTTTCAATCTTAGGCTGCTTGCAGCAGACACACGAAGAGCATAGAAATATTCCCATACGCTGAACATTTGTGTCCACACTCAAAGCCCTTTGTAACAACCCTTTCCAGCAAATAAAGGACACTCTAAGTGGAATAACAGGATCCCAAACAAACTTTGCTCACTTGACTTCCTCATTCTTTGATCAGCACACCTCCCATGCAGATTTCACAGTTACCTTAGCTCCCTTCAATGGCTTCCAATACACCCTGTCATCTATCTCCAACCCACCCAAATTCACATTTAAGCTAATATACCGAGCCTTATCTCTTCCTATCAATGCCGAGATTACATCTTCCTTCCACTCTGCACCATTAATCACATCCCGCAGCAACAAATTAGGGTGATTAAAATTACTTATCTGCTTGCCTAGAATGCCAAGACCAGACCAGTTTTCCCACCAGAAAGGGATTTGCGCTTTATTAATCTGCCAACTTGATTGCTCAATAATGACCAAAAAACAAGTTGATATTGACTTGCATACAGGGGAGGCATTCCACTTATCCCTTCCTTGAAAAGGGTGATGCTTTTTATAATATTTTTCTCTCATAACTTTCGCCCATAAAGAATTTTCATATAAAACACTTCAAGCTAGCTTCACTCAAACTGCCTTCTGAACCTCCCCTAAATCATGGATGCCTAACCCTCCCTCATAAATTGGTTTAGCAACCTTTTGCCAAGACACCCAATGCTTTTTATGATGCTCTTTCGTTCCTCCCCATAAGAACCAAGCAAAAATGGAATTAAGCTTCCCGATAACCATTTTCGGAACATCCATCACTGACATAAGATGAACAGGTAAGCTGGATAACACATGTTGAAGCATAATAATGCGTCCCCCAGCCGATAATAGCATACATTTCCATCCATCTAGCTTTGCCCGTACTTTCTTTAACAAATCCTCAAAACAACGTACTTCAATCACTGAAGGAGCTATAGGAATACCCAAATATTTACAAGGAAATTTTCCAAGTCCATAACCAGTTATCCTTTGTAGTTTTTTTTCCTTGAATGAGAAATATAATTAGAAAAATAAATAGCCGAATTATACGTATTTACCTTTTGTCCCGACCACTTGGAATAACGTTCAATTATTTCCATGAGCCCTTTCACCGATTTTTTATCCCCATTCAGAAAGAAAACGACATCATCAACATAGATTAAATGAGATACCTGCGTACTCACTCTAGGAACTGCAAGAGGTTTAATTCTCCAAAGATCCACTGCCTGCTTAACCATCCTTGTAAAAACTTTCTCTGCTAGAATAAAAAAATATAGTGAGAGAGGATCCCCTTGCCAAACTCCTTTAAAAGACTGGAAATACTCTCGATATGTTCCATTAAGTATCACGGAAAAACTACAGTTCTGAACATAATTTTTTAGAAGGCCAATAAACTTATCAGAAAAACCATAAGCATATAAAGCCTCCCATAGAAAGCTTCACTCCAACCTATTATATGCCTTCATCATATCCAGTTTTAACATAATATTTCCACCCCTAGTCTTTCTGTTAAGGCTACGCAATAATTCCTAAGCCAACAAAGCATTCTCAAAAATGCTACGGCCTTTAACAAACGCACCTTGTTCTTTTGAAATAATGCTAGGTAATAAAGGCCGAATTCTTCCAACTAAAATTTTTGAGAAACACTTATAAATAACCAAACATAAACTTATTGGACGGAAATTAGCGAAACTATCTGGACGGTTTGTTTTAGGGATAAGCACAAAAAAAGTGGAAGTATAATACGGACCCAAAGGCACTCTTGAAAAAAATTTCGTGGCTGCTATAAGCACATCCAATCCCACAATGTCCCAACAAGAAATAAAAAAACTGGCCCCAAATCTGTCAGGCCCCGGACTACTATCCTCTGGGATTGATCTCATTGCTGCTAAAGTTTCCTCCATAGAAGGTAACTTAACAAGATCAACGTTCTCCTCCTTTGATAAAGTCGGTTTAACCAACTTGCATATGTCTTCTTGTGCACTGATATGCACCTCAGACTGCAAAAGCTTGTGGAAAAATTCCATTGCACCATCATGCACAGCAATTGGAGTCTGAAGCACTTGGCCACCCTGCAGCTCCATATGTTTGACCCACGCCTTCCGTCTATGTTCTCTGAAAACACCATGAAAAAATTTAGTATTTGCATCACCTTATTTAATCCATTTCGCTTTAGCCTTTTGAGCCATGAAGATTTCTTCTCTATGAAGCCACTCATGCAACCCCTTCCGAGCTTCCTGTAAAAGTATCTCATCCTCTGCTTTTCCCATCTCAATAACCTTCCATTCCAGTTGAATAATCCGGTCTTCCCATCATGAAATATTAGCAAATTCCGAAAGGACATGCGATTCCACTCCTTTAACGATTGCTTCAGACGTTTCAGCTTATCAGCCAAATTCAGAAGTCCATCAAAATTTGTTGGCACCTCCCAGCTCTTGACCACTACATCTCGGAACTGAACATGTGTAGTCCACATATATTGAAAAAAGAAAGGCCTTGGACCATAAAACGGACAAGTAGATGAATTCTTTAGATGCTGCGGACAATGATCCGAGGTGCTTCTGGCCAATGTAAGCACATTCGCAGACAGAAAACTCTGTAAAAATTCCTGATTAACAAGGATCCGATCTAACTTTGCCCATATACGACCACGCCCTTCTTGCCCATTACATCACGAATATTTTGATCCTTCTTCTTGTGGTTCCATGAGACCACAATTTATTATACAGTGATTGAAATCATCTTTAACACCCTGTGATTTTAAAAGTCCTCCAATTGTTTCATGATCATCTCAGATGACATTAAAATCCCCTCCAACCACCCAAGGAATATCCTATCTTTGAAGCAACTCCAATTCTCGCCAAAGATGAACCCTCCCAGCTTGAAAACAACTTGCATATATAAACGATAATAGCATCTCCTTCTCACCTTTCTTATATATACCGGAAATCTACTGCTTTGTACTGGAAACCAATTGCATAGATACATCCTTCTGCCAAAACACCCATGTTTTTCCTTCCTGCTGTTGATTGGTCACAAAACTTGCAAACTTCAACTTCCTTGCCTATTTCTGTATACGACACTCCGCAACAAACGGTTCCAAAATGGCCAACACATCAGGATGTGTCTCACAGATATGCTTCTGTAATTGAAGAAACGAACTACCTACCCCCCAAATATTCCACACCAAAATATTTTCTAACATATTAAACATGATTGGATGACCGAGTAATCATACTCGGAGGAGCAATAGTACCTCAATTTCTTGGTCCAACTCCACTACTATTTCCTCTCTACTTTATACTCCTGCAAAGCCATTTACTTCCTGGTTCACACCTTGTACCTCCGCTTTTACGTTAAAAATAACATATGGTTCCTCCTCAATTATCACATCCTCTAACTTAATGTTCTCAACGCCCAGCTGCTTTGTCATTCCCTCCTTAACTCGGCAAGACTCTAATCCTTCTTCAACTAAGTCCTCCCCTACACACTGAATACTTCCATGTTGATCTTGCATTTTTTTTTATAGGAATAGAACCCACCTCTGTTACGCACCCATGCTCCCCTGTTTGCTCATTGATACCCATGACACTCTTCGAACCAGAACCACCATCTATCACCAGATCAGCTATTATTTCTAATTCAGCGTTAACTATTTCTTCTAGCATTAACAATGCTTCTTCTTGGATTTTATCAACCCCATGTGTTTCCTTTAGAGAATCAGCTATGTTTATCAAACAACTCCTTCTTGTATCCCCTTCCGCATTCAATTCCTTATCACTCAACTCCTTTCCTCCTCCTTCAATACATATACAGGTTTCACCATCCTGTTGTATTACATGCTGATCATCCACTATTAAAGACGATACCATCACCCCATCCTGTCTCACATACAAAATTGGTTGTTCAATTCCATTTTCCTCCTTTTGCTGAGATTGAACTAGATTTGTCTTATGCACTGACTTCCACACCTGTTTATTTCTCTCAGATCTCTTCAAATCCGCTTTAGACTGAGGGACAATTTTTTTCTACTTTCCTGCATGCAACTTTTCCCTTCTACATGTATTCTTTGAATGACCTTGAATACGGCACGTTGAACAATATGCTGGTAAAGTTTCGAATACCACTTCCTGAAAATGACTTCCTGTTTTATTAGGAGGACCAATCCAAAAGTAGCTCCTATGATCTTTCGAGACGTCCATCTCCACACACATTCTTGCACCCTCTGGCCTTGAAACACAAGCTGTTGCATTATCTCTTCTCAGATATCTCCCATAAGACCCTGCAAAAATCTTTAATGTTGATTCATGGAAAAAATGTGGTTGTAACCCTGGTAAGAATATCCACACTGGAGCCAACGTTGATTCCTCATATTCATTGAATGCAGGAGTCCAATGAAAGATTTTATATGGAACATTTGCAATATCCATGACTTCCCTGGACATGGTCGTGAGAAAATCTGCTTCATTAGTCAGCCGCACCAACACATTGCAAGCCCTCCTCATGGCACCAACAATTGGCATATAGATTAATCCCCAGCGGTTTTTAATGTACCCCCGAATGACGTCCAGAGAAGGACGACGCCGCTGGAATGATAAAACTACAGAAAATCGAAACGGAGCCGCCGTTCGATTGATCTCCTCTTTGTTGAAAACAAAACACAACTCCCTGTCAATCAACTCTGCCTCTCGCATAGGAACCACTACCTCTGGCATAGGTAATGGACGATCCGAAACAATGTCACAATGTCTGCAAACATCCTCGCCGTGACAGGCAAGGACCCAACAATCGCTATCGTGGCCAAGCGACAGCCAAGCCTTCACCAAACCTAGAAAACGACAAAAACCTATTTCCGTAGAGAGAAAAAGGGTAAAACCGTAAAGCTAGAGAACTATAATAAGAAAATGAAATAAGACTATAGAGCTGCTTATCAAAAGCATTTCATTATGATGATAGTATATGCAAGGTTTCCAATCAGGTCTGATTCTATCTTTTAATTCTTGCATCTTTAAATTTAATTATAGGGCTTCATTATTTTAGGGTTGCGGAAAAAAAATAAAAATAAAAACAAAAAGTAGGCTGCCAAAATTCTTAGGATTTTTGGTTTGGCTAAAATTTGCATCACCTAGGGTTTCAAAATTCTAGGGTTTCTTGCATCTCTAAGTTTGTCAATTGCTTGGAGTATGCCGTTTCATTGTTTCTTTTCTACTTCATTGTCAATTCTTGTGTACTTGAATTCAATTGCTTGATTTTCACAATTGAATATTGTTGTTTGTGATTGAATTAGAGAAAAGAAAAGAAAGGAAAAGAAAATCAAATCAAATAAAAGAATGAAAGGAAAAGAAAAGAAAATTCGAAAAAAAAAAGAAAAGAAAAGAAAATGTAGCATGTTCAAAGGTTGCTACATAGTTACAACTAAGAGAAAGAAATACATTTGTTGATTGAGCTTTATCATCAAAGGAACTGAATACATCTTTCTAGTTGGTATTTTGTTTTATAATTATTTTTTCCCTCGTATAAATTCCTTGAGTCTCGTGTCACTTTATTTTTTCATTGTTTATTGTTCTTGTTTCTTTGATCTATATTACTGGTTGAAATAAAACAAAGTTGTATTGTCTTGATTAGTTTAACTAGTTCTTAAAGAATTTGAGCGGGAAAACTCTTGAGATAAAAGGCAAGAGAGTGTGAGACTATTTTCGAAAAAAAAACCAAGTAAGAGTGAAACACGAGTTGAGTGCTATTATTTGAGTGTAAACACGTAAAAGAGTATGTGAGGTTTTTCACTAACATTCTTTTTGTGCAGCACATTACGATATCTCATTGGAGTGACTTATCACCAAAGAGAATGACAGATAACTCCTCCTTTGTATTGCAAGTCTTGCAACAACAGTTTGAGCTGTTGAATTTTATGTTGGGTGAAGTGAGGGATGGGATGGATCATCAAAAAGTAGTGATTAGAAATCTGCGAGGTAGGAGAGATAGGAGGAGACATGAGCCTAGTATTGAACATAAGTGTAAGAGTGAAGAGTATGATGAGTCTCTTGTTACCAGGCGTGCTCTCAATGTATAAATTAGGATGAATGATACAGAGCAATGGAGAGAGAATATTTTTCATATTAAATGCCACATCAACAACAAGGTATGTAGTATGATCATTGATGTGAGGAGTTGTATTAATTTGGCTAGCACTACTTTAGTTGAGAAATTGAATTTACCTGCCTTGAATTTATACGAGAGAAATAGTAATTATAAAACAAGATACCAATTAGAAAGATGTATTCAGCCCATTTGATGATAAAGCTCAATCAATAAATGTATTTCCTTCTCTTTGTTGTAACTATGTAACAACCTTTGAATATACTACATTTTCTTATCTTCTTCTTCTTCTTCTTCTTTTCGAATTTTCTTTACTTTTCTTTTCTTTTCTTTTTTTTTCTCTAATTAAATCACAAATAGCAATACTCAATTGTGAAAATCAAGCAATTGAATTCAAGCCACAAGAATTTACAATAAAATAGAAGAGAATTAATGGAACGACACTCTAAGCAATTGACATACTTAGGGATGCAAGAAACCCTAGAATTTTGAAACCCTAGGTAATGCAAATTTCAGCCAAACCAAAATCCCTAAGAATTTCAGCAGCCTACTTTTTTTTTTTTTTTTTTGCAATCCTAAAACAATGAAACCCAAGAATCAAAATTAAAGATACAAGAATTAAAAGATAGAATCATATCTAATTTGAAATCTTGCTCTGAATATCAAATAATATGAATCCGTGGGAATAGAATCCATTGAACCCACAATCACATTGAAAACTCACCTAAGAAAGCCAAAATAAAGTCAATGGATGGAGAATCTAGATCCGATGAGAACTCGTTTCAAGAACCTATATTATATTAAATTCTAGACCCGTTGAAGAACTTATCTCAAGAACCCAAATTACAAAGAGGAACACCACAAAGGTTGTGATTTGTCTTTGATAAGTTTAAAAGTTCATTCAAGAACAAGAGGAGATAAAACTCAACTCACAATGAACAAGGGTATGATGATAGTATATGCAAAAGACCTTAGGCAAAAGCGTACCGAACAACATCATAAACGAGAACAGAGACCATGTTTACCCCAGTAGTAGGGTTGTGCATGTTTGCGGTTAGCCAAACAGAACATAAATTACTATTTCATCACCAAGGTGATCATTCAAAACAAAGGTCATATTTACCCATGTGGTAGGGTTGTGCATTTTACAGATAGCCAAGTATAACCTAAATTGCAATGTCATAAAAGCGATTGCACTCAGAACAGAGGCCACTACTATAACCCGTGGTAGGGTCGGAGACCACTACTATTACCCATGGTAGGGCTGAAGGCCACTATTATTACCCGTGACAGGGCCGGATGCCACTACTATAGCCCATAGTAGGGCTGTAACCAAAGTAGAACATAATCTTATGCCTTGAGATTTTTCAGATATTGCAAAATATCATATCATAACATACTACTAAGCAGATAAATATCATATAATCGTATTAGATATTTTAGACTTCATAGTCACATTTTATGTAATAGAGAAATAGAGTACAAAAATTACTCATGTTTGCAATAGTCACGATAAAATTTCAGATTTCAAAGTTTAAAACATAAACTTGTGCAGAAAATAACTGAGATTGTTTTATAACAAAATATGCATGCTTTCACAAAATCAACCTCAATCAAATTTAGGCAAACTCTAGCATAGGAGCACTGCTTACCTAACTTTTGCAAAGTACTATTTAAGACTTGAACCCAAACTGTAGTATAATTGCAACCTAATCTAGAAAGATATTGCTAACATATTAATAACTTGCACACATACAAAACCAACCAACTAACAAATTTGTATAACCCAATAGTAAAGCCTAAAGTGGGCTCATATGTAACACCCCGTATTTTAGTGTATTTTTACTGTAGGAATTATTTTTATGGATTCAAAATTATTCTCTTGTTTTAAACTTATTGGATTTTAATTGGATTATTTTTTTAGGATTTTTAATTGGTGAAAATTAATTTTTATGTGCTTTCTTAATATTTATTTATTGTTGTGCATTTAAATTATTTTTCATGTTTAATTAATTACTGTGAGATTTAATTATTTCAATTTGACTTTACCATTACGTTTAAATTATTTTATTTAACTTGAGGTTTTGAAATCATTTCCGTTGGATCATTTTTGTGACTCAAGTTATGAGGATTAGACCTCATTTCTTTCTCTGCATTTTCTCTTTCCTCTTTTCTTTTTCTTCCTTTTTCTTTTTCTTCTTTCTTTTCTTTTTCTTTTCCTGGTCTCCCTTCTCGCGCGCGTCCAGCTCCCTCTCCCTCTCTCTCCGTCCGTCCTCCGCAGCCCGCCGCCGTGCGCCGGCAGTGGCCTGCACCGCCCAGCCCAGCAGCTCCCCCACCGACCGGGGACCAACCCCCATCAATTCCAGCCTCCCTTGAGCCGCCGTGAGCCTCTACGCAGGGCTGGAAGCCGCGGCACTCTTTCCGCCGCTGCGTCGCCGTCGCACCACCATTGGCCACCATCTTCACACCACTTCATCCTCGACCTCTTGGCAACCTATTGGACCCAACCCCAGCTCCGATCCGCCACCGGTGAAGCTCCACCACCTACATTTCTGATTTGGGTATTTTGGTCTTCTACCGCCCATTGCGCCGCCACCCACGGCAAACCACCACCACCACTAGCTTCACTGACCTCCCTAGGCCCTACTATATCAAATTTGAGTCTTCGTTTATCATCGTTGAAAAGTGGGTATCTGTGATCCACGGCCACAGTGTATTTTACACTGTTCGACAGCTATTTTTCCACTTCGAGCACACCCGTGATCCTCGGAAAATTATTATATAGCATTGTAAGCATTTCTCCAAAGAACTTACGTAATTAAAATGTATTTTTGCACTAACCCATTTCACTTTATTTTTGACATGCCAGACTGAGTCCGAGGAGTTCGGGGGTCGGATGGATTTGTGATTGGAGTTGTTTGGTTGGTTTGGTTTATTTGGTTTGGTTGTTGATGAGTTGTTTTGATTGGATTTGTTGGGATTGGTTCTGGATGGATGTTGGATCAGTGTTGGTGCATATTCATATCATTATTTCATGCATGATCATGTTTGTAAAGAAAACTGGGTTTTCGTGTATTGCATTCATGTTCATATGTTTATGAAAACCGGGTTTTCATGTGAGAATGGATTTTGGATGCGTGTGTATCACGACCCCAAGCCGAGATGGGGTATTAACTCGGTGGAGCATCTCTGGTTACTCGGGAGCGGAATATACTGAGTAACGTCCCTGGATTGTCGCCGGGCGACAATGGGATCGGACGAGATGGTCTGGTGCCGACTCCGTGGTCCTTCTGCTGGCGGGGACTAGAGGATGTCTGGCCACGTACGCGCTGGGCGCGGAACTGGGCATCGCTCGTTGCGTAGTGTGGGTGTTTGGCCATATATGCGCCGGGCGCGGAACTGAGCACCGCTACGAAGCCAGGACATGCGAATGGTCCATAGGGGAGGCCATGGTGCATATGGAATTAATGCATGGTGCATTTGGAATTAATGCACTATTTTCTGGGAAAATAGTGCGAGTTGGATTTCTGGGTAAATCATTTTCTGGGAAAATGTTTTACGGATATTTTGGGCCAAAATGAAATTTTGGCGTGTGTTGGAAAATTATCATTTTCGGAAAAAATGATGTCTTGTAGAAAAATGCATATTTCATCATGTGCATGCATGTTAGTTGCATTTAATGCATTTTATATTACGTTGTTATTTGGGGTCATACTTACCTGCGATACCATTTTGTGGTAACGCAGATTTTGATGCAGATGAGGAGGAGGAGGGCGAGCCTGAGGAGACGGCTCCGCCTGAGGAGTGATCTGGGATCACTCGTTTGTTTATTTGAAACTATTGTAATATATTTTTATGGATGACTGTATAACTGCTATTTAAATTTTTACTAATGTTTGATTGTAAATAAATTCTGGTACTTAGTTGACTATCCGCTGCGTTATTTTATTTGTACACTGTTGCATGTACACACACTGGCACTTCGTTGGGATGTGTGACCGTGTTGTCACCATCCTGGCGTCTCGATCCCTATGTATTTATGTAAGGGGGATTGGGGGCGCCACATCATATATAGCCCATAAACCAATAGTCCATCCTGGTGACTTGGGTTTATAACGGCCCATGTACAATATTCATGCACTACTCTGCCAATATATTAACCCAACCTCCTTGCATTCGCGATCTACAACCATACTCCCGACACATTATAACACCAACTCACTTTTTTTATTTTATTTTTTTTACATTCATTTCCTCCTCCGACCACGACAATATAAGCAAGGGACCCTCTAAACGTCAACCAATCATGAAATCGCTCAACTACAAATCCCAGCATATAACATACAAAACAGGGAAAATCCAAACTTACAATAGGCACAATTACAAGAGCCACGAATTTAACTATGGTTACAAGGCCAATGCTTGAGAGTACCTTAAGAAATATCGGAGTGGCGATCAGTCAGATTCAAGGGCGTGCCAGTGTTGTCTATTGACGTTCAGGATGCTGTTGGTGGTGGTGTGAAGTGGCACATTGGCTCTGGTTACCCTTATCAGTCGCCATGGTCAGCTAGTGAGGCATTGCAAATTGACGACTAGACAGATAAAGGTGAGGGTTGGCTTGGCAACATAGAGGGAGGGAGAGTCGGGATGTGTTGGGGCTGCACATGAGGTATTTGAGGGAGAAAAGAATTTAAAATAGAGAGAGAGAGAGAGAGAGAGAGAGAGAGAGAGAGAAAAGAATAGGGTTTCAAAGGGGTCATATCTAGGCTTAAAATTCGGGCTTGGGTCTAGTTTAAAAGTTAGGATTCAAATTCCAACAAAGTCAGAGTCGAAGTCAGATTCCTTGCATCCCGACTCTGACTCAATCGGTGCTCACCTCTACTTCAATATATATTTTTTTCTTCACTGCCAAACTTAATCTCATGAGAATAATTACTTTGGTTCTTGCATAAAGATGTAAATTACTTTTAGAGCATGTTTGGGTAACACCAAACATACTCTAAAAGTAATTACCAAACATTCCAAAACTTTTTTAAATGTTCAAAATTTCTCATAGTTTCATTCTCAAATCTCACTCAAACATAACATACATATCTATTTCAAATTTTAGACTTTTCATCTAATCATTACTCAAACACAAAAATTAATACAACTTTTATAAATTTTAAAATAAAAATAATATTAAAAATATATATTCAAACAACTTAAATTTATCTATTCACTTTCACAAACTTTAATACAATACTTATTTTAAAAATATTTTTGTTTAACCTTTTCTATCTTATTTCCTAAAATCTAATAAAACATCATCACTCAAACTATTTCACTACTATTTATAAAAGAAAAATTATATACAACACATTATCATCCCACTTTCATCTCACTATGTAAAATGTATCACATTTATCACTATTAGATGATCTTTTATTGGACGATTATTTATCATCCAATCTTGATAATGCCACATCTTACATAGTGGGATAAAAGTGAGTATTGTGCATAACATTACTATTTACAAAATTTCAAAATATTATAAGCATCCAATTAAACTTGCCATTAGTAAGTGGCCACTTCCTTTATCACTCCATAAAAAGGTTAATTATGCCGTAGACGGCCTTTAATGCTTGGGGTCCTCTAGTTCTGGATTTTCCTATTAATATCCCTTGTTTTATCTGGGATTTTGAATAAATTATTTTCATCTCATTTTTATCTATTTCACCAATGTAGATTACATCAAATAGCTTTTAGCTAGGGAAGTCATTTTCTGCATCTTGGAGTTACTATCCTTTTTATATTTTATACCTTAAATTATCAATTTTGTCAAATTGCATCCTCAAGCTAATAAAAAATTACAATATGCATCTTTTTAAAGATTTGATCCTAACATGGATAAAGAAAATAAGAAGAAGAAGATGATGTGAAGTAATCAGATTTTAATGGAAGGTGTATATATATATATATATATATATATATATATATATATTGCATTGGTTGTTTGAGGATACAATAGCAAAGTTGGAAATTTAGATGTACATTACTAGTAGAATATTATATATTACATAAATAGTTTCATTGATTAAATGGGTTTTTGTTTGGTCATGTTACTCTTTTTGATGATGTTGCATCTCAGTGTTATTACTATTCGAAATCTGGAAAGACCTCCCTCTCAGCTTTCCATCCTCTTGTGATCAGAAATGATCACTATGCAGTCTCTCTTCAATGAGTTATCTTTTCATGGACTGTTTGTTTTGTTTGGGAAAAAGTACACTTTGCACCCTCAATATATTAACGGTTTAACATTTTACACTCTAAACCATCAAAACTAATACATTGCATTCTCTTACTCAAAAAACAATACTTTGCATTAAAATCAATGCAATAAAGAGTAATACTATGAATAAATTTAAAATAGAAAAGTTTTCTTTATAAAAAAGTGAGTTCCACTGAAAAAGAAAATATTTTTTTACTTTTTGAAGGTGGTGTCTATTTTTTTACAAATGAACTATACAGAATTTGTCTATTTGAAACTTGTACATATCATTACTCATCAATAAATTTTGATTGTTAAGATCGACGACGATAGATGATGTGCTATAATATTGATGGTTGAATATTAATGGAGAGTATTTAGCATCAATTTTTGATAGATTGAATGTAATATACGGGTGTAAAGTACAAACTCCTTAGAGCACTAGCATTGGCTTTTGAAAAAGCCAATGCATCTTCAAAATTTAAAGAAATGTAAATAAAATGATCTACATTGACTTCTCCAAAAAGTAAAAGTTTGAACTATGAGTTACAGTAATTTTAAGTATATCTTCAAATTTGAATATGTATTGTAAGTAATATTTTATTGTAAAAATTATTCCAATTACTTTGCTTTTCAATTTTTATTTCTCACGATTTTCACTTCTCTCAAATGCCTTTTCACTTCATTAATTAAAAATATATTATTAATTAATATATAGCTAGTTTTGAAATATGTGAAGGAAGAAATATTATTATTAATTAATATATAGTTAGTGTAATTGTAAAATATATAAAAAAATTGTTATTAAAAAATAATATTATATTATTATTTTAACTAATCCAATAGAAGGTTATGGTAATAGAGATTTTAGATTTATGAAAAATATATAATTTTTATAAAATGACTTTGATGTACATGCTCTAATAGTTTGGGAATCAAAGTTTATTTATCCCTTTCCATCGTTCTGAGTTCGTAATGTACCGTGCGTCAGTGCTGCTACAAGCCCAAGCCCATGAATTTGAAGTGCCAAAAATGCCAATCGTTGGTTGATTCCCTTTTTTCCTTTTTTTTTTTTTTTTTTAAGATATTTGTCACTTTAAATACCAACAAAATATTTTTTAGTAGAAAATTTGGGAAAACTGATAGGATCCAATTGCTGTAAGGGAAATAATATTTGAAGTCATAGAGTGCACAAGTGCTGCACAATCTCTTTAAAAAAATAAGTAAATACGGGATCTACGTAAAAAAAATTAATTTTTTAGTAGTAAACCCTCACTCTTTACCAAAACGATTAAACGACGCTTGCGCACTCCACAACTGTATGTAATATTACTTTATTTGTGTGTTTTAAACTTTACTGAGAAAAATAACAACAAAAGATGGTGTGGAAATGCTTAACACAACACATTTGGTCTACAAAATGTTTTAAGAGTAATCCTTAATACAAGTTTTAAGTTGTGCAAGTATTCTCCATATCTTTTGTGAAAAAGTGAGTCTTAATAAAAAAAGAGTTTTTTTTTTTTTTAATTTAATGGTGGGATCCACTATTTTACCAAGAAACTGCACAAAACTTGTATATTTAGTGCTTATACAAATCATTATTCAAATTACTAATATATATATATATATAATATAAACTTATAAAGATATTAGCATAAATTCAAAATTTGTTTGTCAAAGTTTATAGATAAAGTTATATAAAAAAAAAATACAATATATATAAATAATCTAAGCAAAATAAAACAACTCATGAACAAACTTGAATTCGCTTGAATTTTAAATAAAACTTGACTGCCCATTACTCACTCGAACTCAATACATTTACGCCTCTAATATTTAGATGGAAAGCATAACAAAAGATGTGTAAATGTAATATTGCAGGCACATCATGTATATTACATTTTAATTTGGTTGCAGAAATTACGTGATGATGAGGATCGAGATCATTTGCAAAAGCTCAATTAATAATTTAATATATATATATATATATATATATAATATGATCAGGATTACACTAATATCTAGCTTAATTATTAATTAATACAGGTCAAGACTGATTACTACAATTAATACATTAATTTCTGATGATCTGCTGCGCTGATGAATGAAGTAGTACTTCTACTGGATTAATACTTAGTAGATCGAGAATGTTTGCTGAATTTGTTGTGCCAGTTCCTCTGCGCTAAGTTGACATTCAATTCCAACCTATTATTAATAAAACACATACCCAATCAATAATTAATTAATTAGCTTCTATAAATCTAATTAAAATCAAAGCTGCAGTGTTTTTATAGATAACAAAAATAGATCATAATCCACACTGAAAATAAAATAAGGGCAAGTAGTGAAAACGGCTTCCAAACTGCAAGAGAAAAGATATGATATTTGTAGTAATAGGTTTCGTTGTTTTCACAAAATTTTTCAATTTATCTTATTTCATTTCATCTAATCATTGTAACTTTTTTAAATTTTCACATAAAATAAAATAAACAATTCAATTTTTTGAAATATCAAAATAAAAATAATATTAAATAAATATTCTAACAATATTTTATTCAATTTTTAATTTTCATCTCATTTCATCTCATATACGAAAACAAACAAGATCTTAATAGAGCAAATCATCATACCTATTTTTTTTAAAAAAATAAATAAATCTATAAAAAAAATTATATCTTATAACAGTGAACGTCATTTTTTGAAAAGAGTACACGAAAACTACTAACTCCGTGATGTATCTAAAACTAGATAAATCTTACTTATTAATATTCTTGCATTATACTCTACACATGATTTTTTAATTTATTTTTTTATAAAATGTGTGATGTATAGATAATAAAACAATTCATTTAGTTTAATAAAAATAAAACAAAAAATTATAAATAAAAAAAAATATGTATAGTGGGGAGATGACGAGGAGAAATACTCTTAAAATTATATCAAAGTACGTAATGTTGATGATGATCGGTGACGCACGTATATATAGTGCATGCCAAAAACATGCATGCATTAAATTACTTGATAATCATGAGTAATAGTACTATTTTTAGTAGTACTACAACAGTAAGGTTGGTCAGGGGTGTCAATTGTCCAATTCCATCATATGTATTTTTAAAGGGAAATGATGATTTTTTATTTTTTTTTATTTAATAATTAAGAATATATTTTTAAATAATATTGTAATTTTTTTATTTCTTTAAAAAATACAAATATAAAAAGAAAAAAAAAATCCTATGATTAGAGGTAGCTCCCGGGAGCTTGGAGCCGTGGCTGTAGAGCCATCCAATTTTAAATCACCTTGTACTATCGAGGGCAGGCTTATCTATTTTGTTTGGTAGATAGAGACAGGAATAATAAATTCACTGTTCATAAAATAATAAATTAACTGTTCATGTGTCTTCATCATCTCTGTTTTGTTTGTACACGAATCCGGATTTTCAACTTTTTCTTATTTTATTTTAGAATAAATATAGATAGAAGTTATACCATTTTATATATATAATGTAATATCATTTAAATCACATATCTCTTAAGTCTATAATAAAAAAATAAAAAACTAACAGTAACTATATAGTGAACGCAAATTATACACTGCTACAATAATTTCTCTCTAACATTACTCTTTATTTTCAGAGCTATCTCTAAATTATAAGTACAAGAGAATGTTAGATTTGGATTGTGAGTTGAGATAAATTAATTGAAATAAAAGTTAAAATTTAAATAAAATATTTTTAAAATATTATTTTTTAGTCTTATTTATGTTTTAAAATTTAAAAAAATTAAATTATTTATTATATTTTATATAAAAATTTAAAAAAATTATAATAATTAGATAAGATAAAATCATGAGATGAAATAATTTTTATATCCCAATCTAACCTTATTATAATTATAAGAGAAATATTAATTCTTTATCATAAGAAGTGATACAGCTACAATCAATTAAGAATTTCTTAAAAAGAACTAAACACATCAAATTAAAGCAAAAGTGAAAATAAATATTCAAAAAAATATATTTTTTTACTAAATAATTGTGTAGAAATTGTAAATAGTTTGTTGCTTTATTGTTAAAAAAGCTCATGAATCTATGTGCCATTGACAGATTTGATAAATGAGTAACCCATGGGTTGGGCAAACATCCCATAATTTTTTTTTAAAAAAAGACTGAAATTTAATATTAAAAGAATTAATTTTTATTATATAAATTTCATATTTATTATATTTTTCAAACGCACTCTGCAAACAAAGACTGAAAATATCATTTTGAAAAATATGAAATATTTGTCAATGGTGAAGTTGTAAAATGAGAGAGAGAGAGAGGAAAACGTAGAAGTTGTAAAATGGCTATAGTTTTACCTCAATGGTGAAGGAGTTCACCACAGTTTCTTCAACAGTCCTTATGCTTAGGTGGAGAATTTGAAGGGAAAGTTCTTGGAGAGCGGAAATTATTTTCACGGCTTGCCCAGGAATCCGAGGAGATACTGTTTTCAAAAGAAGATTTGGACCCGAAAAATTCACCTCCACTTCTGCTATGGGAGACTTGGAATTTGCAGCAAGCTCATTGACAGTACTAGTGCTCTCATTTATGGAGGAAGTAGCATATGAAGAAGATTTCGAAGGAGATGGCTCAAGGGAAGTAGCCATGGTGGTGGACAGAGAGAGGTAACCTGCTTGGTGCAACCATGGCTTGTATGGGTTACATGGCTGTGGGGTTCTGGGGCTCACGGCTAGGTTTAGTCTAGGGCTTGGTGGCAGCTTTATAGGGCTACGTGCAGGTGATGGTCTTGGACTTGAAACCTGCTGCGCCTGCAACTTAGGGCTCAGGAGGACTTCACTCATGTAGTTCACTTTTCGATGCTTCTTGTCCTCCAGACATTTTAGAACTTGATGCATTTCGTTGATGTAATCGATCACCCCTGCAATTATGGATGCCTGATCCCCCTAATTAAACCATTATTAACACAAGAATGATTAGATCGTAATTAACTTTTCAATTCTTCATGACCATATTATAAAAATAAATTTATAAGTTAACAAAATTTCGTATAATACGTTAAATTTATTTTATAATTTAATATAATAAGTTAAATATGATTGTAAATTTATTTTTATAAAATCTTTTTACAACTAAAATATTTCTGCTTATCAAAACTTTCAGGAAGACCACTTTGTATGTAATTACAGATAAAGTTTAGAACCAATTAAACCTAGCTCTGTTCATGAATTTCTTGGTAAGATTGTAAGTTCAAGGGTTAATTAACCTTATAATCCTAACCAAGAGACGAAACAGTACTGGTTTTGAGAGCTGAGAGAAGTAGTACTGTAATGCAGATCAGAAGGATTAGCATGCATGTAATTTAATTGCTTACTCTTTTGACATAGAAGTGAGGCATGAGTGACCTCAACACCGACAAACTGTCGTTCATTTGCTTCCGCCGGTTGCGCTCCACAGCAATATGAGACATCCTTTGTTGCTCTTCCGGCCGGTTTTCTTCCTCCGAAGGATTCACCCCAGCTGCCGGCGTAGGCTTCGGCCTCTTGCTTTTTGGTACTGATGCTGTCTCTTGAAAACATTGTTTCGAAATGTGATCCACGACTTGATCATGATTTCTCTTCGGAAGATCATGAAACCCCGCCACATCTTCTAACCCATTCTCCAAGATGCTGAAAAGATCATCATCATGATCTTGAGCCAAGCAATATTTGGTATCTCCGAATTCATGTTCTTCATAAAAATCAGACAAAATATCATCCATTTCCACACTTCGTACTTCAGAGAAAGCGTCGTACGTGGAAGGAATAGGAGGAGGAGTAAAGATCAATCTGGACACTGATATTGGAGAAGTACTGCAGGTGTGAGATAATATATATATATATATATATATATATTATATATGAAAATATAAAATTATTTTTATTATAAAATAAATTTTACAAATCCTATAAAACCACATCGACTTATAAATTTATTTTATATAATCTTTTATATATATATATAGCAGTTCTCATTTATTTATATATATACATATGTCAAGATCGATAGCTGGAAAGGATATTGCTAATTAAAAGGAGTTAATAGGAGAGCTCAGATGAAAGATCAGACGAATTAAATATATACAGGAGTGAATAATATTCATGGAGTGTTGCCCTCAGAATTATTCCAAGAATATGTACAAAAAAATGAGAAGTGTTTTATATTAGTAGCAGGTTCATCAAATTTTTTAATGAAATTGTGATCCAAATTATGATTTAAACTCAATTTAAAACAGCTTTATGTCCGATTTCCACCAATAGAATATTATTATTATTATCACGGCTGCAAATTAAAAGTAATTAAAAATAAATTTATAAATTGATATGATTTTATAAAATATATTAATAAAATTAATTTTATAATCTAATATATTATATCAAAAATAAATTTATAAATTGATATGATTTTATAAAATATATTAAATTAATTTTATTATAAAATTAATTTTATAATCTAATATATTATATCAAATTACATTAATTTATAAATTTATTTTATAAAATCTGATTAAATTATTTTTCTAAATAGAATCAATTAACTCACCTGCAACTCTTTTTAAAGATAGAAAGAGGGAGAAGTATGTTGTACAAAAGGGATGTACGCAGGACAGATGGGTGAGGTATTAGTAAAGAACAATTAGGAGGATGACGAGGAGTGCTGAGAGAGTAGTGGGTGATTAATAAACGATCAGCCGAGCTTGTCGGTACGTACCTCAAAATGATTCAGCTTTCCAGGCATGGGACCTATTTTGCGTAAATAGAAACTTGACGTAAATGTACGTCAGGGCTGTTGATCATTATTGTAAGCGACAAGCAGCATGGTACAATAAGCAATAAGTTGAACTCACTGATTCCTAACTTCTGATGGGGCATTCAAAACAAATCTACAAAGATTCAGTAGAAAGGGTGAAAAAGTTTGAGTAGAATAATGCTAGGACGATCCCTTGGAGTTTCCGACTTTCCGTTGGGTTTTAACAAGTGTTTTTTTATGCGTTTTTTTTTTTTTTAAATTCCCTATTTTAAAAAATGCTAGAGTCACCCTTATTCATTTCTATAGCATTTTTTTTTTTTTATTCATTCGCTTCCTGCAACATGACATTTCTAATATTCTATTCCCATTTTTAATTTTTTATTGCCCTCTATTTCCCATTTCTAATATTTTATTCCTCACATTTGTCTTTGTCTTCTTTCAATGATCCTTTTCTTCCCGAGGTGTCTCTCCTCCACCATTTCCACAATTCTAGCTTTTGTAAAACCGAACGATTTTTTTTTTTTTTAATGTATTTTGGGTTGGTTTCTCGTCTCTCTTTCTACCTCTCCCAAATCTCCATCTCAATCTCTAAATCAAACTCATGCCTTATCGTCTCCTAGATCTACGTTGATGATCAATGTGTCAACAATTTATATTTAGAAAGTTAAAGTTGTAATTTTTTGTTAAGCTTTGTAACTAATGGTCAATGAAGTGACCACGTGTCCTTTTCTTTCTTTGTCATTTTGTGATAATTCTAATTCATTACTTGTAATCTATCGGCTATTAAATGACCACATGTTTTGATCAGATGCATTAGAGTTATTGAAATAAGGCAGCCTTATAAAAGGTTTGCGATGGCTACTGTAAAGTGGATACAGTAGAGAGAGAGAGGCTTCGACAAAGAGAAAGGATTTTTTGAGAGAAACTTATAAATCAGTGAGTAATTTGAGAGAGTTAAGGTCATTTTGATTACCTGAATCTTGTAACCTATACATCCTTACGATTTGAAGCTTGAATCAGATGATTTCTGACCAGTTCCCCTTGTGGACATAGATCCAAAAAGATCAAACCACGTTAAATCTTCGTGTTCCTGGTATTTTCGTTCTATTCTTTTATTTTCTTTCTGGTTGTATCTTTGTTTATAATTTCTTGAATCAATCTTGATACATGTTGCTGTATTTGGTGTTCTTGCTTAATCACTATTTTTTACAACAGGTGGTATCTAGAGCCTAGGTCAAGATGGGTTCTACTAAGTTTGAGGTGGAGAAATTTACAGGAAAAAATGATTTTGGTCTCTGGCATATTAAAATGGGGGCTCTGTTAGTGCAGCATGGTCTCCAAGATGCACTTCTTGGAGACAAGAAACTGTCTAAAGGCTCCTCAGAGGAACAATCAAATTCCTCCACCACTGATAGGGTTAAACTCGAGATATTACAAAATGCACATAGTGCCATCATTCTTTCCTTAGGGGATAAAGTCTTACGGGAGGTAGTCAATGAAGATTCAGTTGTAGGGATTTGGTTAAAGCTAGAAACTCTCTACATGACCAAGTCCCTGGCCAATCATCTTCATAAAAAGACAAAGTTGTAGACCTTTAAAATGAGCCCGAGGGTGTCTATTGAAGATCATTTGGATGAGTTTAACAAGATCATCCTAGATCTTACTAACATAGACATCACAATAGACGATGAAGATCAGGCTATACTGTTGTTGAGTTCCCTTGACAGTTAATAAACTAACCTAAAAGAAACAATTATGTATGGCAGAGAGAGTTTGTCATTAGATGAGGTGCAATCCATATTGCATGTAAGGGAACTTCAGAAAAATTTTAAAGCTAAAACTCAGACTGGTGAGGGGTTAGTGGTTAGGGGAAAATCTGAAAAACATGGTTATAAAGGAAAGAAAATTAAGAGTATATCAAAATCAAAAGGAAAACAATTGAAGTGTTTCCTCTGTTACAAAAAAGGACATTTCAAGAAAGATTATCCAGAAAAGAAAACAAGAGAGGGGGATAAGTTCAAACATGAGATAAATGTATATGTTGCATCTGAAGGCTATGAGAGTGTTGAGGTACTTTGTATCTCAGAGACTGAATCTAGTAATGAATGGATTTTAGATTCAGGATGTTCTTTCCATATGTGGCCTTGTAAATCTTGGTTTGAAACTTTTTTTGTTTTTGATGGTGGACATGTTATGCTTGGTAATAATAAATCTTACAAAGTTCTTGGAATTGGTACAATCAGATTAAAATTGCATGATGATGTGGAAAGAATACTAAAAAATGTAAGATACATATCTGATCTTAAGAGAAATTTAATCTCTCTTGGAATGCTTGATAAATCTGGTTGCACTTTTAAATCTGAGTCATGAGTCTTAAAGATAGCTAAATGGTCATTAATAGTAATGAAATGGGAAATAAAGAATGGTCTTTATACCCTGGTAGGTCAGACTGTTATAGGACATGCTTCTACTGTCCATAAATCTTTGGAAAATGATACTATATTTTGACACAAAATACAAGGGCATGTCAGCCATAAAGGCTTAAAGGAACTCCAAAAACAGGGGCTACTTGGTGACAAAGACCTAGGAGACGTTCCCTTTTGTGAAGATTGTATACTAGGCAAGTCCACTAGAGTTAGCTTCAAACCCAGTACACACACTACTAAACAAAGTTTGAACTATGTTCATTCTGATTTGTGGGGGCCTGCAAGGGTTAGTTCTCATGGTGGGGGGGAATTACTTCCTATCCTTTATTGATGACTATTCTAGGAAGGTTTGGGTTTATATCCTAAAACAGAAAAGTGACACCTTTATTAAGTTTAAGGAATGGAAAGTCTTGGTTGAAAATCAAGTAAGGAGGAAGGTTAAAAAACTTAGGACAGACAATGGACTTGAGTATTTATCAAATGAGTTTAACAACTATTGCCAAAATGAGGGTATTGCAAGGCATAGGACAGTAAGGGAAACACCCCAACAGAATGGCCTAACTGAAAGAATGAACAGAACAATTCTTGAGAGGGTTAGGTGCATGTTGTCCAATGCTAAATTACTACAAACTTTTTGGGCAGAGGCAGTTAATACTGCTGTGTATTTGATAAATAGGAGTCCATCTACTGCCATTAATTGCAAGACTCCTCAGGAATTATGGACTGGTAAACCCTCAGATTACAATAATCTGAGAGTTTTTGGTTGTGTTACTTATGCACACAGTAAAATTGACAAACTGGAACTTAGGGCAGTAAAATGCATTTTTCTTGGGTATCCTGAATGAGTAAAATGTTATAAACTTTGGATAGAGGAACCTGGAAAACAAAAATGTATAATAAGTAGGGATGTGACCTTTAATGAGTCACAAATGGCCAGATCTCAACTAGATACAGTTGAGACTCAATCTGTCACTGTCCCAAACAAAGTCCAGATTGAGGTGGAGTCTTCAGACTCATTGCCTCAAGATACAAACATACAGCCTAGAGATAATTCGAAGTCTGGTTCGGACAATGACCAAGAAAAAAACATTGACTTTTATAACCTTACAAGGGATAGGCCAAGAAGGGTTATAAGACCATCACTGAGATTTGCACAGGCTGATATAACAGCCTATGCCCTCTCTGTAGCACAAGACATTGAAGACCCTGAACTAAGGTCTTATAAGAAGCAATGCGTAGTAAAGAATCTAGTAATTGGCTTCTTGCAATGCAAGAAGAAATGGAATCTCTTTATAAGAACAAGAGTTGGGAAATGGTGTTAAAACCTGATAAGGTTAAAATCATAGGGTCTAAATGGATATTCAAGAAAAAAGAGGGTATAACTAGGGTAGAAAAACCTAGGTACAAAGCTAGGTTAATGGCAAAGGGTTTTACACAAAGGGAAGGTATAGATTTCAATGAAATTTTCTCCCCTGTAGTAAAACACAGTTCCATCAGATTGTTGTTAGTTTACACTACTTATTATGATTTTTTTTAGAACAGTTAGATGTTAAAACTGCTTTTTTGCATGGTGAATTAGAAGAAACACTGTACATGCAACCTCCTGAAGGTTTTGTAAGTGAATCCAATAAAAACCATGTGTGTTTGTTGAAAAAATCTTTGTATGGATTAAAACAATCTCCAAGACAATGGTATAAAAGGTTTGACACTCATATGGTTGAGAATGGTTTTAAAAGATGCAATTATGATAGCTGTGTATACTTTAAAGTTTCTAATGATGTTACTGTTTACCTTCTGTTATATGTGGATGATATGCTCATAGCTTGTAAAGATAAATGTCAAATTGAGCATGTAAAAGAAATTCTAAAATCTGTTTTTGAAATGAAAGATCTTAGACCTACTAAGAAAATCTTAGGTATGAAGATAATTAGAGACAGGAAAAATAAACTACTCTACTTATCACAAAAAACATATTTACAAAGGGTACTTAAAAGATTTAGCATGGACTTAGCAAAATCTATAATTACTCCCATTGGACAGCATTTTAAACTTTCTGTTAATCAGTCCCCTAAAACTGATGATGAAAGGGAATATATGAAAGAAATACCATATGCAAATATGGTAGGTAGTATCATGTATGCAATAGTTTGTTCAAGGCCAGACCTTACCTTTGCTGTCAGTCTAGTTAGTAGGTTCATGGGAAACCTTGAGAAACCCCACTGGCAAGCACTGAAGTGGGTGTTTCAGTACTTAACAGGCTCCTCAAGTTTAGGGCTAAGTTTTGGTGGCAATGTGTAAAGAGGTCAAGAAATATGTGGGTTTGTAGATTCTGATTTTGCTGGAAACTTGGACACAAGGAAGTCTCTGACTGGCTATGTATTCACAGCCTTTGGTGGGGCTGTGAGTTGGAAATCTAATTTACAATTAGTTGTAGCTTTGTCCACAACTGAGGCTGAATACATAGCCATGACAGAGGCTATAAAGGAAGCGTTTTGGCTGAAAGGTATAACAAATGAACTAGGTTTATACAAGGGTAATATCACATTCTACTGTGATAATCAAAGTACTATACATCTCACTAAAAATCAAATTTTTCATGAAAGATCAAACACATTGACATTAGACTTCATTTTGTAAGAGATGTGGTTGCAGGTGGTACTGTCAAAGTGGAGAAAGTGTCAACTGAAGAAAACCCAGCAAACATGATGACCAAACCATTGCCAAGATCAAAGTTCAGGCACTGTCTAGACTTGATCAAAATGGAAGAGGGCTTACCAGGGAATAAAAGGTGGGAATTGGCCAGAGATGGGGAACCTTGAAATCAAATTAATGACAAGGTGGAGATTGATGACCAATGTGTCAACAATTTGTATTTAGAAGGTTAAAGTTGTAATTTTTTGTTAAGCCTTGTAACTAATGGTCAATGAAGTGACCATGTGTCCTTTTCTTTCTTTGTCCTTTTGTGATAATTATGATTCATTGCTTGTAATCCATCGGCTATTAAATGGCCACATGTTTTGATCAGATGCATTAGGGTTATTGAAATAAGGCAGCCTTATAAAAGGCTTGTGATGGTTACTGTAGCCGATAGAAGAGAAACGTGGATACATTACAGAGAGAGAGGCTTTGACAAAGAGAAAGGGTTTTTTGAGAGAAACTTGTAAATCAGTGAGTAATCTGAGAGAGTTAAAGTCATTCTGAGGACCTGAATCTTATAACTTGTATATCCTTGCGATTTGAAGCTTGAATAAAATGATCTCTGGCCAGTTTCCCCTATGGACGTAGATCCGAAAGGATCGAACCACGTTAAATCTTCGTGTTCTTGGTATTTTCGTTCTATTCTGTTATTTTCTATCTGGTTGTATCTTTGTTTATAATTTCTTGAATCAATCTTGGTACATGTTTCTGTATTTGGTGTTCTTGCCGAATCACTATTTTTTACAACGTATGTCTACCCACTTTCTCCATCTCAATCTCAAAATCAAACCCAGTTCGACCGATTACCCGACTCCCTCATTCTCCTTGTCTTCAACAACATTGGAGACATCAAGGCTCTCGGTCGCTGTTGCGTCGTCTCTCGTTAGTTCCACTCCCTCTCCTTCCTCCTCCTCTGAAAAATCCCGCAACTCCTTCTCCAATCTCTTCTGTTTTGTTTTCTTTGGCACCATCGTCAAACCCTTCCAGTTCTTGAGCCAATTCTTGGGCGGCCCTAAGAGATCGTTTTCTTCCAGGTCATCATCTTCCTTGTCGTTGTTCCTCGCTGAGGATGGTGAGGTCGACCAGTGTGGTGTCACCCACCACTCCCCGACCCAGGTTCTCAAAAACTTTAACGAGGTTCGGTTCCTTCGCATTCGTTGTTCCTTAGGGAAGAAGAGATGATCATTGAAAGAAGACAAAGACGGAATGTGCAGAGGGAATAAAATATTAGAAATGAGGAATAGAGGGTAATAAAATATTAAAAATGGGAATAGAATATTTAAAATATTAGGCTGCGGGAAGGAATGAATAAAAAAAAGAAAGAAATGCTACAGTAGACTGTAGCACTATTCATTCAGGCTAGGTTTTTTCCAGACCCGGTCCGGAACTTGGAAAACCAGATCCCATGGGGCAGGGTAGCCCCCACCCAGCCCCTCGGCCCCGCATGGGCGGGGTCTTGAGGTTTCTCCCCGTCCCTCGCTCCCAGAGTGCGGGGCCTCGCTGCCCACACCTAGTTTGAATGCACCTATCATGCAGTACAGTCTCTGTTCGAACACAGTGCTAGACCGTTTGAATATGATAATATTCTATTAAAAAAGAATAAATATTTGTCCTCCGAATAAATGACTTGTGCACCTCTATGCACTATATACGATGTTATATTTGTACTAGTATACTAATAACGGTATAATATAATAGTAGCAACACTATAATTTGACTAGTAATAATTTCAAAATAAATTATTAACTACTAATTATGACTAGTACTGATTATAATATAATATTATAACTAGTACTATAGTGCGATAACACTAGTACTATAAGCACTTGTAACAAGTAAGATGTAATCTTATAGTTAATAAGTACAGCATCTCAATTAGTGATAGAGGAATTGTATAACTAAATTAGAACAACTCAATTTTTTTTTTTTTTTTTTTTTGATGGAAAGAACAACTCAATTAGGTTATAACTATATAGTATATATTATAGTATATAGTTACATAGTATATAGTCTATAGTATACTATATAGCAGTACTATATAGTATAATATATAGTATTGTATATAGTTACATAGTAGTATAGTAGTATATACTAGTTTAGTATACATTACTCACAGTATATAATAGTATATAATAGTATATAGTATAGTATGTAGTATGGTATGTAGTATAGTATATATTTGTTTAATGGTAGTATATATACTATATAGTAGTATATGGTAGAGTATGTAGTATTTGTAAAAAACCTGATAGTTTTTACAAGAAAAAATCGTATGGTAAGAAAAAAGGTTTTCCAAACCCTTTATTCAAAATAAAAATGTTTTAATTGTGGCAACTCTGTACATTTTGCCCATAAATGTACCAAAATCCCAATAAGTTTAAAAGCAAGGTTAATCAGTTAAACATTAATGATAATGATCAAGAGGATCTATTTCGTTTCTTAGAAACAAAATCCTCAATATCATCTGACATTAATGAATTCAATTCAAGTGATTCTGAGTATCACTCAGAAACTGACTATTTTGATTCTCCTAACATTAAGCTTGGTTGTAATAATTCTTGTTGTAAACATTTGGGTAAAACAATCAATATCTTAACCAAAGCTAAAGAATAAGAAAATCTATTGTTAACCTTGATTAGTCAAATTATTAATCCAGAACTCAAAAAAGAATATCTTCATAAGCTCAAGAAGACGACGGTTTGCCAAGAACCTAAAACTTCTAAATGAAAAATTAGTTTTCAAGAAATTTTGGAAAGATTTGAAAAGAAAAAGCCTAAAGAAATTTCTACTATTGATTTACAATGTGAAGTTGCTTTTATTAAAAAAGAAATTGTTGAACTTAAAACTGAGATTAACAGTCACAAATCTGAAAATGATTCTTTTAAACAAGAATTATTATATTTAAAAATTTATAAATAGTTTGATCAAGATATTCCTTCTAATAATGATGAGCAAATAAATGATTTAGATTCAAGTCAAAAGGAATAATATTCATTATATAAAACAATTAAATCAATTTCAAAAGCTCTACTAATCACAGTAAGCTATCTGTGATGAATAAGAGCAAACATATCTAAAGCTGTTAGGGATAAAGATGAAGCATCTTCATCTTCTTTATCAGGTTCTTCCTTTATGGCTTAACCTTTAAATACGTCAGTATCATTGGCAGTGTAATAAGCATAAGTAACCTGAGAGGCAGTAGAGACGCCATTAAGTTTTAAATTAGGTTTAATAGTTTTTACTGAATCTTCCAGAAAATTTCTGAAATTTTGGTCTCTTCTTTCATTGTTATCAGCAATAGATCCGGCAAATGAACTTCTAGTTCCAGTAAAAGAATTCCTTTTTTCGTTATTAACTAAAAGTTGATTAAAACTAATTTTAACAGTACAGTTCAAATATTGCCAAATATAATCAAGGTTAAGTTCATAAAAAATAACCTTGGTAGAAGGAACTTTATGTTCCAAAGTCCATTCATCCAGGAGAGTAATATATTTCCACTGAATCATTTTTGGAACTTGAATATTAGCATCAAGAGTAGAACTCTGAATTAACAAAGTTTTATTTTTTAAAATTTTTAAAATAGCTTTAGAATTTAAATTAGTTTTTAATGTCCGATAATAAATATAGTAGTATAGTACTATATGGTAGTATATATTATAGTTAAATATTATACTATATATATATATATACTAATATATATAAATATATATGTTTAATGGTAGTATAGTATATACTATTCTACTATAGTAGTATATAGTAGTATAGTATATAGTTAAGTATGTAATTATACAGTATACTTATATAGCCATTCGAACCGAGTACTAGCCCTTTCGAACGAACTAGGATCATGGACACAAATAAATCTTCATACTATATTCTGGTAGTATCATGAATTCATGTGCTCGAACAGGGTCGTACATAGTTCGAACAACTAAAGCATCTGTTTGAACATCAAAATTTCTTTTTGATCGTAAATTAGACATATATAGCTTTCGAACTAGAAAATACGCGCTCAAACGTGACTGCTCGATACAAAATGCCTAGTTCGAATGTCGAAATGTTTACATTCGCAAAAACCATCGTTCGAAGCCCCTTCTTCATCGTACGCTACTACTCGCCACCTACTCCGCCGTATATCAACTGTTTTCTACCGTCTAAGAGGTATGGCCCATCTCACTTAGTAGTATAGTGCTTGAAATTTGGATAAAATGACTTGAAAATAGGGTCTGATTCCAAATCCAATTCGAGCCCTTTTTAATATTTTTCGGCCGCCACACACAGCATTTGGTCATAGAAATGATGAGTGAAGTATAGGCTTCACTCTATGTTAATTTGGATTGATTAAAACCAAGGATTCTTGATGAATCCTTAATTTTCAAGTTTGGTTCTGAGTCGACTCAACCATGAATTTCATGGATAATCACGTTCGAATGCAAATTTTCCAAACAGACATTTTAGTCTTCGCATGTGAAACAACACCTTTGAACGTTAAAAATTGAGTTGACGTTCCGTTCGAATAGGTTTGGTTCTTCGTTCGAATAGAAAATTTATGTTGTCCGAAGGTAATAGGATTTATGTTGTTCGAACAATATATTTATCCGTTCAAATTAGTAGTAAACGTTAGAACAAGTTACAATATCACTCGAATGGTTTATAACCATTCGAACATGGATCGATATTATTCGAACGGTATTATTTAACGTTTGGATTAAATATATGGTCGTTCAAATAGAATATTTCCTTTTCGAATGAAGTTGTTTATATTTGAACATCACAGCTATATAATATAATTAGAACTTTATATTTTATTTATATTCGTTGTGTATTTGTTTTATGAAGAGTGTACTAATGGCATACATGGGAAGAAAACGTGGGAGAGAGAGCCAACCTAGCGGTGAAGCTAGTGAGAAGAGGAGGCCGATATTGGTAGAGCAGGAGATCATTATAGAAGACTTTCGCAATTTTGTGTGGGATGGACAGAGCCTCTTTTCTATTATTAGCGATAAGGATGGGGCCCGATTTCTCAGTAGAGGAGTGTGGCCTATCCAGACATAGTCAGTGAGTTTTACCGGGCCTTGGGTCAGATGGAGACTAATGATGAGTCATTCTTGTTCGTTATTTGGGGAGTGAGTATTACTATCTCAGCAGACATTATCGTTGATTTTCTTGGGATCCCACGTGAGCTTGGTGCATACCCTGCACAACAATTGGCTGTAGTGACAAATGGTGAAGATGCCATCAAGGATGAGGCTCCAGCAGATGATGGTCCCACACACAATGAGATTCGTTAGTTAATGCATGACGATTCGGTTCGTCCATATGATGGCAACAAGGTAATCAAACAGGTTGATTGTATCACATTTTTTCAAATGTTGAATTTAATTGTCTCCAATATTATTGATTTGAGGAAACACGAGACTGACTTCAACATCGAGTGAGCTTGATTTATGTTACGGATAGCACGAGGAGAGCTGATTGATTTGCTTTTACACTTCCTCATCCGGATCCGATCTGAGTCAAGATATTCTAGTGGAGGTAGTCTACCATATGCATTAATGATCTTTAATCTCCTAGTCCAATTGGGGGTTAATGTGTTAATGAAAGAGCAAAGGCAACCACAGATCAGACCCCTTAACAACATCACCTTCAGCAAAAGCGATAGCCACTTGCGAAAGGCTTACACTAATGTTCTAGAGCCACAAGATAATGGCCCGGAGCATGATCCAGCCTCTACTGATGCCGGTGTTGATAAATAGGTTGCTGATGTTGATAAATAGGTTGTCGGAGCTACTACCATGGAGATACGATCCTTACTCGAGGGGCGCACTTTTAATCCAGTAGATGGAGAGGATCACTACGTCCATCATGGTTTGACTGCAAGAGATTGAGGGATGCTTTGCTGTCATCTAGGAGTACCTGGATAATCTTATATAGTAGTTTTATTTTTTATTTGACTTTTTCTTTTGTATCGAATGTTATCAATTTAATTACTATATTGTTTTTATTTGTTATATATAGCTAGCTTGTTTCTTGTCAAAAATAAATTTCTTTATTTTACTTTTTTTTTTATAATCAAAGATAATTACTTACCCGTTCATGATAATATAAAAAATACATTGCCTAGAAGGTAATTTTTTTTAATTGCAAATTCTTATTTACCATAATAAAAGTCATTAATTAATTTTTAAATTAATTATATAAAATTTTTAGGAATATATTATATTTTAATTTACCATAAATAATAATAAATCCGTATAGGTAGATTTTTTATCTTTAGAAAATGATAATCAATAAACTCAAAAAATATTTATTTTTAAAGTATTTGAATGCCTTTCAATAAATTTCTCTAACTAAGCTTATTAAGATTGTCTACTTCACCGTTCGAAAGCTCATAATCGAAAGCCTATTATGAGCATTCGAACGGTTTATAACTCTGTTCGAAATTAAAAGTACCGTTTAAACTATATAGCAGCCATCCCGCCAGATTTGTTTATAACTTCGTATCAAAAAATTCGTTCGAATGATTAAATATAGCGCTTGAATGAGTTCTAACTTTCCTTGGACACAATTGTGTATGCATTCCCGCCACGACTATTATTTGAACAGTTATGTCAATATTCGAACATGAATTAAAATATTATTCAAACTTGTATTGGAGAGTTCGAACAGTATAGCAATATCCTCGCCAGATTTATTTATAACTTCCCATCAAAACTTTAGTTCGAATGATTAAATATCTCGTTCAAATAGTTTCAACCTTTCCCCGGCACAATTGTATATACTTTCCCTCCATGACTATTATTCGAACAGTTATGTAACCATTTGAATGATCATTAAAATATTGTTTAGACGTTTTTGTTAGCATTCGAACGGTTTCTTTTAAATGCTATATTTCGCCCCAAAAGTCTAGTTAGAATAGATATTTCTATGTTCGAAAGCATAAAAACCGCTTCCACATTTTGAGACAACATTTAATTTTTGTCCCGTATAAGTAGTTTTAGAAATAAAATTTAATTCGTCTCTATCAGATTTCGTCTCTAAAGGTCAAATCTATTGTAGTGACAAGTTTTAAATAGACAAGTTTTCTTTTGTAAAAAGATGGATTCCACTAAAAAAATTTTTTATATTTTTTTAAGGTAGAGTTTACTTTTATACAAAGATTTGTTTGAGACTTGTTTATTTGAGACATGTAAAAATCATTTCTTCTCATTATATATACCTTCTTTTGAATAAGGCTTGAAGTATTATAAATATATATATATATATTATGAAAAATATTACGGTTATAAAGAAATTTTATAAAATAAACTTATAAATTGACATGCTTTTATATGATAAGTTAAATTTATTTTGTAATAAAATAATTTTATAATCTAATTATAATATAAAGTTATATGAATTTATAAATTTATTTTCGAGAAATGTTTTTGTAACTTAACAATTATATCATTCAAAACAGTCTTAGAGAGACAATTGCAGAATTGTTTTGGGATGCAGATGCAGTACTGGCCAAAGTTGTCGGATTATTTGTGCAGTAGTCTCGAGCAACTAACTTTTGACAGGCTAAATTGTTGCCTGCCATTCTCTGCGTTTGCTGTTTGTCTTGGCAAGATGTATATATATTGTAGAAATAAATCGTGAATCTCGCACTCGATCCAAGAGCTAGCTGAGCTCTTCCACCACATTAATGATTCATTTAATTTATTTATTTATTATTTGACAGTAAAACAAGAGGCGAGAATTTCAGGACTTGATTTCATTCATGATGTTCATCAAAGGTAGACAAAGTTGATGGCATGCATGCATGCATTAGAAGCTGAGTCAAAATTCTAGGACTTAATTTGTACTTCGTGATAATTTTTCAATTTCAATATTTATTTATTGTGACAAAGAAAATGATATATATAAGCTTTAAATGCACATATATTGTACAAGTCTTTTATAAAAATAGATTCTACCATAAAAAAATGTAAAAATCTCTCTTCTTTTTTTGTTTTTTTAATGAGGTCTATAATTTTACAAAAAACTTATGTAAAACTTATACATTTAAGATTGGTATCGATGATTATGCTGATGATCATCTTTTTGAAAGTATATTGGTCGCATAACTTGGATGGGGGCGTTAATGGTGGCCGCGGGAGATTGGTCGGGGCTTTGATAAGAACAATTCTTCTAAAAAATTGGAAGAAAAACGAAAGAAGTATTGACTTCTAAAGTGTAAAGAATAAATTGGGCTCTAAAAAGGGCTTCTAATTTTTTAATTTTTACGTGTGTGTATATATATATGTATGAAAAATACTTTAATCACAATAAAATTATATGGAAAAAAAAATTCAGAAATTAATGTAATTTTATGTGATCCATTAGATCTAATATACAAATTTTCCAAGTATAAGCCTTGGTGTCATGCATGAAGCCACATCATGCATCCCCCGGCCAATTGTATTAACTAATTAACTTAATAATTATATATAAAAAAATATTAAATGGAAAGTAACATATTGAATCACGTTACTTATTTGTATTTAAAATTAGCAATGGTTTAGTCTTTGAGACATGTTTCTCTAAAAGAGAAAAATAAACTTGAGAGAGAGAATATAAACGTGACTAACTTTATAATCTGGTGATATTGTAAAAATAAATGCGTTCACAAAGATATTTGTTGAACATTTTTATTTTTTATTTCTTTAGTGGATGGTATAAAATGAATTCAAAAAATTTTAATACATATTTAATTACAACATCTAACATATTTCAAAATTCAAAATAAGAAAATCATTTAATATATATATTATTATTAAGTAAATATATTAAATTATTCCTGCGAAATGCGTGGCCTTGGACTAGTTAATTTCAAGTTGAAGGACTGGATGGAATCATGTTTCAGTTAGGTATAAGCTCTACCATCTTTGGTTTTATTACATCAGTTCACTTTAATTTTCTCCAAATGATGAACCCCTTTGATCTCACCCATCAATTTTCATTTCTCTTTTCATTTTACCATTCTCAACACTCTCTCTCTCATTCACACACACACACACACACACATATATAATATATAATGAATAACCATATTAAAAGACATCTACACTACATATAATTCACGTGACATAATTTGATTTAGAAGATAAGTTTTAAAATTTGAGTCTTATAAATTAAATTATACGTTGTGGATGGTGTGTGATGTAGAGGCATTAGCATATCTTATAGACTATTAAGTAGCTAGCATCGCGTTTTTTTTTTTTTTGGACATATTTTTGTTCTCAAGACCCATAACGAAAAGAAAATTTTTATTCTTGAGACGATGTGTAGAGTAAGGGTGTAATCAGTACAGTCAAGTTCGGGGAGTTTTTGGACTGGATCGAAAATCTTGGTATACCCTTTTTCTAGACTGAACCGAACCGATTACCCCTATAGACTTGACTAGACCGTTAGCTATCGGTCTAGTCAGTCCAATTCGGTCCGTATGAGCTAAGAATATTTTTTTCCTCTTTACTTTTTTTGACAGATAAATTAATACAAAAGATTATTTAAATTAATAAAATTAAAATTAAGTAAGCTCTTTAATGTGAATTATGTAACTAACTCATTAAAAAATAATTAATTATAATTATATTTATGATGTTAATAGTTACTAACATGATTTATCATATGATATATTAGTTAATTGATAACATATTAACCTTTATATATGGTTAATGAATATTAAATAATTTTATTGTCTATATATTCTTCATGCTTACATGTAACTTAGGTATCTTAAAAAAAAATTATCTAATTAGTTTAATTAAGTGTAGATACAAAAGTATGTATCTATATATAATAATATGATTTATCATATGATATATTAATTAATTGATAGCATATATTATTTAACATTTTATATGGTCAAATGTAATAGATTAAATGAAAATTATATAATTACTGTATAAAATAATATAATATATAATTTTAAAAAAATTATATGTAAACAATTCGGTTGGTTTTGATCCGATCCGGTCCAAAAAAACCACACTCTGGGACTTGATAGAAAATTGAGTTATGCAAGAAGCATGGACCAAAACCAACCAAACTTCATATCGGTCTAGTCCAATCCAGTTGAGTTTTTCGGTCTGGACCGACAAACTTACATCCCTAGTGTAGAGCACTCACTCATAATAAAGTACTTACATAACATAATTTGATTTAGAAGAAAAATTTTAAAATTTGAATCTTACAATTCAAATCTTACAATTTAAATTATATGAATGGTGTACTTTATATCAACTTAAGAATAAAATAACACACACACATGTAATAATTAAAAAACATGTTAGTATTTTTAGTTTGACTATATTTAGTTTCAAAACAATATATAATGTTTGTCATCTAGTTTGGGTTGATAGATAAGGTTTATGCATGAGAAATGATATTTGTAGTTTTAATATAATTAGTGTTTTGCAATTGAATTATAGTTCAATTGGTAATATTTTAACAAGAGGGAGGATGGGATCGTTGGTTCTAATCACTTGAAGATGTTCTTTCTATTAGACGAGCGAGAAGTGAAACAAAATGATACAATATGCTAGAGATTAACATGCGTTCTTAACATGTAACTATGAGATTATGAGGATGTTTGGATATTACGAGAATCCTTAAAAATTTTCATAATTTTATTTTCAAGCATCCCTCAAATACAAAATGATTTTTAATTTCAAAATTTCAACTTTTTTTTATTTAATCATTACCTAATCTATTCAAACATAAAAATCATTACAAATTTCATAAACTTCAAAGCAAAACAAAAAAATCAATATAATTTTTACAAACTTAAAAAAAATATTAAAGAATTATAATAATTTGTTAATTTTATAATATTTTTATTCAGCCTTTTTTCTTTCATTTATCAAAACTCAATAAAATATTCACTCAAACTATTTTATTACTATTCATAAATTATAAGATATTCTAACTATCGAAACATGCATATAATTATACATAATTTTTGAATCTTTTTTAATAATATTGTGAATCTCTTTTATATATTTAAGAATATAAAAAAAATTGTAAGAAAAATAGAGTTGTGCACACCAATAACACGACTCTTCTCATTTATCATTCAACATGACAAAAACTTAAGAGAAATGCTTGGAATTCCGATTTTGAATCCATAGTATTTCTATCGAGATTTTTTTTTTTTTTTTTAATTTAGTGATGAATTAAATATTTTTTTAATGACATTATAAATTTATTTTTAAAAATTTAAGAATATAAGAAAAAAAAAATTAACCTAATCGGAACCATCCTCATGCTATACCCTCGGTTGGTACGCCACAACTCGAAAGTTAATGCATTAATTAAGCTAACGTCCCTAAAACAATTCATTCACTCCCCGGCTCGGTCCCCCAGCAACCTGAAAGAGGCCTCATTCAATATTGCATGCATCCCATCCACGAAATTTAGCTGCACTCATTCAATACCAAAATCAACACCCACACACGCGTGTACATATAATAAATTAGTCAAATAATTATGAAAAATGCTAGATGCCCCGCTGGACGCTCACGCTGGGAGCTCCTGTTGGGCTGGCTCTACTATTTTTTTATGTGTATTTTTTTAAATTTTTTTATATAAATTTTTTTTATAATTTTAAATATTTTTAAAAATAAAATAAAAATTATAATATTATTAAAAAATACTTTCTTAATTATGAAGTAAAATAAAAAATTAGTTCGTAATTAAAGAAATATTTTTTAATAATTTCTTTTACTTTCTGATTAAAAAAGTATTTTTTAATAATATTTTAAATTTATTTTATTTTTTAAAAATATTTAAAAATGTAAAAAAAAATCTATATAAAAAATAATTTTAAAAAATACACATAAAAAAAATACATGCTAAGCCCCAGCGGGGGCTGTAGCATGACCCAATATCTATTGTTGCTGCACCTCATTTAACCTAGCTATGTATCTTGTAGCTAGCTAGCTTAAGCTACCTGCATTCATTTGATCTTTTTAATGCATTAATTGGGCTTTAATGTTGCATATATTAATTGAAAGGAAAATACTATAAAAGTAATGTTAGGATATGTTTCAACCCCATAAACTTTGTGTAATTCTTTTTTTAAAAACTAGACTACATCATGAGAAAGTGAATTTGAAATAACTAAGCATTAATTTTTTATTTTTTATTTTTTATTTTTCATATAGTTTGAATTGTTGCAAGGGCAATACTTATGAATTAAAGTGAAAATTTTATATTTTTAATTTGAAATTGAAGTTAATTGTAGAGTAGTTGTGGTTTCGTGAGGTAGTTTGGATATTTAGAATATATCAGTACATTTATTAATAATAATGAAATGATTTGATTTAAGATATTTTATTAGATTTTAAAAAAGAAAAAAAAAAAAATTGAATAAAAATATTATAAAATTTAAAAACGCTTCTAATATAATTTATTAATATTATTTTTGTTTTGAAATTTGAAAAGTAGTATTATTTTTGGTGTTTTGTTTAAAAATTTAGAAAAATTGGATTTGATGAAAAAGTTAAAAATTAAAAATTAAATAATATTTTATATTTAAAGGATGATTAAGAAAAAAATATACGAGAATATCTTAAAATTAATACTTGGAGAAGAGTGTTGCCAAACGGACCCATATATCATTTGGACGTGATTCTCTTAAATTCGCGCTCGGGGTCTTTTTCTCGATATGCAATCATTGGTTCGCAGGAAAATACTACAATTTATGCGTGTCAGCTCTCCCGATTAACCAAAGATTCTTGGAAAATATGAAAGACAGATACTGATTAAACATCCAGTGTGGTAGATGGTAAAACTTTAAGAATAGAGTTGATTGTCATTCATAGTACATAAACTTTAACATAATAAAATTTTATGTATAATCATTTTTTCATATTTTTTGTAGACTTCAATAATATGATTGATTGCGTCATTTTTTTTTAATATAAAATAATTATTTTGGCCAATCACTTTAGTTAAATATATAAAAAGTACATAAAAATAATTGTATAAAACAGCACTCGTAAGATAAAGTGACTATAAATAGTTTCAAGACCCACCTCTGGCATCTTCACCAATGGTATCATCTTCCCCCTTTTCAACGTTCTGATACTTGTACAGACAAGAGCACAGCAAATAGTAACCAAAGTTGAGCACTCCCACCACAACTAAAGCCCAATATACATTATCAACCCTTCCACCATTCAAATTATCTGGTAGCCATCCAGTTACCCTCCGAACAAGATCAATCAGTGCAGTGCTCAGATAGAAAGAAATCGCAATGATCAATGAAATCATCGCAGTTGATGTAGTTTTCAGGGACTTGGGGAATTCTTGATAATACAATGCAACTTGTCCTGGAAAATGAAATGCCTCTCCAATGCCAACCAAAGCTAGTTGTGGAAACAACCAAAAGGCGGACATGGGCACTATGGAACCGGGGCGGTCTTGGAGGTTGTGGGCTTGGGCTATTTGGAGTCGTTTCCATTCCATCAGTGCTGACATGGCCATGCTTAGAATGTTTAGTACGTGGCCTAACCCTATTCGTTGGAGGGGTGTCGGAGACGAATGAGTCAACTTCTGCCACATAGGACATAAGAAACGATCGATAATGGTGAGAGAGATGGACGTAGAGATTAGGACCACGACTAGGATAGACCCAGCTGGGATTTGGAAGTGAGGCCCAATGTGACGGTCCATGAGTAAAGCTTGGAGGACTGTCAAACTGGCCTGGATTCCTATTGTAGTACCTAAGAAAATACTGCTTGACCATAATGGGAATATTCTTATCAGGGTTTTGAGAGCTTCTACTTGTTGCATTGTGCATATCCTCCAAGGTTTTGCAATTGAACCATCCGATTCATGAATATCTCCTTCTGTTTTAAATGCTGCACGGTTGAGAAACCTGCATCACAAGTAGTGTGTGTGTGTGTAGCTTTGAATTAGTAATGAAACTTCTGAAGTCAAATGGCCTCCCTCCACATGCTTGAGTAGATCATCTCATTAGTAATGAAATATTAATGGTCTTGATTATGTTCCTAAGCTTATATGTTTATAGTTGATTTGATGACATTGTGATATCCTATACTGAGTGATAAGGCTAGAAGAAGTTCTTATTCTTTATAATGGTTCTAATGGGTTTTCAATTGTATTAGTGATTAGTCTTTTTGGAATATAGGTTTAGATGTGGGTTGGGCCTCCATTGGAGCGTAACATAACCTCAGTTATAATTAAGCTGAAATTAACCAAAAAAGAAAAAATCAAACACAAACTTCCATCACTTCCATTCTGTAGTCCACTTCAACAACCACCACTAACAACTTTTATATATATATATATATATATATATATATATACATCCACCACTAACAACTTATATATATATATATATATATATATATATTGTAGGGGTACAATCACCACCAGCAGTTTGTGATGTTGATGACCAATGTCATAGATAAGATGTTCGAGTAGTGTTCCACCGAGGCATGAGCCTGCAGGTGTGGATAAGGGGAGGGAAGAAATGTTGATGTGGAACAGTGCTATGTTAATCATGAAAAGCATGGAAACCAATTTAAGTCTCTTATATATGTTGGAGAAGTGGGAAAGCATCATGCATGCACTTGTCATCAATCCAAAAAGACTTAAAAACACTAAATAATCAAGTAATTTTGGGAACTCAAAAGAAATCATTTGTCACTTTGAATATTACACCACTAATTCCATATGCAAAAATAATAACCAATATATTTCTCTTAATCAACAATACTAGTAGTACTACTCCCCCCCCATCCTGAATTTTTTATCCTGTGTCTCATTAGTAATGCTGGTACTATTAATGAAATTATATTTAAAATGTGTCATATTAGCGGCCAGTAAGATCAGAGATGAAGAATTCAATGTAGAAAAATCATGGGTTTTTTAATAAAATATTTGTTAGTTTTCATATTTTTTTTCATGATCCATTCGGAATTAAAAACGGTATTAGAAAATAAAAATTCTTCTCATCAGCCACTAGTTACTACCCCAAACCCCACACCCTATGAAAAACTATAGGTGTGGGGTGTGTGAGTGAATAATGACTGATGCATAACATTTCTTATTTGAAAAACCCTACATATATATTAAAGATTTTATACGAAAAATATGGGTTTAATTCTTTAAATTTTTTGTGCATTATGAGGTTATTTCTATTTAATTTTTTGGATGGTGGCAATAAGAAGGGATTTTTTAAAGTGTTTTTCAAGGGAAGGGAGTTGGGCATAGAGTATTTTTTTTTTTCTAAATTTTATCAAAGGGAGAGGAAAATTTTTAGAAATTTCCAAAGCTTTGGGAACCAGATGTACGTATAGATGAAGGGTGGGTCTACATAATGGTACACATCATGGCCTATCGAGCAGTTCCATACTATTTTTGGACATTGTAGCATGCGCAATTAATTACAAGCAATTTGCTAGGATGTCTTTAAAGGGCTGGTAAAAACAAATGATTTCTAACCCTTTTACTTCACCCTCTAAAGGGTCTAGGGATGATCAGGTCGAGATGATTTTTTTATTTGGACGTGATCATAATAATATATGTTATCCGTTCAAAATCGGATAAAACAAGGCGGGGAAGCCACATCAGTTCTATCAAATCTAGTTTGATTCATAATTTAGATCTGATCCTTACATCTATCAAAAACATGTTTTGTTATTTATTTTTTCCATTTTCAAAGCTAAAGAATGGTTTCTAACATGTAAATTAAGATGATTTGAAGGCAAAAAAAAAAAAAAAAAAAAAACAAAGAATCATGCAGTTTTATTAACTCATCACTTCCTACCTGAAGCTTTTATTGGGGGTTGTAACTATTTCTGTGATTGATCCATCTTTTCCATAGTAGTAATCCTCGATTTTGGGGGAGAGCCTCACTTTCCTTTTCCGAATAGTGGCAACAATAACCTGAACCAAACCTATGAATGGGCTCCCTTGAGGTGGATCATGAGTGTAGAATCGATTTCCCAAAAGCAAAAAGGCCAAGCCAATGAAGTTAGTGATGGCACTGAGTCCAAACCCCAATCTCCAACTCACATTATCCTCAATGTACACAATGGCCGTGTTGCTTATTGCTGAAGCAGTGTAAAAAGCAAAGAAATACCAGTTGAAGAAAATCCCTTGATCCTTTGGCTTATCATATTGGTTTGCTCCCATTGTTGCTAGGGTAAAACGTGTGCCTCCAACCCCTATACATGCCAGTGCTAAACCTGTGTATAGCACTGTATATTGGACTTTAGAGGGTGGTGCACTGCAGAAGCTGAAGCTTGATCCATTTTCACATTTCTGAGGTCTCAAGGAGTCGAGAGTTGCTGTTAAAGCTAAAAGAATTATGCCCTGCAATGGTAAAAATGGTTTTGGATCAGACAAAACTCTTGACTTGTGTTGAGAATGTGAGGGAGAGTTATGCCCTGCAAGAATCCTGTTGGGGAATGTATATAATACTGCCTTCTATGACAGCTCTAAAAAACATTTGGAGGATACAATATCGAATGCCGTAAAAGACTTGAATGTGTATTCCTTACTAATATCAAGTGGATTGACTACTTAGGATGTGACAAGTGATGAGGGGGAGATTGTTGGGGAATGTCCACAATATCACTATCACGACCCTTCTAAAAATACGTCTATATATAGAGTGTGATGTCGAATTTCAAAACAGATTTTAAATAGTCTTAGTTTTAGGTGAATTTGCCAATTCACTATCTAACATATCATATGAAAGAACAAACATACATATATATATATATATATATATGTATGTATGTATATCAGAAATTCAAGGTATGTATAACTTTCAATTACTGTCTCAACTCCTCTGAACTTTTGGTATGAAATAAAAACTAAGTTCTGAGTTTTAAATGGGGTATTAAATTAAGAGCAGTTGTGATCTGTGGGTGAAAGTAGCCCTCGTGTTTTGGCTCCGCAGATGGGCTGAGAGAGAGAGAGAGAGAGAGGGAGAGAGAGAGAGAGTATTACCAGCAAAGAGATGCAGGCTGAGATTGAGGCAACGAAGAAAGAACCGAAAAAAGAGTCGGCAATAATGGCTCCAACGACAGGAAACAGATTGATGCAGCCATTGACAATGTTTGATATCTGAGCAGCATTTATGCTTTTCACATTAAATTCCTGAATGAGATACACAATCAAGTTTGCCTGCCATCCTCCAGATGCCAGCGTCAACCCCACAAAAGCCCCTGCTTAATCAAGACACAAACAATAAACACATATATACTGGTCCAAAACATTGTGTCTGTCTGTATGAGAGAGAGAGAGAGAGAGAGAGAGAGAGAGAGATGCGTACCGGCGATGAAGGGGAAGGTGATCCATCCACCTCTTTTGCTACCGGAGTTTGGTGTGTGGAATTCTGATCTGCCATCCATATTAGTGCAGGCCAGTCAACTGTATTTCTTCTAGTGGATGTCCTTTCTATAAAAATGCTACATTTTAAATGCTAAGCAAAGTACATATATAATGTTCTATCCTTAATTCCTTCATTCTCAGAGATAGAATATATGCCAATATCCAGATGGCAGCGTCAACCCCACAAAAACCCCTGCTTAATCAAGACACAAACAATAAACACACACACACACACACACACATATATATATATGTATGTATGTATGTATATAAAATTATGTACACTTGAATTGTAGGTTAATGCATGCATGTTGAAGTCTACCTACTAATCATGATTGTTCCCACCCAACTTAGCATGCGAAGAATGGCACCAAAATTTGCCAATGCAGGCTCATTATCTCTTTGCTCATTATCTAGGTCATTAATTAAACCACACGATTTTGGATTGTATTGGCAGCTCATGAATGGCCAAAATCATGATAATAACAGCTGCAAAGTCATGACCATGTCAGAACCGAAGAGACCAAATTAAGATGCCAGTCAACAAATGATTTTTCTATCCATTTGTCCTAAAGATTCTTACTCTAGGTGAAACCTTAGGGGTTGGCGCAAATGGTAAGAGTCTTTAGTCTTGGTAATATGCTCCTTCCAGATCTAGGATCAAACCTTTGGATGTAAAAAATCTCTAGGGACTATCGAATTAGGAGAATGTCCATTTAAATTACCCAATGTGCACGTGTGGAAACTTCATATCCAAGGCTTGTGCACCCCTAGTAATCAAGACATTTTTTTCTAGACCTCCAGTGCTAATAAAAAATGAACGTTATTTCAGGTTGTTGTAGCATAATCTTGATTGTTAGATTGGGATCTAAGCATAAATTACTAAAGAATAATAGTATGGGGGTGAGGTTGATAACTTTGGTAGCTTGGAGTACAAATTCGAAAAAATAATTAAAAGCTTAGGGTGTGGAATATAATAAGTGTTACAGTACTCATAAAGAGATTTCATAGAAGTAGACTCACAAAAAAATCATAAATTCGTATTTAGGGAGTACCTAATAAATACCCAGTACCATTATATATAGCTTCCAAATCTATTATTTAATTTCATGACTTTCCCACTTATTCAATATATGATATTGCAAATCCAAGATATTCAAATCTAAGTCCATATCTTGTAGAATATGTCATTTTCTGATCTATTGCTAGACCAATGCACACTTTCTATAGCATCAAAGTTTTATAGAATGTGGCGCAGACTTGCACTCCACCTTGTGTTATGCACAGAGTCCCTCCTTTTGCACCCTAGTTGATATTTAATAGGTCTATTTATATATATATAAATGCAAGTTCTGAAACCAGCTTTCAACCTTTTAGGCAAGAAAGTTCACTGTATCTTTCTCTTTACTTCAGTTACACTTTTTAGAAGGTAAAAGGTATTGGAAATTGGCTCAAATTCTTTTCTTTTCTTTTTTTTTTTTTTTGGTCAAAAACAATTATTTGGTATTTTTTTAATAAACAACATAAAGGATTGAATTGCAACCTATAGATAAACATTGCTTTGAAGCAATGCATGAGGGATTATTTAAATATATATGTTCCTAGCTAATTGCTCGTTTGGATTTAGAGTGTTTCATCTTATCTCGTCCAATCTCATCATTATAATTTTTTTAAATTTTCACATAAAATATAATAAACAATTCAACTTTTTCAAATTCCAAACAATAATAAGATTAAAAAATAATATTCTAACAATATTTTATTCAACTTTTAACTTTCATCTAAAACCATCTGATTTCATCTCACTATCCAAAGCTCTAGAACTTGAAATTACATGTATCTTCTAGCCTATATCAGTCTTTTTTAAGGACTTGATCGAAATTGGAATACACAATGTCTATTAATTTGTTTATTTATTTCTCCCATCAAGGAATAAGAATAATTCAGTTTGAAACTCTAATATCAATTTATTTCTTCTTTTCCTTTTTTTGGAACCTTATATATATATATATATATATATATATATATATTTATCAAAACTGATAAATAATAATAATAAGAATATTATCAAAACTGATAATGATATGAATTTCAGTTCATGCTTTGCAATAATATGTCATGATCAGTATCTACTTCATGGACCAGGAAGCACTACCGCTAATTATACTGTGCATGCAGAATGCCACTACATACCAATTTTGACTCTGCTAGCTCCAATATCATCTCTTCAAAATGCAATCATAAACATAGCTCCATGCTTGTTCCCTCCCATAAATAATAATACATATACCAATATCCCAAAAAAAAAAACTCAAAAATCAAGAAGTGTTTTTGGAATGTTTGGAAAAAGTTTCAATCTCATTTCATCTCATCTTATTTTCAAATATCATTTAAATACAATAATTTCAAATTAATTATTACAACTTTTCAAACTTTTAAATAAAAATTAATTTAATTGTTTTAAAATTTCAAAATAAAAATAATATTAAAAATAATATTTTAATAATATTTTTTATTCAATTTTCTCTCTTTTATTTTTCAATATATAAAAAATATTTAACTTAACTTATCTTATTATTATTCATAAATAAGTTTACTATTATTTACAAAATTTTTAACTCACCTTATTTTTCACACTATCTAATTGTGAAAGGTGGGGGAAAAGATGAGCTTAATTGAAAAGTGGAGATCAAGAGCTCTATATTGTTCCTACCTACTAGCTAGTCCAAGATCAAAGTACTCACAAGATAATTACGAAACTTAGTTTAAAACGTCGTTTCAAAATGATATAGACGCAATTATTTTATAATTTTTACGCAAATTTTTAATAAAATATTATTATAAAGTAACTTTCTAATTCCCCCCTCCCAAAAAGAAAAAAAATAAAAGAACTTTTAAGACTGCCTATCATTAGCAAAAATGCATACTTCACGTACAGTTGTATAAATTAACGAGTCTTAGGTTCGTAAACAAATCTCACCAAAATAAAGTTTATAAACTGATTAATTTAGCTTGTTGTGATATATTACATTCTAAAATTTTTTTTTTATTTTTTATTTTTACTATAAATAAGATATAGCTTATCACATCTAAATAGTAGTTTTTGTAAGCTTAAGAATTTTTATATTTTGAGTTTTTTTTAACGTTTTCAAGCTTTATTTTATTGTTTCGAATTTTTTATTTATTGGTTTTTCAGTTTTTAAAAATTATATTTGACAAACATGAATGAGACATGTCGAATATTCAGTTTTTATTTATTGGTTTACTAGCGAAAATCTTGTCGAATTGATTAATTTGATATATTATACAACTACTTTACATTTAGTTCTCAATATTATAGTGCCCACTATATATTATATATATATATATACTAGTAATACACACTCACTAGTAATAGAGCAACGTCCAAGAGACGTTTGCCTAGTTTAGATTTTTTACAAAAATTATATGATTTTTTACAAAAATAAAAAATAATTAATAAATTATTTAACAAATTTTAACAAATATCTTTGAATAATGATATGGTAGTAAAGTATAATAATTACATGTTTGGATAGATTAGAAAACAAAAGGATAATTAGTTCAAAATTCGACATAGTCTAATACAAATTTTACAAATAGATCACTTTGCTAAATTTGTTTAATACAAGTTTAACAAAATGATTAGTTCAAGTCTAGCTGGTTTGTTTGTGTCAGACCATGCAATGCATGACATCTCTTTATGATCATTGTGTAAATTAAGTCGTGGAAGATGCTTATATATTGTGATCAAGCAACGCGTCACAAGTACATATTAATTTGAAAATTAGGTACCTAGAATTCATTTTTTAAATCATGTTACATCCCTTACATTTCAATCTTTTTATCATAATATTAGCTAGTTTATCATTGTATTACAAAAAGATTAATAGTTTGACTTTAATTCATAGACAACACTACAATAATTCTAACAGTTGATTTTTGAGATCTCCTGAATGAGATTTCTGCATTGTTCTTCTCAGGGCGGGTGTGGAGGACGTAGGGTTGCAAGCAGAACAGCTGTTGTGTATATCTCCAACTGTCTAACTGCTGTCTACGGTAGCCCAAACTTTGCCGGTACCATTTCTCCTTGCTCAGTTGACCGAAGGATACCCTGCAAATTCAATATGCCATCTCAAAGGCTAGGTCATAGTCAATATAAATCCATGGATGACATAAGTTCAATTCCATAAATTTTTTCTATGATATTGATAACCATTGGGCATAAGGTTATGAACTTTTGAGTCAGATTAAGCACTGAATTTGAAGCAAAACTTGCAAATGAAACTCAATGCAAAAAATCACCAAAAAAGAAAAAACAAAATCAAAGTGGTAGAAGTTCTCATTCAAGTACATCAAAAGTTTTGGGAGCTTTACAATTACTTTCAGTTGTTGTTAGTTAATAATAGTTTATAGGAATTAAAATCCAAATAGCAAAAACCATGAAATTTATATAAGCTTCAGTTTATACAATTGAATGACATAGAACACTTCCGGGAATAAAATGTTTTTAAGATGGAAATAAAAGAATATGAAGAAACCAAGTGGACTGGACTATCATGGTTTTATATTTCACAATATGACCTAGATATTTTAATTTGATTGGAGCATCTGAAGCCAAGATATACACCACTTTTCATTGGAGAAAATGGGATGCAGAAAATTATTTTAAGTATCAAGATCTAAATTTAATAGATCACTCACCATTACAGAGCCAGGTGGTTGGGATTGGTTGGGTTTTGTAAAGTTCCCAAGCAGCAATCATATATTTCCCTTTCTTTCTTTTTACTAAAGCATTTTTATTTCCATCATGATTAAACACCCAACTTCATGTTCTCACAACAGAAACAAGACAAGACCCTAGCAATGGTACAAATAAATGAATATATGAGGTCCAGTACAAGATAATATAAAATAATAACATAAAGCTCAAATTGATGAGGCATTGTAAACTCATACCCTCATTTTTTCTTGCAGCTTTTTAGTGTCAAATTGTTCCCCTTCTGTAAATATGTCCAGTGAAGCCATTGATGCCATCGCAAGCTGACCTATGTATTCCTCAAAAAGCTCACTGCCAAAAAGCATCGCAAAGATAGCTGCAGGATCGATAATTGCTTCACTACAATATTAGGGAATCATGCGATGTATCAGAAAAGAATCTTCAAATCAAATTTGACAACAATTTTATTCCATTCTGCCTACATATAGTACAAGAAGACACACACAACATCACTCTCAAAATACATCTATTGATAAATTAAGAACAAAAAGCTAACATCGAGATTCCTAATTTCCCAAAATTGTCATATGCTTCTCGTTGGGCTGGATCACTCAATACTTGGTAAGCTTCACCCAAAACCTGAATCCAAATGAATGAAAGAAATATACACATATAAATATTTTCAATGGTTTGGAATCACATGAGAGTAGATGAAACATGGGAATTAGCACTGTTCCTCAAAATTTTCAGAATGCAAAAATATCATTCCTAATGTTCTTAGTAGATTAGTGGCCAGTGATTATTTCCATGTTGAATATGCATGTAGAAGGGAGGGCTCTGGTCACAATTAGAAAAAAAAGGATAGGCTCAATTATATAGAAATAATAATAATAATGATATTAAATTCCCTATAAATAAATGAAGAAATTTGAGAGTGACAGCCAAATGGATCAAAAAATACATATTGGACTTGGGAAGAAAACACAACTTACTTTAAGCATTTGTAGTAGAATACAATATTCAATAAGCAAGAAGGAAAATCTTACCTGAAAATTTTGTGCCGCAAGAGGATCATTTGGGTTTTTATCTGGATGCACTTGTCATTGTTTGGTCGTGCCTGCAAGCAAGAAATAAAGATGATCCATGAAAGCAAAGAATTCGTTCATTCTTAGCTAGTGGTCTTCAACATTACAAAGCATGTCAGGAGTCGATTACGCTAGACATGAATGAAAGAATGCATATTAAAGCTTGTGCTCGCATGATCTTTCGGACAAATAAAACTTAAACGGCATCATTTACATTCACAGTTTTGGCCAACCTGATGAAAGATTCTTTAGCAATTAATCAAATATATAGCAGACGTATATTTGATGAATAAGTAATCAGAAAGCTGGCAAATAAAAACACGATAGAAAGAAGAAAACAAAGAGCCAAAAAAAAAAAAAACACAGAGGGAGTGGGGAAGACGGTAGCAGGGAGGTGAACTCTTTGCTACAAAAGAAGTCAAATGTTAATAGATTCATTGTTCGACCAGGGAAGTTTTAGCTAGAACACCATAAGAAAATGGCAATAAAATCTGAGGCATGCCCTAAAAATTAAGGTGAGCCCAGCCCCTCTTAAACATTGTTGTTTTAGCCAAAGGGTGAAAACCCTATCTTATTTCATCTCTCACCTCCTGCGCCGCACCCCCAGCCTCTCTCTCCCTTTTCTTCTTCCTGCTGCAGAGAACCCTGCATGCCGTCCACCACCTCGCGCCGCTGCCGCCGCACCTCACCTTGGCACCCCCACCCCACCTCATCCTCTTCCATCTCCCGGCAGGTCTCTCTCTTTCTCTCGGGTTCACCCTGGAGGAATCCAGAGCCGTCGCAGCTAGCCCACGCCGACGGCATCACCAGCTTCCCTCACCAGCCTCATCCCTTTCCCCAAGCCACCGTCCCTGCAAACATAGAAGGGCTTGGTCTCATCTTCTTGTAATAACAACTGGTGCTTCCACATTCAATAATAAGGACTTGAGACTCCTCATCTTCTTCGATATTTTTCTCACCTGTTCTGGTTCAAGCTCCAGATCTAGCTCTAGTTCCAAAATGATGTCTAGAGAGATGGAATGGAAGAAGATGAAGACTCTGAAAAAACAGAAGCAAAATCATTCCTTTTCCCATAAATTTAAATGATGCACTGTCACTTCTGACTCCATTGACATTAATCGAAAAAAAAACAGTCAAAAGATATTTACATCCTCACAAAAACGGATACAAAGAAATAAATAAAAAGGATAAAAAAGACACAATATAACGCACATAACTTTTACACGGACGGACAAAAATTTACTGTTTATTACCGTAGCGGCTCGATAGGCGCTTATATAATAGACTAATAGTGAATTTACGTGCGATGCACGTTTGTCTTGTATTAAATTATTCTAAAATATAAACATCTAGTGTAAAAAAAAAGAGTCTAAAATGACTAAATATTACATAATTGTTTTTTTGTTACTGAAAGTAAAGTCTGAAACTGCTAAATATTACATAATTGTTTCTTTCGTTACTGAAAGTAGAGTCTAAAACGACTAAATATTACATAATTGTTTCTTTCGTTACTGAAAGTAAAGTCTGAAACTGCTAAATATTACATAATTGTTTCTTTCGTTACTGAAAGTAAAGTTTGCTGGTTATGGATTCAAAGTGGTGTGTTCTCATCATTTACAGCATTTATGGAGAGAACATTGAAGTTTTTGTGACGTTGTTTTTGGAGTTGATCTAAATCTGCACCCAATTGTATGATCCATTTTTTGGTTGAACATAATTTTGCAATATTTTGGATATACGGTAAATGTTCCTGTATGGTGAATAAATATAATGTAAAAGATATTTTTGATAACTTTTTATTTGAATATCTAAGATTAAATGTTTTTAAAATACAAATTGGAATATGAATAAGTTGGTTACCTTTCCTGTATGTTCCATTAGTTCGATTGCTGTGCAACCCAGAGCTTCTTCTGCAATTTGACCGAACATGACAGCCCCAAGTCGTCCATTACCATCGTCAACTTCGATGTAAGCTCGACAGCTATATAAACAAACTATATTTTTTAGTCTGAATGATTAAGCAATAATTTAAATATAACATAAAATTGATTAAAGAAACATTTACGACGTAAAATATGAATATAACATATATACCGTGGTTGTGCATTGCTCATGTATTTGCAATGATAACATTGAAATTTTTCATTTTGCTCATATCCAGTCCCCTTCTTACACCCAATGCAGGACATGTAGAAGAATATTTGATGGAGATCAACCACACAAATAGTTGCTTTAATCCAAAATTTTACTTTCTGCATTAATTTTGGAACAGATATATGTTTTTAATGGTTGTAAATAGTATGTAGCCTTAAGATAAGGTTATATTTATTTTGAAAAGGCATGTGTAAAATTTTTAGAAGGCAATATATATAAAGAAAAAAAAGTTTAAGAAGACCGTAGAAATGTACCGTCATTGGTTGTAGTGATTTAAGAAAACCAGCAAGATCATCAAGCTTAATTATGTCTTTCATGTCAACTTTTGATGTCGATGCTGATGCTGATGCCGTTGTATGATGTAGATTTTTTTCGACGATTTCTTCGAGCAGTGCATGATTAAGCATCGTCCTAAATATTTTTAGAATAATTTAAAATGAATGAGAGAAATCATGGAGGAAAAGATATAAAAGAAAAAACAATTTTAGAGCTAGTTGATGAATATATATTTTGAAGAATTACCATTGACATAATGGAGTTGCAGCAGGGATGACAGGATTTAAGGTAAATACACTTGTCGGTTGAGATGAAAGAGAAAGACCTATATTATAAAGAAAAAAAATTTGTTAGTAGATAATAACATTCTATTTTTAATAAATGTTGATATTATAAGTTGTGTAATATACCATTGTATGAACCGACTTTTAAACGTGTTGCGAGTAGAGTTGGCTTAGCTTCAATAATATCAGAGATTGCTCGGCATTCACCGTCCACAAATCGACTCCACATAGTTAACCATATGGGCATCAGGCTGTAAAATTTAGGATAAAATATTTAAAAGTGTAGTATGATGAAATAATATTGAAAACAAGGTAGTTAAAGAATTTATTAATATCACATATATAGTTGAGAAATCTTCTTTACCTCTGGTCGATAACATATATTTCTTGAATTTTTGTTGGCCCATGTATTGAGATAATTTCTCTGGGAGGTTTCATGTATATTGCAATCGCCAGAATAGCTGTTCAATTATGTTGAATTTTTTTTTTGTGAAAACTGAATAAGAGTATCAAGAAGTATGTTAAATATATTGATGTAATATTTACCTATTTCAGTTCCAGTGTTTTTGTAGTCATGCAGATTGGTGAATGGGATAATATCATATTCTGGTGGTTGTAATTCCACTTCGTCATCTGGAATGTTTTCGATGATTGTTCTTGAATTTAAGATCCACTGGTATTCATGTGCTTCAATTCTATGCTTGGGATCTAAAGGCTTAACATAAGCATTACTGATGTAGTAAGACCGGAATATGTGTAACATGTCATTACGTAGGTCTATATCTTTGCCGAAAATTGTTGCTTGTAGTCGGTTGCCCTGCATAATATTGTATAAATAAATAGTTATTTGCATTCAATTGATTAGAAAATAGTACTTATTAAATATATATATAAGATTTAATTTCAAAATATAGTTAGAATGAATCTATGTTGTAAGGGGAAAACATATATATTTTGAATATATCATGTGAAAGAATACAATGTAAATATTAAGTATGTTCTTGCAAGTATGATATTGATGTCAATGTGTTACCTCAGGGTCTATCAATGTCAGATTTTGATATTTTGTTGGTGAATGTTGTGCAGTACGTTTGGGTGATTTGTCTGACACAATCATCTTGATGCTCCAATTTCTTGTACTTGGAGTAATGTTTTTGATTGATGTATAGACAGTCCGCATGTTGAAGCCTACTCATGAATTAAGAGAAAGAAATATTAGTCCAAACAATTGAATTTAAATAAAACAATTTTAATAAAAGAATAATAAGAAGTTGTGAAAATTATATAGTGGAAAAACAAATTGTATTTAATTGAGAGGTATATATTGAAATTCGATTACTCACAGAAGTTTATGATGGATATGCTAGTGTTAGTAATTCTCTATAAACAATATTATTTGTTTCAGCTTCTTCACAATCATGAGTTGATACTGGTCTTATAAGAACTTTTACTGAAGCAGAAGTTTTGGCTCTTGACAGTGCTACATATAGTTGGCCATGACAAAATACAGGTTGAGGCAAGTATACACCAACAAAATCTAATGTTTGCCCTTGTGCTTTATTTATTGTCATCGCAAAACTTAATCTGATAGGAAATTGTGTTCTTTTGAATGGAAAACCACTATTATCGTCTGCATTTGGCAAGAAAGGAATCATTGGTATGAAAACTCTTTTTCCGGTGTGGTGACCAACTGCAATTTCAGCATCAATGATATTTCGTTCAAAGTTGCGACAAATAAGACGTGTTCCATTGCATAAACCTTCTGAAGGATTGACATTTCTGAGTAACATGATAGGACAATTTTTTTTTAGTAATAATTCATGGGGTGGAAGTCCATTTGGTGTTAATGTGTTTAAGAAATCCTCCATGATGCCTTGTTCTGATGTATCAATCGTTTCATCGAAGCTATAGTATTGTGTAACTATACCAGGAAATCTTTGAATAAGTATTGTATTTATCTCATCGACGGAGTTGTTCTTTGGTGTCAATATAGCTCGATTTGTCATTTCGGATAATTTTTCTGAATAACTGCCAATATCCTGGAAGACTGCATTGATCAGATCATCTAAAGACTCCACATCATTTTTGTAAGGAATGAGCATTTCACTGGGAATTTTGATCTTATTCTCAATTGTGATTGGTGTTGTTCCATTTCCGACCTGAAGTAAATAATTTGAGAAGTTTGGATCGAATCTTGCTCGCATCTTTTCACTCAAACTAATCTTAGTTAAAGTGGACCACAAATATGACGATGCTAAACTGGCATTAACTTCTTCTTGTCTTGTGCCTTTACGAATCACTGGTATGACTTGACGAAAATCTCCACCGAATACGATAATTTTTCCACCAAATGGTAATCTTGAATCAGTTATGTCTCGTAACATTTTATCCAATGCTTGCATACATTCTTTTCTAGACATAGGTGCTTCATCCCATATGATTAACTTTGCAAGACGTAACAATTTGGCAAGAGCACCTTGTTTGCTTACACAACAAGTACTATTTTTGTCAAGATCTAATGGAATTTTGAAGCGTGAATGTGCTGTTCGACCCCCAGGTAAAATAGATACAGCAACACCAGACGATGCAGTTGCAAGAGCAATTAAGTTTCTTGATCTCACTGTAGCGAGAAGTGCTTTATATAAGAATGTTTTCCCTGTTCCACCAGGACCATCAATGAAGAATGCAGCAGATTCATTTAGAAGGACTTTCTGTAAAATTGATTCATATGCATGTTGTTGTTCAGGATTAAGACTCATCGAAGCCATAAGATCTTCTTCTGGTATCAAAACTGCAAATTCATCATTTATTTCCCTAGATTCAGTTTCATTCTGATCAAAAGAAACATCATGTTCTATTAAATGGAACATGTTTATGTCTTTTCCCATCGATTCAAGTGTAGAAGAGATGTTTCGTAAGACTTTTGTCCTAATATCTGCTGATGTTGCAACACTTGTTTGGAAATCGCTTGACATATCTTGTTCAAAGTATTCCCAAAGTTCTCTAGGATTTGTTGGGTTACAATATACTAAAATTGTTGCAAATAACCGTCTTAAACTGTGTGGTATTTGGTATAAGGAAGCCTCTTGCATACAATCTTGCAAACTGGTATCTCTTTGTAACAAACCATGTAATGTAGCTGCTTCACGAAAGGTTGGTGCAGTGACATTGCCAACTGTTTTGATGTGGTCAAATGATAAAGGGCCTCTTATATGATTTAACAATATCTGTAAGTAATACCTTTCACCTTCGAATGGACTTGCTGTAACAATGCGGCCTATAACAGTTTTCTTCTTTCTTGGAGTCCATATTTTGTGTTGTTGATTCCAAACAAAAGCTTCAGGAAATTCTTTGTACAGTAGTCTTCGTGCATTTTCATTAGCTTGATTTGTTGAAAAAAATTCAGTCAACATTGATTTTGCAGTAAAATCAGATCTCAGAACATTGTTAAGGTCGTTATGTGCATGAAAAGCTACCAGATGTTGATCTTCAAGATGTAGATGTAAACTGTAAACTGATGGATACATTTCATTAAGAATAAAGCCATATATTCTCCACATGGCTTCTGGTGGAGCAATCCATCTAGCTGATTGAAATTGTTGGATTTCATCTATATCTTGGATGTTTTGTCCAGGAATCAAGTTGAAAGCAACACGATCATGACCTTTATAAATGTACTTATAAAGGTATTTGACTGCTTTGATTGTTGAGCAAATTTCTACATTCAAGTGACAATCAAATTTTGCGAGGAGATATGGATTATGTGGAACAACCCAACGGTTATCCAAATTTTTACCTCTGACTTTGACAGTTATTCCATTATCACAACGTTTGTACTGTGGGAAACAATCAATTCCAACAGTTGTGTTAGATGCAAAACCTTTTGGAAAGTGGTTTTTACAACTGCCATTTGTTTTCATACACACATTGCTCGGATTTAGTACTCCACAGGGACCATGCATCATATGTCTTATTACTGCCTTGTGCAAATGTAAATTTCTTTCTTTGTCAGGTATTTCTGCTGATACAATTTCATCAAAAGATTCTGGAGCATAGATTTTCCAATCTCTTTGTAGTATGATCAAGAAATGTGCATGTGGTAGTCCTCTTTTCTGATGTTCAATGACATATACATATGCTGAAACTTTCCCAAATATCTCCCGTTTGAATAATTCATCCTTCAGTTCTTCTAATTTTTCTCTAAAGATACGTGCAATCAAATCAGGACGATTTTGTGCTTCTTCTTGTGGACCCAACTCATCTAAGATTTCTTTCCAACTTGGGTTACATGTCGTGGTTAAAAAGATGTCCGGTTTTCCAAAGCGTTGGACTAAAGCCATTGCTTCCATATATCTTTTGCGCATATCTCTTGGACCTCCAATAAAAGAAGAAGGCAGAATGATACGTTTACCAACTTTAGAAGCATTGCTTTCTCCAATTGATATACTGTCAACTATTCCTTGATACACTTCAGATCGAATCTCTTGTTGCTTATTACGAAAATAATCCAATCTTGATGTCTCAATTTTTACGTACATATCAACAACAAACTGCTGCAGTAAACGTCCCGAGAGCAACAAAATAGATTTTATATTTTTCCTAATTTGAAGTTTGTAGCAATAGTACTCGCGGCATGAAACGACCTGTTGTTTTCTATTCTTTTTCAGCACTGTAAGATGATAAATTTAACAAATCAGAAATATAATATTGTTATATTAGAATAATTAAAAGTTAAAAGAAGATTAATTATTTTAACCTTCTTGTTCCTTTATAAGCAGTTGTTCCGCTGATACTGATTGTTGAGGGTCAATTGTTGCTCTTGTTACTCGTTGTGGTAGTCTTTCCCCTTTCTTTACTCTTAATATTCCTTGGTGCCAACCAGTATCACCAAAAGGAAATAACAATGGATATTGCAGTGGATCATAACAGCCAAAATAGTATTGGACTATATGACTTCTACCTGCATGATTGAATACCACAATATTTCGTCCTTTTAAATGTTCTGAATCATTATCTTCAATCCAAATGACTGCTACTTGGGAAGCTGACGGTGTGTTAAAAACACGCTGATCCAAACCCGCATCTGATCGAATATGGATTTTGTGATTTTCTAAATTGGGCAAATCCCCAAGACTTCGAAAGAATGTTGAGTATGGATTAACATGAAGAATATCCATTAGTTGAGCAACAGTTGATGAATCCAATCTTTCGATGTCATAAACACGATTGTCCAATTCATGTTCGGTATCATAAAAATATAGTTGTAGATATGAAGGATGTCCATCCAAAGGAACCAAGTCATTAATGTAATGATAAATTTGACCTTGAGCTCGAAATGTATAAATACCTCTGTTTCTTCTACACAAATCTTTATCAAATTTAACTCCAAATGATGTAAAAGCAAACTTGTTGTTGTATGTGCGAACATACGTAAGAAAGTTGACAGATTCAACTGTATTAGAAGTAAACAAATGGTAAAGTTGGTCTGGAACATCATTTGTAGTTAAAGAGATTGTTCCATCGGAACAACAAAAACCCTTCGTTTCATGTTGAAATCTCTTTGCTTCACAAAATCTACAGAATGGAACTGATGGTAAGAAAGTTGCCTCAAATGGCACTGTTTGTAATATTTTCCTATGACCAGCTGATTGTTGATGCTGATTTCCTATGGAGGAAAAATGAACCATAGAATTGAGGTAAATTCTTAAAGTTGTTATAATTTCTAATAAAGGTATCGTTGAATGAAACTGTATATAAGGGAGGAAAAAAAGGAGAATAAGTACGACTTAATTTTATACATCTTTCTTATCCTGAGAATTTGTTAACAACCTTGTGTCAAAGTTGGGTTGGCATTGAGGAAGGGAATGTGCCTATTCAATAAAGAATTAAGTATGTTGAATAAAAAAGAATAAAATGATTGATGGGAAAGTACGGTTAGAACAAAGGAAATACAATAAACCTGTTCGATTTGGAGAGAACCAGATGTATGTACATTTTCTGTACATGTATTTGTTGCCCCAAGTGTTAAAGATATTGTGGTATCGTCCAAATAAAGAGGTTCTGTTGACATAATTTCAACTGTGTTTATTTCCTGATAGGGAGCTCCGGAACTACCAACGGAGGATATATCACTGGTTCCAGCATCAGCCCGAAAAGTGCGTTGTCTTTTTATACAATATGGCCTGACGTCTTCATTATTGTGTATGAATTCTATATGATCTCCCAACACATTTGTTTCATTATGAACGATTGGTTGGGAGAAAAATTGTTCTTCATGTTGAGTAGTATCATTCGTAGAGTTCCTTTGTTGAAGATATCTTTCTTTCTTTTTTTGTCGTACATGTTCTTTTTCTTCTAAAGAAAGAGTCTCATGTAAATTGTGTATCTTAGGATGTTTTGCAGCACCTTGGGAATTATTTTAAACAAGGATTAAAGTAAGAATAATATGAAATAAATAATTGATTATATGATGTTAAATTTGTATTAATTTATTAATATAAACTTACCACTTTTCATTTATACATGGAATGAAAGAACTCTTGTCGATAACTGGATAAAAGAAAAACTTATAATGATGTAAAGTCAAAAACCTTTTCAATCTAAGTATATATTTGAACAAAATAAAATCATCTATTGAAAGAGATATATTTGTAGCATCGTTGGTTACCTTGGTAGTCTCGGAAAAAGACTAAAAAAATCCAATCAATTCAGCAAATTCAACGAAGCTGCAAAAAATGGAGAATGAAAATTAGAAATGAATAACCAATAGGTATAGAAATTATATGACTGTTATAGCATGAATTGCAGATGAAGAAAGTAAAAATTAAAAACTCACAATTAAATCAATTATTTAAACGAATAAAAAGAAACAACAAATTTTGAAATCCATAAAAATGTTATATTTTGTTTGCAAGTTTTTATATATATTTCTTTTATTATTTGTATTTTTTGTCTGATTTGGGGAAGCCAACTTTTTCCCTTCCTCTTATAAATAAATCTTGTTTTTAAAAATTTCAACATGTTAATAATTGAATATGTATAATTATATGGGTAAAATTCTAAATATTGATGTAAGTATTTACATATAGAACTGTTTGTTGGTAAAATTTTATGAGTAAGTTTATAGCAATTCTGTAAATTTTTTTTTTTTGATAAATACGCATATATAACTAATAAGATATAACATTTAATTATGTTAGAACGTTAGTTTATAAGTTTATAATTTTAAGAAATCGATATGACTTGATGATAAAAATAAACTTAAAGAGCAAAAGAATGTCAAATTTTATAAAATTAAATTATATAATTATATTGATTGATTCAATTAATTTATTGTATATTGTGTAATAAGAATAAATTCTAAGGTTTTTAAATGAAATATATATAGCAAAAGGAAAAAAAATTGCTTAGTAGTAAGATAATAGTAAAAGAGGTATAATTATAGAATTATAATTTAAAAATATTTTAATTTGATAATATTTTTTATTTAACTGTTATATCTCATTTCTTAAAATCCAATAAGTATTTAATCTAAAATTACATCTCTATTATTCACAAAATTTTTATTTCATTTTATTTTTCAAGCATCTTTTAGAGTATAAGTTTATGCAGAATATTATTTTTAATGAGTATGTACTTTATTTTATTAAATTCTTTAATTGAAATTTCAATTTTTAAAATTTACAATATTTCAATAATTGATTATATATAATTATATAAGTAAGACTGTAAATATTGATGTAATTTTTCTAATGGCAAATGTATTTTATTTATTTTGGAATTATAAAAGAAATAAACTTATAGTTTAAAGTCAATTAAGAATGGTAGAACTAATTAAATAAAATATTATTAGTGAATGTTTTAAGCAATTCTATTTCATTAAATAAAATATAGTATTATTTTTATATGATTTATTTTAGTATATGTTGGATGCAAATGTGAGATGAGATCGTTTTTTTTTTTTTGGGAAGATAAATGTAATAGATTCTCTTTTATATAGAAGTTGCTATATTTGCAAAATACTCTAGATAATCTAGAGTGGAAGATTTTAGGAAAAATCTTCTTAAAATGTAGTACTATTTTTAAATTAATTCGAAATTATAATTTAAAACAGTTCAAAGTCTATGCAGAATAATTATTGAATAAATAATATTAAATAAATGACTTAAAAGATTTTAAAATCAGAGAAACAAAATAGATTAATTTAGTTATTAATTCACAGTATGAAACTAAAAAGTTAAATGATCCATACTTTTGACACTTTTATAAAGAATCCATGAAAATGTCATATTTTGTTTTTAAGTTTTTATATATATTTCTTGTCTCATTTGTATTTTTTGTTTAACTTGGGAAAGCTAACTTTTTTCCTCCCTCTTATAAATAAATATTGTTTTTAAAATTATAAAAACACAATTCTTATTTTGTCCTTAACATGACCCAGAAAATGTAAAATTTTTTTTTTAGTTGATTGTGTGTTGTGGTAATATACATCACCCAAACTTTAATCTATATTTACAATAGAAATAAATTTTATTATTTACAAACTTTATTATCAATATTCATAAAATTTTTATTTTGTTTGAATCTTGAAGCATTTTTTAAAATACAAGTTTATGCATAATATTATTTTCATTGAATATGTACTCTATTTTATCAAATTCTTTAATTGAATTTTCAATTTTTAAAGATTTCAACATTTTAATAATTAATTATGTATAATTATATGGGTAAAATTCTAAGTATTGATGTAAGTATTTACATATAGAACTAAATTTGTTGGTAAAATTTTATGAATAATTTTATAGCAATTTTGTTAAAATTTTTTTTTTGATAAATATGCATATATAACTAATAAGATATAACATGTAATTATGTCGGAACGTTAATTTATAAGTTTATAACTTCAAGAAATTGATATTACTTGATGATAAAAATAAACTCAAAGAGCAAAAAAATGTTAAATTTTATAAAATTAAATTTATTTTTAATTAAATTATATAATTATATTGATTGATTCAATTAATTTTATTGTATATTATGTAATAAGAATAAATTCTGAAGTTTTTAATTGAAATATAAATACCAAAACGAAAAAAAAATTGCTTAGTAGTAAGATAATAGTAAAAGAGGTATAATTACAGAATTATAATTTAAAAATATTTTAATTTGATAATATTTTTTATTTAACTATCATATCTCATTTTTTAAAATTCAATAAGTGTTTAATCCAAAATTACATCTCTATTATTCACAAAATTTCTTATTAATATTCACAAAATTTTTATTTCATTTTATTTTTCAATAATCTTTTAGAGTATAATTTTATGCAGAATATTATTTTTAATGAGTATGTATTCTATTTTATTAAATTCTTTAATTGAAATTTCAATTTTTAAAATTTTCAATATTTTAATAATTGATTACATGTAATTATATAAGTAAGACTGTAAATATTGATGTAAATTATTCAATAAATAACATTAAATAAATGACTTAAAAGATTTTAAAATCAGAGAAAAAAATAGATTATTCCAGTTATTAATTTACAGTATGAAACTAAAAGTTAAAGGATTCATACTTTTGACACTTTTATAAGTAGCTAGTTGTTGGGATATCTTGTTTCCACTTTCAACTTCACGGAGTTCAACCTATATAAAAAATTCAACAATATAATATTCTAGTAAGGACAAAAGCAAAGTTGTAAAGAAAAAAAAAAAAGAATTTACTGTTATTTAATGTTTTCAGATGAAAACTTGTAAAATATTAAAACATATAAAATCGTTTTTAACTCATTTTGCAGGAAGATATTTTTCTTCCCAAATTTTCTCTCTCCTAGGCGATTATCCGCGCGGCTTCTTCTCCTCCAGCGCAGCCCGGCGCCGCCGAGCCCCGGCCATGATCACCGCCACCACCGGCGTGTTCCCCTCACGCCGACGAGCATCCCTGCCACCACCAATGTTTCCCACGCGCAGCCATGGTTCTCCTCCGTGGAAAGAGAACCGAAATGGGTTTCTCCCATTTGTGTGAGCTAGCGCCGCCGTACGTGGCCACCGACGCTGACGACCACCATCGAGGAGTCCCCCTCAAGGTGGCGACCAACCCAGCCACCGTCGAAGTCCCCCACGCGCAACCGTCGATCTCCCACACGGACACCGAACCAAAATGGGTTTCACCCATTTATGTGAGCTACCGCCGCCGTACACGGCCACGGAAGCTGACGACCACCATCGAGGAGTCCCCCTCAAGGCGGCGACCAACCCAGCCACCGTCGAAGTCCCCCACGCGCAGCCCTCGATCTCCCCCACGGACACCGAACCAAAATGGGTTTCACCCATTTGTGTCATGTTACGCCGCCGTACGTGGCCACCGAACCTCACGACCACCACCGAGGAGTCTCCCTCAAGGCGGCGACCATCCCAGCCACCGTCGAAGTCCCCCACGCGCAGCCCTCTCTCTCCCCCACGGAAACCGAACCGAAATGGGTTTCACCCATTTGTTCACCGATTCTGCGGCCGTAGGCAGCCACCCAAGCCACCGCACCTCCACCAGTTGACACCGACGACAACCTCTAGCAGAGCCACCCACCACGAGGTTCCGTTTGCCTCTCCATCGCACACTGTGAATCTGAGATTCACAGAAACCCAGAAACCCATTTGAGGTGTAGAAAGAAAAAAAACATGCGAGAAACACAGGAAAAAAAAAAGAAACAAGATGCAGAAGTTAGAGGTGAAATCAGAAGAGAATTGCGTACCAACGGTGAGAAGAAATCTCACGGAAATTTTTTTTTCTTCCTCGAGTTGAGTTTGAGAATTGTTCTGTAAATTGTGTAGTTGAGTTTGAGAATTGTTATGTAAATCTGAATTTGAAGTGTGTAGATTAGATATTTTATCATTTGAGATATTTTGATTGTTCAGATCATGCTAACTGAACGAAGAAGGCAACGGAATTTTCGAATGCAACGAGAAAGAACAGAGAAAGAACAACGAGAAACTGGATGAAACACTATTCACTACTGTAGATCTTATACATGCTTTTAAGTATTAGGAAGATATATATCTATTTATCTCGTCATGTTCCTAATGCATGGACAAAGACTCTTAAGAGATATTTTTTCTAGAAAAGTAGATATAAAGCAATGCTAGGAGAAGGAGATATCAATCTCACATATTAACGTGTTGGAAGAAGTTTGGCATTCTTTTGTATCCAAGTACGATTGGACAAGTGAAACATTTATAGTAGCATGCTTAATATTTGCTACGTTTAGATATTGAGATGTGTTGAGTTGAGTTATAAATAATAATATTTTGTGAGTATCATTAAGGTGGATTTAACTTTTTTAGGTTAAGATGGGTTTAATTTTTTATATTAAAATGTATGAAATAAATTGAGATGAGCGAAACTTTTTTATGAAAAGTTAAAAAAGTCGTAGGTCACATTGATTTGAGATGAGTTGCGTTTGGCTCAACAACCAAACACAACCTAATCAATGCTTTTCAAATATAAATGATGTTTATAACTTCTTTTTTTTTCAATGTATAATGTATGTATTTGGTATGTATTGAACTTATTTTTGTTATTACATTTTAACTCACTAGATAGTAATATTGATTACAAGTCTACAAGTCAAGATGATGCTTGAATTAGTATTTATGGTACAATAGGATCTTAGTGCGATGTTCTAGATTGATGACCAAGTTTAAATAATTAAAGTTTCTTTTTGAGTTGTAACGACAAGATACAATATTGTTAAAGTTGATCAATAATTTAGGTTGGTTAGGCTTTTGGTTTGCAAGTTTTTTTTATGGCATCTTGAACTATAAGCAAGAAATTTCTTTAATCTCTAAAATGGAGTGTTACAATTCTCAACTACTTGGGGTTTTAACGTGTTGAAACCTATATCCCTATACCTCTACAAAGAGGAAAGGAAAACGTTCAAGACACTAGATGAAAATGACTTTTCAACGAAAGGGAAGGGTAAAAAAAACCCTAGGAGTTAGCTGAAATGGTAAGAATTTTGCTCTTGGTGGTATACTCCCTCAAGGTCTAAGGTTCGAAACCCTGGGTGTAAACAATTTCTATGAGCTATCGGATTGTGAGAGTTTTTGGATTATCAACGATGCATTTGCAGAAAAATCCCAGATTAGTCGAAACTTTGTTTCGAATACCTAATCCCAAACAAAAGAAAAAAGGTCGATAGTGCAATCGAAGGGCAACGTCCGCTACAAGTAACATATGCTGGATGAAATTATTATCATTCATATGAATATCGACAGAGTAAAAGAAATTCTGAGTAATGTGAAAAGCTTCCCGTAAATGACTTCCGGTAGCTTAATTACTTTGTACTTATAATGATTTCATATACAACTTAATAAGTATTATTGTTACGGTAGTTATCTTGTTTACAACAAAGTTATTTATTACTACTACTTAATTTCATGATCTGCAGGATGGTCTTTTGTTGGTTGATCCTTATTTTATGAGTGTCTTTGGCACGAATTGACAATGATTGGGTTCGAGGAAGACTCTTCTCAGGTGGTTCAATATGCTCTAATGAGATTGTTCCTTTTTAACTATGATACCCCGTATTTTTAATGTATTTTTTAATTGAAGGATTTTGTTAATTAATTTAAATATTAGTTCTCTTATTTTAAGTTTATCCGATTTTTAGTTGGTTTATTTTTTTAGTTTTTAATTTGAAAATTATATTGATATGCTTTCTTAATATTAAATATTGTTTTGTATTTAAATTTTTATTTTTATTTAAATTAACTGTTTGTGGGTTTTAAAATTAATGTGTTGTTGGATTTAATTATTTTATTTTCATTTTATCATTACGATTAAATTATTTTAATTGACTTATTGTTTTAAAATATTTTTCGTTGGATCATTTTTGTGATTCAAAATGGTTGGACCTCATTTCTTTTTCTTTTTCTTTTTTTCTTTTTCCTTCTCTTTTTCTTTCTTCTTCTTTTTCTTTTTTCTCTCATCTCTCTCTCTCTCCCGCGCGCGACGTCTTCTTCCTCTCCCTGCGTCCACGTCGTTCTCCACTAGCCCGCTGCCGTGCGCCTCCGTCCGACGACACCGCCCAGCCCATTAGCTTCCCCTCCCTCCGGCGACCATCCCCCTTCAACCTCAGCCTCCCTCGCGCCGTCGTGAGCCCCCACGCATAACACCAAGCCACGGCCTTCTCTTCGCTCCAGAGCCGCTGTCGCGCCACCTCCGGCCACCATCTCTTCACCATTTCATCCTCAACCTCCTAGCAACTCAATGCACCCATCCTTAGCCCCGATCTTTCACCAGTGAAGTACATCCAACTCCGTTTCCGTTTTGGGCTTTGTGGTCTTTGATCGCCCTCTACGCCGCCACCTACGGCCAACCACCACCACCATTAGTTTCATCGACATCTTTAAGCCCTACCCTTTTAATTTCGAGTATTGGTTTGTCCCCATTAAAAAATGGGGACGTAGAAGGCAGCCGCGGCCTTCTCTTCGCTCCAGCGCCGCTGTCGTGCCACCTCCGGCCACCATCTCTTCACTACTTCATCCCCAACCTCCTAGCAACCCAATGCACCCATCCTTAGACCCGATCTGTCACCAGTGAAGTACATCCAACTTCATTTCCGTTTTGGGTTTTGTGGTCATCAACCGCCCTCTACGCTGCCACCCACGGCCAACCACCACCACCACCATTAGTTTCACCGACATCTCTAAGCCCTACCCTATCAATTTCGGGTCTTGGTTTGTCCCCATTCAAAAATGAGTATTTGAGACTTACGGCCACAGTGCATTTTGTACCATTTCGTTGCTGTGCCGCCACTTCTAGCACCTCCGTGATCTTTCAAAAATTATATTATAGCATTGTAAGTATTTTTTCCAAATAACTTTCGTGATTTAAATGTATTTTTGCACTAACTCATTTTATCTGTGAACTGGTTGGTTATGCCGGACTGAGTCCGAGTTGTACGGGGGTCGGTTAGATTGAATGATGGAGTTGTTTGTGTGATTGGTTTATGCTATGAGATTTGTTGGCTATTTCGGATTTAAATATTGGTGTTTTGAGTTTGACGTTGGCTATGGTGGATATTGGTGATTTTAGGTAGTGATGATATATTTTGGGATTATGAGGGTTTTAAGTTTTGAGAAATTAAAATAGGTTACTTTAGAAGGTTAGGTTTAAATATCAAAATCCGTGATTGATTGAAAACTTACGAAAATTATGTGATTATTTTATAGGTGACGATTTATAGTCGACTCAACATTTTTGAAGAAAATTCTGAAAAGCTAAGAAGTCAAGGTAAGCGGGGTTTCTATGCTAGATTTGCATAAAAATAAAATGGGCTGAGGTTGATTTTTGAAAATATCCATGTTTTGTTATGAAAAGATATTTGAACTACCTCAGTTATTTGTTCTGCATTACTCATGAGATTCTGTTTAAGAATAAAGTGTTTTTTTTTGCATGACTGGTGTAGACATGAACTATTTTGCATTTTGCTTCTGAACTGTGCAAAAGAGAGCGAATATGAAAGTTTGTGCATAAAATTATGTCTTGTGATTTGATTCTATTCTGTTCTAAAGATGTTCTGTACTCTGATGTGATGTGATTTCTGAAAATTTTGTTCTGTTCTGAAGATATTTTGTACTTTGATATGATGTGATTTATGAAAACTTTTGGTATGAAATTTTGAATCGGGATGTGGTTTGTGGATGGTGACCTATTTGACCTACCACGAGTGCTAATAGTGGCTTCTGTTTGGGTTGGTGCCAATTATTTTGTTTCTGGTGCACCCACTTTGGAAATAAAGTGATTTTCTGGTGGTCTTTCATGTGTGCACACTTGGGGCTCCAAGAATAAATAAGGGGAAGATTCACATTCTGTTTCTCTTCGGTTAGCTACCGGGATTTGCACAATCCTACCACGGGGGTTAAACATGGTCTCTGATGCGTTGTGATGTTCTGGTATGATGGTGGTCAGTTATGTTATGCCAAAAGACTTTGAATAAGAATATTTTTTTTTGAAGCCTTCGCTCTGATATTGTGATAGCATGTTTTGACTCTACATTCTGAAAAGAAAATAAAAAGTGTTTTGTTCTGTATTATGAAATCTGTAAATGCTCATGTTTGCATACTAGTATATGTTCTTTGCTTACTGAGTTGTTGATAACTCACCCCCTCTTATCCCCAATATTTTTTAGATGATTCTTGGATATTTCAGCTGAAGATCAGGACCATGAAGAATTGGGTGAGATGACTTAAGAATAGGAGATTAAGAATAGAAAGTTTTTGATGAGTATTAGTGATTTTTGATAATTATCTTGTTGAAATGTGGGTTTATGTGACATGTAGAGAAGTTGGTAATTTTTAAGGTTACTGTATTGAGGATTTTATATACGAGTATGTGTGGTTAATTAAATTTGAAGTGTTTATGTTCGATTTGGAGCTTTTGTAAGAGTATTAATAATGTTGGAGTTGAGTATCAGGTAATATGAGTTAACTCTTCGAACCATCAGGGACGGGGCGTTACATTAACAGTTAAAATCTAAATGATTTGCAATGGCTTTGTTAAAACATCTACAAGTTGTTATTTTGAGGAAATGAATCTGATTGTCAGAGCACCAGAAAATACCCGATCATGAACAAAATGATAATCCCTTTCGATGTGTTTCATCCTTGCATGAAAGACCAGATTTGCTATCATCGTCGTTACATTATCACACCATAGCAACGATTGTGGAATGTTTAGTTCATCAAGCAAAGAGAGACTACATGAGAGTACTTCAGTGGTCGTGTTAGCAATGGCTCAATACTCAACTTCGATGCTAAATCGGGAGACTGTTTTCTGCTTTCGAAAGCTCTACAAAATGATGCTGGAGCCAAGAAATGCATGTCAATAGTTGATCAACAGTCAAGGCAGCAAGTCCAGGAAAAACTGAAGTGGACCAACGTCCTTTAGTAGGAGAGTGCCATCAGAAGTTGCTTCCCCTGAGAACTGAGACAGAGAGGTGGGCATTGGACATTGGGAATGCAACAACATGTGTTCGCTGCAGTAAATCAATGCCAAGGAAAAACTGAAGTGGACCAACCTCCTTTAGCTTTAGTATGAATTTCATGGAGGTATAGTATATCGGATTCTATATCAAAATGGAAAATTTCGGCCGAAGGCCAGAACGGAGAATTTAAAACTATGAATCGACATGCAGCGTGTGGATTTGATGATTTTGATTGGCAAATTCAGGTGGTTGAACCATAAAAAACATATTCGATGGGGAGAGGCATTTTTCACGTCCAGTTGATGGTTGTGCCAATTGGCAGAGAGAGCAAGGAAAAGAACAGTACGGATGGCGACAAGCTCGATAACTGGGGTCAACAAATATTACACAAGAACTTGGATGTTGGCACTTATGAATCTAATAAGACAGAACAAAACAATAGGCAACTTTTATTAAAACTGACTTGAACTGAATTCAATCCACTATACAAAATAGAGATTAAGCACATCAAAGAAGTATTTAAGATACAAGCACATATAAGGAAAATAAATAAAACGTTGCGGGGGGAAAAAAACCCGCCCTTGTGGAATGACCTTAAAATTAAATTTGGAGGCCGGGTACAGCCGATGGGCAGTCATTTGTATAATAACAGCACACACCAAAGTAAAATAATTTACACTGACATTAGCGATGGTTTGATCACGATGACTAGCAGGCTAAGAAGCTTATGAGATTAAACCATAGAGAAACTTTTTTTAATTTATGCATACTCGGGGTTGAATGCTAAGGCCACCTGGTGAATCATATCCTTCATTTGCTCCTCTTCCAATTGTTGCTCAAAGTCAAAGGAAAATGGCTCTGCGCAGACCGGTTCATCAGCTATGTCATGCAGTCTTTCAAAGTAGGGATGGGCCAAAGCTTCTTCAACTGTGCAAAGACAACATATTAACTATTGGAGAAAAGTACATTTAAGGAAAATTTGAAATTAAACTCAATATTTAACTTTGAGGCATGTCTCAATTCCACATATGAAGTATTAATGGTGGCAAGCACTAAAATCCCCACCGATTTAGAGATAAAAGCATGTCTATAAATGTATAATTCTGGCAACTAATATATGCATGCAAGTTTTGCTTTGTCTGTACATGTGAATAAACCTTGCAGAGTGAAATTTGAAGAAAGAGAGACTTCTGAATGTTTTCCATGACGGGATGAAAAACAAAGGTTCCACAACTGAGGGACTTAAAATCACAACTTCTACTGCCTTTTTTAAGTGATCAAAGGTTTGCTATTCAGTGCCTGACGTCTGACATCACGATAGTAGATGGAGAGAGTAGACCAGATAACATAGCTTCCCATACACTAACAACACAGAAGCAACTCATAGACTCTATTCTACAAAATGTATATGAAACCCAATTACAATTTACAAATTTTAATAGGTACAGATTGCGGTTTCTTTAAGAGAAACAATTAGGTTAGACTTTCATTGTATTAAAACTTTAAATTGTCTGTTAAAATTTCTTAATTACTTCGGACCTATCCAAAAAGCAATTAATGGAGCATCCACTTCTAAACAACAGATAACTGATCAAAACTGAATTTGATATGAGTGTTTGGTTCACTAGTCACCTAATTCAACTGCTTCTCATTGAACACACAATTGCGCAGAAACATTATTTTGATTGCTCGAGTTTTCTCTTTGCGTTCACATCATTGACACATGGTTTATTATGCTAATAGTGCTCTTGACAGTTCCAAGGTGAGTCGGTGACAACATTCTATTCAAGGAGGACATACTACTACAAAACTCAAGCTATGAATCAATAGTCGTGAACAAAAATCAAACTGAAAACAAACAGTTTTTAATGTTAAGTCCAAGCTATTATTCTTCTAAAGCATTTAAGGAACAGCGTGATAAATTTATATGCCTTAGAATGCCCAACTTGGTTTGAAAGTAAGCTTGAAGTATGCAGTGAAACTCAATATGATGATTGTTTTCCATTTTTAAGTTGATTGATGAAAAATTTTCATATCAACAATGCTACAATAATTAAAAATTAATAAATTTCATCTGGCCAGCAAAGCATAAAAATGACCGAAACAGGATAGTAAAATTACCAGTGATTCTTTTAGCAGGATCAAATGTCAACATTTTCTCCATGAGATCAATGGCCAGTGGATTAACATGTGGGAAAACACTGAGTAATGGCTGTCGAGGGTGTGGGGGCTGTTGGCGAATATATCTTTTTGTATCCTCATTCCGAACAAACCAAAGATCGGACTCAGTTGGCATCCCAAGGAGCTAGAAAAAATAAATACATAAATGAGGCATAAATAAGAGCATGCATAAGCATATATCAAGCAGAAATCACTTAAAATAATTCATTAATAATACCTAATTCATTCCAATAACGCACTAAAGCAAAAGGAAATACTAGAAAGGAAGTCTATTGTAAGTAATTAGAACCCTTGAAATTAATCACTAAACACAGTAATGTACAATAAAATATGAAAAATAAATAGTCAACTCATGGAAGCAAACTAATATACCATAACATATGACAAACAAATAGCCAACTCATGAAAGCAAAAAATAAAAAAACAAAAAATAAAAATAAAAACAAAGGCAATGAAGCTTAGCTATATATCTAAAAGAGTTGTGTAAATTAGAAGCATGATCAGCTTCAGAGTTGAAACGATGAAAGAGTTTCCATATTGTTCATTTATTCCAATACTTAAGTGCATCAGTGGAATGCCATGTAGAAAACCAGAACAGGAAATTCGTTACAATAAGTATCTTAAGTTATATTATTTCTTCTCATAGAGGTTGCACACTAAACAAACCCTTACAACAAAGAACTGAAGTTGAAATTAATTTTCTTAAAAGTATACGTCTATCCTGACTTGCTTTCTTTTTTTATTCCTTACCTCTATCAACAAGCGCATCTGATGCGCTTGATCTCTGCCTGGAAACAAAGGCCTTCTATTCATAAGCTCCATAAAGATGCAACCCACAGACCACACATCAATGGCAGCAGTGTAATCTGAAGAGTTCAACAGTAGCTCAGGCGCCCTGTACCATCTCGTGACAACATATTCAGTCATAAACTCATTCTCTGCAGCCGGACGAGCAAGACCAAAATCACAAATCTTCAGGTCACAATTTGCATTCAATAAGAGGTTGCTGGGTTTCAAGTCTCTATGAATAACATTTGCAGAATGTATAAACTTCAGTCCTCGAAGGATCTGATACAAGAAGTACTGCAAAGCATCATTGTCATCATAAAACTAATATCAGTTCCAAAAAAATTTTAACAATAAAAAGAAACACATAGTTTAGATAGTCGAGGTGCTATACAATTGTGAGACTCAAAAGCAAGGCATGGTACCTGAGAGTGCTCCTCTGATAAGCCTTGATTGGAGCGAATTATTTGGTGAAGATCAGTATCCATGAGTTCCGTGGCAATGTAGACATCTGTAAATTCTCTCCGTAAAGGAGGAGGAACAACATCTCTTATACCTATGACCTGTATTACATGCAGGTGATTCTACTTCACAAATCCGATAATAATACAAGACAGTCTTATATTGAATCTATTAAAGTCCAAATCCCTATTACTTGGGCTCAAGATGAATGTTTCTTAAACCGTCCTCTTCTGGAAAAAAAAAAATGTTTCTTAAATATTAGATAAAGTAAAAACTTCAACTTTCTTTTGCTACAATGGAACTTTGTTAACAAAAACAATGCTTTCCGTTCCATTTATTAGAGCAAGAGGAATGCTATTTATAATCTTTTAATTATCATCATTTCATCGTGCAATCATTTGATGTCAATCATTTTACATCAAGAAAAGATCAAAGGGTAATCGATAAGAGATAATTGACATCATTTTTCAATAAAGCAAAACACTCTTAAAACATAAAAAGTTTAGAATCTGTGGAAGTTTTTATTCTAATTTTAATTACTAAATTCATGGATAATCAGAGATTAGTTGCTATCATAAAACAAGATTTTTTTTTTTTTAAAAAAAAAAAAAAACCCTAAATAGGAAGTATTAGCACAAGGGCCCAAAATTCATACCACATCAGAGTTAAGTTTTACTTTTCAAAATTGAGTCACAGAAAGATGGACCAATGTTTTAGCTTTTTCTAGAATCAGCCAACAACTTGAATGAAACTGAAGATTTTCTTTCCATTTTTTCCTTACATTTTCATGATCGAAATGCCGAAGCAGCTTAATCTCCCTAAGCGTACGCTTGGCGTCCATGTGGTTATCGAACGCGTTCGCTATTTTCTTCATGGCGACCATCTCGTTCGTCTCCGAATTCAACACCGAGCTTCAAAAAGTCAACCACCGAAAATACAGTTAAGTTACATCCCAAACCACAACCCATCAAAGCAAAACCAGCCACCAAAAAAAAAAAAAAAAAAAACCCAAATCTGATCGAGTACCAGACGATTCCGTACGCGCCGCGACCGATAGGCATGATGGGAGGGCGGTACTTGGCCGTGATCTCGAAGAGGTTCCCGAAGATGTTGTGCTGAAAAAACTGACCTCCGTGCGTTGGAACCGCCGGAAAATCCCCTAACTGACCGGCTGCCGAACTGTGGTTGGCGTCAGCCATTTCCGAACTCTCTCTTTCTCTCTACCTGTTCCTCAGAAGCTTTCTCGCTCCGTATCTTGTGAAGAACAAGTAATGAGGACGAAGAATTTAAAGGGAGAGACAGAAAGGATTTAAATGGACAAGAGCAGCCTTAGGTTCAGATCCTCAGTGCTTTTCCGTTTGGTCTGAGTTCGGAGTTGATGGCTGGAAGGTGACAGGAAACGAAGCAGAGAGAGAGAGAGAATGTAAAAGTAGTGACCCCATAACGCGGTTGGACAGGCATCGGAGGGCTGAGATTCCAGCCGCCTCTCATCGATGGTTCATATTTGTTTTATTTTTCCAACCGTCATTGGGTTCGGATAACTTAAAAGTCAACAAAACCACGCATGAATTTAACCATTATAACTATAAAAAAATCATTATTTATTACTTTTTTTACGATTTTCTTCTCAATTTTGTGTTTGAGGTAATACGTTCATTAAATAATAAGTTCAGATGTAAAATATAACAAATATTTTTTATTATTTAATCTAACATTATAAAATAGTATAATAAAATAGATGATGGATAATTTTGCCCAATTGGGTTAATTAACTATGACATTTTAAAAATATTGGGATTATTTTTCAAGATTTTATTAAATTAGTGAAGTAAAAGTCTTTCTTGTCCTTCGAATAGTGAATTGAGATGAGATAAAAATTAAATAAAATATTTTTAAAATATTATTTTTTAATATTATTATTATTTTGATATTTAAAAATATTAAATTATTTAATATCTTTTATATGAGAATTTAAAAAAGTTGTAATGAAGAGATGAGATGAAACACTTTCACTATCCAAATGTGACTTGCTTGTTTAGAAAAATTTTACATCCCAAAATTTTCTTCTTATTTCATTTCATCTCATTCTCAAATATCACTCAAACGCAAATATTTTCAAACTAATTATTACAATTTTTTCAATCTAATTATTATTAATTTCTCAAACTTTCAAACGAAAAATAAAAATAATTCAAATTTTCAAATATTCAAATAAAAATAATATTTAAAAATAATATTTTAATAATATTTTAACTTTATAATCTTTTTTATTCATTTTTTTCTCTCTCATTTTCTAAAATCTTATAAAATATTAACTCAAATTATTTCACTATAATTCACATACTATCTTATTATAATTTATAAAATTCTTTATTTTATCCCACTCTCTAAGCTTTTCTGATCTTCAATCACAAATATTTTAAATAATTCTTAATTTAATTAATTAGTATTTATAAAATAGTCACATCATATGATTAATTCATGACAAATTAGGTTAAGACAGCATTCATCTATTTTTATATGTGTTACGCTGTTAATGAAGTCAACTTAATACGTGTTCATAACAAGATTTTCTTTGAGATTCCTTTCTGCTTTGATAATTTTTTTTAATAAAAGATTGACATTTGAGAAAATATTAATTTAAAAGATGGTTGGATTAAGAGAAGAAAAAAATATATATATATATATATATTTAAAGATGCGTAAGGAAATTGTTAATGACCAATTGTAATAAAAGGTATTTTGATGATGTGTGGAGAATTATGAACCACCAGATTTAATTAATTTAATGTTGTTAGAGGTTTCAAATTTTGTACATATCATATCCTTTTTTTTTTTTTTTTTTGGCACTCAAATCTAGTTGGTCCAATTTTTGTATCATATTTAATCTCAATTATTGGAACATTAAGGTTGGATTTGTTGGAATAGGGTTTTATTTTCAGATTTTTCTGTTGGGCAGAATTTTTTTTAATCTCAATAATTTTTCTTAAATTTAATTATTTATTATATTTTAAAAAATTGTAATTGGTTATGTGAGAGTTTTCAATCATTTTAATTTAATTTAATTTAAATAAAAAAAAAAAAACAGATATTGATCCTATTTCTTAGTGTTTAGATGATAACAGTCTTCAACAGGTATAACTGAAAAAATTATAACAGAATGACAAGAGAGTCATCTCATGGAGATAAAACAAATTTTCAATCTTATGAAATATGAAAGAAAAGTTTCAAGTCCTGGTAAGACTTATTTGAAACCAAAAGCCTTTTTTTTTTTGGCTGAATAGAAACCAAAAGCCTCTGTTTACTTGAATTAGTCACTGATATTAATCTGTGGGTACAGAGAACAGGACTTTGTAAATATAATTGCATTTGTTTGTACCATTGAGCAGAGTAGATTTTGGATGGGATTAATGTCAAAGTCACAAACTCTTGACATCAAGTTTCAAATTAATTAAGTCACAAAAAATAATAACGACAAAAACTAGCTAAATATTTACGGGATGTTTGGAAAAAGTTTTCATCTCATCTCATCTCATTTCATTCCATTCCATCTTATTTTATTTTTAAATATCATTTAAATACAGATACTTTCAAATTAATCATTACAATTTTTTCAAACTAATTAATACTATTTTTTTAAACTTTCAAATAACAAATAATTCAACTTTTTCAAATTTCAAAACAAAAATAATATTAAGAAATTATATTTTAACAATATTTTATGTTTATAATATTTTTTTATTCAACTTTTTCTCTCTTATTTTTTAAAACCAAATAAATATCTAACTCAAATTATTTTACTACTATTTACAAACGAGTAATTTTACATACAACCGTAAAGTACGTAAACGTCGTGTAATCGCTTTTGAAAAGAGTAGGATTCATTATTAAAAAATTAACTTTTTTATGTGAGTCTCATATTTTATTCACTTTTTCAAAATGATTATGCAGTAGTTATACAATTCACAATTATAAATATCTTTTTTCTTTACAAATTATCTTATTATTATTCACAAAATTCTTATTACATCTCATTCTCTAAAAATCCCTTAAATGCAATGCTTTATAGGTGAAAAAGCAGAAAATTTACTTGTTTTGTATGATGCGAGCCCTTAAATTTAACTGAATAAAAAGTGGTCCTACGTGCCAACGCATGCATGTAGGACTTTTGAGGAAGACCACCTTCCTTACCACCAAACACTTCTCTCGAACCACCTGGATCACCATTAGATGAGCTCCTACTGGTGCCGACGACACCAAAGGACCCATGGGTGCCATCATGGGTGAATCCACAGAAGAAAAAACCCTAACCACCAAATAAAAGATACCCCGAAAATTGCCGAGCTAAATTCTTAAGTGCTCACATCATACAAAACAAGTAAATTTTCTACTTTTTCACCTATAAAACATTGCATTTAAGGGATTTTTGAAGAATGAGATGTAATCGAAATTTTGCTTTCTTGTCGTTTGAGTTAGTATTATTATTATTTATTTATGATTTTCTTCTTCTTTAAATGAGAATTTGATTTGAATAAAAGATGGAGGTGTCATCCTCCTTTTATTAAAAAATATATATATTCTCCAACTAAATTGAAGAATAAAAAAAGATGAGTTTTAGAAGATTCTTGAAAAGATTGCGATACCATGGCCAAAATTCTAGACGGTCGACGACTATAGTTACCGAACATAGCGTGGAAAAAGGATTAAATAAAGAGGTTAGTCAAGATCGGTTAGATTGTTGTTGCCAACTTCTCATGTGCTTTTTTCCTTTGATAATTTTTATTTGCTTGTTCACACCCATTGAGTTGAAAATTATAAGCATAAGAGTTTTTTCAACTTGTTCCCACGTGCGATTAACATCATGCAGCTTCAATCCATTTCTTACTTTACCCATATAAAAATAAAATAAAATAAAGATCTAGAGAGAAGAAAAATGAGCCAAACAAAAGCATAAGATTATCCAATATATGGGTTAAAAAATTTGCTATTCATCATCTTCACATACTACACATCACATTTTTTTAAAATTTTTTTTCTTAAACTTATTGAATTCTTCTACTCATCATCCATATACCACACATTTGGTAAGAGAAAAAAATACAAATAAAATAGAAAAAAATGTGGTGTGTAATTTGTATGGATGATGAATAGAATTTTTCATGGGTTAAACCCTATCAAGATATACATAATCCCTATTTAATTTCCATGACTTAGCATATGTTTAGGATTGCGGTGAAAAATATAACTTATAACTTTATGGCTTATAACTTACAACTTAAGTAATAAGTTCTATTATTAAAAAGTTATTTACTATTTGGTAATATTAATATGTTTAAAACACTTTCAAACATGTTATATTTGTTTGAAAACAAATTAAAGAATGATTTTTTTAATGTAGAAATGACGATCATTTGATTTTTTAAAAATTATAACCATAATCTTAAAAGTTTAAAAGTTGTATGGGTATTTTCGCTCATTCACAGTTTTTTTTTTTAAATTTGAATTACATTCTAGATTATCTGAAAAAAACACGTTTTGAGTAAAAGCATCAAAACGATGATTTTCCTTAAACGTACCTTTTAGCTTATTTGCGATTAAAAAAAAGTATTTTAATAAGTAACATCTAAACAACTTAATTTTTTTGTTAAGTATTTTTTGACTTCTAACGCAACCCTAAATAGGCCCTTAACCGTCCTTCCTTTGTGAAAAAGCGAAACGTGAAATTATGAATTCTAATCTTACAAGTTGCCCAACATCACATTATATATAGTAAAACAAGAAAGCTAAAGCCATGCACCTTAGAGTTTATAGTATAAAAAAAGATGACACGTAAAGTTGATTCTAATATATATATATATATATATATATATATATATATATATATATTGAGCATTTGATATTGTACGAGAAATTCATTCGAACAATCATAAATACCATGGAATCCATTTATGTGCCTATATCTCCCGTACTCTAAATCTTGATCAAATTCAAATAGCAACTGTAAAAAAGTTAATTACTTAAAGAATAACGGTTTAAATTAAAAAATGTTAAGAGGTGGCTTGAATTCAGATGAAACAGTGCATGTGTTGTAGGTTCGCTCGAGCGGAAGTTCACTCAGCTCGAGCGAAGTCAGACAGAGAGCCTCGCTCAAGCATCGCTCGAAATTCAGCTCGAGCAATATGAAGACAGAGAGCTTCGCTCGACATTCGCTCGACATCCAGCTCGAGCGAATTCAGATAGAGAGTTTCCCTCGATATCCGCTCGACACTCAGCTCGAGCGAGTTCAGGCAGAGAGCTTTGCTCGACTCTCGCTTAACTGTTGGCTTGAGCGAAGTGCAGAAAACCTACGTTCGCTCGACACTTGCTCGAGTGTTCGCTCGAGCCAATGTTCATAGAAGTGAACATTCACTGTTCCTATAAATACCAAATGGCGCCTCCACTTTAGAAACACTTCAAAAATCACTTTTTGTCTAGTTTTTAGTGTTTTCTTGAGAGAGAAGTTTAGAGTGAGTTTGAGAGATAACTTCATTGTGAAGTTTTGTTGTATTCATCTGTACTCCATCTTTGTTGATAGTGAAATCTCCGATACCGACCCCACCAGTGGACGTAGGCTCATTTTGAGTCGAACCACTTAATTCTTGGTGTTCTTTCTGTGTGATTGTCATCAATTTCTTTCGTTTAGTTCTGCTACTATACTTCGAGTTAGTCTTAGATCTACAGTTATTCCCAACAAAAAAGAAGACCAAGATAATGGTTTAAAGTTGATATGATGAAGACGTCTCAACCATTTAACTTGAAAATGATGGACATTAAATAAGTCTAAATGATAAAAAAAAATGCTTTAAAGTGTTTTTTAAAAAGATGTTCTTGATTAAGTTTGTTCATGTGTGAATACGCCGCATATTTTCTTCAATTTTCATCATATGGAAAGACCGAAACAAAGAAGTCAAGGAGGTAGGGGCTGGGGTGATGTTGGGTAGGGTTGCCGCGTCACCGAACCAACCCCATGCATTACGCAAAAGCCACCAAAGGGTCCAAAGGTCTTCGGATTGACCAACTCAAACCAAACTCAATTCAAAGATTTACAAAGACGTGGGAGCTTCTTCGTCAACTTGCAGCCCTCCTCAACTCAATTGCTGTTGTTTTTTTTGTTTAAAATTTATAAAAGCCATGCATGAGGCATTGCAGAAGCTCACCCCTTGTAGACGTCTATGCTACTATCCCATGTACAAATCACTTGTACAGTCTAATTAGATGCATGGACATTATTGTATCATACTCAAAGCTTTCCATGAAGTATACAATATCGGATGTTCTTAACCATGCTCACATGCCCTCGTGCAAGCCCATTCTACTCTATTGCCAAATACCAGCAAGTCCATCTCTATTATCTCTTATTATGATCTTGCTCATCACATGCATGTGCAATATTGTGGATATATAATAGACCCATTTCATGTAGCAAGCTACTAATAAAGAATCCTTCACTATATATATATGTGGATTGCATGATAAGTTAGGCATGCTTGCACCTTTTTTCTTCAAGCAGTTTGGACTAGAATGCATTTTTGAGTGCAAATTGGGTTGGCTACCCCACAAGAAGGTGTTCTACGAATGGCTCGAGTACTGGCCAGGGCCGAGTATAGAACTGCACATGGTTTCTACAATTGCTGAACTTACTTGGTCAACATTCTTAATTTGTGATCTTAGTGTTACCAAGTCATCTCCTCCGACCCTTTACTACAATTAATAATATTCTCTTTACATGACAATGAACCTTGTCTTTCATGTATGTAGAAAACACATTGAAATTGATTACCATTATGTTTAGGAGCATGTTGCCCTTGAGAACTTGTAGACTAAGCATGTGTACGTCCTTCTCATCTAAACTTTCAAACATATTTACCGAACCCTTGATCTCGACAAACTCAATCTTGTATCGCAGTTCATTTAGCGTGCCGGGGGGGGGGGATATTGAAAGAGTTGACTTTCTTAAGCTTGGCAACTTTATTATATTGTTAAGGCGTGTTTTGTAACCACTAGCTCCGAAACGTGCTATGTTCCTGTAAAAGAGAATAAGGTGGTGATACTAAAGTTAGGATAGATTTTGTATTGGAGAAAAGAGAGAAAGAGTAGAGAGTTAGTTCAGAGTGATTAGCCTCCTTTCGTTATTGGCTTTATGTGATTTATATTATCCTCGTCAATGTCTTGTCGGCTACAGGATCTTCAGTGGGGATTCCAGACTTGCGCTCCATGTCGATGTATTCAATATGACATGACTTTTTGCACATCATCCTCACTATATTGGGTTGGATTAAATGTGCTCGATTCTAGGCCCAAAGACGCTGCGGGCACAGGCCTAGCCCTATGGGGGGAGAAATATCCCTCTTCCAGTTACACCCCAATTCATACCATATGAACATTGAGAATTATTCTTTGTCCCTTGACGACATGCCCCCATGATCGTTGCCCACAATAGCTCGTACTGCTATGCCTAGGGTAACGTGCGACTATTCATCTCCCATGTTCAATTGTGTGGTGGGAGTTATGGGCCTCGTTTCTAGCATGCCACCTTGTCTGACATTTGTCACATTTCCATTGGAAACCGTCCAATCAGTTCAGTAGACCTATTTGTACCCCTAGTTTAGGTTAGCAAGCTTTGCCTTCCCGCACTATCATTTCTTTCCTTTCCATTGTTCTTGCGCTTTCCCTTTCCTCATCCTTCAACAATGCTCAAGCCAAATGGTCCCCCAAAAGATATCCCACCTCTCTTCCCGAGAATCCCATCCATTGCATCTTGAAGTCCCCTTCAAGGTTTGGGGCGAATGTCACGCAACTCTTCCTAGCATTTCGAGGGTACCATTGGACTGCATCCATCTCTCACTCAGATCTGTACGTCGTTTGTGCCTCGTTTGGGATATCAAAGTACATTACCATTGGACTACATCCATCTCTCACTCAAATCTGTACATCGTTCGTGACTCGTTTGGGATATCAGAGTACATTACTCTAGAGGTGCCGGTACCCCATCAAGGTGTCGTGGACTCGGAGGGGTTCACCGAGAAGGTGGCTCTATACCCCCATGATGTTCTTGAACATGTTGCGACTCCCTTTTCGCCGCCCCTTTTGAGACATTTTGGATTTCGTTGAGCTAGTCCTAGTGCAGCTTCACCTCAATGCCTGGAGAATATTGATATCTTGTTGCGTTGTTTGGCGCAGATGTGTTGTGTGATGGGAGTGAAGAATATCCTGACCTGACAACTAGGGAGTTTTTCCATACCCACCAGATACTATGTCATGAGGGCAATGTGTGTAGTTTCAGGTCTCTACCTAAGTTTCAGGTTGCCTACCTTGAACAACAGTTCTCTGGTGTCAAAGATTGGTTCAGAAAGTTCTTTTTCATGTTAGGAGGGGGTTGGGAGTTTCCTGCTAGAAGTTCCTAATCCAGGCTGTGTGGAGGTTTGTCCTTGATGACAAGGAGTTTAAGATAAACTTGTCTACTCGTGAGCGAGCTCACATCAGGAAGGTTTATGCCTAGGTCGAAAGGCACCAGGAGGAGGTCTAGAGCAAGGCCCTATTGACGAGAGTGAACATTGAATAGTTTGTACTGATGCCGGAATGGTCGGGGATTTCTGGCCCTTATTTCCTGTGGGAGGCCTTCAATTTCCTGTGGTGAGAAGAGGCCCCGCAGTCTGGTGGTGGAGGAGAAGGGAAAAAAAGGGATGCGTTGAGGCCCTACGGGGGTCACCGACCCCCAAAAGCAGTCCAGGGGGTGGGCAAGGGGTTTCCTCTCATTTTTGACCAAAAAGTTTGAGCCAACCCTCATGCACTCTGGCTATCGTGCCGACAGGGTCATTGCCCCATTTGACACTACAAGCTGAGCGTACGAGGAGGATGGCGGCACACCGTGACTTGTCCTTACCAAATGACGTCTAGGTTCTTATGGAGCAAGCAGAAATCGATTTTGCAGAAATGATGGGGCTCGACCACCCCTCTTTTGGACCGCAGGCCTCTTCGGCATGACTTTGGCTCCGGCCCCTACCTAGCTAGGCGATCAAGACCAGACCATGTATTCTGGTCATGCAGAGCGGGAACTTGACATGGCCTTCTTTGTGGCCTTCCTTGATCCCATTCTAGAAAGTTCAGTTGTTGTCAACCTCCCTTTTGAAGGTGCCGAAGGGACACATGGCCGAGCTGTCTGGGGAATCGGTTGGGGAGATCACCCCTCTCATTCCCTTCCATCAACAGCATTTAGAGGCGAGATGCCCACTTTTAGCACAGACCTGGGCAGGGAAACAATCTCATCCCCTATTTTTTTGGCAACCTGCCTGGGGCGAGGACAACTCAGGAGGAGGCAAAAGTAAAGGCTTTGACCGAGCGCCTTACTGGTGATGATACGTCAAGACCACAATAAGGTGATGTAAATGTCGAGGATATAGCAGGGCCTTCGGCCAATGGGACAATTGGTGAGGGGATGGTGGAATCCCCCACTGTAGAGGTGGGCAGTGTCGGGGGACTCGAAGGTTCTTTCCTGAGGGCTTTTCCTTCTACCCCGCCAAGCACGCCATTTGAGCTAGTGTGTGTTCTTCAGAAAGGAGTACAGGGTGGCGTAGGGGCTTCCAGAGTCTGTTTGAGCCGGGGCACTGCTTGGACGAAAGCAGTTCGCGAAACAGTTAGCAAGCTCATAGAACTCCTGTCTCTGGTACATTTCCACTGGCCCTCTTTGCTTTGTTCGTCTTTGTTTTTTTTTTTTTTTTTCTGTCTTACAATATTGCTGCCTACATGCCCGAGGGAATCAATCAGCTGGTGGCCTAGATTGTTGATAGAAGGGCCGACTTGGAATGGGAGGTCCTTAGGTAGTGAGCTTTCGCGATCCAGGCCCAGGAAAAGGTTCTCCAGGCTCGAGCGGAGAGGGATTGGGTGGTGAAGCCTCGTCGACATCTTTCGACGAGGGCGCATGGAGGAGAGGGAGAACTCCCGCCTTTGCAACAAGGCTGCTTGCCTTTGAGGGGAGTTGATTGAAAGGGTCAAGGAGATAAACCGCTGTCGTCTTAAGGCCAAGTGGCTCGGGGAGGATCATGATGCCAATTATGAAAAGTTGTCTTGCTAGGACACCAAGCTGGTGGAGTTAAGGGAGCATTTCTAGGAGCATGGCGAGGCCATCCAGAAAATTGAGCGCTCCTTCTAGGGCCTAGAAGAGCAGCGTATGTTGGAGCTTGGGGAGCAAAGGCGGCTTGAGGACGACGTCAAATCTCGAGACCGACTAATCACTGGACTTAATGACTCCCTCCAACAAAGTCGGAAAGAGATCATATCTCGGGTCGGAGAACTAGGGACCCTAAGATCTAACCTGGCCTCAGCCAAGAGCGAGATCATCACCAGTGATCTTCAAGTTGCCTCCTTGGAGGCCGAGCTGACCTCCTCCGAGGGAGACTTGATGCAGATTTCTCCTCAGTTAACAACGGTTAGGGTGGTCTACAACAGGCCCTAGGGCCACAGTTACCAGGAGGGCTTGGAAAAGATGCGAGACTTTGTTCTTGAGAACCCCGGGGCCAAACTCCTTGAACTTGACCTAAAGACCCTACACCCTGACAATTCCTCACTCCAGTTCCTCAATGTTCAATGCCTTTCCACCTTCGGCTCCTTGCCCCTGATCTGCTGAGGACACTTGTATACATGTGTTTATTATTATTTTATTTCGTAGCTATATTTTATTTCGTAGCAATTTTCATGTTCTTCACCCCGATTCGACTTAGGGCTTGGCTGAGCTTAGTCGCACGTGTTGCTCGTCGGGGCTTAAAATGGGTTGAGATCCTCAACCAAGCTAGTCGCGAACGACTTGGATAACTAGATGAGAGATGTACTTAACCGCGCTAGGTCACAATGAGAGACTAGGACACTTGAGAGAGGTGTTCCCTCCTATAATGCAGGGGTGTGAGCATAGAGCATCGGTTAATATAGTTCCTATGACACGTTAGCAAAGAGGGAATAATAGAGCATTTTATTGAAAAACTTGATTTAAATTATCCAAGGGGCATACTCCTCTTTTACTGAGTTTTCAAATGAAATATTTCCTAAGGTGCTCCGCGTTCTATAAGTGTGGCAATTACTTTCCCTCCACGTCCATGAGCTAGTATGTTCTGGGTCGATCGCAGGCCGTAATCACGTATGGTCCTTCCCAACTTGGTCCGAGTTTTCCTTCCTCTTGTGAGGTCGTTCCTGCTTCCTTTAGCACTAGATCCCCTCTTTGAAAGACTGTGTCTCTTCAATTGAAGTATTGTTCTATTTTCCTCGTCGACCGTTATCCTCATATCGATTTCCTCTTTCCTATTTTCCACCAAGTCCAGATTTGCACACATGCACTCTTTATTCATTCTTTTTTCTGAAATGCTAAACTTGGAAGCTCGGTATGCCTACCTCCACTAGGAAGACCGCCTCGCTCCAGTATACTAAAACAAAGGGACTTTTTCCCTATAGAGGTTTTAACTGTGGTTCGATATGCTCACATGACCCCAGGGAGCTGTTCTGCCCACGCTCCTTTTTTGGTTGTCAACCTCTTCTTTAGGATTCCTACCAAGATCTTGTTGGTCGCTCAAACTGTTCATTGGCTTGGGGGTGTCCTGGGGATGAATACCTGGCCTTTATCCTCCAACTCGTTGTTCTAGTTTTTGTAATGGTCACAATTAAATTGCCTCACATTGTCTGCGATGATTACTCGGGGAATGCCATACCGGCACACCACGACCTTCCACAGGAACCGAGTTACACTAGCAACAATTATTGTTGTGAATGGCTCTGCCTCCATCCACTTCATGAAATAGTGCACCGCCACCAAGATGACCTTTGCACCACCTTTTCCTCGCGGCATTGGCCCGACGATATCTAGTCCCTATTGTGTGAATGGACAGGGGTTAGTGACAAACGTCATCTCCTAGGGTGGGCAATGCGGTACTGACGCATGCATTTGGCACTTATCGCACTTTCGGACGATTTCCTTCGCAGCCTTGAGGGCTCAGAGCCAACAGTAACCAGCTCTTAGTGCCTTTCTTGCTAGGGTCCTCATGTTCGAGTTATTTCCACATACTCCTTCATGTATTTTTGCCAAGATGTGCTAAGCCTTTTTTGAAGAGATACATCAGAGGGGAGAAGAGAAACCTCGTTTGTACAACTTCCCCTCTGCAAGTACAAATCGGGTTGCCCTTTTCTTTACCCATCTTGCTTCCTCTTTCTTGGTCGATAGCTCTCTAGTGGTAAAAAACTGATTTATCTTGTGAGCCCACTTGGGTACGACATCCCCTATTTTTGACATCACGGTCCCTATGGTCAGGTTCTTTATCACCCCGATGACTGCTTCCCACGGTAGCTCTATGTCATCTATTCCCAATGTAGCCGCACTAGCTGGTTTGCCTTCCAGTTGCCCTTTCAAGGAATTCGTTCGATGGTGAGATTTTGGAAGCAGCCGCACTCTTCCCATACCCATTGTAGATAGAGCCAGAGTCTTTCACTCTTTGCCAGGTACTTACCCTTGACCTGGCTCACACTATCTCAGAGTCCGTCTTTACTTTTACGTCCATCATGTCCGGAGCCCTCATTATGGCGAGGCCTGCCAGTAAGGCCTTGTATTCTGCTTCATTTTTTGTGGTCTTGAACTCAAATCTTATCAAGCGGTAGGTCTTTTTGCCTTCATCGAAAACTGCATATACCCCCGCACTCCTTTTTTGGCATGACAAGCTATTGACGTAGACATGCCACTGGTTGCCCTCTGGCCGGACGGGTGTACCTTTAGGATCTTCAATCATCTTAGAAATGAAGTTTGCCAAGGTTTGCCTTTTGATGACTGCTTGGAGAACGTAGTCGATATCGAACTCGCTTAGTTTGATTGACCAATTCACTAGGCACCCAGACATGTCCGAGCACTAAAGAACCTTCCTCAGTGGCGCTTCCATTAGGACCTTTATCAGATGCACTTGGAAGTAAGGCCTTAATCGATGGGCAGCCACTACTAGTGCTAATGCCAATAGCTCCATTTTTGGGTATCTCCGCTCTGATCTCCTTAGGGCCCTGCTGTAAACAGGCTTCTGCACTTTGTTCTCCTCCCAGACCAACGCCGCCAAGACGGCGACGGTCGTCACGGACAAGTAAAGGTAGAAGGTTTCTCCCGATACCGTTTGGCTTAAAAGTGGTGGGTTATATTCGTTAACCCAGGAATACCTCTTCACATTCGTCACACTTATGAAATTTCTGTAGAACTTGGAGGAACAACGAGCACTTGTTTGTCGACTGAGAAACAAATCGATTAAGTGTTGTGATTCTCCATGTGAGTCTTTGTACTTCGTTAATGGTCAGAGGGGATTTCATGTTGATCATGACTTGAATCTTCTCTAGATTAGCTTCGATGAACCTTTCCCAAACCATGAACCCAAGGAATTTTCCCGATCCTATCCCAAAAGCATACTTTACGGGGTTGAGTTTCATCTCGTACTTTCGGAGGACTACAAAATCCTTTCGCAAATCGTCGATGTTCCTCTCGGGTTCCTTGTTTTTCATAAGCAAGTCGTCAACATATACTTCTATTTTGCAGCCGATTTGCTCTTTGAACATCTGGTTAATCAGCCTTTGATAAGTAGCCTGAGAAGTTTTTAGGCCAAAGGCATCACTTGGTAGCAATACAAGACTCAAAGGTATACCCCACATCTATCACAATCCTTTCTTTCTTTAAAATAATTTCTTGCCAAAGGGTATACCCCTTGGAAACATTTTGGCCACTTTTGAGTTTTAAACAACTTAGGAGATGAGGAATAACTCTACCTCAATTCTTCAATTCAAGCTAGTGTGGGAAAAGAAATCATTGCCAGCACTGCCTCCTCTGAACCCTCTTCTCCACGATTCCTAGACAAAGCATCAGAAACCTTATTCTCCCTTCCTGTCTTGTATTCAATAGTGAAATTGTAACCCAGTAATTTGGTGATTCACATTTGTTGAGCCTCAGTTCCCACATTTTGTGCAAGAAAAAATTTAAGGGCTTGTTGATATGTTTTTACAATGAATGGTTGTCCAAACAAATAAGGTCACCAAGGCAATTAAACAACTCCTTGTAAGTTGATAGCCCAAGGACCCTTCCTTACAAGGCTTTACTCATATAGGCAATTGGTTTTCCTTGTCGCATTAGCATTGCACCTATCCCCGTGCCATTAGTATCACATTTTATATTAAAGGGAAGAGTAAATTCTGGAAGCTTAAGAATAAGAGGGTCGGTCACAATATGTTTAAGTATTTCGAATGCCGTAGAGGCCTCTTCACTCCACTTAAAGGCATTCTTCCTCAATTACCTTGAACCTTGAGGCTTACATCCCTGCACAACCTCGCACTCTTGTTCATATCACCATTAGCCACACGGACTGAGAGTTGAGCTATCAAGTTATTTGGCACCCTGAACTTCTGTACAAGAGATGCATCACACCCATCAGGATCACTATGTCTCCTCTTTTATTTGTCCCAACAGCCTCATTGTGTTAGAATTTGGTGTTCCAGTCATGGCATGAATCGATATCTCAGGACCAGACTCCTCTTTTTGTAGATTAGGATTGTTTTCCCCCTCCTTCAGGCCTCTCCCTTCCTCATCTCCTGAATCACATGCTAATTCCTTCATATCTTGCAACATATAAATCTTGGGATTTTTGCATTTATGCATTGGGTTCTTCTTCTCATCACAGTGGTAACAATCTATTCATTCTCTTTTCATCCATCTGCACCGATGATATGCTTCTAGGAGGTGATGTTGGCCTTATTCCCTTATTGGATCCTTCTCGGTTCCATTTATTTTTTACTGTTAACATACTGTTCTTATCTTTTAAGTTTTTGATGGATTTTCTAGCACTCAATAGGTATTCTTCCTGTATCTTTGTTTACCCAAACGTAGCATTCAAGTTTATATGATTTAGCGTTCTAATATGCAACCTTTATCTCATTTTTTAATCCGTTAAGGAAGTAACTCAACTTCTGTGTATCAGACAAACCTTTGAGTTGATTGAAAAGATACTCAAATTGAGACTTTTAAGCTGAAACGTAGGTGGTTTGTTTAAGTTTGGTGAGGGTCTCCATCGAATCATCGTATGCAGTAGTTCAAATCTTATCAACATAGCTCGGGAAACGTCTCCCAGCTATCGAATATTCCACTCTTTGCTGCGTCTTGATACCGCACTAGGGCTTCAATAAGAGGCCATCAACAACCTTTGTGCCGATGGGGTCTGGTGAAACTTGAAGTGAATGGCCTTGGATAACCATCCTGCAGGATTCTCCCCATCAAAGTGAGCGAAATCCAACCTCAAACCTCTGTTGAGACCCCTCCTTTGATCTTGGCCCTCCTGTTCGTGCTCCCATTGCCTCTCCCTGTTAGCCACTGCATTCTGATTCTCTACAATGGTTCTCATCTTGTCAGCTAATTGGTCAAGTCATTCCTTGATTTCAAGAATGTTTTCTTCATGAGTTTCCACCTACTTCTACATTGCGTCTTGCTATTGCTTGAGCCGAGTTTCATCCGCCATTAGAATCGAACTGCTCTGATGCCAAAATGAAATGAATCTCAATACCGACAGTGAGAAACGAAACTATCAATCAATGAAAATAATGGGGAAAGTGCAATTGATAGAAGATGAACAATCATATTCATAAATTAATTGGATTATTCGAGGTAATCCGCCTCCAGAGTCCCAAATTCGTTCCAAGCAAAATCATACGTATTTTCTCCTTTCTGCTGCCTGTAGGGAACGCTGACAGCCTGACTGACGACTGACGACTGACGAAAGGAAAAAACCAACTTTCCTTCAGCTCGGCACCAAGTTACCAACGCCCTAGCAAATTACATAACGACGACACCGTTTAACACTTCCCTCCAGCTTGCTACGAGTCTTCCCTTCTGGCAGTATCTTACCATTGCTATTCCCTATTTAGGTGCTTCTCTGGGCACCGTTTGGTGACTGTAGCATAGGCTATGTAGGTTCCACCTGACGCTTCTCTGTTGTTTCCTTTTCTGGTTTGCTCCGTTTGGTAGCAATAAAATTACAGTCCAATCACTGTAGTGCGATGGCAAAATTGCATGAAACTCTAAAACCCATTTTGTCAATCCCGTTTTCTCGTTTAGACTATTCTATGTACATGAAGATGTTGCAGGTTTGCATGGACGCAAAGGCTGAAAGATGCGGTCGTTTGATTCATAACCAACTAATAACAAGTGGGTTTGATTCAAATGTACACTTAAATACAAAACTGATAATATTCTATTCGAAATTTGGCCACATGGACACAGCTCGTAACTTGTTCGATAAAATGCGTGACAGAAATTTAGTGTCCTGGACTGCTATGATTTCTGGGTTTACACAAAATGGGTATTATGAAAATGCTTTGATGATGTTTTCGGCAATGCGTGGGGTGGGTGTCAAGGCCAACCAGTTCACCTATGCGAGTGTGTTGAAGGCGTGTACTAGTATGAGGTGTTTGGAGGTGGGGATGCAAGTACATGGCTGCATACACAAGAGTAGGTTTGTGGACAATTTGTTTGTGCAGAGTGCATTGGTTGACTTGCACTCGAAATGTGGGGAAATGGAAGAGGCTTGCAAGTGCTTCGAAATGATCGCAGAGAGGGATGTAGTTTCTTGGAATGCAATGATTGGTGGATATGCTGTTCAGGGATTTGCCGATGAGTCATTTCAAATGTTTCGTTCAATGATGAGAGAAGGTGTAGCATTTTCATTAAACTTCTAGATTTCATTTTTCTTCTAATTGTATTCTTCTCTATCTTTGTGATGTTGAGACTACATGCGTTTATTCTTATTTTCTGAAGCAGAAATATATCATAACACTCTAGTGATTGTCTTTATTTTTTGTTGCGTTGGATCTAATCAAGAACATTATAACGTAGATAGTTTGTTTGGAAAAGCTAGTCTGATGGAGACTAGTTGAAATGAATTTTTTGAAGAGATATCTTGATTAAATTCAAATGAACCATACAATTTCTAAGTAATACATTGTTGAGTGTAAATCAAAATATTAAAAAGAACAAGAAAATTAATTGAATAGACTTGAGTTGATGGTCAATATACCCTTGGTTTCTCTCTCTCTCTCTCGACCATCTCTGAAAATCCCAACACTTGCTTGCATTCATGTTAGTGGTAAAATTTTGTTTCTTTTATTAGCATCTATACAACTTGAGTAGAGAGAGGGCATTCACTTGTTTTCTTTTCTTTTTCCTTTCTCTCTTTTAACTTAATTGATGCCTTAAGCCCATAATTTTTTTTTTTTTTTTTTGGGGGGGGGGGGGGGGGGGGTGGTTCAGCACTTTGAGGAACGATCCTGTAAAATTGTTGAGTGTTGTCTTTCTCTGAATTATTGTTTTAAGAATTGCTACTCTATCTTCTGGCATATTCTCTTCGTAATCTAATTCTGCTCCATATTGTGTTCCTACATAAATATCCTTGAGTGAAATAGTCTATCAATTGCTTAGTATCTTTATTACCTATTTAAAAAAAACAAAAGCCCTCTCTGCTGAATGATGCCATCGAGATGCATGGAATTCAGACAAGTCTAGAGCACTTCATCTATAGTTTAATCACTACATACTCTCTTAATGGTATTTGAATGGACCCTAAAATATTATTTAACCAATATCCTGATCAACAGTTTTCCTCTTTCTTTTAAAGTTACTAGGAAGAATTTTCTTTTCTGTATGCTTTTTTGTAATCTTCTGTTGTAGGTTTTGATACCTTTATTTGATGTTTCTATATTAAATCTTAATAGGACTGATTCCTGATGGCTTCACCTTGGGAAGCGTCTTGAGAGCCTGTGCTACTCACAGTAGTCTCATGAAGATCAACCAGACACATGGGTTAATTATCCATTTGGGTTTTGGATCACAAAATGCTTTGATTGGATCATTGATTGGTGCTTATGCAAAATGTGGAAGAGTAGGAAGTGCTTATCACTTATACAAGAGTTTGCCAACTAAAGATATTATATCTTGTACTTCACTGATAGTTGGATTTGCACACGAAGCTAACCATAGCGGAGATGCCCTGAGACTCTTCAAGGAAGTAATTCAAATGCACATTGAAATGGATGAAGTTATATTTTGCTCCATGCTTAATATATGTGCAAATATATCATCACTAAGCTTTGGAAGACAAGTCCATGCTGTTGTTTCAAAAGTTCAATCCTGTTATGATGTGGCCATGGGCAATGCCCTTGTTGATATGTATGCAAAATGTGGAGGAATTGAAGATGCGAAGCATGCTTTTGATGAGATGGAGGAGAAAAATGTGATTTCATGGACATCACTTATTGCCGGATATGGGAAACATGGCTTTGGACATAAAGCATTTGCACTTTATAAGATGATGGAACACGAAGGGTTAAGGCCGAATGATGTTACATTCTTGACTCTTCTCTTTGCTTGTAGCCATAGTGGATTGACTGGTGAAGGATCAGAATGCTTTAATAGTATGGTAAAAGAGTACAACATTTTGCCTAAACCAGAGCATCTCTCTTGTATAATAGATCTCTTTGCACGTGGAGGCCAGTTAGAAGAAGCCTATAATTTGATATGTGAGATGAAAATCAAACCTACTGCTTCGATTTGGGGTGCCATTCTTGGGGCATCTAGCACCTATTATAATTTATCAATTGGGGAAATAGCAGCCTTTAATCTTTTCAAAATGGATCCCAAGAATTCAGTTAACTATGTTGTTTTAGCTAGCTTATATGCTGCGTGCGGCCAATGGGACAATGCTTCCAAGATGTGGAATTTGGTAAAAGATAGAGGTTTAAAGAAAGATCCCGGATACAGTCTTTTACAAGCTACAAAGAAGGAAATTGCACTTTTGAAGCATAGTTGAAAGTGGAGAACTATCTCATTTTATTGCCCTTGGGGAGATAGGGAGATACTGAAACCTTTACCATGCAGAACAGATGCTTCATATGTTAAGGCCATAAAGGAGTAGGGGAGGATGCTCAAGCACAGACTTTTGGTCCATTGATGCATTCTCAGTTCACAGTCTTGTTGTCAACATTCAGGTACTTACTAGGACTTTTTATTTCGAAGTTTGTTTGTATGATTTCATCTTGATATCATACTCCAAATGAGTGAAAGTGGTTTTGAAGTACTAAAAAGTCTCAGTTTTTATGCATGTATAAAATCTGAGCCGTTAAGTTTATGCATGATTGTTCCTGATGTCATGCTCCAAATGAGTAAAAAGAGTGTTCAAGGGCTGAATGGCTTCATATGAGTATTTGAAATATGAGCCTTAAAGCTTTTTGTTATCCATACGTATGCCCGAAGTATTTGAAATATGGGCCGTAAAGCTTTTTGTTATCCATAAGTATGCCTGAAGCCTCCAAATGAGTGTTCAAAGGCTGTCATGCTTCCCGTTATAGTTGGGGAGTTTAGAGTTTAGTTCTTTTGCAGGCTGGGATTTTACACTCTGTTTACATCCCTTTTGCAGATCCTTTGAGTTCTCGTACTGTCTATTGATGCTAACTTCTCTTCTATCTGAGTCTTCTCTCCTCTGTGAATTAACATGGTAAGTTCTACTATTCTTTAAGCCCCAACGCCGCACTGATTCTTTAGCTTTATCAAGGTTTTGTTTTTCTGATTTCAGTCAATTGGGTCTGTTCTTTTCCTCAACCATTAGATATTGAATGCATATTTTGTCATGCTTCCACTGCAAATGAGTCCACCATCTCTCTGGATATATCGAACCTTTAGGTGTCTTTGTGGATATGGGTGTGCTCAAGATTTTTCCTTTATTACCAATGTTGGTTGCTCAATCTCAACAGCTTTAATGTATTCATAATTTATCTGTTCACATGTGTATATAGGAGTCACTGGGTGATATCTTGTCAGGCACCAAAGCAACATTTAGCTTCAGCATTCCTATAACGGGTCTGACAAGGTCAGTAATATGCAATTTATGGAAATAAAGTTGGTAAATCTATCAAAAAAGAGCAAATTAAGTTTCGCTAGAATATTATTTGGCATTTTATTTCCATGTATACTAAAACTTGGGTTTACTTCTAACTGAGATGTTGTGGCAGTCTTTTTTTCAGATTGAGGGAAGAGAGAAGAATGCTTCCCGATGGAAGAAAAATATCTCAAGTGCAAAACAAATCCCAACTGCCCTGATCTATTGGAATAAAGGCAAGTAGGAGCCTCAATCAAGCTTTAGATGCTTAGGGAGAACACGTTCTGGTCAATCTAAAAACATGCTTAGTGTGTTATTCTACTCGAACTAATTGAATTGGACAGATCCAAGTACAACTGATTGTGTTGACTCGAGATCCTTCCCCAAACACTTGATTTTCAGCCCCTTTCCCCATGGAACCCTAGATCAGAACGGTGACACAAACCAAGACTCTCTTCTCGCCCAAATCACTCGAGGACACAGTTGGTAAGTCCTCTTCTCTCCTCCGTCATTTTTCCCCCTCCCTCTACCTTGAATAATCAAACAGACACGGTGTGATTTCGTTCAGCACATCTTCGACCCCGAAGGAACGTCGGAGCACCACCCAGGCTACCTAGAACCCGCGGACCAGGCACCCACTGCCACCTCGCGCCATTTCGGTAAGCCCACGCCGGATTCTTCCTCCTTTACGTCGTGGTTCTCGGTCTAACAGACCACAAAACTTATTTATCTCTCCCTCTCCCTCTCCCAGCAGCTTGTGCCGCAGGTTCCTCTTGTCAATCAGGGCGTCTGTGAAACTGAAACGCTAAGTAATGGCGACGACGTCGCATGCTCAGGCTGTGAAGTCCCTCAACAAATCCCCTGCGCGCCGCCGTTTTGTCGTAAGTCCTTAAACCCTTAACAAAACTGTTAAACCCCTAAACCCCATAAACAAAAAATGGAATTATTCTATGGAAAGCAAAATATCGTTTTTCATTTGAAATACTCATTGAACAACTTCTTTTTTTTTTTTTTTAATATATATATATATGGTATAAAGTTTAACTAAATTGGTTTTCGTGTGTGTGCATGTGCGTGGGGTGCAGTTCAAGACGTTCTCTCAGAGGGTAGGAGAGATAGAAATCGATGTTTACAGAAGTCTTGACGAAGTGAAACCCGAGCCATCAGAGGGCTCCTTTTTTTGGGACTGCCTCATAGAATGGAGGGTATGCCTTGCCTCTTTCTTCCCTCTTCTCTCTCTCCCCTCCTCCTGCTCCTCCTCCTCCTCCCCCACTAATACCAAGTTTTCGTTTTTGATTGTATTATCACGTACAGGAATTGAATACTGCTGAGGATTTTATTTAATTTTATGTGGAAATAATGCCCTTGGTACAAACATTACCTCTGGTTCTATTGCACAAGGAATTAATAGTGTCGAAACTTCTCTCTAGTTTACATATGAAAGCAAGGCTTTCTCTGGAGCCTATTCTTAGGTATGTAAGCCTAATTCATAATCCCTTCTTTACTGATCTTTGGATATTTATGTGCGCTATGGGGTATGATAAACATCTATTGAAGCTTGTGTTGTTTTCTTCTAATGCTTCGGTTTCAGAAAAAAGTATTTTGTTTTTATTAGTAATTGAAAGTTTTATTGATAGTAACATTAGGCATGACCTGAGTCACAGGTCGGGTACAAGAGAAATATCTAGTTAGAGTTTGAAACCGATTGAAGGAAGTCATGGAGGCTTACGCCCAGAAAAAAATTCGTAAGCCTCCAGTAAAACAATTCTTATGCCCATATAGTATACCGTTGCTTGTGTTTCTCTATGGTCCTTTTTTGTTTTTACTTTTTTTATGTGGGCACATTTTAATGGAAATCAATCAGTAATAAGTTGAATCTGGCTCAGTGGGTAGAGTATCTTGGTTATTAACTTGGGTTGTCCTCATACCAATAGCATCATGTCAGGGAAAGTAATTAGAAGAGGGTCAGGAATGAGTGATATGATACTTTCTTCGATGAGGTTTTAGCGATCAATGCCATCAGTTTATGTAGGTATCTGAATATCGACTAACTTTTTGTTTCTGGCTACTAAGCCTGGTACAAATCTTTGCTAGCTGTAACTGATATAATAATAAATTGACATCGTGATCATTGAATATCTGTAGAATATGTATAATTTGGGTGAAGAACCTTGTAAGGGATGAGAATATTTGGTCAGTTGGAAGAAGGTTAGTTGGAATATGCGGTGGTTTGGGGATTAAAGATTTAAGGGTTTTTAATAGAGCTTTACTTGGGAAATGGCTTTGGAGATATCAATTGGAGAGTAAAGCCCTTTGGAAAAATGTAATAGAAGTGAAATATGGAAGTTTGTGGGGAGGTTGGTGTACTAATGCAGCTAGTGGAGCTTATGGGGTTAGTTTGTGGAAATTTATTAGAAAAGGATGTAATTCCTTCTCCAATAATATCAGATTGAAGGTGGGAGATGGAAAGAGGATTCTCTTTTGGCATGATCTGTGGTGTGGGGATGCTGCTCTCAAGCTGGAATTTCCTACCCTTTTCAGAATTGCTAGGGATCATAATGCAACTATTTATGATTCTTACTGCAGTAGTAACAACAAGGTTGAATGGAATATCATTTTTACAAGGGACGTTAATGACTGGGAAGTGGATGAAGTTTAGGCTCTGCTGGTTAAACTTTACAGTTCAAAGTTGGTGCTTGAAAGAGAGGATAGCATGGTGTGGATTCCTGCTGGAAATGCTAAGTTTTCAGTCTCAACTTATTACAGAATTTTGTCAAGCCTTAGTAGTTGTGTTTTTCCTTGGAAAAGTATTTGGAAAGTGAAAGTTCCCTCTAAGGTTGCTTTTTTCTGTTGGGCAGCATCTTTGGGTAAAGTATTGACTACTGATAATCTTAGAAGGAGAGGTCTGTTTATTGCTGATTGGTGTGTTATGTGTAAAACGGACGGAGAATCAGTAAATCACCTTTCTCTTCACTGCGAAGTGACAAGATTCTTGTGGAATGAGGTTTTGAGTTGGACAGGATTACATTGGGTAATGCTTAGAAATGTGGTGGATCTGTTGGTAGGGTGGAAGGGTTTGAAGGGCTGTAAGAAGGTGGCAAGAGTTTGGAAGATGATTCCTCCTTGTCTTATGTGGTGCATTTGGCTTGAAAGAAATGGGAGATGCTTCGAAGATAAAGAACGCTCATTGGGAGAGCTTAGGGATTTGTTCTTGAGTACTTTGAGTTCTTGGGTTAAAGCTTTTGTAATGGAGGATAATTTTCTGCATTTGTTCTAGTTTTCTGGTGTTAGTTTCTTTTCGTTTTTGGAAGTTGTAGGTGTTTCCTTTGTATACATCCTGTGTACTTGGGCTTATGCCTATTTCTTTGAATAAATTTATTACTTGTAAAAAAAAAAAATATTTGTAGCATTTTGCCTTAGTTCTATTTTGCTATAGCTTGTATCTAGGTGTACTCACTTGTATACATCCTATGTACTTGGACTATGCCTATTTACTTGGAATAAATTCTATTTACCTATAAAAAAAAATATGTATAATTTGTATTTTGATCGTTCAAGAGCGACAATGAACTATAGAAGAGTTTAGTGATTTAAGAAGGAATTTTTAATTTGTATTGTTTATTGTTTTTTGTTCGTTTGTTTATGAGTTATTTATGCTTTTCTTCTTTAACATGAGATATGTTGAGAGTTCCAAATTATGCTCATGCAGGTTAATTGCTGCTCTATCTAGAGATCTCTTGGTGGATTTTATCCCGTGAGTTCCTTCTTTCTGGATTTAGTTCTCAGGCTTTTTTTTCTTTTTCTTAGTAAATTATTCTTGGGCGCTTCTATCCTTAGAATCCTGCACTATTGGTTGCTATTTGCTGCACTTATTAACATTGTACAGAATGAGAAATTAGCCTCTATTATTGTTGGAGATGCACCAGCCTCACACCCTCTTAAATTGCTTTGAAATTTTCCTTGTCAGACTATCATATTCTTGTGTATGCCATGTCTTTACAGTTTTTTGCATTTATGACTTGTATCTCATGTATGTGGTCTGACAGCTTTCTGCCGAGGATTGCTTATTCTTTAGCGTCTCTCCTACAAAGTGGTGCTGATAGGGAGCCAGAGATTATCGAACAGGTCCAATTCATGGTTTCTGTGGTGTTCTTTAGTTGTCAATATTTTGTCTGTTTCAATTTTTTCAAATAGCTTCCTCAATCTCAATCTAAACTTTTCCAAGTGTGGCTGTTGACATGCAGATATTTATATCGTGGTCATATATTATGATGTATTTGCAGAAGTATTTGATAGAAGACCTTGTTTATCTGCTCAAGTAAGTACTTTTGAATGCTGCTTTAGGAATTTTATTAATTTTGTTGTAATGATTCTGTGAAAGCAAACTGTTCATGCCACAATATTTGAGATTTATGTTAGAGCAAAACAAATATATTTTGGTTTGCAGTGAAACGTCCCATTTTGAAACAAAAATGAAACATGTTTCTGTGTTTGGTAGTTTTGGGGTGGGTCTAGGTAATTGGTAGCTCTTTTGATATTTTGTCTAGGTGATGTGTTTCTAATCCAGCAATATCATTCTGATTTTTGTCAGTCTAGGTGATATATTTCTAATCCAGCAATATCATTCTGATTTCTTTTATCACATATTTGTTGCTATTGCTAGCACTGCCCCTTCCATCATGGTCATGCTGTCACATAGTCCGATTTCTTGTGTAATTGTCGTCTTGTGCAATTACTGAAAAATCTCTCACTTGCAAAATGGAGAGGTTATAGGTAATGGAATCATAATTATAATAATTATGTAAACTGCATGCTATATGAGAATGAAAAGTCTGCCCCAAAAGATTTAAATCAAACTGAAGGAGCTAGTTTGAGTATCTTATGCTGCCCCCCCCAAGAAAAAAAAAAAAAAAAAAAGGGAAGATAGTTTTAGGTCTCCAAATCTTTTTCTCTTTTAATTTTTTCCCAGGCTTCTTTTTCTCAGAAAGGTGGTCTGGTTTACTATGTATCAAAAGATATATAGCACGACTATAAAAAATATTTACTATTTTTCTTTGAGGATCGTGAGCAGTGAATGGATGAGCTTAGAACTCTTTTTTGAATACTTTATTCAATTGGTTGATTGTAATAGATTTCAATGGCTTGAAAGGTCACTATTTTCTTGCATTGCTCGACACTCATGCTTAGGTGTTGTTTTTGTATATGTCCCGTGTATCATTAGTCAAATTCTTGTTTACTGATAAAAAAATTTTCATCACGAGTCATCACCAGAATAAGTACTTGAAATGGAAATTAAGTTTGAATTGAACTATAAGGTAAATTGAACAGATGCTTTCAACAAATGTAGAAAAGACTAAACAAATTATTTTAAGGTCTAAGGGATATAGTCCTATAATGTTAATATCAGGTATTAGTTGATACATGTTCAAATTTTTCTAGAACAAGGAGATGGTAGATGTTTTCTCAAATATCATTTGTATTACTGTATTAGCCAGGTACAAGAGTCGCCATTCATATATATTTACCTATGCATGAGCAAAGATATTTACTTACATTTTTTTCTCAAATTTTTTCAGGGTGACGGTAAAACTAAGATTTTATCCCAAGGATTATGTTCAAGAATAAATTATTTGAATATTACTACTTATCAAAAAATTATTATGGCAGAGGCATTATCATTCTTGCTTAGGAATGCGCCAGATGAGGAAAGGAACCTTTGTTTTTATTGGTGTAAATACTGTCAGAAAACACTGAATCACCAAGTCAAACCTTCAATGGGGAAAGGAACGTGGGAGTTTCGTTCTTCCAAACTATTGGCCAACACTATAAATGTATTGGCTGGTATTATTAGTGCTAAAATCTAAATTGTATTGTGTTAGAGGACATGTTTGTAATTAATATAAGTGTCAATTGTATGTAGTGTATATATACATTTGTACATCAATGATAGTAAGTGTAATCTTTCCAATATGTGTCTACATGGTAGTAGAGCCAGTGAGCTTAGTGGATCTAATGCCTGTAACTTTAGCAAGAGACCCATTAGCGAGAGTAACACTTTTTGGAGATGTCACAGTATCTAACTTAGATAAGACAGATGACAAACCAGTCAGATGCTCATTAGCTCCTGAATCAATGATCCACGGATCTTGAATGGATGAGGCAAGACATGCGGATGCTATACCTGAGTGGGTAAGAGTAGCTGTGGCGGATGAAGCTCATGTGTGACCCAAAAACTGCTCATACTCATCCTTCGATATACTAATCATACCTGAGTTGGAGCTAGTTAACTGTGATGTAGTATCTTGGCAAATGGCCTAATTAGCAAACCCAAATGGTCTACTATGTAGATCCCAACAATAGTCTACCGAATGGTTAGTGTGATCACAATGGGTGCACTTATGAGGCTCTTGACCTCAAGTGCGATTACCTTTGGCATCATGTCCCTCACATGCACCTCTACCACCTCGGCCTCCATGCCCACTAGGAGCAACATAAGAGGTAACTGCATCATATAATTGTGACTCAAATTTAATTGTCATATTTGAGAACCTCCACACAATATCACAACTGAACTTGGAGATTGAAACTCGACACAATATCTGAGAAAAATCACAGTTCAACTTAAAAAATCCAAGAAACACAATCTAGAAATGTAGATACTTAGCCCAAGTACCCGAAAAACAACTTAAATACCACAATTTCGGTCCTGTATCGGCCTGAACTAGTCTGAACCAGACTGTTTTGGTTCTAAACCGGGATGTTTTGGGTCTGTATCGGCCTGAACCAGCCTATTTTGGGTCTGAACTGGGTTATTTCGGGATGTATCTGCTGTGTTTTGGGTTTGAACTAGTACCGGTTTAAAACTGAGCTGAAACAAGAATAAGCTATCCTAAACGAGGATAAGAATACCGTATAGGTGTTACCAAACAAGTGTTATTCCGGATAGGAATACACTCTTACTCCAGGTTTTGGCTATCCAAACTTAAGGATTGGATAGCTTATCCCTGTAACCAAACACTTCGGGCTTCAACCTTTTGCCGGTGACAGAGGCCCTTTCCGGCGGCGACGACGACAATGCCGGTACCCACAGACAAGGTCGGCAAGTCCACCCTTGGTGCCCAGTACCGGAGAAGACGTCGGAGAGTGGCCGGAAACCACTTCATACACTTTCGGTCCCGAAACAAAGGGAACCACCGTATCGATTCCGGCTACAACGACGATGCCGGTAACCACAGACAAGGCCGGCGAGTCCAACCCTGGTGCTCAGTACTGGAGAAGACACCGGAGAGTGGCCGGAAACCACTTCAAACGGAACCACCGTATCGATTTGGGCGTGAACCACCATACACGATCAATCTAACGTACACTACGCTCTAAAGACGGGAAACAAGATTGGTACAGCCCTACGGGGCATAAAGCTGGTGGCTTGTATTATCTTGATGTTAAACAATCACCCACTCGAGCCCTTACATCCACATCATCTGCTTATGAATGGCATTATCGTCTTGGTCATCCCTCTCTTTTCCTTTTAAAGCGTCAGGTCAGGATTCTAGGAAATATGTCTCCCTTTCCTTGTGAAGTATGTCAAATTAGTAAATATCATCGTGTGTCGTTTATACCTAGAGTTGATAAACAAGCCTCGAGTCCTTTTGAATTGGTTCACTCTGATATATGGGGACCAATCAACATTGAATCAAACACATTTTAGTATTTTGTCACATTTATTGACGACTACTCTCGTGTGACATGGGTGTTTCTAATGAAGGCAAGATCTGAACTAATTTCCATATTCAAAGTGTTTTGGAAAGAAATTAAAACTCAATTTAACAAAAAGGGTCAGATTTTGTGTTCTAATAATGCTAGAGAATATCTATCTAGTGCCAGGAATTGTTCATCAAACTTCATGTTCTTATACACCCCAACAGAATGGGGTGGTTGAACGCAAAAATCGTCATTTGTTAGATGTAACCCGAGCACTTTTACTACACATGCATGTTCCTAAACGTTTTTGGAGTGATGGTGCTCTTACTGCTTATCACCTTATTAACCGTATGCCTTCATCAGTTCTCGATGGTTCCTCTCCTTTCTCCATCTTGTTTCCTTCATCTCCACCATTTACCCTTCCTCCAAAAATTTTTGGGTGTGTTTGCTATGTTCATAACCTTGGCCCATGTTTTGATAGGCTTGATCCACGTTCTACCAAGTGTTTTTTTGTTGGTTATTCTCGAATTTAAAAAGGATACCGTTGTTATAGTCCTATTATTAGACGCTACTTCACGAGTGCTGATGTTACCTTTTTTGAGTCCATACCCTATTTTTCTGACACAACTTCGAGTGTTGAGTGTGATCCTCTACCATTACCTACTTTTACACTTTCTCCTCCTATCGCCGGTCCTCCACCCCCTCCCCTAGTTCGTTTACACGTTTACTCGTGTCGCTCATGTCTACCAGCTTCCATGCCTTCACCAACCGTGTCTCCATCTTCAGATCCTGAGTTACATAGTACTTCAGACTCTCCACCTATTACTCTCCGCAAAGGTACTCGATCTTGTGTTACTCAACATCCAATTAGTCAATTTGTCTCATATCATGTCTTATCTACTTCATTCACATGTTTTACCTCTTAACTTTCAAAGCTTTCTGTTCCTAAGACAGTTCATGATGCTCTATCTGATCCGGGATGGAGGACAGTTATGAAAGATGAAATGAATGCCCTTCACCATAATGAGACATGGGATCTTGTTCCACTACCACCTGGTAAGCAACCTATTGACTGTAAATGAGTATATACAATCAAATTTCATCCTGATGGTTCTGTGGAACGTTTGAAAGCCCGCTTGGTTGTTAAGGGTTACACTCAAACATATGGCATTGATTACGAGAAGACTTTCTCCCTGGTTGCCAAAATCTCTTCTGTTCGAGTGTTGATCTCTCTTGCTACTAATTTACACTGGCTCTTATTTTAGTTGGATGTTAAGAATGCATTTCTGCGTGGCGACTTGCATGAAGAAGTTTATATGGAGCAACCACCTGAGTTTGTTTCTTAGAGAAAGTATCGAAGTACAATATGCAAGTTAAAAAATGCATTATATAGTTTGAAACAATCTCCTCGAACATGGTTGGGGAAGTTTTCTGATGTTGTATTGGCATTTGGTCTCCATAGATGCCAAACAGATCATTCGGTGTTTCAACTACATAGTAATGCATGTCACATTTTGTTGGTTGTATATGTGGACGACATTGTAATTACTGGGAGTGACTTTGCTAGAATTGCTAGACTGAAACAGTGTTTACATGATCAGTTTCAGACAAAAGACTTGGGCAAGCTGAGATATTTCCTTGGAATTGAAGTTAGTAGATCTAAAGAGGGTATCAACCTATCTTAAGGAAATATGTACTTGATCTTCTGGAAGAAACCGGCATGCTTGGTGCACGACCTATTGACACCCCTATGGATCCAATTCGTAAATTCTTGAAAGAGGAAGGAGAGTTGTTTGGAGATCCAAGTAGGTATCAAAGACTTGTTGGGAAATTGAATTATCTCACTATCACTAGACCAGACATCTCTTATGCAGTGAGTGTACTGAGTCAATTTTTACAAATGCCTAGGGTCTCACATTGGGATGCTGTAATTTATATGCTTCGTTATCTTAAGCGAGCACCTGGCCTTGGATTACTGTATCGACCAAATGAACATCTTAGGGTTGAAGCCGTTTCAGATGTTGATTGGGCAGGATCCCCTTCATATAGAAGGTCTACTACTGGATATTGTACCTTTGTAAGAGGTAACTTGATTACATGGAAGATTAAGAAACAAGCAGTAGTAGTTCAGTCTAGTGCAGAAGCTGAATATAGGGCAATGGCTCACACTACTAGTGAGCTGGCATGGTTGCAACACTTCTTCAAGAGATTGGGTTTCCAGCTCCTACCCCTCTTCAGTTATTTTGTGATAATCAAGTTGCAATGCATATTGTCTCTAATCCTATGTTCCATGAGAGGACTAAACATATAGAGATTGATTGTCACTTCATTTGAGATAAAGATACTAAGTGGTGACATTGCTACACCTAGGAGTGTAAATTCAAACCGGAAAACCGGACCGGACCGGACCGGTTTTACCGGTTTTGAACTGGTCCGGTCCGAAACCGGTTTTTAAAATCTAAAAACCGGCCGGTTCCGGTCAGGTTCTGGTTCCAGGATTTTTTGGACCGGACCGAACCGGACCGGACCGGTTGATTAAAAAAAATAAAAAATAATATTTTTATATATAAGTTTTATACAAAATATTTTATATATATTAAATATTAATATATATAAGTTTTATATATAATATATAATTATAAATTTTTATGTGAAATTTTTATATATAATATATATAATTATATATATTCATATATGAAGTAATTTCTTGTTATAATTAATAAATTATTACATAAAATATTAATATTAAATCACTAAAAGTTTATAACTAATACTAATATATAACTTATAACTATACCAATAGTCTAATATTAATACTATTATATAGTCTAATATATTAATAAAAGTATAAAACATTTGTTTTTAAATCAATTTTTTTTTATAAACAAATTTTTAATAACAAATTGTGAAACTTACATTTTAAAAAAACCGAAAAACCGGACCGGACCGGACCGGAAACCGGTAAAACCGGAAGTACCGGTTTAGGAGGATAACTGGTGCGTAATCGGTTTTGAAAAATATAAAACCGGTACATACCGGTTCGGTCCTAAATTTTATCCAAAACCGGACCGAACCGGACCGGTTACACCCCTAGCTACACCTTTTGTGAAGTCTGCAGATCAACTCCCAGATGTGTTTACTAAATCTTTGTGTTGGAGTCGGTTAAAACTTATTTGTTTCAAGCTAGGTTTATATGATATATATGCCCCAACTTGAGGGGGAGTATTAGAGGACATGTTTGTAATTTGTATAAGTGTGTGAGGGTATAAGTGTCAATTGTATGTAGTGTATATATACATTTGTACATCAATGAAAGTAAGTGTAATCTTTCCAATATGTCTACATATTGCATCTTATGTCTTTCGGAATAAAGTTCGGTTAGTTTCCCTGTTGGTTCTATCTATAGTCACAACTCATATTCTTAGTCCTCCAACAGACCTAGTCATGGTGAACATCTATATGACTAGTATCTGTTGTGACCACTCGTTAGTCTCTAGAATAGTGTCATTGTTTTTTAAAACAATTTTATTGTATAATTGGAGATGTATGATGTTTTGTGGATGTGGCTGGCGACAAGAGAGTTGGTTTGATTGCTTTATGCCTTTTCAGAAACATTTCACTCTTGAGATATGCTGCTAATGATATTTTAATTGCTTGTTGCAGATGAAAATTATATTCAATTGTTTTTCAAAAATATCATCACAAATCAGTCGGGACGATTGCCTACATTATGTACCCGAAATCCTGCTGCCCCTATATAAAGTTTGTGAAGGATTTTCTGGGAAAGTGATCCCTGGTGAGTTTGGTTTCCACACTATAACAGTCGATTAATTTCATGAATCCTTTTTCAGTCTTTCCACGTACTTTTTTTTTGTTGGTGAGGTAATATGGTCTGCATCATCTGTCGAGATTATTGGAACTGCATGAATTTTCATTCATAATGTAATATTATAGCAATTATGTTTTCCCTATAGCGGATAGATAGGTTGCTTTATGTCGAGAAAATTAATGATTTTTCTCATGCAATCTGTTGAGTTGTTTGTATGTAACGGGCATTAACTTGTCCTGCAGATGACATAAAGCAATTGGCAGAAGAAGTTCGTGAAACAATTAATGAAGTATACTATAGGCATCCAAAACTTCGTACAAGTGTACAGCGAGATCAGGAAGAATCTCAAGGCGAAACGGGACAAGAGAAAACAGGAAGAAAAGGTTATGGCTGTTGTCAATCAAATGCGCAATGCCAAGAGGAAGTTAAGGATTGCTGCTAAGCATCGTGCCAACAAGAAAAGGAAGATAATGACAATGAAAATGGGGAGATGGGTTCACCAGAAACAAAGGACGATGTAATATACAATATAATATAATATATAGTATCAAATATGCTTCACAAGAAAAATGTATATATATCTCCTGCATCAATAGAAATTACTTTTTCAAGCAATTGAGACTATCCATCTGTGTACACACCGATACTATGCGGAGTGCTGCTCGCTTGCTCCCTCTCTTTCCTGGTTGAAAATTGTTATTCATAGTTCTTTTAATTATCATATTTTTATCATTTGTTTTTGTGGCATCAAATGGCTGTCAAGTAAGTGAAAATAAAAAATAATTTTACAATCACTTGATGCCACACCATGAGGAGAAAAAAAATATGATTGGTTGAAAGAATTATAAATAACTTTTTTCCTCAAACCAAAAAGGACTTTAGGCCTCGTTTGTTTTTGTACATAAATTAGTTGAGATAAAAATTGAAAGTTGAATAAAATATTGTTAAATTATATTTTTTTAATATTATATTTTTTTTGAAATTTAAAAAAGTTGTAATGATCAAATTAGATGAGATTAGATAAAAAGTTTTGTGAAAGTGAATTAGGCCATTGGCTTCGTTTGCTTTTAAGACTAAAATTTAAAATTTTAAAAATTTTTCATTTCATTATTATAACTTTTTCAAATTCTTACACAAAATAAAATAAATAATTTTATTTTTTCAAATCTTAAAATAAAAATAATATTAAAAAATATATTCTAACAATATTTTATTTAAGTTTTTTAACTTTAATGTCATCATCTCTAAAAACAAATAAATGATGAGTCGCTCAAGAGAATTTCAGCATCAGCAATACATACATCAAACCATGACGATAGATCCAACCTTTTACCATGTTGGAGTGAAACGGCCGGGTAAAATGCATCGGTTCAAGCGGGTCAATTAAACGGCCTTTATTTTTTTACCAGCCCTAAGATTCACCACTACTAGTATTTGTCGTGTTGAGAAGTCTGACCTGATCATAATACTCTTTTAATTCCGTTTTGAAGTTTAATAAAATTGCAATGAGCGATATGGCATAGATGAGCCATCCAGTAATCTTGAGAGACAATGGAACTGGAATGGTAACTAACCCCAATAAAAAACGCCGTATATGTAAAGAATACGCCACAGTTGACAACAACTTTAATTGTTACCATGTACTTGGGATTAATGAACCAACCAACAAAGAAAGAAGCAAATGCAAGTAATATTGCCATATTCAGAAAATGGAAGCCTGTGGGAAAATTTGAGTGAACTTGAACGTAGACAAGTGTTACATCGATAGCTGCTGTCAAGCAAGAAGGAAGGATAATTTTTGCCCAGCCCATGTTGTGGCGCCGTTCAGGTTCAACCGGCCCCAAGCCAACTCCTGCCTCTATGTCGACGACTGGCTCAGTAGTACTACTAGAAGGATTTAGGTGCAGAGAGGTAGAGAAATGTCGGAAGAAATATGCCATTATCGATCTGCATTCGAAAAAGAGCAGCCTTAAAGTACGGATTCTCCATTTACATCCTCGTGTATATATTGCCTTCTAGGACGGAAAACCACGTCATGTACTCGTTATGTTTTTTTTTTTTTGTTTGGAAGGGTATATCTCGTTATGTTAATTGTCGTGGCTTCGACTCTTCGAGGAAAGTTGCCTAGTGCTCCAATCACTGTTGGATCTGCGTTGGACTTGAGGGGGACATGGCCTCCCAAAACTTTTTGACTACACAGTATATCCCATAGATTTTATATATAATTCTATAAATATAGAAAATGGTCATCTCAAAAAATTTATAATCTCTATATACTCTCTAAAATTTTCTAAAATTTCAATATATCTAAAAATATCTCTCTCTAATTTTTTTTTTTAGTCCCAAAATTCAGTTTAATTTCTATATATTATTTATCTTCAAAGATGTGACATCTTCAAAATTAAACTTAAAACTAAGATATAATAAGCTTATTAACAGGGATCCCAAATTTTTTTGTTATACAATATTAAGCTTCTTAACATAGAATCTAAAGTGAAAATACAAGAAAAATTATTCAAGATCAATGATCTATATAAAAAATAGTTACGAGATTTTATCATCTATACTTCATTGAGTAATAAAAGAATTTAATTAAACTTTCAATTATAGCATTATATGTTTAATGTGATACAAAAATATCTAAATTTTATATAAAATTTAATAAAGTAGCTTACATACTAGAATAAAAGATGACATTCTAAAAGATCTCTTGATAGTTTATATGAATAAAATAAATTTTAAATATTTTATTACAAAAATAACAGTAGATAAATATTATTTTATGAAATATTATTGTTAAAATCTGAAACATATATTAAGTTATATTTTTATAATTTTATTTCTACGTCTACGTATATGTACATATAGCAAGTTATTGAGATATACTTTTATATGTAGTTATGTTTTTATGATTCTTCAATCTTTTTTTAATTTATATAAGAAAAATGATGTTGGTAGTCTTAGGATGTGCAAGGTCCGTCCATTCCCTTTGAAAAAAATAGGTAAATATGTAATATATAAAAAAAAAATTAATTTTTAATAATAGATTTCATTTTTTTTAAAGAGAATGCATAGTACTTACATACTCTATAACTATATCTATTATTACTCTTTATATAAATGCATCACACAATAAAAAAAAAAAAAAAAATTATCCCCTCAACACAATTGTTGGTCCTGCTACTGACAATAACTCTCCTCGATTTGGAATGAGAGATAGGGTTTGAAATATTGTAAATGGAACATTTCTTTTTCTTTTTCTTTTTGAGGAGGTTGTCCCACGTTTTCGGTAACGACAAAAGTGAGACCTTGCCTCTATGCTTCATTGCCCTATTGATTGCTATCTACCTATCCCCATATAATAGTAAAAATACCAATAGAAAACTGAGAAAAAAGAAATTATTTAATAATATAACAGCAACTTACAATGTTGAAAACAGAGAAAAATACTATTTTTTTTATAATTTGATTATATATATATATATATATATATTATCATCCTACCCCCGTATAGTAATAAAAATACCATAGAAAACTGAGAAAAGAGAAATTATTTAATAATATAACAGCAACTTACAATGTTGAAAAAAGAGAAAAATATAATTTTGTTTTTTATAATTTGATTATATATATATATATTATCATCTTACAATATTATTATAAAATAAAAAAATTAGGTATGTAATCTAAAAAATTATTATTACTTATTTATAAATAAAATAAAATTATTATAAATATTATGCAATCATTTGTGAACGTATATTTATCTCATCTTCAATAACTTAAAATCATCTCATCTCATTTACAATCTAAACACACAAAATTTTCAAAAACTATCTTAACTTATAAATTTTATTACTACTTATAAATTATTTTAACTCATCTCATTTTATCTCAACGAAGTCCAGTCTTCGTATTTCACCTCCTACGTGGGACGATGGGGATAGTAGCCGACTCTTTTTATCCCACCTCCTATGAAGTTGGACCACACTGAGAAAGAATTAAAGAGTGGGCTCTTTCTCAGCGTGGTCCAGGTTAAAGATGGAAGATGAGAAAACTAATTTGTTTTCAAAAAACATCTCATCTCATCTAATCATTATAATTTTTTTAACTTCTAATATAAAATAAAATAAACAATTTAACTTTTTTAAATCTCAAAACAAAAATAATATTAAAAAATATATTCTAACAATATTTTATTTAACTTTTTAACTTTAATCTTAACTCATCTCATCTCATCTCTGAAAAGAAACAAGCCCGCAGGGATTGCCGGTTGGGTGTACCTCGAAGATGCCCATTATCAATACATACTTCCTTTGAATATCTCATCTGTTTCGAGCACATTCTATTACAGACCATTACAACCTCCCATGTAGGACGATCGGGAAAGTGGCCTACTACTGTCTTTATCACCCCCACGTAGGACGATCGCTAAAGCCACTTATATGGAGATGCCTTTGGTTCCCAATTTTACTCAACGTCCCTTTCTCAGTTCTTGTTAGTCCAAGCCACGCACTTATATGGAGAGCCTTTGGTTCTGATTTACCTCACGTCCCTTTCTCAGATTTTACATTATTGATCTATCTGCAGTGGTGAGTATTTATGGAGATGCAGTCCTGATTTTACATTAGATCTATCTTTTACAATTTGGCTAATTGTATTTGGGTAAACTTATTTTGAGCGTTAACTTTGAAAATGGTTTTTTGTTGGGATGGGCAGGATAGCATTGTTAATATGTATATAGGCTACGATGAGATGCATGGTGTTTATGGCGGAGTTGCATCCAGAGGGTTGTCAGAGGAATCAATGAAGATGTTACTCTCTTTGCAAAGACTTTGATTGGATCTCACAATGTTCATTCGTGTTATGTGGGTTTTCATTTTAAGGAAATAGAGAGGCTATTTATGTAGTATTTGTTATGGGAATCTGTTCTTGTATTTGCAATAGTCATTTATTTCATTCCTGATGGCATTTATTTCATGAACATCATCATGATTTATAGTTGCTCGCCAAGGCTAAGGACGTTTTCAAAAAGATGCACTCGTGGTTAATTTCAATGGAATAGCAGGCGTTGAGCTTCATCAAGACGTGAAAAAGTATAGATTAGTTTTTTGAGTTTTCCCAACGTCTATCATTATGAGGTTTTCGAGTCAGAAGAAAATGCTCCTCCATTCACGAAAATTCCCAATTTCAATTTTTTTTATAAGTAAAAAATATTATATATATCAATAGGAGTAATCAAGTATACCGACTGTATACAAGAAACACATTGCCCCTATTAAAAAGTCCTAATGACCCAAAAAGCTCATGAAAAAAACTCAAGATACACCAAACCCAACCCCAACCCCTTGTTTCCTGTCTTCACAATACTCTCCCTTTAGACTTCTCTCTAGTTGAGTTACCACCCTTAGCATCGTAGTTGATTGTCTAAGAAAGACGTTGTAATTCCTTGCTTTTCTTAAAACTTGATTTAGTTTCAAGCGCATGTGTAACACCCTCTTCCCGTAGGCTAAGAGTGTTACGTATTTTTCATAAAATAAACTCGGCAAAAGATCTCATATTTAATAAATAAAATTAAAATTTATTTTGTAGAAAAAATCTCATATCTAATATAATATCTAATCTTTCGAATATCATTAACTATATATGTGTGTGTGTGTGTGTGTGTTTTTTTTTTTTTTATATCTAAAATAATTGGTGAAAATATTTGATTAATAAAATAGATGTAATCATATTTAATTACACTTAGATTAATACAGAATAATATTATTTAAAACTCATAACATATTCCTTAATTTTTCAATTTAAAGCATAACATAATAATTTTATTAAAATCCTACTAAATAGACAAAATAAATATTAACTAAAATATTAGGCTCAATAGTATACTTTAATATATATTTCAAATTCTTTAAACACTTTTTTATAAAAATGAGCATTTGACTAATATATTTATTTAAGTAAAAACTTACCTTTAAAATATTAAGTCCAACCCAACAACAAATAAAATAATTAAGCCCACATGAGAAAATTAGAAGCTCTTGGCCGGATGGGCTTAAGGCCCAAGACCCATTAAAATTCTAAAGATAGTTCATAAAAACATAGGGTCGGGGGTTTACGCAACAAGGGTCAAGGGCATCTATGTAATCTTATTAACATTGTATGTAGTAAACTGAAAACCTACAAACACATCTTCATAATATGGAGAGAAACAGACGCTCAGGAGAGTGGGAGAGAGGCGTACATTTACAAGGGACGAAACTCACCTAGGGAAGGCTGAGGCATGGCGGTTCTAGGTGGCTGGGAAGGATTGGCGACACAACTGGGCTCCTAGGAATGGTGGTGCGACCCCGAGAGAGGGAGAGAGTGCTGGCGGCAGAACTTACTGAGAGGGAGGAGGAGCACGTGGCTGAGTGCGATGGCAGTGGCTTACCTGAGGGAGTGGGTGTGACGAGACTAGGATGGTCGGCAGTTTCTGCACCGTGGGTGGTGCTCTGGCGTCCTGGGGTGATCAGCAGTTGATTCCATGCGTTGGGTGGTGGCTATCCGAGCTTAGGCTTCATGGCTCCCTGACGTGAACTGCCGTGCATGGGGCCTGTTGATGCAGCGACGTGGTGCTTCGGCTGGTTGTGCGAAGTGAGGTCACGGTGGTGGAACTCTATTCATAGTGGTGTGCACGGTTGCACATGGTCTAGACAGTTGAAGCGACTACGGTGATTTCCATGTGAACCAATGGCTCACAATGGTGTTTTTAAGGGCAGCATGAGCTCTATTTTCGTATTGAAAAATTGAGGTTCTCAGTTTGGACGTGGGAGGCTTGCTTTGATTCTAGAGGAGATGGTTTGTTGCAAAGAAATATAAAAGGGCTTCTCTGCGTTCAATGCCGTCGGTTACAAACTGATAATGTGCATAACCATGAGTCATGAAGAGGAAGAATGTGAGGCGAGTTTATTCCACTACGTACATTCTATTGATGGATAATAAAAAAATAATAATAACCTCAATTAAAATTACACATTACTAATAGAATTCGATAAAATTCATAGTAGTAATATATATTAAAATAAAATATTTTTGATAGTATTTTAAAATTAAATAAATAAATAAATAATATATTGTCTAATTTAGGCTCAACATAACACCAACCTAAGTAAATAATAGCCCATCTTATTCGATAATATTGGCCTATTAAACTTAATTAGGCCCAATAAGATTATTTATATTCCAACTTTAGAAATATTGGGCTGAGTCGTTACAACGTGACTTGCCTCAATTGTAGTGATTAGTTCTTTAAATTGATATTCACATCCTCCATATGAAATTCTCACGAACTATTGAATCCAATCCATAATTGGAGGAAGAGAGACGAGAGGAGCAACATTATCCCTAGAATCCAATTGTACTCCCGACTCTAGACATTCCTCTACACAATACACCAATGTCAAACCCATATTCAAATCTCGTGGTTCCTTAGCAACTCCATTGGCTCTCTCCCAATGGTATTAAGGTTTCCATTGGAGATTTTGGGATGGCAACAAATCCTTTCACCTTTGGTGACCTTTTATGTGCAATTTCAGCTGATCCTACATCTCCTTCAGATATCGGCAGTACACCATTTTCCTTCAACTTCGACGAGAGAGCCATAGTTTCTTCGAGGATCAAAGGTGTAATATTAACTATCGATCTATCCTATGTTACCTGAGGCAAATGACATTCGCATTCCATTACTGATTTCTCTACTCCGATACTTAATGTAGAACCCACCTCAAATAACTCAGATTTCCTTTTGACCCGCCATACTCTCCTGGATCTGGTTATAGGGACAAGGCCGAATCCGATTTCTCATTTTCCATAATCTAAGTTTAAAAGATTCGGACCTATCTTAGTTTTGTTTCTTACAACCTTGTTGTCTTCAGTTGAAAGCAAGTCTATTTTCGTAGACAAGAAAGTTATCGCTGCCTTCAACTCGACAAGTTGGGTTTCCAGGAGAGTTGAAAGAATTGTGCCTCGCGACAAGCTAGTTTTGAGGCGTGATTTGAAGAACACTTTCACCGTTCCCCTCACTCCGAATCCCCGAAGCATCACCCATCTTTAGAGCTGCTGCATACGATCGCCTCGCCATTGTTCCCCTCACCCTAGAGTTGCCCAATTTCAATTTTTATAGAAGGACCATCCCAATTTCAATAGCTAGAGAACAAAAACCAAAAAAGAAAACTCACGAAAATTATAGATTATATGATCATAATCGAGAAATATAAGAATTCGCCTAAAGTTTATAGGCATAAGATCGAAACATACAGAGAACAAAAGCATACATATTCAAACTTTGCATGCTCTTCCAATGAATCTATGTTCTTGACTTTAGATAATGTATCATTTAAGTGCACAAGTTGTTTTCATTACACAAGCTAATTTAATGACATACAATTTACATACATAGTTTTTATCAAACCATGAGCACAAGCCGTTTCCATTCAAAAATCATCTACTCCATACAATGTGCTATTTACGTGGAATTTATCCTAACCAAGCAAATACTATTACAAATGTGACAACCCAATACAATCACAATAATTTTCTCTGTTCCTTTTTTAGATTTGTCTTTATCTCTCTCACTTTATCTTTCATTTTTCTAACTTCATACTGGTGCAGTAATACATCATCCCACGTCTTCAGAGATTTATTCGCTCTTGCATGAATGTCCTCCTCTAGCAAATGAAGTATATCCGCCCATACGAAGAATTCATACCTCACATCTCCCAGCACACAATGTGAACTCCCAATTAACATGCTAAAGTACATCTCGTAAGCAGCAAATCAATATGCAAATATAACAAATATAAAGTTGCTTTACCGTATTATACTTTGGGCAGGCAAAAAATCTCCTTCTATAATTTTTCTTAGTGTGAGACGTCTTTAGTGGTGTTTTTAAACCACACCAACAAGTTGGTGATTCCATCACAAAATCATTAACTAAAGATGATGATAATTGGGATGATGTCATGCGTGATTCTGAAAAATCAAAGTTCAAACACAAGAGTTTGGACTAAGAAACCAACTAAAAGGTAAAACAACAGATACATGAGAAAACTAGTGCCAAAGAAGTTGATTGAAACAGGAAGTCATCTACCAAACAAGCAGCATAGAACACGCTCCCTTTATACTTGGACTTGTTTTTAAATGCTTATTGACCAAACTGGAGACACAATCCGAAAGGGCAATTGTTAAAATTATCTATCCAAAATTTGAAGGTAGGGTTTAGTTACAATCGCCAAAAGTTTTTAATGAAAGCTTTGCAACCACAGTTGAAAACCAAGAAAGCCACGATTGAATTTAAATATAGGATCGAATTTGAGTTTGATCGAACCAAATTCGAGTGGCTTGTCATGTAGCCTATTTACTTACAACCCTAGTTTATATGATTACTGCATTAAGGCATATAGTCGCCAAGCATCCCAAAAATGGAACTTCTAAATTTAGTTGTTTGGAAGATCATAATGCATCACTAAATTAAATCTAGGAAAAAAAACCAAATTCCTTAAAAAGAAAGACAATGTTTCATAAGTAATTTGCAAAACCCAAAGATATTGACATCCATGCAAAGCAAATATGTGTGTGGTGCATGACCCATCTGTGAACAACTTTATTCTTTTGCGCAAAATCAATTGTAGATCAGAGTTCAAAAGAGAAAATATGCAAGTTGGAGATAAGAAAGGCACTACCTATGCTTGCTTTCAAATATACATATATTATACAAAAAACCAGATTCATGAAAACCAGATAAGAAAGGTACGAAACAATGTCAGATAATCACAAGCTCTTATAAATATAATCATTGATATGTTTATAGAATGAAGCCATTGATCATTAAAAGGGTTGCAGAAGGATTAGCTTTATATATCATAATATACAAACTCCAAGAATCCAATTTACAGAAGATTCTTACGGTGGCGAGATGCAGATCTGGACGCAGGGATGTGTTCTACCTTCCAAATGTTTGTGTGCATCCCTACAACCACACGCAAATGAAGAGAAAAAAGACACCAAACTTTGAAATGTATGCCTAAACCCTGAATCACAGAGAAAGAAAAAAAACGATGGCATAAACCCTAGAATTTCATATAATCCTTTTTGAAGAAAATTATTTACACGAATAAATACCTTACTGCATGACCAGCAGGTCTCTTCTGTAGATCTCTTCCGGGAATACTCTTTCGCAGATCTTTTCCAGATCTCTATCGCAGGTCGCTGAGAGGAGATGTTACATTTTGGAGAAAATGTAAAGGAATGGAATGGGAGTTGCAGAGAAGAGGGGAAGATGAAGGTCATTGAAGAGAAGAGGGGGAGATGAAGATTTCGAAGAGAAGAGAGATGAAGGTCAGTAAACAGAAAAGAGAGGATGGGGAGATGAATGAGTGGGCGTGGCGTTTAGGGCAAAAGCCGATTCACTTGTTAGTGAACCCGGTTTTCCACGAAGGATATGGGGTGTGGGATTGTGAACCGGCTGATCGTCACTTGTTAAAATCTCTCACCCTACTACTCTCACTAGCCACCGGCCACTGCCTGCCCATCTGAGGCCAACAACAGTAAATGATCATTGGACCTACTAAGTAGGGAAACACTTAAGAAACTATAGACAATTTGTAAGAACCAAAAACAAAACTCCAAGTAAAGAAGGCATACCTCAAGATCACTTTGAAAGCACAAATCAGGAAACTGATGAAGCATCTTCTCCAGCATAATAAGGGAATAGTATGCCTCTCTCCAGAAAGCAACAGTAGGCTCCTCAGAGAAATCTAGCTGCCTATAGGTGACAGCACCAATGGCAGATTGCAAACTTTTTCTTGTCACCGACAATACTCTATTAACATGTCTTTCAAATCCTTTCTTCATTACCTCAACCAGAAATTCCAGGACTTGTGATAGAGACCACAACATAGAATCTTAAAAAAAGAAAAATCAAAGAGCAATTACAGTTATTAGGATTTCTATCTAGATTTGAGGTATATACTTATTGATAATTGAGATTCGAGGATCCCACATGTGATAACCCCCCATATTGAGTGATGAATTAGGTGGTGTATTGGATACCACATTGCTTGGGAGGGAGAAATTATTGCTCTTTATAATGATTCCAATTGGACTCCAATTGTACCATTGACTAGTTCTTTGTTTTTGATAAGTAAAAAACTTTTATTGATCAAATGAAACTAGGCGAAGCCCATGGAGAGAGACACCTAATTACATTCTAGAAAGCTGAAAACAAAACAAAAGCTCATGAACATTCCCTCCCTTTAGTACAATAGCAGAAAACCACTGAACCAAAGAAAACACAAAAAAAATTCCAGATTTCCTCCACAGCTCTCACCTTGTTGAAGCACCTATCATTCATTTCCTTCCTACACACCACATTAAGCACAAAGGAATCATTATCCACGTCGCTGCCAGTTGAGAGATATTATGATGCCTATTCCAACATGCTAGAAGCTCCACCACACTGTTAGGCATAACCCAAGTCAACCCAGCTCTACTAAAAATGCAAACCTATAACTCCCTAGCCACCTCACAATGTAGAAGTAAATGGTCAATCAATTCACCATTTTTCTTACACATAAAACACCACTCAACTACAATCATCCCACGTTTCCTTATATTATCTACCGTCAAATTCTTTCCTAAAGCAATAGTCCAAGTAAAAAAAAGCAACTTTAGACGGCACCGGAAGCCTCCAAATACACTTCCACGGGAACAAAATATGATGTTGATCTGTCAACACCTTATAAAATGATTTAACAAAAAACTTGGTGCTCCCCATATGTTTCCACATCATTCTATTTCTCCCATTTCCTCCTATCTTCATGGAATAAAGAAATCTGAAAAAACCTATTGTCTCATCAATTTCCCAATCATGTGCATTTCTAGAAAAAATAATATTCCAATGCACATTACCATTGGCACGACACAACACTTCTGAGACAGCAGCCTATTGATTTCCAGCCAATCTGAAGACAACTGGAAAAACAGTATGTAGAGCTCTCTCACCACACCATTCATCAAACCAAAAACGAATTCTTGTACCCTTTCCAACCTTGAATTTGATGTGTTTTTCAAACAAGTTCCACCCTTTTCTAATAAATTTTCAGAGATTCACACCAAAAGTCCCCTTACCCTCCTTGGAATACCAACCCCCTCAATCACTTCCACACTTCCAATCAACAACCTCTCTCCATAACGAATCCCCTTCCAATTAATATCTCCACAACCACTTTCCTAATAGAGCTTTATTAAAAATAATCAAATTACTCACCCCCAAGCCTCCCAACACAATTGGACTACATACCCTTTGCCAACTCACAAGATGAAATTTATTCTCCTCCCCATGCCACCCCACAAAAAAGCTCTAAACAATTTTTCAATCAGATTAGCCACACCCACCGGCAATGGAAATAAAGAAAGAAGGGAGATTGGAGAGGGTACTTTTGATAAGAGTTAATCTCCCCCTTTTTGATAGATATAGCCGCTTCTAACTCGATAATCTTTTTTCAACATTCTCTACGATACCATCCCAAATATTTTTTGCTTTGAAAGAAGTACCCCAATAGAAGCCCAAGATATTTCGTAGGAAGGGAAGCCACTTTACAGCCCAACAAATCTGCAAGAAGGTTGATATTCTCCACATCCCCTACCGAGACCAATTCTGACTTTTCCAAGTTCACATTGAGTCCCGAAACGGCTTCAAAACACAATAGAATAGCCTTTAAAGCATGAATCTGTCCATTGTCAGCATCACAGAAAAAAATATCATCCGCAAACAATAAATAGGAAATGGATAAAACACCGTTACTGTTGTTTCCCACCGGGAAACCACCAAGAAAGCCTCTCCCTACAGCAGCCTTCACCATGCAACTCAAAGCTTCCATTACTAAAATAAATAGAAATGAAGATAACGGATCCCCTTGTCTCAAATCCCTAGAATTCTGAAAAAATCCACAAGATTTGCTATTAACTAAAATAGAAAACCGAGCAGTCGATACACAATGTTTAACCCATCCACACCACCTATCTCCGAAGCCACATCTTCTCAGCATATAAAACAAAAAAAATACCAACACATATAGTCATATGCCTTTTCCATATCCAACTTACCCCCGAAATACCTTCCCTCATTTGACTGTCCAAGCACTCATTCGCAATCAAAACTGAATCTAATATTTGCTGACCCCGCACAAAAGCATTTTGAGATTTGGAAATTATTTTATCAATCACCAACTCATACAATTAGCTAACACCTTCGAAATAATTTTATAAATCACTAATAGGACAGAAATCTTTCAGCTCAATAGCACCAGCTAACTTCAAAATGAGGGCAATGAAAGTAGCATTAAGAGACTTCTCAAACTCATGACAAAGATGAAACTCATGAAAAATTCACATCACATCATCCTTCACTATATCCCAACACTCTTGAAAGAAGGCCAAAGAAAAACCGTCCGGGCCCGAGACTTAATCTTTACACATACCTCTCACCTTTTGCTGCACTTCAGATTCTTCAAATGGTCTCTCCAACCAGCTTGTTGCACTAACATCTAGCTGGTCGAAATTCAAGCCATCAAGTTTAGGACGCCACTCCGCTATCTCTTTGAGGAGATCTTCATAATAATTCACAATATGATCTTGAATGTCCTCAGGGGATTGGAACACATTATTCCTGGATTGAATAACTTCAATCACGTTATTACGCCTATGAGAATTTGCCATCTTGTGAAAAAACTTAGTACATTTGTCCCCCTCCTTCAACCAAGTCACCCTTGATTTTTGCCTCCATGAAATTTCTTCCATCAACAAAATATTTTCTATTTCAGTCACCACCTCATTCTTTCTCAACAAAGACTCCTCATTAGCCTCCCCAACCTCTAGTGAATGCAACTCATCCCAAAGAAGATTTTTTTGCTCATCTATATGCCTAAAAACCTCAATATTCCACTTCTTTAAATCAATCTTAAGAGCTTTAAGTTTACTAGCCACAATAAGACTAGGGGTACCATGAAAGGAATATGACGCCCACCAATTTCTTACCTTCTCTACAAATCCATCAGCTTGAAGCCGCATATTCTCAAATTTGAAATAGCACCTACCCCCCTGAATGCCACCACAATCTAGCAATATGGGAAAATGATCAAAACATACCCGTGGCAACCTCGTTTGGCATAGGTCCGGATAAAGCGTCTCCGAAGGAGAAGAGACTAGAAATATATCCAACTTTGACCACCCTCTATTGTTAGACCAAGTGAAAGTCCTCCTTACCAGAGGAAGGTCCACAAGATTAAGATAAAAAATCAACTCCGAGAAATCCTCCATAGCCCTTGCCGAGGTAGTAGCCCCCGCCCTCTCATAAGGAAACCAAACAATATTAAACTCCCCACACAAACACCAAGGTAAATCCCAAAAATAATACAGACCCACCAATTCCTCCCACAAAAAACTTCTATCTCCATCTATGTTAGGCCCATACACTCCCGCAAGAGCCCACCTCCACCCATCCTCAATATTCTTGAAAGAACTAGCCACTGAATAAATCCCAATGCAATCATCTACCACCTCCACCACTCTCTTATCCCACATCAACAAAACTCCTCCTTAAGCACCCATCGAAGCTAGATAACTCCACCCAGCAAAAGTACAGCCCCACAAATTACGAATAATATTTCTATCAACATAACTCAACTTAGTCTCTTGAAGCCATTCAATATCAATTTTCAAACTGAGAAGAAGGGATCTAAAGCGAAGACGCTTGTTAACATCATTGATCCCCCTTACATTTCAAGAAAGGATTCTAGGCTTCATATGATGAACAAGACCCCCGCCCCTTCAACCTGTCCCTCCCAACACTACTTCCTTGTTATCGTAATTAATCAAACATATCAATTGTTTCAGCTCCCTTTCCTTTTTAACTGTTGACTTCAAAGCCGTTGATCTTCCAGCTTCAATAGCAACCAAAAGAGCCTTAAACTGCTCTTCAAAACCTTCACAGGAAATCCCTACACTCTCCTGTAATTCCTCCACCTTTTTCAGCACTCAGTCTAAAGATTTAGGAACTGAGATAGGGGGAATAGTACATAGCAGGATAGGACTACCCAACTCATTCTTGTCACCCCCTTTTTTAGCACCCATTGACTAGTCCTTTTGGAGTATATACCCATATGTGGATTGGGTCTTCTCTAGGACCATTACAAATGGAGTAATGCTAGATACAAGCCCCAAATAGACAAGCCCCATACAAGCCTTTTATAAAACAATGGGTCCCACTAATAAATAATAGTTTTTTTTACACTTTTTTAAAGTGGGGTCTACTTTTTTACAAAGGCTTGTATGAGGCTTGTCTATTTGGGGTTTGTACAAATCATTTCTCTTACAAATGATATTAGAGCCTATATTACAACCAGAAGTGTGGGACTTAAGTCGTGCTACCTATGATTGAATGGCCCAACAAGAATGTCAAGACTTTTAGGGGTGTGGTGCATAGGACCGGAGTTTACTCTGCAGGGGTGGGTCCGAAGGGCCATGCCTTGAAGAGATTCCCCGACATAAAAAAAAAAATATTGGTTTGAATATTAAATTATCCAAACCCATATAAGCTTGGCTAAACTCAATTTAGGCTCATGATTCTTGCATAAGCTTGACTCGGCATGATTGAACTCATTTTAGAGCTAATAACGTGTTTGTATATATTCTTTATTTTATGTCATATATAATAATATTATCAATTTATGTATGCATTACAATTCAACATGTTATAGGCTTTACATATTAGTTGTTATTATATTTATTTAGTTATATATCATAGTTTATTTATAGTTTACCTTACATAATATGTTTAGCTATGTTATCAAGGCATGTATAGATTATTTCTTATAATTAGTTATATATTTAGTTTAAGTTTATTGTAAATTATATTCTATCTAGACTCGTGTATTCATATATCGACTAGTTATAAATCTTGTTCATTCAGTACTATATATATATATATATATATATATATATATATATATATATATAACAGGTGTTATATTCTATATTTGTGCATGTCGTGTGGATTATATACTAATATTATGTGTATATAGAAGTAATACATGTTTGTGAATATTACCAAAATGAATACCATCAACTTCCATCTTGACCTCCATCATTAGATCAATTGAATTTCAAACTAATGCAAAGGCAGGCACAGAGAGAGAGAGAGAGAGAACCCTGGTTGGAACATAAAAGGTAAAGATGGAAAAAGAATGAGCCACTTAGTTTGGGGCTTCACACAAAAGCACAAGTTATATGGTGGTAAGTACAATCTTTACGTGTGTCAGTGTGTGTGTGTAAACAAGCAGATATGTTATCTTATTCTCAAAGGATAAAAAAATAAAAATAAAAATAAAAAATAAAAACTCAAGTATTTGCTCCATGATGAAATCTAATTCATTCAAAGTTTTAATATAACTAATTATTACATATTAATTAGTCGAAATATTCTAACCTTCCCAACAAAGTAATTGATTTGCAATTGAGCCGAACCGAGCTCGAGCTCAAGTTGTGTGCTTTGTTTGGCTTGAGCTCAAGTCAAGCTTGAGCTTAGTTATTATCAATCGAGCCAAGTTCGAATAAGAGCCCTTAAGCTCAAACCACTATTAATGTTATCAAGTTGAGCTCAAACATCCACTAATCAGCTCGACTCAGCTTGATCGCGACCCTTTGTGACCGGAATTATAATCAATGAAGGTGAGTAATCCTCTCAAATCATCATTTTCTACCACAGAATGTAATTGAGAGATTATTACCTGTGCAGCAGCACTCCACAGTTGCTGTGTCTCTTCCGAAAACCAAGATAATGTGTACTCAAGAATTGAATGGAGTGAATGTGAGCTTACAGCCTTACACACCCAATGAGCTTCTTCATTGCTGCCCCAGTCATGGAACGAACCCTACTATCATGATCATTGGCTAAGCAAACCACCAAATGTACACATAACGTCTGTGGTTGCTCATCCACATTTTTTCTTGGAAATTTGACAATGATTGCATGAAGCATTTCAAGCACAGCTTCTCTTCCAGTTGAATGCTCATATCTGCAAGAGTTATTTAGTCATTTTAGGACATATAAGAGAATTTTTAATCCAATTTTTTTTTATCAGTAAATAATAATTTTACTGTTGATGGAAATTAGGCTTTTTTCATCCAAAATTTGATGTTAAATTCTTGCCTTAGATTTGAAAGCAGAAAATCTAGATGTTGCTGCAGACGTTTCACAGAAAGCTGATGATCAAGTAAAAATTGCAATAAGATTTGACTGCATTTCTTGCGAATTGAATCCACTTGACTAGTCACCATCAATTCACCAATGGTCCCATCAACAGTACTGCACTCCTGTAAAATAGCTGAAGAACCCCTACTAATGGTCCCATCAACAGTAGCATTCCCCTAAGATTCATTCGCTTTTTGGCTGTTACTAATTTCTGAGAAATGAAAATTGTCCAATATAGAGCAAGTCAGTGTCAAAAAGAGCTTTTGCTTGTCAGGATTCTTCGTCACCCCTTGAAGGCATCTAACTAATAATCCATAGTCTGAATTCCATTCCACATGACCAGAAATTGAACCTAGGGCCTCTATGCATGCAGCTCTAACATTTTCTCCTTTTCCTTCTTGTGCATCAAACCACATACTAAAAAAGAGAGGCATAAAGACTTTATTTATGATTCCCTGAAGCAATAACAGCATAATAAATTCAGTAGCTTGGCAGTAGAGTTGGAAGAAGTGAGAACGACAAGCAAAATTATATAAGATGGCAACGAGAACTGTATACCTTCTTGACAGTAGTTTCTCTGCTCAAAGTAACCCCCATATGTTTCAAAAGGAACTAGTTTATTATACACTGAATAGATGCTCTTCTCCAACAACAATTATCATGCATAATCAACTTAGAAGTCATTTCTTGCTGACCTTTTCGAATAAATCTTTACATCAGCCTACTGTTGGTTGCAGCCGCAACACACCTGACGTGTGGACCGGATTCACTAACAACGAACCGGTTCTAACCTCAGGCCCGCTCACCCCGAAGCCCCCCTCTCAAATTCGAAATCCTCTTCGACGAAAACCCTTTTCACTGTGAATCTTCTTCTTCTTCTTCTTCTTCACGTCGAAACCCTCAGTCCCCCTCATGTTGTGACCTTTCTTCTTCTTCACTGTGAAGGCCTCAGTCCCCTCACAAAACCCAACCCTTCTTCTTCCCCTCTGTGAGTTTTGCTGGAGCGAAAACCCTCGATTTCTATAGATGCGGTTCTTCTCGATTTTGAGACGCGATTCTTCTTCTTCTCTTTGATTCACTCAGTCCCTTCACCATCTCTGTAATTTGGCCCTCCCTTCATTCGCTTACACTGATTTTTCCCCCGATGTGATTTCCCCCATCTCAATCCCGCGACCCTTCATCTCAATCTCGTGACGGTGTGAGTCTAGACACTACAAAACTGATCCTACAAATTTGTGAAAAGCTCGCAGCGCAATTGTACCACCAGGTCCAGAAGAAGCAAGCTAAGATCACTCCCAAGAAGGTACTTTTATTGTTTTTTCATCTGGGTTTTCCTCGTATTCCCTTCGATATGCTTATTCTAGAAGTTTGTAATCCTTCACTGAATTTCACTGTGGTTTTGTTGTATCTTGTGTATATGTCATCAGATGAGTATCAAATAATTGAGATAGCGAAGAATGTTTGTAATCTGAAGAAGGCTGAAGCGGATTGGATTTTACGGATAGATGTTGTGGAACAAGGAAATAGGTTGGAGGTAAGAAGAATTTAGTATCTGGGTGTGTTTTGGGAGCTGTTTGATGAATTGCGTATTTGGAATTTTGTATTTTTAGTTAAGTTTTGTCAATTATTACTGTTGATAGAAGTTATGGGGTTGGTGTTTGGTAGGATTGTAAACGAGTTTACATTTTCTTTTTATTAAGTCCAGTTTGTATTGATGTATTTCTACTTTTCTGGGCAACCTAAAACATAATTTTATTTCGTCTGTTTTCAGCTGGTGGAACAAGACTCTGAAGGACAATGTAATTCCGATTGCAAAACAATTGAGCGGGCTTGCCAAGAGGTGAGATTTTGCCACTTGATTTGCATTATTTTATGTTTTGGTTTGCTTATTATAATGTAACTCTATATTGGCAATGAAGTTCTTTTTCTTTAAAATGGCTATAATATGGACAAAACAGGCAAACTTTTTTTTTATTTGGTTTACCATTTAAATCGGTAGAGTTTTGAATAGTATGAGAGAGGTCCTATGTCACAATCTAATGGAATTCTTGGCAGGTGGTACAAAGGTGGACTTGAGTTTGATGTTGTGTTTGGGTGAGGTCGCAGGTTAAGATACTGCCAAGTAAAGCTAAAAGGGATGTTTAACATCTTCTAAATTGTGGCATTCATTTGGATTTTGTCACTGTCCATAAGATTCTGTTTGGTTTTGGGCTTTTTTTACATTTTTTTGGATACCACACTTCGCATTATGATCAAATCACTGTTTGTGGATTTTCCAGGTCATGGGATATTCTGATACTGATGTTGTTGAATATCTATATAGCTCCAAGCCACAACTTGATTTGTTGGTTAACTTTTTATGTAAAGACCTTACTAAAGCATGCATTACCAAGCCACCTCTAGGAGAACTTTTTGTGCCCAAGTCATCCAAAGAGATAGAAATGGAAAAGATATTGAAATCTATGGAGGTGCCTTCTTTATATGGTGGACTGAAGATTGATTATGATAGTCATTTACAACTACTTCTCAAAAGAGCCTTCCGCTATAATATAGGATTCGTAACCGAGAGTTATGGTGAGTAAATGTAAAGGCAATTTATTTGAATACTTGCTTGTAAACATTACTCTCTTGATTGTAAATATTATGTACTTGAGAATGAGTAAGAAATTTCAGTTTTGCATTTTATCTTCATGTGGCAGTTTTGCACAGTGGTACTTTTATTTTTCCTAACAGATGAATATGTCCTATTTTTATTTGTATCCATCAAAATGGTAAGCACATGGTGAATTGCCCTTGGTTAAAAAAAGGCCACTCAACGGAGTGGCTATATATTCATTCATTTATTACTGGAAATTATAGGAAATGATAAATTGATTCCATAACAAAAAAACCATTACACTAAAGATGGTACTGAATCAAAATGGTAAACTCATTCCATCACAAATAATACTATATCTGAATATTTATTACAAGAAAGGATTCCATCACAAATAACTCTGTCAGAATACTTGGTACAAGAGAGCATTCCATCACAAAGGGAAATCCTGGGCAGTAGAAGGGTCATTTCTCTTGGGGAAAGGAATAATATTCGACATGGACAGCTTGTACTTCCTGAGAGCAGCAAGAAAAAAGGAGAAAAAATGTCACTCTCAGATGAATTATTCAATCATGCAGAAAACTGAAATAAAATGAAAAGGGATAGAATAAATTTTCCACCCTCAACTCTAAGGTATTTTATACATTGTACCCTTAGACCAGAAGTTAAAATCCAGCAGTCAAATGAGAGTCAATAAAAGATAGTTACCGTTGGCCGCCACCATCATCATCATCACCCGGTTCCTCATCTAGTACTTCAAATCTGCACATAGAATTGCTTCCTCATAAGCAAGGAATAAAGTAAGTGATCTAGAAGAGTAGCATTCTTTTTACCACTTTGTTGATAATTACTGGCGACACAAATAATTGCAAGAATCCACAAAATAAACAAACTAAGTGACTCAAAAGCAGCTAGATGTCAGCTGTTGCATGAGCTCATTCAAGTTTATACATTAACCGAATCTAGGCGATCCCTAATTTCCTCCCTCCAATGAGTCCCCAAGAGGCTCAAGTCTCATTAGGAATGCGGATATGAAGCACATGTCTCTAATCTAGAAGCTTCAATATGTTTGGCATGTTTTTAATTGGTTACAAATTCTACTTCATCACTACAAAAGCTATCTCCACACTCAGGCCTTCATTTCAAAATAAGTTTGTGACTTGAACTTTAAATTGACCTGAGCCAGATATTTATCAACAAGTAATTGAATTGGGACCAAAATCAAACATGGTGGATAACTGTACTTAAGTTATTCCATGAGCTCGAACAGGCTAATCAGTTAAAGATTAAATTGAAACATGAATGATAGATAATTAAGAAAGTTGCCATTATAAACTAGAACAGCTGCCCTAACTCCTAAAAAGTTTAAATCATGGCGCATGATGTCTTACTTATGGGAACTATACTTACTCTTTTGTCTCCTGAAAAAAATGAATAGCTTTTACAACAAACCACTTGTCCTTTTCAGACTCATATGGTGTGACTCTTGCTACTACCTGAAATGATAGAAGACAATAAATAAATAAGTAAAAAAGAATCACAAAATGTATCTTCCGCCTGAAAGAACTTCTTTTTAATAAAACCAGGAATGTAGGTATAGGTGCTATCTAAAAAGAAATCTTGAGGACGACTATCATAGTACATGTATACCTCTTCACCCTTTAAACTAGCCCAAGCCTCAAGTTGGCTTCGCACATTAGAGGAAATCCTTGATATATCTAAATCACTCTTCATTTTTCTCCTTTTATGATCGTTGCCTTCTGGAATTTATGTAAAGTCAGCTAAATAAAACATTGTAGAGTTTCCATAACAACAAAACACTTCTTGGGGTCAGCCATCAAAATACTTTGGCCTTGTATGTCATCTGTCAAAAGTTGATATCATGCCATGTCCCATGTTGTTGATGCAGCTATCTATTATAATGTATTAGCTATAGTCAATAGATTCCAGGATTAGCAACAACACTCGAAAATGCTGTTGAAAGTTTAGTTCTATGCTCCAATTAAACAATTAACACACCTGAGTTATTAGCTTCTCATGATAGAATGGGATTCCAGTCCCCCTTAGGGAAAGACCAAACAAAATCTAAAAGGAATTAAGAATATAAGAAAAACTTGTTTTAAATTCAAAGTTCAAATGAAAATTGGAAAGTTCCTCCCATGAACCAACAGAATTTCAATCTGATATGAAAATGAATCTATTTATCTCATCAATATGTTGGAATATGTGCCTATCTATAGTTCAAGTCTTAACATCAACTCCAGATGGTGTTGGCAAATTCCTCATATCAGAACTATTGAGTTGTAAAATTCATCCTTGAACTCTGAAGGGCCATTCAAAATTCCTTTAGAGGCTCAGATAACGAATCCAGGGAATGAAAATGAAAAAGATAGAAGAAAGAAACCCATGAAAAAAAAAGTATGGAAAAAAATCTCACACACAAACCAATTGAACAATACACATTATAAACAAATGCACCCTAAGCAGACCCTCGGTTGCCATAACCAAAGAAAATCCACTTCACAAAATTTCATCCGCGCACCAAAATAAATAAATAAAAAAGCACCCACTGTGAAGTTCGAAATTCTTGTACCTTAGAGTAAGGCAAAATGTGGTCATAATCGTGACAGAGACATCCAGGGCAACCCACGAGCTTCCAAAAGACGATGTTGCCGATGGCATCTCGGCGCCAAAGATCCGGGTCTCGGCCTCGAACCTTCTCGGACTTGTCCTAGTACTGCTGCTTCACACTATAGGGGAAGCTCCGAGGGTTGGATTCCGGGGAGATTCAGAGGTCTTCGAACAGAGTGGTGGCATCTTCGGTGACAAGTTCGCAGTCTAGGAGAGAGGTGGAAGGAGTGAGTCTGGATTTATTTGGACTAGACCCCGTTGAGGTTGGATCGAGCCCAGGGGAGGAAAGGGTGGTTGGTGTCCTGTCCCTGAAGGGCGACGATGGGGGACTCCGGTTCCAGCTTCTCTTACCTTCTTTGGCTGTCCTCATTTTCACTTGAGAAATGAGGCCGCATGGTCTCTCTCACGAAAGAGTAGTGTTGTTTTATGGGAAAGATGGCAGTATTTTGAATCGGATAAGCCTGAACAGAGAGACGTAGTCGCGGGTTGGCGCTGATAAGAGATGCGGGTTCTTGGCGAGGGAGGAGGGTGGGTTTCGCGGCGGGATGGATGCAAAATTCGAATGGGGGAAGAAAAGTAAAACCCACGTTGCAAAGCGCACAAAAACGCTTGGAGAAAAAAAAAATTAAAACCCACGTCAGGTGTGCAACAGCTGATGGGCTACAGTGGGCTGCTGTATAGCTTTACTCCATGATCTTAGCAAAGAATCAGGGCAGAAAATTCAACAAACGAGTGCAATGACCTATAAGCACTATGCCTTAGGATCAACTCTTCAGAAGACATGTCATATACACAATGTGATAAAATGACCAATGCATGATCCTCATGAATAGTATAGAATAAATTGACGCAAATCTTTTCATAAGCACTTATTATAGACAGCCGCATCTCCAATTCAACATAAGCAAGCAGGGGGGAAACTGCCGTCAATACCTTTTTAGAGCATTCTCATTGACTTGACCAAATGCATATTCAAAATTTAGTCAATATCACACTTTTTTACATTTACCTATTCCATTTAAATTCAATCATCACATTAAATTAGCCCTTCACTTTCTATATAATAATAAAATATTATTATTTTAATAATTAATTAATTCAATTTATTTTTATCACATTTTATAGTTCTACCAATTAAATGATTAATAATAATTATATTCCAGTTAAATTAATATTAAAAAAAGTTTTATTAAATGTTAATAATAATTATATTCTAAATGTTAAATGTTAATTATATTCTAATTAATTTAATTTGTTTGCTTGGAGTGAGAAACTAATATTTTAATGTTTGATAAAGCAATTGTAGTTAATTATATTTGAAGAATCACTGTAGCAGAAATCTAAAATTTTATAAAATGCCCAGTCTAATGTGGTGGTTTTTTGGCATATATTGGCTAAAGTTTAGCTATCATTGGACTTTGGCTAAGTCAATGAGAATGCTCTTAGTACTGTCGCTTCCTAACGCTGGAACAATTTCTCGAATGACTTGCACAGCTTCAGAACACAGATCTGCAAGAAATTACAGAATTCCGAAGAACAAGCAAAGATTGAAGATGGAAACTACCAAAATTTAAATTTCCAGAGTTATACTAACGAGAAACTTTAGCTTTCTTTGCTACAAATGGGAGCAAGACATCTACAAATTTTCTTGCTAGCAACGGGTCCTTTATATACTTTGATAATAACTTGAAAATTCTTATGTCCCTCTCCCCAGGACATTTGACCAATTTCCTGGTACAGAAAAATGATGTCATAAAGGGGACTTTCCAATCTCGGCAAGTCTAAAAAAGGACTGCATCAAAAATAAGTTTCTCCTTTTTCCAAGAAATACTAATTTAATAAAAAATTAAACTTCTTCATATACACATGAGATATATTTGGAGTGGCAGGTGCTGACTCCAACAAGAGCTCACAGAATTGTTTTTAAACGTTTTTTTTTATAAGTAAAAAATATTATATATCAAAGGAGAAACCAAGTATACTGAATGTATACAAGAAATTGTTTTTAAACTAGAATTGTAAAGTCATCATTTTAACTAGAATTGTAAAGTTATCATTTTAACTAGAATCATAAACTGAATTACAAAGAAGACCATACATACCTCTTTGTTGCACTATCACTTTGAAAAAGGCAATGCAAGCTGCAGATAAGTGCCTCCAGGTTTGGAAGTAAAACTCTTTTTGTACTAGCATCTTCATCACCCAACTCACTATCAAGATTCAACAGGTTCTCAACCAACTTAAGAACACATGAGACAATAGCTTCAGAAGCTGACTTAATACTCAGCATTGAAAATATATCACGAAATTCTTTTCCCTACTCAAGAGTGATACAAGCCTGTGGCTTCTACTCATAGAAACAAAGCAAGAGAACAGCGAACTTGGTTTCTCACTGCTGGAACCTTCCTGTTTGAAACCATCAACTAAAGGTTTCACAGATGTAAAGAATAGGTCCCAGAACTCACAACCAAATTCGTAATCTTCATATACATGATTTTCAGGCATAGAGACCTTAAATCTTTGAACTGCTTCACAGTCTTACTTGTCTGCATGTTGGCTTTTCATCAGTAAGTTGCCATATAATCATCTACAACTGAGCTAAAAGAAGTACAGGATTTCCCTTGAACTCTTATTCCATTAGCTTAAAATGTAAGGCAGAAATAAAATGTATTGGATTTGAGGATGCTATTCTGAAAATTGGTAAGAAGCAAGCAATTAAACTCAAACAAGGAAGATAACTAAATGTAGGGAAGATAGAAAGCTTCTGTAGGAAAGGGGAAAATTAAAAAATATTGTAACAGCATTTTCCCTATTTATTTTCGATTAGGGTAGTCGTTATCAATCAACTATAACAACAAAGAGTTTAATAACACTTGAGATTCAGCATTAAGCATGATAAACACAGTACCGTGACATGACTTGCTGGTGCACTGTCTTTATTGAATAAAGTTAGGTCAGCACCAGAATGATCATCGCGTGAGGATAATCCATCGCACTTTGCAGCATCAATACTTGATGTGCAGCTTCCCAATACCCGAACAACACATCCCATTAATAGATCAAGAAAAGGTCTGATGTGGAATTCATAAAAAACTCCTAGGATAGCTTCAATCACATGCATAAAAACCGTATTGCTTCCAAGACAGGGCTGTAATAATATCCACTGTGAAATACTTTAAGAAACTAAATCCCTGAAATTGATCCATAGAATTTTCGGGTGAACTATCAGTATCTTCAGAACTAATTTGCAATGGCTTTATCAACAATGCAAAGAAAAGTGGAAGCTCCAAAACATCAAGTGCAGCAATGAAACCAAGAACTGCCTTTCTGTGATGAACACTTGCATTCTGCATAAAAAGTGACATTATACTCAGTAATTAAGGATGTGATGATGAAAATTTAGGAAGAAAAGGTGAAGTAGAAAACCCTGCACATGTAAACGAATTAGTACAAAAGAATAATTATCTTATAATTCAACTTTCATATACCTATCGAGAGGCAAGTGCCTTCAATTTTCTAACTTTTGGCATTAGAAGGAGGATAACTATAGGCACAACATAAGGTCTGTGCTGTTCTTCAATTAAATTAGATTCTTTTGACAAACTCCAAGTAGTCAGTTCTTCTCGCAGATATTTAACACTAATGAAGTTCCTCAGATGCTGATCATAGGCAAGCAAGAAATCGTCCTTCCAAATTAACGGGCAATCAAGAACCTTCATCTGTATTTCAGCATCATTTTCATCCAGAAGCCTAACAGAAACATCAAAATATTTAAGAATTCACTACACTCGAACTGAGACTTAAAAAAGAAAAGAACTAATACAACAAGAATAGATGAGCCCTAAGTAAAAAATACAACCGGTCATCCAAACACTGCACCAACCTATTTTGCAGAACTTCTCTAAGAAATTGACTCTGATAAAAAGACCTAGGGTTGCGCATTATTTTCAGCAAGTTTAACCATTCCTTAAGGACACCCTTCCACTCTCTGCCTTTACAAGCACGTGAATCGAATAATCCCACACTTCAATAACAAATGAAAAAGGCAAACCAACTTTTAATGAGATAGTTCACTTGAACCTTTACAAGCGCATGAAGTAGGCAAGTAAGTATCACCAACAAAAGATACAAGATCCAGCAGAACGCTACCTTGTAAGATCATTGAGATTATAGCCCAGAAACTTTAAGAACAAAGATATAACTGTTGAGAATGGGATTCGACAACATTTGGAATCTTTTGCAAGGATTGGAGCAACAAGGATAATACTGTTGCATATGGAGTGCTATCTGATTCCAGAGTAACAAACGAATAAAAATTCTGTACAAGATCTGGAAAATAAAACCACATCAAAACAATAAACTTCCAAAGGAACTCAGTTTGAAGGAAGATAAACTAAGAAAATAATAGCTTTGTTGCTCTAAAGCATGCGCCATAGACCAGACCCTGAGTCAAGATAAGAAACTATCACTAGATCAAAATAAACAAACTAATAATTGATAATAGAAAAAACTAAAGTCCGGCTCCCAGCGAGTAGGGTGCTACTAAAGTCGCACCCAGGGAGAGAAGCCACCTTTGGTTGCCCCCTCCTTCCCTTTTATTTACTCATACAAAATTATAATAGCAAAAATACTATTGTCACATACCACTTAACTCATCATGTAAGTTCCCACGGTCTTGTTCTTTAGATGTATGAAATATCGATTGGTACTGCTCAAGACAAGAAATAAATTCATCCCATACAACTTGAACATGCTGGCTCAACAAAATTGCAAGGCATTCCAATGCCGGATTCCAAAGATTGCTAAAGCGGTTATTCAATACATAGGCTCGAGGTACCCTGCCAGCAGGAAGACCCATCTGTATTCTGGAAATCCATAGGATAACTTTCCAGCTTGTAGAAATTGAAAGAGAAGTTTCCTCGATTGAGAGAAGCAACAGGAGAACCTGTCATTTGAAGGAAAATCAACCCAAGATTTCATAGTCAGAGCAGGGTGTCAAACAAAAGGAGCAGCAAGAATATAGAGAAACATACATTAATGCCCTGACTATCCACATGGGATCCCTGAGCAACTTCAGATTTTGTTTTCTTCCCAACTGCTTGATCATTTGTAGAATCTACAGAGCTCAGAGGTTCATAGTGGCACAATATTCTAAGAGTTGAAAAGCGTAACCCCTTGTTAGAGTGGCGCAAATTATCAGCAAATATCATTACTGCATCCACAGCCTTATCAACAGAAAGTTCTGGATGATACTTCCTATTGCTACTGTGTGCTTCCACTGTAGGCCTGAGATTTTTACAGTAGCAGAAAGTTAAAGCTGAGTTTTTAAACATAGACAAGAACCTGTAAATATTAAAATTGGCCAATAATAAGAAACAAACTCATGATGTATGTAACAGTTGATACACAGGTCAACTTACCCATAGACAATATCCAAATAATCACCTACAGCAGACAATACTTGTGCAGATGATATGTATCTTTTTGCCAGATACAAAAATTTGCTTGTTTCTTCAGGCTGGGATTCTTTACCATGATGTGATTTGTTATAAGAACTCAAAGCAGCACCAATTCCGCTTTGCAGTGTTTGTTTAGGAAGACCTGCTACGGAGCCTGAAAAAATAACAAAGATTAATACGCTGATGAGCCTCATTAAGTGCATGAACTCTTGATGCAAAAAACCAAGAGAGACATATTATATACTGTCATTACAGAGACGTGGGAAAGTTATACCAGGGTTCAAAGTGAGCAACAAATTACATCCAAATGATAGAGAAGGTGTCATACCTGCTTCAATCATCAGTAGCCGATCAAGTGCATCAATCAAATCTATTAAATAGGATGACATCCCTGGGATATCAATCATACGGGGATAGCAGCTAATCATTTCCCACAGCAAAACTAACTCAGTCTCATGAATATGACTACATTATGGATCCCCATGCACAGTGTCATTTATTGCCCCAATCCAATAGCAGATAGCTTCCTGCAAGAAACTCTGAATCTATGAAGACACTTCTCCAGATGTGCTGCCTGAGAAGTAGGACCCTTGCACTTTTGCTTCCATTATTCCACAGAAGGACAGTAATAGAAATAAAACCTCTTCTTTTGAAGTCTCTATCAAATCACTCAATGCACTGAAAGTCCAATCAGAAAGCTCAAGACCGTCCCAGGAAACAAACCATATCGCATACCAGAATTTTTTTTTTTTTTACAAGTATATATCCCATACCAGAAATAACAAACATATAACATTACCTCAAGATGTTTAATCTGAAAATATATAATATGCAAGGGTCCTTTTGTAGTAGTTCTCTAATAAAATTCAGCAAGCTGCAACATAAGCCTAACCAATGTCAAAACTATTTTTCTTATACAAGTAAAAATGTGCCAATAATGGGGAAAAACAAGGGAGAAAATATGTGCCAGACAAGTATGTTTTACCTTGAGTTCCTTGACCTAAATACAGGAGCCCATTGCAATGAACAGTCAAACATGGCTGGCATGTTATTTTTATTGTGGAGGCCATTCAGAATACATAAGATCAATTCCAGAATCTTATCAACAGCCTTGGTTTGATCCTTCTCTGCCTTCATAATGCCAGAAGACATGACACTATTTTGCATAAGAAACTCCGCATGTTCAAGCAACGACTGGTAATCTGTTTAACATCATAGCAGTTTCACTTGGAATATAAGAACTACGTAAATATGCAGCAAACAAACAAGTAAAATAAAAGGTGTGGCTCTAAAACAAGCCAAGCTCAGCAAAAGAACAGTTGGGCGAAATAATGCTCACGGAACTCGCTAATCAGTTGAAAAAACTAAAGGAACCAATCTTTAATAGCCTATTATCAGCTCCAATCAATGTCTAACTTGAAAAGCCAATCTACTTGAGCTCAACTAAAAAACATTTTTATGAAAAGAAGATTTAAATTTTTTTTCTGATCATATTGGAGATTATTCACATGGACTTACATCTGAGCTTGAGCAGTGGACTAGCTTGTTTACAGCAGTTCACCAAAAAAAAAGTCAATCCAGATAATTTATGACTCACCGTAAACCATTCATCCGTTATGAATCTGAACGATGGAAATAAGTAGCGAAAGGAGGTTACTTAAATGCAAAATGGATCCACCAATTACACAGTTAGTAATTTTTTTTATATAAGTATTTCAACATAAAATCCAACTCCTTTGCCTCTATATCCTCACAGTCTTTGAAACACAGAAATAACAACTTCAAGACAGCCTCTGAACCTTGAGGGAAGAGGGGGGGGGGGGGGGGGTGGCGCAGACATAGAAAGGCTTAGAACCATGAACTTTTGAAGGTTTCATAACCCATAGAGCAAGTTAAGATTCAACTAAAGTTAGCAAACAGGTTAATGCAGTATACATGTATTACAAGTGGAGGAGAAGAATAATTTAGATTTTCATGGTGAAGATTCAGAACCTGATTAGGCAAACAGAGAGAATGAAGGAAACCAAGGAAAATCACTAAATAGAGGAAGATCAATCATCTACCAAAACTTCCCAGATAATTACACTGACACTATTATCATTCCACTCAAATAATTTATACTCTCATCTCAATCACTCCAAAACACATTAATTGTGCAAATGATCGAACATTCTACTCCACAAGGCACACATATTGTTAACAAGCGCTGGTTTATGATCATGCTAACACCACAATAATTTCTCTCCAAATCAATAACTAAGTAACAGTAGAGAAATTCGCTCAAAAAGGACTCCAAAAGTAAAATGAGTTACCTTATATATCATAGTTTTGTTTCGACCATGAGACATGTTTAACCGCAGTGGTGTATAACATGTATTACAACCACTAAATAAGATGATATCTGTACTTCTACAAAGCAGCAGTACCTTCTAATTTCACTTCGACAAACACATCAATCACCTCTCTTGTTATCAATACATAATTGAAAAATCTGAAAATCTTTAAACTCAGGTTTCTCCTTGCAGATGGATTAACTAGTGACAGCCAATCAGCTTGATACTCAGTGAGCATGATAGACAAGGCCAGAACTAGAAATCAAATGAGTTTTTCAAAACACAAGGTCAAGACAGAGTTTCAAAAGTGGAGTAAAAGTGGTGCAAACTGCAAAGTATACAGAACTCCCCTCACACACCCAAGTACAGGCACATAAATGCATGGATAGGAATTAGACTAATTATTCTGCTGCGTAATTGTAAACTGACATTCCATACTTACAAAAGTATCTAAAGTGGAGTTTACACTATAATCAATTCAAAAAATGTCTTCCATTGGGTGTATCTTTTAAGGCAATGTCTATTTGGGATATTGTCAAGAGAGAAGGTGAAGCATCGACAGGCTGGATAGAAAGAAATTATAACTAAATAACTAAACTCACACACACGTGCAACGTAAGTATGTCTCTCTATAGCATCATCTTTACAATTGTAAAGCACATGGATTATATTTTACACAATAATCGGTTATAACATGATAGAACCATATCATATTTTGGGAAGAAACGAAAGTAGATTGTCACAAGAATTCATGGGATTATGAATATTATAAATTCGCAATAAAATAGACCAGCGAAATAGATGCAAGAAATTTCATTTCTCAATACGCAATATAGCACAGTCCATCAATAGCCGCGATACTCGTTCTGCTCTTGAATGGAACCTTGATGAGGCCCCTCTCATGACATAACATGGTAAAGCACTGACACCAAGTTTTCTTGTAGGCAACGGTTTCTTCACAACTTCACTCATTATCCTTTTAATACCTGTTAAAATCCCACACAAACCACATCAATAATCCTCAAAATAACTCAAATCTGATTGATTACAGCTCTGGCTATGCTATATACCAACAACATGAGGTCATCTACATGCATACTATTTACCAATTTGGGCATAGTCCTCCTTTCATAAATATAAAAACTAAAAAAGGTAATCCACATGCATACCATTTACCAATCTACAACAGTCAACGAACAAAAGGAGATATACACATGCAATCTGTTCGTTCAGCCTACAATAAAAGTTAATCAACCAACCCTGCTCCAACTCCTTGATGGCATAGCTGCACTAATGTGCTGCAATAGCTTGGCACATGTGCAAAACTATGCAAGCCACACACACACACACATACACGAATGAAGAACAAGGCAGGCTGGATGAAAAAATGAAGTGAGGGTAAAGCATCATGAAAATTATTAGATAAAATCAACTCAGCATTCATATGGTACCAGTATCCAAAAAAAAATAGAACATTCTAGAAGTACTGTCACCATATGAAAAGAATGCATCAACATGAAAATTGGATGCACCACATCTGAAAACTCTTGAAAATGACCATGTTCTTGTGCACAAGAAAAAAAAGAAAAAGCCACAGAAGATGCAATGAACACACTATCCACAAATATAATTACCAATAATTTATTCCAAACCACATTGCATAGAAAACGAAAAATATGACCTACACCAACTGGTATTGTAGCTATGAACCAACTTAAATGGATACTAATTACTGTTGAAGGATGGGTTTAAAATCTCATTAGGGCACGATATGTGACCAGCCCTTGAAAACAGCTTTCCCAACATTGTTTAGCCTCTCATTGTAAGGATGCATCCGTAGCAGAACTTTCGCAGATATCTGAGAATGGACCCCAATGGAATATCACTTTTATTAGAGCAGCAAATGATTGATAAGCGGACCTTGGGAAAATAAGGCACCGTCAAGAATAGCATTATTTATTTGGTTGGCAACGTCATGGAAGATAAGATCTAAAGGTAGATAGCTTGAGGAAGAAGAAAGTCATAGTAATGGACTGGTGTTGTACATGAACGAAGGGAGGTTAAAGCATCAATCATCTCCCGCTTCACTACGAGGTGGCTAGGGATTTATGGGCATCAATAATTCGTTGTATTAGAATTGAGTACGTAATGACCTCAAACAATAGTAGATTTGATGGCTCGTAGGTGAAGTCCAATTAGTAGCCATATAAATTTAGTAGTTTGAAGGATGCTACATTTTGTGTTTGATATGGTGTGTTTAGCAAGAACATAATGCTTAGACTTTTGAAGATTGGAAGGATAGCGTTTGAGCTAAGAGTCATCATGCTTAATTCCTTTTATGTTTGGATGACAGCGTACCATATTTTCCCTCTAGCTTTTTAGATTTTATGAAATTGTATTCAATAGTATACTTTCTACTAAAGTGCATGCAATAGGAAATTCACCGAATTTTTCCACTACTCTTCTTCTATCCCACATCAACTATACACCTCGCAAACAACCAATTGAATCCAAGCAACATGAATCTACATGTTGGCTACGCCAGTGTATGATATTGGGAGTCATGTTCTTCACTCTGGAGAGCCCTAATCCCTTCGTTCAAGTTCAACTTGCAGTTACACTTTTTACATCATAATTAATGGAACAAGTGAACCTCTTTAACTCTCTTTGATGCATCGAGACATCAACAAGCAATTCCATGAGCTCCTCCTCACCCTTCACATGAAACCCCAGCAGCATAACATAAAGTTTTTATATCTCTCCTTACCCAATCAAAGATTCCTGACCTCCCACTCTCCAAAGGATAGACCTAGCAAGAGGCTCACAACACAAAGGTACCTCTAGTTCCCTATATTTTCTATAGAATAACATAAATCTGCCAAGTCGAACTATTGTTACAAAGGTTCCCCAATATTTCTCGAGTCCTCCCAGACACACAAGATCTAATGGGTGCAGGGCAGACCCTCGTACCTAGCCCGCCTGGCACATCTATTGGCCCCGCTAGGGCCAGAGCAAGCAACCAACCCGCCTCAAGGACCAGGGTGGACAAGGTTAAGACTTAATTCTAACATACAGGTGGGTTGCGAGCAGATATCCCGCGCACCCGCCCAACACATAGAAACCAAAAAAACCCTAACAACCACATGCCAATCAGTAGCCACCTTCTTCCTTTCTCCTTCTCCACTTCCTCTTCAATTTCTTCCTCTTCTTCTTCCCTTTCTACTACCCCTTCTCCGCTTCCATTTCCCCTTCCCCTTTCTCTTCATCTTTTTTCTTCTTCATAGTCACAAACCCATGGTAGTGGGTATCTACATAGAGAAGACCCATGACCATGACCGTGGGTCTCCAACAAAAAAAATCTTTATTTCAAAAACAAAATTGGCTTCTATGAACAAATTGACTTATCACCCTATTGGAAAAGACAAGTGCTTTGATACCAAAACTGAATTTGAAGACCATTGTATGCTATATTTGCATGGAAAAAAGGTACAGAAACGTGGTTACCTCATACGAGAATCATCAGAAATCCTTGAACCATAAACAAAAGGTTATTATAAGTTTTTCCCTCATTAAAAAGTCCATACTGGAGACCACATTAAAAAGTTTCCTAGTTCCCAAACAAGAAACTCGCAAGGATACAACAAAATAACAATAATGACTGCAGAAATCAATTGAGGAATAATTCAAACATAAAAGGAAAAAAAGGTTCCTTTATATCCATGTCAGTAAAACAAAGGAATGGATTCCCTGAAGACAAAAATAAATAATAAAGCATGATCATACCATACTGCAACTGCTCATCTGGTGCATTCCTAAGCAAGATTGATAATGCCTCTGCTATAAATTTTGAACATAATCCTTGGAATAAAATCATAGTTTTACCGTCACCCTGAAAAAATTTGAGAAAAATATGTAAGTAAATATCTTTGCTCATGCATAGGTAAATATATATGAATGGCGACTCTTTTACCTGGCTAATACAGTAATACAAATGATATTTGAGAAAACATCTACCATCTCATTGTTCTAGAAAAATCTGAACATGTATCAGCTAATACCAATATTAACATTATAGAATATATCCCTTAGACCTTAAAATAATTTGTTTTGTCTTTTATACATTTGTTCAAATCATCTTTTCAATTTACCTAATAGTTCAATTCAAACTTAATTTCCTTTTCAAATACTTATTCTGGTGATGACTCGTTATGAAAATTTTTTTATCAGTGAACAAGAATTTTACCGATGATACACGGGACATATACAAGAACAACACCTAAGCATGAGTGTCGAGCAATGCAAGAAAATCGTGGCCTTTCAAGCCATTGAAATCTATTACAATCAACCAATCGAATAAAGTATTCAAAAAAGAGTTCTAAGCTCATCCATTGACCGCTCATGATCCTCAAAGAAAAATAGTAAATATTTTTATAGTCATGTGCTATATATCTTTTGATACATAGTAAACCTGACCAGCTTTCTGAGAAAAAGAAGCCTTGGAAAAAATTAAAAGAGAAAACGATTTGGAGACCTAAAACTATCTTCTTCTTTTTTCTTTTTTGGGTTGGGGGGGGGGGGGGGGGGGGGGGGGTAAGTAAGATACTCAACTAGCTCCATCAGTTTGATTTAAATCTTTTGGGGCAGACTTTTCATTCTCATGTAGCATAGCATATAAATGCAGTTTACATAATTATTATAATTATGATTCCATTACCTGTAACCTCTCCATTTTGCAAGTGAGAGATTTTTCAGTAATTGCACAGATGACAATTACAAAAGAAATTGGACTATGTGACGGAAGGGGCAGTGCTAGCAATAGCAACAAATATGTGACAGAAGAAATCAGAATGATATTGCTGGATTAGAAACATATCACCTAGACTGACAAAAATCAGAATGATATTGCTGGATTAGAAACATATCACCTAGACAAAATATCAAAAGAGCTACCAATTACCTAGACCCACCCCAAAACTACCAAACACAGAAACATGTTTCATTTTTGTTTCAAAATGGGACGTTTCACAGCAAACCAAAATATATTTGTTTTGCTCTAACATAAATCTCAAATATTGTGGCATGAACAGTTTGCTTTCACAGAATCATTACAACAAAATTAATAAAATTTCTAAAGCAGCATTCAAAAGTAGTTACTTGAGCAGATAAACAAGGTCTCGTATCAAATACTTCTGCAAATACATCATAATATATGAACACGATATAAATATCGGCATGTCAACAGCCACGCTTGGAAAAGTTTAGATTGAGATTGAGGAAGCTATTTGAAAAAATTGGAAACAGAACAAATATTGACAACTAAAGAACACCACAGAAACTATCGATTGGACCTGTTCGATAATCTCTGGCTCCCTATCAGCACCACTTTGTAGGAGAGACGCTAACGAATCAGCAATCCTCGGCAGAAAGCTGTCAAAGACCACATACATGAGATTCAAGTCATAAATGCAAAAAACTGTAAAGACACGGCACACGCAAGAATATGATAGTCTGACAGGGAAAATTTCAAAGCAATTTAAGAGGGTGTGAGGCTGGTGCATCTCCAACAATAATAGAGGCTAATTTCTCATTACGTACAATGTTAATAAGTGCAGCAAATAGCAACCAATAGTGCAGGATTCTAAGGATAGGAGCCCCCAAGAATAATTTACTAAGAAAAAGAAAAAAAAAGCCTGAGAATTAAATCCAGAAAGAAGGAACTCACGGGATAAAATCCACCAAGAGATCTCTAGATAGAGCAGCAATTAACCTGCATGAGCATAATTTGGAACTCTCAACATATCTCATGTTAAAGAACAAAAGCATAAATAACTCATAAACAAACGAACAAAAACAAACAACAATACAAATTAAAAATTCCTTCTTAAATCACTAAACTCTTCTATAGTTCATTGTCGCTCTTGATCGATCAAAAGACAAATTATACATTTTTTTTTATAGGTAATAATAGAATTTATTCCAAGTAAATAGGCATAACCCAAATACACGGAATGTATACAGTACACCTAGATACAAGCTATAGCAAAATAGAACTACGGCAAAACGCTATAAATATTCTCATCCCTTTCAAGGTTCTTCACCCAAATTATACATATTCTACAGATATTCTATGATCACGGTATGTCAATTTATTATTATATCAGTTACAGCATGCAAAGATCTGTGCCAGGCTTAGTAGCCAGAAATAAAAAGTTAGTCGATATTCAGATACCTACATAAACTGATAGCATTGGTCGCTAAAACCTCATCAAAGAAAGTATCATATCACTCATTCCTGACCCTCTTCTAATTACTTTCCCTGAAATGATGTTATTGGAATGAGGACAACCCAAGTTAATATCCAAGATACTCTTACCTACTGAGCATTCAACTTATTACTGATCGATAGCCATTTATCTTTTAAGCTTTCAGATCATTTAGATTTAAAGATGAGTTGAGATAAATGTAAATAGGGACGATATTGTTGAAATTTAATGATTTTTAAAAATATTGTGTTTGAATTTGAAATACCACACCAGATAATTTTGGGTGGTTCTCCTCCCACCTGTGGGAGTTCCTGCTATTTTTTTTTAATTTTTTTAAAATTTTAAATATTTTTTAAAAGAAAATTACAATAATAATAAAATATAATTACTTAATCATTTAAGTAAAAAAAAACCAGCACAGCGGGAGGAGTAATTTTTCCGATATTTTTTCCCATTACCAAGAAATACAAGATTTGTACTGATACAAGATCATCGGCACTGATTGCTTAACCACAAAAATATTGGCATCTGTCAAAAGAAAAATGCAATTTGGATACTGTAGAACCCAAATTTGTACTGAGTCGCTCTGGAGAATTTCAGCATCAGCAATACATACATCCAAACCATTATACATCCAACCTTTTACTATGTTCGAGTGAAGAGTTACGAGTATAACAGCCTCCAATTAAAATTAGACACAAGGGAATTTCATAAAATACAAACTACAAAAGGCCTCATCTGATTAAACCCATCTAAAATGAAAACACCCCCCTTCACTCGTACATGCCAAAGAACCCAGAGCTTCTGATCATTGGAGGTCTGTTATTTGGATATTAACAGATTGAGCGGTGGGAAGGTTTTCTCCACTAGTATTTGGAGGTCTGATTATATAATACCCTTTTAATTCCGTTTTGAAGCTGAACAAAATTGCAATGAGCGATATGGCATAAACGAGCCATCCAGTAATCTTGAGAGATAATAGAACTGGAATAGTAATCCCAATAAAAAACGCCGTATATGTGAAAATACGCCACAGCTGACAACTTTAATCGCTACCATGTACTTGGGATTAATGAACCAAGCAACGAAGAAAGAAGCAAATGCAAGTAATATTGCCATATTCAGAAAATGGAAGCCTGTGGGAAAATTTGAGTGAACTTGAACGTAGACAAGTGTAACATCAATAGCTGCTGTTAAGCAAGCAGGAAGGATGAATTTTGCCCAGCCCATGTTGCGGCGCCGTTCAGGTTCAACCGGCCCCAAGCCAACTCCTGCTTCTATGTCGACGACTAGCTCAGTAGCACTACTAGAAGTTTGCGATGGCCGTGGATTTAGGTGCAGAAGGTTAGAGGAGGGTCGGAAGAAATATGCCATATTCTGAATCTGCAATCGAAGAAGAGTCGAAGGATTTCGCATTTACGTCCGTATATATATATATAGCCATAGGACCGATGACCACGTTTTGTCTTGGAGTTCTAGATGATGGGGTGGCGCCTGAATATGATAATCTAGTTTTTCTTATTGGACCAAAATTTTGTCTAATTTTTATATATTATTTATTTTTAAAGATGTGGTTTCTTCAAAATTAAACTTAAAAATTAAGTTTAAAAGAAATAATAAGCTTATTAATAGGGATCCTAAATTTTTGTTGTTATACAATATTTGGCTTTTTAATATGAAATCTAAAATGAAAATACAAGAAAAATTATTTAAGATCCATGATCTATATAAAAAATAATTACGAGATTTTATCCTTTATACTTCATTGAGTAATAAAAGAATTTATTTAAACTTTCAATTATAATATTATATATTTAATGTAATACGAAAATATTTAAATTTTACATAAAATCTGATAAAGTAGCTTACATACTAGTATAAAAGATGACATTTTAAAAGATCTCTTAATAGTTTATATAAAGAAAATAAATTCTAAATATTTTATTACAAAAATAACAATAGATAAATATTATTTCATGAAACATTAAATCTGAAATATATATTAAGTTATATTTTTATAATTTTATTTCTACATTTTTTTTTATAATTTGATTTTATATATATATATATATATATTATCATCCTACCCCCGTATAGTAATAAAAATACCAATAGAAAACTGAGAAAAGAGAAATTATTTAATAATACAACAGCAACTTACAATGTTGAAAACAGAGAAAAATACAATTTTTTTTTTTATAATTTGATTTGATTTCTATATTATCATTTTATAATATTATTATAAAATATATTATAAAAAAAATTAGGTATGTAATTTTAAAAATTATTATTACTTATTTATAAATATATTTATAAATATTATAAATATTATTCAATCATTTATAGAACGCACATTTATCTCCTCTTTAACAACTTAAAACTATCACATCTCACTTTTAATTCAAATATAAAAAAATTTTAAAAATTATTTCAACTCACAAATTTTAATATTATTTATAAATTATCTCAATTTATCTCATCTTATTTTTTAATCCAAACGAAACCTACTCTTCGTATCCCACCTCCAACGTGGGACGATCGGGAAAGTTGCCAACTCTTTTTATCCCACCTCTGTTAGGAAGGCCACGAAGTTGGATCAAGATGAGGAAAAAATTAAAGATGAAAGATGAGAAAACTAAAGTGGGCCAGGGGTTGGTTAATTAACTTAATTTCAATGGAATAGCAGGGGTTGAGCTTCAACCAGACGTGCAAAAGTAGAAATGCGTTTTTTGAGTTTTCCCAACGTCTATCATTATGAGTTTTCGGCGTCACAAGAAAATGCTCCTCCATTCACGAAAAGACGTGGCCTCTTCAAAACCATAAAATTGATTTAGGAGAAATAATAAACTTATGAATAAGGATTCTAAATTTTTTTTTATATAATATTAGACTTTTTAATATAAAATTTAAAATGAAAATATATAAAAAAAAATTTAAGGTCAATAATCTATATAAAAAATAGTCGTAAGATTTTATCCTCTATACTCTATTGAGTAATAAAAAGAATTAATATAATAGTATTATATGTTTAATGTGATATGAAAATATTTAGATTTTACATGAAATCAGATAAAATAGCTTACATACTAGAATAAAATATGATATTTTAAAATATCTCTTGATAGTTTATATAAAAATAAATAAATTCTAAATATTTTATTACAAAAATAACAATAAATGACTATTATTTCATAAAACATTATTAAACATATATTAGGTTGTGTTTTTATAATTTTATTTCTACATGTACATAAACGTACATATAACAAATTATCGAGATATACTTTTATATGTAGTTATGTTTTTATGAATTTTCAATTTCTTTTAATTTATATAAGAGAAATAATATTAACAGTTCTAGGATGTGCAAGTTTCACCCATTCTCTTTGAATAAAGTATGTAAATTTATAACTCACATGAAAAAAATTATTTTTTAATATTAAACTTTACTCATTTTTTAAATAGAATACGTAATATTTAGCACTTTATAATTATATTTATTATTACTCTTTGTATAAATATATCACATAATAAGAAATAAAAAAAAAAAAAAAAATGACTTCTTCAACGGCATTGCAAGTTCTGCCACTGAGAACAACTCAACTCATCGGATTGGATTGAGAGAGAGTTTGAAATGTTGTAAATTGAACATATCTTCTAGTCTTTTGAGGAGGTTGTCCCACGTTTTCGGTAACGACAAAAGTGAGACCTTGCCTTTATGCCTCATTGCCCTATTGATTTCCTATCTAATATCAACCTACCCCCATAATATAACGCTAACTTACAATGTTGAAAACAGAGAAAAATACCTTTTTTATATAATTTGATTATATATATTATCATCCTACCACCATATAGTAATAAAAATACCAATAGAAAACTGAGAAAAGAGAAATTATTTAATAATATAACAGCAACTTACAATTTTGAAAACAGAGAAAAATATCAGTTTTTTTTTTTAATTTGATTTTATATCTATATTATCATCTTAAAATATTATTATAAAATATATTATAAAAAAATTGGGTATGTGATTTAAAAAATTATTATTAGTGATTTATAAATATATTATAAATAAAATAAAATAAAATTATTATAAATATTATCCAATCATTTGTAGAGCACACATCTATTTCCTCTTCAACAACTTAAAACCATCTCATCTCACTTCCAATCTAAACACACAAAATTTTTAAAAATCATTTTAACTTATAAATTTTATTATTATTCACAAATCATTTCAACTCATCTAGTATTATTTCTCAATCTAAACGAGTTTCGTATCCCACCTCCTACGTAGGACAATTGGGAAAGTTGCCGACTCTTTTTATCCCAACTTTGTTATGAAGCCCACGAAGTTGGACGATGCTAAGAAAGCTAAAGTGGGCCAGGTTAAAGATGGAAGATGAGAAAACTAAGTTGGGCCAGGGGTTGGGTGTACCTCGAATACACCCATTGTCAATTCATGCTTCATTTGAATATCTCAACTGTTTTAGCACATTCTATTACAAAATATTACAGACCATTAAAACCTCCCACGTAGGACGATCGGGAAAGTGAGCTACTATTGTCTTTATCCCACCCCACGTAGGACGATCGCTAAGCCACTTATACGGTGTTCTTGTCAGTCCAAGCCACTTAAATGGAGATGCCTTTGGTTCTGATTTTCCTCAGATTTACCTCACGTCCCTTTCTCAGATTTTACATTATTGATCTATCTGTAGTGGTGAGTATTTATGGAGATGCAGTTCTGATTTTACATTAGATCTATCTTTTACAATTTGGCTAATTGTATTTGGGTAAACTTATTTTGAGCGTCAACTTAGAAAATGGTTATTTGTTGGAATGGGTAGATAGCATTGTTAATATATATATATATATAGGCTACGATGAGATGCATGGTGTTTATGGTGGAGTTGCATCCAGAGAGTTGTTAGAGGAATCACTGAAGATGTTACTCTCTTTGCAAAGACTTTGATTAAATCTCACAATGTTCATTCGTGTTATGTGGGTTTTCATTGTAAGGAAATAGAGAGGCTGTATATCTAGTATTGGTTATGGGAATCTGTTATTGTATTTGCATTAGTCATTTATTTCATGAACATCATCATGATTTATAGTTGCTTGCCAAGGCTGAGGACGTATTTCAGAAGATGCACTCATGTGGTTAATTTCAATGGAATAGCTAGCAGGTGTTGAGCTTCATCCAAACGTGCAAAAGTATAGATGCGTTTTTTGAGTTTTCCCAACGTCCATCATTATGAGTTTTTTGAGTCACAAGAAAATGCTACTCCATTCACAAAAATGCCCAATTTCAATTTTTTTTAATACGTAAAAAATATTATATATATATATATCAATAGGAATAATCAAGTACATTAACTGTATAAAAAAAACATCTTGCTCATAGTAGAAAGTCTCAAATGACCCAAAAAGCCCATGAAAAAAAACCCAGAATACACCAAGCCCGACCCTAATCCCTTGTTTCCCATAAAACTCAACCCGAAAACCCAACCCCAACCCCTTATTTCCCATAAAACTCTACCCAAAAACCCAACTCCAACCGTCTTCACAATGCCCTCCCTTTTGACTTCTCTTTAGTTGACCTACCGCTTTTAGCGTCGTAGTTGATTGTCCAAGAAAGACGTTGTAACTCCCTACTTTTCTTGAAACTTTATTCAGTTTCAAGCGCGTGTAACACCCCATTCCCATAGGCTAGGAGTATCACGTGTTTTTCATAAAATAAATCTGACAAAAGATCTCATATTTAATAAATAAAATTAGAATTTATTTTGTCGAAAAAATTATCTAATAAAATATCTTCCAAAAAAAATCAATGAATAAACTGAATAAATTTATGTCGTAAAAGCCATTTTATTCTAGAAAGTCTGAAACTAAAACAATTGCTACTTCTAATCCTGGCCTGCCTGCTCATATTCAACATTATCACCTGGGTGGTTAACAAAAATGAAATAAATTAAAATGAGTCGAAAACTCAGCAAGAAATCCATTACAATGTAGACATAATAAGTACAAGATTTTCATAAAAATTTTCATGCTGAGAGCTTAAATTCATGACTATTTATTATGATATTTATGTTATGCATGATTGATTTATCTGAGCTAACTAACTAATCTAACTTAATTGACTCATCTGACTGGCCAACACACTTAACCTTGTGTGCAAGGATGTGCACCGGCCCCAAGTCCCGCAGCCGCAAGGGGAGCTGTTGATAGTATTTTGGCATAATATGGTGGATCACGCTTGAGTATGTGGCTTACACATCCACCCTGATCTGAACTGTATTGATACCATGCATTTAAATGGTTATCTAATTAACTGACCTGATCTTATCTTGCACTTGAATTTAAGATAGCTTACGTATCTTATGCACATGAGATGCATGACATAATACATACATAATTATAATTTCTGAATCTGAACATGATGCAGAACGATATGATTGTAGGCTATGTTGGATGACATGTTTGCATATGACATGAGCGGTACATCAAAATGGCTATCAAAGAACTGGCGCTAATAATAATCTATATAAGCTGTATTGTGATGATCATAATTTGTGATCAAATTACTTATCTCGTTGCGCTTCTTCTTGAACCTCATTTCGTGCTCGTCACCTATACGCAGTATTAAATATCACTAAATTTGTCTAGGAACAACATGTACTAATATCCTACTTAATTAAACTCATAAATGAGTGAAAGTGGTTTTGAAGTGCTAAAAAGTCTCAGTTTTTATGCATGTATAAAATCTGAGCTGTTAAGTTTATGCAGGATTGTTCTTGATGTCATGCTCCAAATGAGTAAAAAGAGTGTTCAAAGGCTTAATGGCTTCATATGAGTATTTGAAATATGAGCCTTAAAGCTTTTTGTTATCCATACTTATGACTGAAGTATAAATCATATCGAGGAAAATATGTGAAAGCAAAGAAGCTTGGAGCTTTTCAGCAAGTCCAAAGCTTGAGCATATCATATTTATCTCTTGAAATCCATTTGGTGTCTAGATGCGGCATAAAATCTCATAGGTTGGACTTCCCCATCTTCAGTGCCTCAACTACTGCTTCCTTGTTATAGTTGAGGAATTTAGAGTTTAGTTCTTATGCAGGCTAGGATTTTACACTCTATTTACATCCCTTTTGCAGATCCTTTGAGTTCTCGTGCAGTCTTTTGATGCTAACTTCTATTCTATCTGAGTCTTCTCTCCTCTGTGAACTAATATGGTAAGTTCTCCTATTCTTTAAGCCCCAACGCCGCACTGATTCTTTAGCTTTATCGGTTTTGTTTTTCTGATTTCAGTCAATTGGGTCTGTTCTTTTCCTCAACCATTAGATATTGAATTCATATTTTTTCATGCCTCCACTGCAAATGAGTGCACCATCTCTATGGATATATCGAACCTTTAGGTGTCTTTGTGGATATGGGTGTGCTCAAGATTTTTCCTTTATTACCAATGTTGGTTGCTCAATCTCAACAGCTTTAATGTATTCATAATTTATCTGTTCACATGTGTATATGGGAGTCACTAGGTGAGATCTTGTCAACCACCAAAGTAACATTTTGCTTCTGTTGGTATAAACGGGCTGCAAAACAGACAATAATGAGAGAAAGTTTGCTTCAAGGCGCGTTACAATGTCGCTTTTCTTAAGACAATATTCGCCCTCACCAATAATGGTATGCACACGGGTTACAAGCGAATTTGTCTCCAAGATATAATGAAGCCCAGAACAAGTCTGTTTGTCTAACTGTGTTATGCACACATAAAATTAGACCCCGAATACTTTCAGATTTTACTATTCAACCAAGAAATTAGAAATTTGTTCTCTCGAGAACAAATAGATTCTAACAAGTTTTAATAATATGAAGAAGTGAAGAACTTGGGAGAGAGAGAGAATTCGAAATTATATTCTGTCATTTTCAAATGGCAGGCCAATGGGTTTATTTATAGATAACCAAAGGTTGTGAACGAAAAGTTATAACTCATCGTATATTCCAGGCCTACTCCTCCTGATTTGCAGTTTGAAGAAAAAGTTTTTCAAAGCCAATCTTCTTACTCTGCTGACAAGGTTTACGAATGGAATATTGATGGTTTCTTTGAACAAGAGATCATGAATACCATGAGTAAAATGTCCCTTGTAGCAAATGCTTATGTGAATAATAATATCAGACAGCCTGATATTGTTAAGATTTTAACACAAGGATTTTCCGGTGTTTTAAGAAACTGGTGGGATAAACACCTGACCAGAGATACTAAGGAAACCATTCAGAACGCTGTCAAGTGTAATGATGAAGGGTTCCCTATTTTTGATGAATCTATTGGATCTGCTCAATCTGATGGAGTTAATACTTTGATTTATACAATTTTAAAGCATTTTATTGGCACACCATCGGATATAACTAGTCGTATCAGTGACCAGTTAAATAATCTTAGATGTCATCAGATGTCTGATTACAGATGGTACCAAGATGTTTTTATTTCCAAAGTAATGCTTCGGGATGATAGCCAGAAGCCTTACTGGAAGGAGAAATTTATTGATGGTCTACCTCGCTTGTTTGCCTACAAAGTGAAGGATGAACTTACTGTTACTGGGTCTCTTAATTACGATGCATACACCTATGGTGATATATGTGCAGTAATAAAGAAACTTGGTATTAGTATGTGTAATGATCAAAGGATGCTCCGAGAGCAGATGAGAAATAGCAAGAAAGCCAAATATGAAATGGGATCATTTTGTGAACAATTTGGACTTCCTGCTATAGCTCCCTCTAAAAGGAGACACAAGTTTTCTAAACCTCATGGTGGTATCAGGAGAAAACCCCATGATGAATTTTATAAGAAAACTTATAAAAAACCATTTTCTAAGCCATTTTCTAAGAAAAAGAAATCTAAAGATTCTTCTCAAGGAAAATGTTATATCTGTGGCAATCCAGGGCATTTTGCTAATAAATGTCCCCAGAAAGCCAAAAAAGATAAAAAATTTAAAAAGAAGCTTAATCAGTTGAATATTGATAACAATGATAAAGAAGAACTATTTCGACTCCTAGAAATAGCTTCGTCTTCATCATCTGATATCCTCGAGTTCAGTTCCAGTGATTCAGAATATCACTCATAAACTGAATTTCCAGATTCTACTGGTCCTAAGCTAAGTTGCAATTGTAATGATACTTGTTGTCAGACTAAAGGGAAGACAATTCATACTCTGACCAAGTCTGAAGAACGGGAGAATTTATTGCTAACCTTGATTTCTCAAATTACAAATTCTGAGCTCAAAGAAGAATATCTTCTTAAGCTAAAAAGGCTTCTGGGTCGTCAAGAACCAGAACCCTCAAAACACAGGATTAGTTTTCAAGAAACCTTGGAAAGATTTCAAAAGAAAAAGCCCAAGGAAATTTCTACTAATGATTTACAACACGAGATAAATCTTGTTAAAAAAGAAATCGTTGAACTCAGATCTGAGGTTAATAACCTTAAGTCTGAAAATGAGATTTTAAAACAAGAATTTTTAGTGTTTAAAATTGATAAACAACTTGATCAGGACATCCCTTCTGATAATGAGCAAACGAATGACTCTGGTTCTAGCCAATATGAGTTAGCTGCTGATAACCAGATTTGTTTAATCCATCATACCATTCCTCCGAAATGGTTTTCAAGGGTTACCATCGTGGTTGCCCATGATTTTCAATTTTCTGTTGTTGCTATGATTGATTCTGGATCAGACCTGAATTGTATTCAGGAAGGACTCATTCCCAGCAAATATTTTGAAAAATCTTCTGAGAGATTGTTTTCTGCGAATGGATCTCAGATGAAAATTACTTATGAGCTGAATAGCGCTCATGTTTGCCAAAACAATGTTTGTTTTAAAATCCTTTCTGTTTTAGTCAAAAACATGTCTGACAAAATGATTTTAGGCATTCCATTTATTTCGGCTTTATATCCCTTCTTGACTGAAAAAGATGGTATTACTACTGATCCTTTTGGTCAAAAGGTTAAATTCAAATTTGCATCTCGTCAAGAGATTGATCAAGATAAAGGTTTGAAATCTTTACTTTTTGCAAAACAAAAGCATCTGAATTTCCTTAAACAGGAAATAAGATACAAAAAGATTTCTGAACATTTATCTTCGCCCATCTTGATTTCAAAAATTGATGATTTTAACAAGCGTCTTGTTTTTTATGTTTGTTCTGATTTACCAAATGCTTTTTGGCATAGGAAGAAACACATCGTTTCTCTACCCTATATCAAAAATTTTGATGAACGCACAATCTCCACTAAAGCCAGACCAATTCAGATGAATAGTCAGATTTTAGAATTCTGCAAAAAGGAAATCATTGATTTATTGGATAAAGGCATAATTAGAGAGAGTAAGTCCCCTTGGTCTTGCCCAGCTTTTTATGTCCGAAAAAAGGCCGAACTAGAGAGAGGTACCCCTCGTCTAGTCATTAATTACAAACTTTTGAACAAAGTCTTACAGTGGATTAGGTACCCTATTCCTAACAAAAATGACTTAATTCATAGGTTGAGTGATGCTGTAGTCTTTTCCAAATTTGATCTCAAATCCGGATTTTGGCAAATCCAGATAGCCGAGTCAGATAGGTATACGACAGCCTTTGTTATTCCCTTTGGTCATTACGAATGGAATGTGATGCCATTCGGTCTCAAAAATGCCCCTAGTGAGTTCCAACATATCATGAACGATATTTTCAATTCGTTCACTGCTTTTACCATCGTCTACATAGATGATGTTCTTGTTTTTTCCAAATCTATTGATGAACATTCGAAACATTTAAATTCGTTTCTAGACATCATTAGATTCAATGGTCTTGTCGTTTCTGCGAAAAAGATCAAATTGTTCCAAACCAAGATCAGATTCCTTGGTTATGATATTTCTGAAGGGAAAATCAGGCCCATCCAAAGAGCTATTGATTTTGCCGACAAATTCCCTGATGTCATTCTTGACAAAAACCAGTTACAGAGATTTCTAGGATCTCTTAACTATTTTGCTGATTTCTACAAGGATATGAGGAAGCAATGTCGTCCTTTGTTCAAAAGACTTCTTTCCAATCCTCCTCCTTGGACAGAAAGTCATACTAAAATAGTGAGGAAAATCAAAGCACATGTCAAAACTCTGTCGTGCCTTGGTATCCCCACTTCTGATTCATTCAAAATAGTTGAAACAGATGCCTCAAACATTGGTTATGGTGGCATTCTGAAACAATCTGTTTCACCAGGTTCATCTGAACAAATTGTTCGATTCCATTCTGGAACCTGGAACCCTGCACAAGAAAAATATAGTACTATTAAACAAGAGATATTATCTATAGTACTATGTATTTCTAAATTTCAATCTGATTTGTTAAACAAGAATTTTTTACTTCGCATTGATTGCATGAGTGCTAAATTTGTTTTAGAACAAGATGTTCAAAACATTGCATCAAAACATATTTTTGCACGATGACAAGGTATATTAAGTGTTTTTGATTTTGATATTGAATATATCAAAGGCACTGATAATTCTATCCCTGATTTTCTTACCAGAGAATTCTTGCAGACACCCAACCATGAGCGTCAACAAAAAGAAAGGAAAAGAGAAACAGAGAGTGAATCCCCCACCTCCAATACCCAGTATAAAACTCATCAAGAATGAGTCTGGATCCTCCATTGTGCCCAGTGCAGCGACAACAGCACTGGATATTGCTAACAGGTTCACACCTCTTGGTAAAATTGTGCAACCGTCGACCTTCGCGTCTACGGTTTCTACCCCTTTTGATCCATATGTGAAAGCAATTGCATCAAAAGGACCTACTTTGATTACTCCTCAGTTTTTCCTCCCAAAAGGAAAATCTATGTACATGAAGAAGCCATTTATTACCCATCTGTTCCATATAGAACCCAGTCGTTCTAATTCTACAGATCCGTTTAAAATAGCCTCTTCCTATTTCCCCCCTAATTTCCACTGGATACCTGAAGATTCCTCCAAAAATCTCCAGTATTATTCCAGTATTTTAATTCTCACCAACTCTCTTGTCATAAAACCCATTTATGATAAGAATGATTCCACAAAACTGATCTATCACAGTGCTTATATTCTTCGAGTTACCACAGAAGAGGAATGGGGTACCAACCCATCGACTCTTAAAAGACTCCTAGACTCTGCACTGAGTTATAATTATTTTGATTACATAACTGCCTGGAGACGCTTCATGTTCTTTCAGGTACCAGATATGAGCCATTCATGGTTCATCAATTTTGATACAAGATTCAAAGGAACTTTCCCTTACTGGTTTCTCCAATGGTGGGATCAATTTGGATTAATTTCCCAGAATCTTCCTGAGCAGCTCGCCAGAGCTTTTACATTTTATCAACAAGTTGCTGGTACAAAATTAAACCGGCATTCACAGATGTTTCCTTATGAGCTCCATTTCTGTAAGAACTACAAACTACCGTGGATCTTCAAATGGACTTATGAGAAAAATGCTAATATAATGGACCGAGCTTATTTCACAAAATGGTGGGATAGGTTTGGATATACTGAAAAAGTGATCAGCCAGATGATTAAAGATTTCCCTCAAGTCGCCCCTGATTTACAAGACAAGAAGGAATTCCCTGCAATTAAATCTGGTTCAGTAATACCCGAATATCCTTTGATAATTCAGGCCCCTGATTCTCCAACTTTTTCATCTAGAGGAAAAGCCACCAGCTCATCCTCGAAGAAATCCTCCAAGTCTGCCAAAGATAACATTCTCAGCAGACTCGGTAAAAAAGATTTGATAAAATTGTTGGAACAACAACTGTCTAAGTCTACATGTGATAATTCTGAAGAAAATTCGGAAGCATCCTCTGAGGCTTCATACAGCAATATTTTCGGTCATGATTCAGAAGGCATTCCAAAGCTGGAAGATGATTGACTACTACTTGAGTTCAAAGAAGACCAACCATAGTCCTCTTTGAGTTAATTGGCACTCTGAGCCTAAAAGCAGCCGCCCACAGAGACAGCTGGAAGACACAGAGTCGACTGAATCCTAATTTGTCGTCTTGCGCCAAAGCAGCCGCCCACAAGGACAGCTGGAAGACACAATGATGACAACATGAGCCCCGTGCTTAAACAGTTACTCCACTGTTCACTCACGGATTGATTTACTGTTTCACTTTAATGATTGTAAACAGGAACTCCTTATTCTATAAAAGGAGAACCTCGTTCTAAGCTAAGGCAGAGCTCATACCAGAACTCACTTGAGAGAAAACCTCTGACCCTCTCTACCCTGTTCTTGACTCTCCTTATTTACCCTGATTTCTGTAAGTGCAAATCTGCACTACCGACTGCCTGTAATTACTTTAAGCTTGTTAATTTTAATAAAGCTTATATGTTTATTACAATTGATTTTGCATACGCATACATGCATATGGTCGGTTCAACCGCCTGTCTATTTTGTGCTTGCATAATTTAATTATTGTGCAATATATCTATCTCTGCTTCTTCCCTTCCTTCTCTTCTTCTTCAGTCAGCTTCGGCTTCTTTCCTTCTTCTCGCTGTCTATTTTCAACAATCCCCCACCATTTTCAAAATACATCCTGGCTAGAATAGGAAAACTTATACATAAATGAAGGTGTCTTTTGGTCTTGAACCTTCACATAGTGAAAATACATCAAAACTAACCAGAATGGCATAGTAGACAATGCTTTGAACTAGCGATTCTATACGATTAGCCGGATATATCTCACATATAAATTTTCTTCTCTTTGGGTAGTTCATAAAGGCCGACACGTGGATTGGCCTTGTGTCTATATCCTGATTTCATGAGCGCTCTAGTGACAAAGCCTTAATTCGCATAGGAGGCGGCACCACCCCCGACACTCATATAGGTAGACTTATCGAAAGTGTCCTGTAACTAAATACTTTAACATAACCATGTTATAAGTCTATTAAGAGCTTATTGCTCAACCTCTCCTTTTCATTACAGTACCAAGCACTTCAAACCTTGGGATGATCAAATTAGTTTGAAAACTAATTTAAATATCGCAGTGCTTGCAAATCACGAACATATAATGTACTTTGCTCATTGAACTCAAGTCTCGATATGTTCAAGAGTTGAGTCGAGTTTCCATTATTGGTGATTTTATTGTATTGGCTTTAAACCCATCCCCTTTGATGTCTTCCACATCAAATCTCTTGCAAGTCCTGTAGTTAATGGATCTGCCAAATTTTGACAAGATCTCACAAAATCAAATGTAATTACTCCATCTGTGAGTAATTGCCTCACATAGCTATGTCGTAAACCAATATGCCTAGACTTGCCATTATATATATGGCTATAGGCCCGCGACAGTGTAGCCTGACTGTCACAATGCAAAGATATTGGTGGCATTGGTTTTGGCCAAATCGAAATCTCTATTAATAAATTTCTCAGCCACTCTGCCTCTTTGCTACAAGAAGCCAATGCTATAAACTCTGCTGCCATGGTAGAGTCAGTTATGCATGTCTGCTTCTTTGATCCCCAGGAGATTGCTCCTCCACTAAGGGTGAATATCCACCCACTAGTTGACTTGTGATCAGCATGCTCAGTTATCCAACTGGCATCTGTGTATCCTTCTACTACCGAAGGAAATCCGCTGTACTCAATACCATAATTTATGTGGTATTTCTCAAATATTTAAAAATTCTTTGTACAGCTATCCAATGAATATGACTAGGGTTACTAGCGTACATATTAAGTTTGCCTACTGCAAATTCAATATCAGGTCTAGTACATGTCATAGCATACATTAGACAACCAATAACTTTAGCATATTCAAGTTGATCCACTGCTCTCCCAGTATTATGATACAATTTAAAATTTGAATCAAAAGGTGTAGCCATGGGTTTGCAATCAAAGTAATTAAACTTTTTCAATATTTTCTCAATATAATGTGATTGGGTTAGAGTTATACCATTATCATTTCTTATAATTCTAATACCCAAAATCACATTTGCAATACCCAAATCCTTCATATCGAAATTTGATGACAAAAATTTCTTAGTACTTTCAATGCTCATATTATCAGTGCCAAAAATCAACATGTCATCTACAGATAAGCATATTATAACACCTTTATTTCCATTGAACTTGCTGTAGACACATTTATCAGATTCATGTATCCTAAAACTATTTTTTACTACAGCTTTATCAAACTTTTCGTGCCATTGTTTTGGTGCTTGTTTAAGTCCATAAAGTGACTTAACCAATTTACAAATTTTATGTTCTTGGCTAAGCATGACAAACCCCTCGAGTTGTTCCATGTAAATTTCTTCTTCTAACTCACCATTCAAGAAGGCAGTCTTAACATCCATTTGATGGATTTCAAACTTGTAGATGGCTGCCAAGGCAATCAAAGTTCTGATAGTAGCAATCCTAGCAACTGGTGCGTAGGTATCAAAATAATCTAACCATGTCTCTGGGTAAAATCCTTTGCTACTAGTCTTGCCTTAAACTTTTCAATTGTTCCATCTACTTTCAGTTTCCTTTTAAAAATCCATTTGCAACCAATAGGTGTCGAACCAGGGGGTAAATCTACTAATTTCCAAGTATTATTACCCATGATTGAATCCATTTCATCATTAATAGCTTCTTTCCAAAAAGCTACATCCTGAGACTTCATAGCCTCTTCATACGTCATAGGATCATTCTCAACATTGTGTGTAATCATAATTTGGTTACAAGATGAATCTCTTGTACCATCTACCAAGTACACAACAAAATCTGGTCCAAATGACTTTTCAGTTCTGACTCGTTTACTCCTTCTTGGTTCAAATGGTTCACCAGATTCATCATTATTTTCAAGTGATCTGTCTAATTCCACTATTTTATCATTAAAAAGTAGAATTTCACTGAATCTATTTTCAAAAAATTCAGCATCCCTGGATTCAATCACTGTATTGACATCAACAGAACCGTTAGGTTCCACAACTAGGAATCTATAGCCAACACTGTGATGTACATAACCTAAGAAAATGCACTCAATGGCTTTTTGTCCTAACTTCTTTATCTTAGGTTTAGGTAATCTAACTGATATGAACCCGTGTGAATGAATTCCCTTGAACCCACAATCATTTTAAAAACTTCCCAAGAAAGCCAAAAATCAAGTCAAGGATGGAGAATCTAGACCCGATGAGAACCCATTTCAAGAACCTAGATTATATTAAAATCTAGACCCGTTGAAGAACCTGTCTCAAGAACCCAGATTACAAAGGAGAAACGCCACAAATGTTGTGATTTACCTTTGATAAGTTCAAGAGTTCAATCAAGAACAAGAGGAGAAAACTCAACTCACAAACAAAATTCAATATTGTCTAATCTCTCAAATGAGTCTACAAAGAGTTTTTAAACCCAAACCTAATAAAAACCCTAGCCAAAATAAAGCCCCTTTTACCCAAAATTACCCTTGATGAACAGTACCGGCTATAGTACGCGCGGCTACAGTAACCCCTACAATAAATTGATGAAACCCTAGTTCCTAAAATGTAACTTTCCAAATAAGCCATTGGCCAAAATACAAGGCATTCCCAAAAACATAGTTCATAAGAAATAAAACATGTGAGCCAAGCATCTTCAAGCCCACTTATTCTAAACTAATAAAATAAATCATTTAATCAAATTAGAAGCCTCCAATAACAATCGGCCATATCTCTAAGTCATGTCTTCCACAGCTTGAATAAAGTGGATCAAAGCTGGTTCTTCTTCTTTCAGACCCATCTTCAGTGTTGGGCTCTTACTGGCTTCATCCCAAGTGGATTGCACCAATCCTTGCATTGCTTCCTTGATCTTCTTGGCCCTTGATCTTGTAATTGGCCCATCTGGAACTTGCAAAGGATCTTTAAGAGTAGGCCCACCTTAGTTCCTATCATTCCCCCTCTCCTCAAAAGGATTCGACCTCGAATCTTCACCTACATCAAAAGGAGAAAGATCAGAAATATTGAAAGTTGCAGAAACTTTATACTCACCTGGAAGATCCACTTTATATGCATTGTCATTAATTTTCTCAAGAATTTGGAAATGTCCATCTCCTCGAGGATGCAACTTAGTCCTTTTATGGGCTGAGAATCTTTCTTTGCGCATGTGAACCCAAACCCAATCTCCTGGTTCAAAGATGACACGCCTTCGTCCTTTATTGGCTTGGAAAGCAACCCTTTCATTCTTTTGGACAATTTGAAGCCGTACCCTCTCATGAAGTGACTTCACCAACTCCGACTTCTTTTGTCCATCCAAACTACTCTTCCGGGATAGAGCATTAGCAACAATGTTCTCCTTACATTGCTTGTAACGGATGACATAGGGAAATGTCTCAATGTATTCCATCCATCTAGCATGCCTTTTATTCAACTTACCTTGACCCTTGAGATGCTTCAATGATTCATGATCGGTGTGGATCATAAATTCCCTTGGCCATAAGTAGTCCTGCCAAGTCTCTAATGCACGAACAAGAGCGTAAAGCTCTTTGTCATAATTAGGGTACTTCAGGGATGCCCCACTTAACTTTTTACTGAAGAAGGCTATGGGCCGCCTATCCTGCATCAAAACGGCTCCAAACCCTATTCCTGAGGCATCACATTCAATCTCAAAAGTTTTGTTAAAATCAGGTAATGCTAACACAGGTGCAGAGCACAACCTTTCTTTAATAGTGGCAAAAGCATTCTCTTGATTAGCCCCCCAATGAAACCCAACATTTTTTTTAATTACCTCAGTGAGTGGTGCAGCAATGGTGTTGAAGTCTTTAACAAAACACTGATAAAAGCTAGCTAAGCCATGAAAGCTTCTTACCTCAGTGATGCTTTTTGGCGTTGGCCACTCCTTGATGGCCTTGACTTTCTCTTCATCCACGTCAATACCCTTTGTACTAACAACATAACCAAGAAAAACAACTTTTTCCATGCAAAAGGCACATTTCTTGAAATTAGCATACAACTTTTCACATCTCAACACATCAGACACATATCTCAAATGCTCAATATGTTCATTTAAGTTCTTGTTGTACACTAAGATATCATCAAAATACACAACCACAAACTTGCCTCTGAATGCACATAGGACATGGTTCATTAATCTCATGAAAGTACTGGGTGCATTTGAAAGTCCAAATGGCATAACCAACCATTCATAAAGTCCATACTTAGTCTTAAAAGTAGTTTTCCATTCATCACCCTCTTTCATTCTAATTTGATGGTACCCACTTTTAAGATCAATTTTACTGAAAATACATGAGCCATGCAATTCATCAAGCATATCATCCAATCTAGGAATGAGATGGCGATACTTTACCGTGATATTGTTGACCGCCCTACAATCAATGCACATCCTCCACGTCCCATCCTTCTTTGGCACTAGAAGCACTGGTACTGCACAAGGGCTCATGCTCTCCCTCACGTACCCATTGCTCATCAAATCCTCAACTTGCCTCTGAAGCTCCTTTGTCTCCTCTGGATTACTCCTATAGGCTGGTCGGTTTGAAATAGCAGCCCCGGGCACAAAATCAATTTGGTGCTCAATGCCTCTAATGGGTGGCAACTCATTTGGCATCTCCTCCGGGAATACATCATCAAACTCCTGCAACAAAGAAACAACCAAACTAGGAAGAGACTGGTTAGTTTCATCAAGAGTAAGATAAGACTCTTTATAGACAAGAAAAATCATAGGGCGATCTGCAAAGAAAGCCCTCTTAACCTCACTCTCTCTTGCATAGAAACTCACTTTTGCCTTTCCTTTTCTCTCAGAAGACTCTCTTTCTTTTTTCTTTCGTGGCTCCACTCTTTTTTCTTTACTCTCAGCCACCTCTCTACTTTCTTTTTCACTCTTTCTTTTTTGCTCAATCTCTTTTTCACTCTTCCTTTTTTGATCACTCTCATTTTCACTCTTTCTCTTTTGATCACTCTCATTTTCACTCTTTCTTTTTTGAGCAACCTCACTTTTCAATTTCAGTTGGTCCTCATAGACCTGGCTTGGAGTTAAAGGAGCAAGCTTAATTGTTTTGCCCTCCTTTTCAAAGCTGTACATGTTCTTGAACCCATCATGTGTCACTCTCCTATCATACTGCCACGGCCTCCCCAACAAAATATGGCCCGCATGCATAGGCACAACATCACAAAGCACCTCATCCTGATACTTCCCAAAAGAAAAAGTAACTAAAACTTGTTTATCCACCCTAACCTCCCCACAATCATTCAACCACTGCAATTTGTATGGTCTAAAGTGTTTTAAGGTTGGTAAATTCAATTTCTCAACCAAAGTAGTGCTAGCCACATTAGTACAACTCCCTCCATCAATGATCATACTACATACCTTATTGTTGACATGGCATATAGTATGGAAAATGTTCTCTCTCTGTTGCTCTGCATCATCCACCTTAATGTGTGCATTAAGAGCACGCCTGGCAACAAGAGACTCACCTGTCACAGGGTATACCACTCCATCATCATCACTAGCATCATCCAACTCGGGCACCTCATTACTATCATCCTCACTCTCAGTCATCACTTCTCCATTGTCACGCATAATAATCACCCTCCTATTTGGACATTGAGAAGCAATGTGCCCTGAACCTAAACACTTAAAACATTTGATATCTCTATTCCGTGAAAGTTGGGATTCTACCTTGGGTTTGTTGCTAGTTCCCTCATCTTTTCCCTTAGGTGGTTCGGTCTTTCTCTTTGCTTCAGCTGGATCATTCCTATCCCATTTTGATTTCCAAGTAGTGCTAGAAACCGAAGTGTACCTTGCTGTCCCTTTTCTCTTTAATTGCCTCTCCACCTTCATAGCCATGTGCACCATGTCCTCTATCTCCACATAATGCTGCAATTCAATTACATTGGCTATGTCCCTATTCAACCCACTCAAAAATCTAGCCATGGAGGCCTCTCGATCCTCCTCTACATTAGCTCGAATCATCGCCACCTCCATCTCCTTATGGTAATCCTCCACACTCCTAGACCCCTGTGTAAGATTTTGTAATTTCTGGTAAAGGTCTCTATAGTAATGGCTAGAAACAAATCTCCGCCTCATGAGAGCTTTCAACTCTCCCCATGTCTCTATAGGCCTCTCATAATTCCTCCTTCTATTGGTCACTAATTGATCCCACCAAATAATAGCATAATCAATGAACTCAATTACCGCCAACTTCACTTTCTTCTCCTCAGAGTAATTATGGCAATCAAACACCAACTCTATTTTTTTCTCCCACTCTAGATAAACCTCAGGGTCAATTCTACCTTTGAAAGATGGTATTTTCATTTTGATGCTACCAAGGTCTCTATCTACACCATCCCGACCCCTTAGATTCCCCTCAACTCCTCTTTCATGCCTAACTCCTCTATTTCTACCCGACCCAACGTCAGATGCTAAATCTTCCTCTTCCTCACCATCTCCTTCATTCTCATACTGATTTTCAACTCTATGCTCACGTCGCCTCCTATCCCTCCTACCTTGTAGATTTCTAATCGATGCTTCTTGATGATCCATCCTATCCCTCACTTCACCCAACACCAAGTTCAACCGCTCAAACTGTTGTTGCATGGCTTGCAATACAAAGGATGAGTTATCTGTTCTCCCCATTGGTGATGCGCTACTCTGATGAGACATTATCAGGTGCTACACAAAAGAATGTTAATGGCAAAAAAAAAGTAAACCTCACACACTCCCTTACGTGTTTACACTCGAATAATGACACTTCACTCGTGTTTCACTCTTAATTGGCTTTTTTTCCGATAATAGTTTCACACTCTCTTGTCTTTTACCTCAAGAGTTTTCCCACTCAAGTTCTTTAAGAACTAATTGACTCAATCAAGACAAAGCAACCTTGTTTTATCCCAACTAGTAATTAGGTCCAAGAAACAAGAACAAGAGAAACACGGAAGGAATGAAAAAAAATGGTACGTGAATCAAGGAAATTATATGAATGAAACAGTAACTATAAGACAAGATACCAACTAGAATCACCCCTTTTCTTTTCTTTTCATTTCACCAACTGATTTGATCACAATCAAGAATAAGCAGTTGAGAAAACCCTAACAATAACTCAAAAACCCTTGGACAAGTGATATACGGCAGCCCCCAGAACAAGAGATTTCAGCCAACACAAACCCTAGAACAATGAATTTCAGCAACCCTAATAATAGTGAAGAAATCTGCTAGCCACCACTATTTTTTTTTTTTGTAATCAATCCTAGAACAATGAAGCCCTATAATTAAATATGCAAGAAATAAAAGATAGAATAAGACCTGATTGGAAACCTTGCTCTGATACTAAATGATATGAACCCTTGGGAATGAATTCCCTTGAACCCACAATCAATTTGAAAACTCCCCAAGAAAGCCAAAAATCAAGTCAAGGATGAAGAATCTAGACCCGATGAGAACCCGTTTCAAGAACTTAAATTATATTAAAATCTAGACCCGTTAAAGAACCCGTCTCAAGAACCCAGATTACAAAGGAGGAACGCCACAAAGGTTGTGATTTACCTTTGATAAGTTCAAGAGTTCAATCAAGAACAAGAGGAGAAAACTCAACTCACAAACAAAATTCAATATTGTCTAATCTCTCAAATGAGGCTACAAAGAGTTTTTAAATCCAAACCTAATCAAAACCCTAGCCAAAATAAAGCCCCTTTTACCCAAAATTACCCTTGATGAACAGTACCGGCTACAGTATGCGCGGCTACAGTAACCCCTACAATAAATTGATGAAACCCTAGTTCCTAAAATGTAACTTTCCAAATAAGTCCTTGGCCAAAATACAAGGCCTTCCCAAAAACATAGTTCATAAGAAATAAAACATGTGAGCCAAGCATCTTCAAGCCCACTTATTCTAAACTAATAAAATAAATCATTTAACCAAATTAGAAGCCTCCAATAACAATCGGCCATATCTCTAAGTCATGTCTTCCCACAGCTTGAATAAAGTGGATCAAAGCTGGTTCTTCTTCTTTCAGACTCATCTTCAGTGTTGGGCTCTTACTGGCTTCATCCCAAGTGGATTGCACCAATCCTTGCATTGCTTCATTGATCTTCTTGGCCCTTGATCTTGTAATTGGCCCATCTGGAACTTGCAAAGGATCTTTAAGAGTAGGCCCACCTTGGTTCCTATCACTAACTATAGCTCGACAACCCCAAACTTTAAAATGATTTAAGTTTGGTTTTCTTTTCTTTCATAATTCATATGGAGAAACTTTAGTTTTCTTGTGGGGTATTCTATTCAAAATATAGCATGCTGTCAGCATAGCTTCTCCCCAAAAACTTTTGTTTAAACCAGAATTAGTAAGCATGGCATTAACCATTTCTACTAAAATTCTGTTTTTCTTTTCTGCCACTCCATTTTGTTGTGGAGTGTAAGCCATAGTAGTTTCATGAATAATGCCTACATATTCACAATAAGCAGGAAAGTGATATTCACCTCCTCTATCGGATCTAAGACATTTTATCTTGACACCACATTGATTTTCTGCTTCATTTTTATATGCCTTAAAATTATCCAAAACTTGGTCTTTTGAATGCATCAAATAAACATAGCAATATCTAGAGAAATCGTCTATAAAAGTCACAAAATATTTTTTACCTCCTCTAGTAGGCGTGCTATGCATGTCACATACATCACTGTGTATTAATTGCAATAAAGATGAAGTTCTTTCTAATCTAGAAAAAGGTTTTCTTGTAATTTTTGTTTGCATGCATATTCTACATTTATCTATCATATCTTTAGCATATTTAGGAATTAAACCTAAATTAACCATGTCATCAAGCTTTCTAGCATGAACATGTCCTAAACGACAATGCCATAAAGAATATGAATCAATCATATAACCAGAAACATTCACTTTATTATTAATATTGAGTTTGAACATGCCTTCACTCAGATATCTCTTCCCCACAAAATTACCCCATTTGGTCAGAACAAATTTATCTTCAAAGACTAATTTAAACCCATACTTATTCAGAAGACTACCAAATACAAGATTTTTCCTAACTTCTAGTACATGATATACATCACTGAGAGTAAGCACTTTTCCAGAGGTGAACTCCAAATCTATTGTGCCTTTGCCTTTAACTGTAGCAGTGAATGAATTTCCCATGTAGATAACAAACTCTTGTCTTTGCCTTCTTCTGACTCATACTTTTTAAACAAACTCTTGTCTTTGCAAACATGTCTTGTTGCTCCCGAGTCAATCCACCAAGAGTTGTCTCCTTCGAGAATATTGACCTCAGAAATCATGGCCATAAAATTCTCTTTGGAGTCAGAGTTTTGTTATTTCTTTTTAAGGAAACGACAATCTCTTTTGTAATGGCCTGACTTTCCACAATGAAAGCAATTTACACTCAGTTTCTTCTGATTCTTGCCTTGGAAGTAACTTTGTTTTCTTCCAAAGTCATTCTTTCTCTTCTGGTTTTCATATCCAGATTTCTTGGGTTGTCCAATTTTGTGAGTCTACCCTTCCTCTACCATATGCATATTGGAGGTCAAAGAGTCACGCTCTTCTTTACCATCTCTGAGCCTTATTTCCTCTTCTATACGAAGATGTTAGCTTAGATCTTCGAGAGACATTTCCTCCTTTCTATGCTTTAGACTTCTTTTGTAGTCTTTCCATGATGGAGGAAGTTTATCGATAATGGATGAAACCGATATAGAATCATCCATCTTCATATTATGTTGAGTGAATTGATCAAGAATATGCATCATCTCATCGAATTGTTCAACAATAGAGTCTACCATTTTATAACTGAAAAATTTGGTAGCCAGAAATTTCTTGCTTGTAGCATCTTCTAAAAGATACTTAGCCTCAAGTGCGTCCCACAGATCCTTGGCAGTTGCTTTGTTCTGGTACGCGTCAAACAATGTGTCATACATTGCATTGCAGATGTGACCCTTGCAGATGTAGTCGTCTTGTTCCCACTTGATTCTTGCCCGACTTTGAGCAATTGTCTCGTCCTCATTTGCAGACGGCCTAGGAGTGGTTAGAACATACACCACTTTAAGACTAGCCAAGAGAAAGTACATCTTCTTTTGCCAGCGTCGAAAATTGGCTCCATCAAAACGTTCGAGTTTAACAAAATCCGCAACAAACTCTCTCAAACTATGTGCCATTAGTAATGAAATATTGTCTTAAGATTGTTGGTATAAACGGGCTGCAAAACAGACAATAGTGAGAGAAAGTTTGCTTCAAGGCGCGTTACAATGTCGCTTTCCTTAAGACAATATTCGCCCCCACCAATAATAGTATGCACACGGGTTACAAGCGAATTTACCTCCAAGATACAATAAAGCCCAGAACAAGTCTGTTTGTCTAACTGTGTTATGCACACACAAAATTAGATCCCGAATACATTCAAATTTTGCTATTCAACCAAGAAATTAGAAATCTGTTCTCTCGAGAACAAACAGATTCTAACAAGTTTTAATAATATGAAGAAGTGAAGAACTTGGGAGAGAGAGAGAATTCGAAATTATATTCTGTCATTTTCAAATGGCAGGCCAATGGGTCTATTTATAGATAACCAAAGGTTGTGAACGAAAAGTTATAACTCTTTGTATTCCTGAAAACTGTTCAGAACAAGTACATATACTATGTCTGTTGCCATTTGACGCAACAGTTGGACTTAGTCCAATGGTCGCCTGGCTTCCATTTCAACTGGTTGGCACCAGTTCGAATCACCGCGTGTGCGCTTGGGAAATTAAAATTTGTTTTTTCTAAGCATCGCAGCGCCTTGCGCATGGAGCCCCTCCTGATGGGTTGCTACGCCTCGTGCATGCCCGCATGCAGTGCGTCGCGCCCTTGAGCCCATGCGTTGCATGCCTCTTCATAAATCAGCAAGATAATGAAGAGGTGTGCTCGAACCCATCCCATGGCGCCATTACATAAGAAGCTACAATACCACTAGGCCAATCAAATGCATGGCGTGAGTGTAGACCCAAACTATAATAAACGTTACACCTTTCCATAACTTCTCTCTTTCCAATTTAATTCACAACTTCCAAAATAACCCAAAAATATTATTAATAATAAATATTATATATATATTATTTTGAAAATATTTCCAACAGCTTCAGAATTCCTATAACGGGTCCGAGACTCTAACAAGGTCAGTAATATGCAATTTATGGAAATAAAGTTGGTAAATCTATCAAAAAAGGGCATAATAAGTTTTGCTAGAAAATTTTATGACATTTTATTTCCATGTATACTAAAACTTGGGTTTACTTCTAACTGAGCAGTTGCGGCAGTCCTTTATTCAGATGTGGACAGTGGATCCAAGCAAGGAACATCCAGGCATTTGGAACCGTTACCCCAACTGTCAGATTGGTAGCTGGGATTTGAATAATGCAGCCGATCAAAAATCATTCTTTGTGAGCCAAAATATGGTTGTACTAAGCCAACAATTCTCATTAAAACTTAATTCTCGTTCGATTCTGAGGAGGGTCCCTAAACCTTATAGGATCAGACCGACTTTTTTATATAGCCAAAGTGGCTCAGATAAAATGATATATCTATAGCTGAAATGAACTAAACAACTGAACAAAGCAATGCTCAAGAATGACAGTGACAGGAGCATCATATACCATTAATGGGTAAACAGTTCAAATGATTATCAGATAATGGAGCAAGCACTGAGGACCCAAGAGTATTAATATCAATTAATGATGAATGTGATGCATATTGTTAAAGATATTTCAGGAAACAATACCAAAATATATAGGAGACGAAATAAGGAATTATCAACAATTAGTTCCAAAATAACATGAAACGTGTCAGCAGTTGCACATTGTGAAATCCCTCTTCACGCAATTGAGAGTAAGACAAAGCAAAGCAAAGCAATTTAGGAAAAAGAAAACGAAAGCATATACGGAAACAAAGCATCAGTTGTTCAAGATAGTATCAAACACAAGCATATCAAAATAAGATAGTATCGACTGTATTGGGTCACTAAGGAGTGGGCATTGACTGAGCGAAGAGAGAAGAATGCTTCCCGATGGAAGAAAATATCTCAAGCACAAAACGAATCCCAACTTGTAATTACCAAGAACTTGTAATTAGGGGTGTAACCGGTCTATTCTGGTCCAGTTTTAGACAAAATTTAGGATCGAACCGGTATGTACCGCTTTTGTATTTTTCAAAACCAGTTACACACCGGTTAACCTCTTAAATTGGTATCTCCGATTTTACCGGTTTCTGGTCTGGTCTGGTCCGGTCCGGTTTTTTAAAATGTAAGTTTGTCATTAAAAAATAAAAATCTGTTAATAAAAAAAACTGCTTCAAAAAATTTATTCTAAAAATTTGTTCATATTACAAAATCTGCACTACTAAAAAAATCTGTTTTTGTAAAAAAATCTATTTTTGTAAAAATATTAGTATTAGTTATAAACTTATATATTAGTATAACAATATAATATATTAGACTATATAATAGTATTAATATTATACTATTAGTATAGTTATATATTAGTATAGCTATATAATATATTAGACTATATATAATATAATTTAATATATATATTTTATGTTTAAAGCATATGATCAATTAAATTTTCATCTTTAAGATTAAACTTTTATTTTATAAATTAGAATAACATTATCTTATATATAATTATATTAATAACATATAATCAAACAAATTACAAATGTTCATATTTAAGATTAATATTTTATGTTATAATTTATAAATTATAATATCAAATTATTTCATATATGATATATAATTATATATTATATATAAAAATTTCACATATAATTATATATTATATATAAAACTTATATATAAAATATTAATTTTTATATTTTTTAACCCCAACCGGTCCGGTCCAGTCCCGAAAATCGTAGAACCGAAACCGGACCTGTTCCTGTTGGTTTGCATAATTCAAGAACCGGTTCCGGTTCAAAACCAATCCAACCGGTCCAGTTCGGACTGGTTTTTCGATTTAAATTTACACCCCTACTTGTAATGCCCTTTATATGTACAAAAGGCAGTATTAGGAATGTCCTCCTTAACCACCCTTATTTGATGATACCTTGATCTTAGATCCAACTTAGAGAACACCTCGCCCCACAAAACTCATCCAATAGCTCATCAATTACTAGAATGGAGAATTTGTCTTTGATGGTATGTTGATTCAAGGTCCTATAATCAACACAAAGCCTCTGATTGCCATCATCCTTGTGAACCAACAAGACAGGTGAAGAAAATGGGCTAGAACTTGGTCTGATCACATCTAAATCCTACAATTCTTTTACTATTCTCTTGATCTTAGCCTTTTGATAATAGGGGTAACAATAGAGTCTATTAGAGAGTGGAGATGTCCCTTCTTTCAACACAATTATGTGGTTTGTTCTAAAAGGTGGCAATCCCTTTGGTTCTGTAAATACCTTTCGAAATTGTTTCAGCAATTGAGCTAAGTCCCATGGTTGTTCACCCTCTAGTGGCTTTTCTTCCATTGAATTTAACTGTATTAGCAATCATTTTCCTTTACTTACAGACGTCAACGCTGAATTCTTGCCACCATCCCATGACCATTCCTTCAAATTCAACCCCATCAGCATAATATTCATTCCTTCAAACATGAATTCCATAAACAATTTTGCAAAATTCCATACTATTGGACCCAAGGTCTTGAGCTAGTGCACCCATAACACTACATCACACCCGCCAAGATTCAAAACAAAACGTGAACTTAAGAATGAATAACATTGAACCTTGAGGCTTCCATCCTTGCACAACCTCGCACTTTTGATCATCTCACCATTAGCCACACGAACTGAGAGTTAAGCTGTCAAGTTAATTGGCACCTTGAACTTCTGTACAAGAGATGCATCTAGGAAGTTGTGGGTACTCCTTGAGTCCATCAGGATCACTATTATCTCATCTTTTATTTGTCCCAACAGCTTCATTGTATTAGAATTTGGTGTTCTAGTCATGACATGAATCGATATCTCAGGACCAGACTCCTTGTTTGTAGATCATGATTGTTTTTCCCCTTCTTCAGGCCTCCCCCTTCCTCATCTCCTGAATTACATGCTAATTCCTTCATACCTTGCAACATAGAAATTCAGGGATTTTTGCATTTATGCATCGGGTTCTTCTTCTCATCACATTGGTAACATAAACCCTTCATTCTCTTTTCATCCATCTGCGCCGATGATATGCTTCTAGAAGATGATGCTGGCCTTATTCCCTTATTGGATCCTTCCCAGTTCCATTTATTTTTTACTATTAACATACTGTTCTTATCTTCTAAGTTTTTGAGAGATCTTCTAGCACTCAATAGGTATTCTTCATGTATCTTTGCTACCTCAAACATAGCATTCAAGTTTATAGGATTTAACATTCTAATAGGCAATCTTATCTCATTTTTTAATCCACTAAGGAAGCAACTCAACTTATGTGTATCAGACAAACCTCTGAGTTGATTGAAAAGATACTCAAGCTGAGACTTGTAAGCTGAAACATAGGTGGTTAGTTTAAGTCTAGTGAGGGCCTCCATTGAATCATCGTATGCAGTAGGTTCAAATCTTATCAACATAGCTCGGGAAAAAGTCTCCCAGCTATTGAGCATTCCCCTCTTTGTCGTGTATTGATTCCACACTAGGGCTTTAGCCTCCATGTGATAAGAGGCCATCAACAACCTTTGTGCCGGTGGGGTCTGGTGAAACTTGAAGTATTGAATGGCCTTGGATAACCATCCCGCGAGATTCTCCCCATCAAAGTGAGCAAAATCCAACCTCACACCTCTTTTGAGACCCCTCTATTGATCTTGGCCCTCCTGTTCGTGCTCCCATTGCCTCTCTATGTTAGCCACTGCATTCTGATTCCCTATAATAATTCTCATCTTGTTAGCTAATTGGTCTAGTCATTCCTTGATTTCAAGAAATTTTTTCTTCATGAGCTTCCACTTGCTTCTACATTGCGTCCTGTTATCGCTTGAACCAAGTTTCATCTGCCATTAGAATCGACTGCTCTGATGCCAAAATGAAATGAATCTCAATACCAACAGTGAGAAATGAAACTATCACTCAATGAAAATAAAGGTGAAAGTGCAATTGATAGAAGATGAACAATGATATTCATAAACTCATTAGATTATTCGAGGTAATCTGCCTCCAGAGTCCCAAATTCGTTACAAGCAAAATCATACATCTTTTCTCCTTTCTGTTGCCTATATATTTCCCTCCCGAAGAGCATTCATATTCGGTATCTCAAATCATGTTTTCCCCTATATTTTGGGGGAAAGTTTAGGGTTTTCACCCCAAAACCCTCCTCCAGCAGAATCCTTAAAATGGGGATCAACTATTCGAATGCTACAGCGGTTCCCCATATTTGGGGATCCATTGTACATCTCCAAATCTGATTCCGTGCTTTCCCCGACGTTGCTCTCGCATCTCCTTCTCTTTGACCATTAGGTGCCCTTGTCGTTTTCGCCCCTCCCTCGCATCGCAACCACTATAGACGACAGCCCTTCCATAAAAAATCAATGCAAGTCCTCATCCCCTCTCGGTTTCCTACATGGCTGGATTCCCCCATTCTTTCTCGCACATATTGATCTGTTCAACTTCCTCCATGGCTAGACTTTGTGAGAATCGGGATCCTCCATGGCTGGTCATTGAGCTTCTCTATCGCATTTCATTTTTGGGATCCTCCATGGTTGGACTCCATCCTTCTCTCTAGGCCTGCAACTCGAGCAACCTGTGCTGTGTTTGGGCCCGACCCGAACCGATTCACAGGATACACAAACCGACCCGACCCGACATGAGTCGGGCCAACCCGTTTCTTTTCAAATTCTACAGAAACCATTTTTGACTGTCAAACTGATCCTCTTCAACTCCAACCCACTCGAAAGCAAAACCTCCATAGCTAATATCTAAGTCCAAAAAGGCAACAAAACTCCGATTCGTTACCTCCACCATGACCATATGAAAAGCCCATTAACAAGATCAAGAGATTGCATGTGCTCCACTCGGAGATCAAAACAGTAATTTATATTAATTTTACCTGGGGCGTGTTTTTCTCTTCTATGCGTCTTCAAATCTAAGGTTGACTCCGAGCTGTCCAGCAAGTGACGGTCCAGGTGGAGAGGATCATACACTGCAAGCATAAACGAGGCCTCCATGGTGTTGAAGAACCGCAAGTGTTTCTCGTTGGTCCACGAACGAGTTTGATGGGTCAAAAAGTGCGAGTCCATGACACAGGAAAACCACCTCCAAGACGACCGAGAAACATGCATACCTCTTGATTTAAGCGGCTGCGTTCGCCAATCCGTACCTTGATTTTACGTCATCAAGCTCCCAAAGTAATCGGCGGAAGGTAATCTATACGCGGCTTCATACCCCTTGATTTATTGATTTTATGCTCGATTTCTCGTTGTCTTGATTGCTTGCAGTGTCGGCACTTTGCTCCAGATTGGTGGGGGTTGGTTTTAGGGTGTGGAGAAAAGAAGAAGAATTGTGTGAAATAAAAGAAATAGTCGGATCATTTCGACATTTAACGGGTTCGACCCGCAAACTAGTTCAAACAGTATTTTTGAACGACTCGGGTCGGATCTATCAGACGGAACATTTTCTACACTTTTCTGCACAACCCTACTTCTATCTAGCAAAAATCTAACACTGAAATTGCTTACCCATCCGTATGCTTTGAGATCTGTTCTTGCTTATGTTTTTTTCGGATTTTTCTTGCAATTTACATACATGTGTTCATAGATTGAGATTTGCTATGCACTGATTTAAGGCTATTTGGTGCACTGAATTGCTTGCTCGAATAAAAATCCTAGCTTTTTACAAGTTCTTGTTGTTGGATTGGGACTTGCTATTGCTGTGATTTTGGTAATTTGGTGCACTAATTCTCTTTTGCAATTTACATACATGTGCTCAGAGGTTGAGATTTTCTATGCACTAATTTGGAGCTATTTGGTGTACTGAATTGCTTGCTCCAAAAAAAAAAAAAAAAAAACCCTAGCTTTTTACAAGCCTCTATTGTTGGATTATGACTTAATATTGCTGTGATTTTGGTAATTTGGCATACTAATTTGTTCTTGCTTATGTTTTTTTTCATATTTTTCTTGCAATTTACATACATGTGCTCAGAGATTGGGATTTTCTATGCACTGTTTTGGGACTATTTGGTGCAATGAATTGCTTGCTTGAAAACCCCCTAGCTTTTTACAAGTCTTTGTTATTGGATTGAGATTTGTTATTGCTGTGATTTTGTCTATTTGGTGCACTGATATGTTCTTGCCTGTGTTGTTTTCAGATTTTTTGAGAAATTTACAAACCTGTGTTATTGAATTGAGATTAGCTACTGCTGTGCTTTTTTGCATGTGTAATGCTATTGCCAAAACTATTTTTGCATGTCTAGTGCTATTCCACGGTGCTTTTTTGTACTGTTGGTGTGCTATTTTTGCACTAAAATTGATATTCAATGGTGTTATTTTTGCACATAAATTGGTATTGGTTTGCTATTTTTGCACTGAAATTGCAACCGAGGGTGCTGTTTTTACACTGTAATACTATGATGATGGTTGTGATTTGTATTTGGGAGAGGGTTAAGCCACAAGTGTTAATGGAGTTCGATCAATATAGCGGGTAATCCTAACCCAGATGGCGTGGTTATTTGTTTTGGAAAATTCTAAGCAATCTTATGTTGACATGTAATAAACTTTTGGGTTGGTGTATGGGCACTTTCAATGTATGTAATTATAACATTGTTTCATTCACGGCAGATGCAATTTGTGTTTTGATTTTGTGTGAATCGGCAATAATAGTACTTGTATGTTGATATTTATTTGTTATAAATACAATATCATTATTATTATTATTTATACCATTGTAATTCTTGTCATTTATTTATCGGTTACAAATAAAATACCCTTTGAAAAAGTGAATATTAATTATTTTTAAAATCGTAATAATTTTGTCACTATTCTCGTACCAGGATAAAAAATCAGTTTCGTGTTCAATAATTAAATTTATGTAGAAGTTAATATTACTTATCTAGAAAAAATATAAAATAGGTAGTAGTTAAAATTGTAAATGAAAGTGTGAAAAAAATAATAAAAAAAGAATAGAGAATTTATAGAAAATGAGATGTAAGAAATTTTTAAAAGATTAGTAAAATTTAGTAAGACTGAAGTAGTCATTTTCGACCTCCTAAGAATCGGAGGAAAATCGTCGCTCCGAATCTGACAGATCCGAACTCCGAACTCAGTCCTAATATTATGTAAATTTTTACTACACAATCTCCACCACACTTCACACTCTATATTTTTTTTTAATTTTTAATATTTTTAATATTTTTTGATTTTTTTTTTGAGTTTATTCTTTTTAAATTATTTCAAATTTTTTATTTATTATTCATATAATAAATATTTAATAAAAGAAGAAAATAATAAAAATTAAAAATAATATAGAGTGTGGAGTTTTAGGAGGTTGGGAAAATTTATTCTATTATGTAAGAGATTTTCTAAGGAAAGTCTGTTCGCCTCGAGAATTGATAACCAAACGACACCGTTTAACACTAGCAACCACAACTATTAACACTAGCAACGACGACACCATTTGGGTCTTGAGTACCTCTCGACTACAGCTCCCACGTGTACTCTTAACTGCACTTCCCTCCAGCTTGCTACGAGTCTTCTCTTCTGGGCCTCTGGCAGTATCTTATCATTCATTCCTATTCCCTATTTAGGTGCTTTTCTGGCAAAATTGCATGAAACTCTAAAACCCATTTTGTCAATCCCGTTTTCTCGTTTAGACTATTCTATGTACATGAAGATGTTGCAGGTTTGCATGGACGCAAAGGCTGAAAGATGCGGTCGTTTGATTCATAACCAACTAATAACAAGTGGGTTTGATTCAAATGTACACTTAAAATACAAAACTGATAATATTCTATTCGAAATTTGGCCACATGAACACAGCTCGTAACTTGTTCGATAAAATGCGTGACAGAAATTTAGTGTCCTGGACTGCTATGATTTCTGGGTTTACACAAAATGGGTATTATGAAAATGCTTTGATGATGTTTTCGGCAATGCGTGGGGTGGGTGTCAAGGCCAACCAGTTTACCTATGCGAGTGTGTTGAAGGCGTGTACTAGTATGAGGTGTTTGGAGGTGGGGATGCAAGTACATGGCTGCATACACGAGTACGTTTGTGCACAATTTGTTTGTGCAGAGTGCATTGGTTGACTTGCACTCAAAATGTGGGGAAATGGAAGACGCTTGCAAGTGCTTCGAAATGATGGCAGAGAGGGATATAGTTTCTTGGAATGCAATGATAGGTGGATATGCTGTTCAGGGGTTTGCCGATGAGTCATTTCAAATGTTTCGTTCAGTGATGAGAGAAGGTGTAGCATTTTCCACTAAACTTCTAGATTTCATTTTTCTTCTAATTGTATTCTTCTCTGTCTTTGTGATGCTGAGACTGCATGCATTTATTCTTATTTTCTGAAGCAGACATATATCATAACACTCTAGTGATTGTCTTTATTTTTGGTTGCGTTGGATCTGATCAAGAACATTATAACGTAGATAGTTTGTTTGGAAAAACGAATGTCTGATGGAGACTAGTTGAAATGAATTTTTTGAAGAGATATCTTGATTAAATTCAAATGAACCATACAATTTCTAAGAAATACATTGTTGAGTGTAAATCAAAATATTAAAAAGAACAAGAAACTTAATTGAATAGACTTGAGTTGATGGTCAATATACCCTTGGTTTCTGTTTTGAGGAAGAAGCAAAATACATTCAGGAAGACATATAGTGTACAGAAAATCCATCTCTCTCTCTCTCTCTCTCTCTCTCATCTTTGAAAGTCCCAACACTTGCTTGCATTCATGTTAGTGGTAAAAAAAAAAAAAAAAAAATTCCCCTTTTTGGTATCTATACAACTTGGGTAGAGAAAGGGCATTCACTTGTTTTCTTTTTCCTTTCTCTCTTTTAACTTAATTAAGCCCATAATTTTTGTATTTGTTTTGTTGGGGGGGGGGGGGGGGGGGGTGTTCACCAATTGAGGAACGATCGTGTAAAATTGTTGAGTGTTGTCTTTTTCTGCTTTATTGTTTTAAGAATTGCTACTCTATCTTCTGGCATATTCTCTTCGTAATCTAATTCTGCTCCATATTGTGTTCCTACAAAAATATCCTTTAGTGAAATAGTCTATCAATTGGTTAGTATCTTTAGTACCTATTTAAAAAAAACAAAAGCCCTCTGCTGAATGATGCCATCGACATGCATGGAATTTAGACAATTCTAGAGCACTTGATCTATAGTTTAATCACTACATACTCTCTTAATGGTATTTGGACAATATCCTGATCAACAGTATTCCTCTTTCTTTTAAAGTTACTAGGAAGAATTTTCTTTTCTGTATGCTTTTTTGTAATCTTCTGTTGTAGGTTTTGATACCTTTATTCGATGTTTCAATATTAAATCTTAATAGGACTGATTCCTGATGGCTTCACCTTGGGAAGCGTCTTGAGAGCCTGTGCTACTCATAGTAGTCTCATGAAGATCAACCAGACACATGGGTTAATTATCCATTTGGGTTTTGGATCACAAAATGCTTTGATTGGATCATTGATTGGTGCTTATGCAATATGTGGAAGAGTAGGAAGTGCTTATCACTTATACAAGAGTTTGCCAACTAAAGATATTATATCTTGTACTTCACTGATAGTTGGATTTGCACATGAAGCTAACCATAGCGGAGATGCCCTGAGACTCTTCAGGGAAGTAATTCAAATGCACATTGAAATGGATGAAGTTATATTTTGCTCCATGCTTAATATATGTGCAAATATATCATCACTAAGCTTTGGAAGACAAGTCCATGCTGTTGTTTCAAAAGTTCAATCCTGTTATGATGTGGCCATGGCCAATGCCCTTGTTGATATGTATGCAAAATGTGGAGGAATTGAAGATGCGAAGCATGCTTTTGATGAGATGGAGGAGAAAAATGTGATTTCATGGACATCACTGATTGCCGGATATGGGAAACATGGCTTTGGACATAAAGCATTTGCACTTTATAAGAAGATGGAACATGAAGGGTTAAGGCCGAATGATGTTACATTCTTGACTCTTCTCTTTGCTTGTAGCCATAGTGGATTGACTGGCGAAGGATCAGAATGCTTTAATAGTATGGTAAAAAAGTACAACATTTTGCCTAAAGCGGAGCATCTCTCTTGTATAATAGATCTCTTTGCACGTGGAGGCCAGTTAGAAGAAGCCTATAATTTGATATGTGAGACGAAAATCAAACCTAATGCTTCGATTTGGGGTGCCATTCTTGGGGCATCTAGCACCTATTATAATTTATCAATTGGGGAAATAGCATCCATTAATCTTTTCAAAATGGATCCCAAGAATTCAGTTAACTATGTTGTTTTAGCTAGCTTATATGCTGTGTGCGGCCAATGGAACAATGCTTCCAAGATGTGGAATTTGGTAAAAGATAGAGGTTTAAAGAAAGATCCCGGATACAGTCTTTTACAAGCTACAAAGAAGGAAATTGCACTTTTGAAGCATAGTTGAAAGTGGAGAACTATCTCATTTTATTGCCCTTGGGGAGATAGGGAGATACTGAAACCTTTACCATGCAGAACAGATGCTTCATATGTTGAGGCCATAAAGGAGTAAGGGGAGAATGCTCAAGCACACAGACTTTTGGTCCATTGATGCATTCTCAGTTCACAGTCTTTTCGTCAACATTCAGGTACTTACTAGGACTTTTTACGTCTAAGTTTGTATGTATGATTTCATCTTGATATCTTACTCCAAATGAGTGAAAGGGGTTTTGAAGCACTAAAAAGTCTCAGTTTTTATGCATATATAAAATCTGAGCCGTTAAGTTTATGCAGGATTGTTCCTGATGTCATGCTCCAAATGAGTAAAAAGAGTGTTCAAAGCTTAAATGGCTTCATATGAGTATTTGAAATATGAGCCTTAAAGCTTTTTGTTATCCATACTTATGCCTGAAGTATAAATCATATCGTGGAAAATATGTGAAAGCAAAGAAGCTTGGAGCTTTTGAGCAAGTCCAAAGCTTGAGCATATCATATTTATCTCTTGAAATCCATTTGGTGTCTAGATGCGGCATAAAATCTCACAGGTTGGAGTTCCCCATCTTCAGTGCCTCAACTACTGGTTCCCGTTATAGTTGAGGAGTTTAGAGTTTAGTTCTTATGCAGGCTGGGATTTTACACTGTTTACATCCCTTTTGCAGATCCTTTGAGTTATCGTGCTGTGACTGCTGTCTATTGATGCTAACTTCTCTTCTATCTGAGTCTTCTCTCCTCTGTGAACTAACATGGTAAGTTCTACTAAACGCCGCACTGATTCTTTAGCTTTATCGGATTTGTTTTTCTGATTTCAGTCAATTGGTTCTGTTCTTTTCCTCAACCATTAGATATTGAATGCATATTTTGTCATGCTTCCACTGCAAATGAGTGCACCATCTCTCTGGATATATCGAACCTTTATTGTGGATATGGGTGTGCTCAAGATTTTTCCTTTATTACCAATGTTGGTTGCTTAATCTCAACAGCTTTAATGTATTCATAATTTATCTGTTCACATGTGTATATAGGAGTCACTGGGTGATATCTTGTCAAGCACCAAAGCAACATTTAGCTTCAGCATTCCTATAACGGGTCTGACACGGTCAGTAATATGCAATATATGGAAATAAAGTTGGTAAATCTATAAAAAAAGGGCATAATAAGTTTTGCAAGAATTTTTTTGGCATTTTATTTCCGTGTATACTAAAACTGGGTTTACTTCTAACTGAGATGTTGCGGCAGTCTTTTTTTCAGATGAGGGCAGTGGATCCAAGCAAGGAACATCAAGGCATTTGGAACCATTACCCCAACTGTCAGATTGGTAGCTGGGAATTGAATAATGCAGCCGATCAAAAATGATTCTTTGTGAGCCAAAAGATTGTTGTACTAAGCCAATAATTGTCATTAAAACTTATTCTCGTTTGATTCTTAGGAGGGTACCTGAGCCTTACAGGGTCAGACAGACTTTTCTATATAGACGAAGTAGCTCAGATAAACTGATATATCTAATATCTATAGCTGAAATGAACCAAACAACTGAACAAAGCAATACTCAAGAATGATATAGTGACAGGAGCATCATTAATAATGGGTAAACAATTCAAATGATTATTGGATAATGAAGCACTCAAGAGTATTAATATCAATTAATGATGAATGTGATGCATATTGTTAAAGATATTTCAGGAAACAATACCAAAATATATAGGAGAGGGCATAGATTGAGGTAAGAGAGAAGAATGCTTCCCGATGGAAGAAAAATATCTCAAGCGCAAAACGAATCCTAACTGCCCTGATCTATTGGAATAAAGGTAAGTAGGAGCCTCAATCAAGCTTTAGACGCTTAGGGAGACCACGTTCTGATCATCTAAAAACATGTTTTTCTGATAGTGTCATCTAAGGCATTCTTTTCATCTCATCTCATGTCATCTAATCATTACAATTTTCTCAAATTCTAATACAAAAAAATAAAATAATTCAACTTTTTCAAATTCTAAATTAAAAATAATATTAAAAAAAACATATGATAACAATATTTTATTCAACTTTCAACTTTTGTTTTTCTGATAGTGTCATCTAAATCATTCTTCTCATCTCATCTTATATCATCTAATCAGGAAAGAGAGGGAGCAAGCGAGCAGCACTCCGCATATTATCGGTGTACACAGATGGATAGTCTCAATTGCTTGAAAAAGTAATTTCAATTGATGCAGGATATATACATACATTTTTCTTGTGAAGCATATGTGATACTATTATATTATATTATATTATATATTACATCATCCTTTGTTTCTGGTGAACCCATCTCCCCATTTTCATTGTCATTATCTTCCTTTTCTTGTTGGCACGATGCTTAGCAGCAATCCTTAACTTCCTCTTGGCATTGCGCATTGTATTGACAACAGCCATTACCTTTTCTTCCTGTTTTCTCTTGTCCCGTTTCACCTTGAGATTCTTCCTGATCTCGCTGTACACTTGTACGAAGTTTTGGATGCCTATAGTATTCTTTATTGTTTCACGAACTTCTTCTGCCAATTGCTTTATGTCATCTGCAGGACAAGTTAATGCCCGTTACATACAAACTCAACAGATTGCATGAGAAAATCATTAATTTAGGGTCATGAGATTCAGCAAGCTATCTATCCGCTATAGGGAAAACTTAATTGCTATAATATTACATTATGAATGAAAATTCATGCAATTCCAATAATCTCGACCATATTACCTCACCAACAGAAAAGCACGAGGAAAGACGGAAAAAGGATTCTTGAAATTAATCGACTGTTATAGTGTGGAAACCAAACTCACCAAGGATCACTTTCCCAGAAAATCCTTCACAAACTTTATATAGGGGCAGTAGGATTTCAGGTACATAATGTAGGCAATCGTCCCGACTGATTTGTGATGATATTTTTGAAAAACAATTGAATATAATTTTCATCTGCATAAAACAATTAAAATATCATTAGTAGCATGTATCTCAAGAGTGAAATGTTTCTGAAAAGGCATTTGAATCGTTAAGGAATTTTCTAAGAATATCTTCAACAAGCCTAACAAACTTATGCTACCACCTCTGGAAAACAAACCTGAACAGCCTCCATCTGAAGGGCAATCTTTCCCATTCTTTTGAGCAAATAAGAAACAATTGCATGTCGGATATCATTGGATTGGCCAGGATCCTTTTGATAACTTACACCAGATGTAAGAGACAAAAACACGCTTTTTCCCTTTCTTGAATCCAGCAGTTGGAAAGCTTCAAGAAAACGGACTTGCTCATGCTGTTCAAGGGTATACCATAACTCCTTCTGTGCCATCAAAAAAGTGAAGACAAGATTTTGTGTTACAAGATACGTGGAAGAATCATCGAGTTCATTGTCGCTCTTCTATAGTTCATTGTCGCTCTTCTATAGTTCATTGTCGCTCTTGAACAATCAAAATACAAATTATACATATTTTTTTTATTGGTGATAATATAATTTATTCCAAGTAAATAGGCATAACCCAAGTACACAAGATGTATACAAGTGAGTACACCTAGATTCAAGCTATAGCAAAATAGAACTAAGGCAAAACGCTACAAATATTCTCATCCCTTACAAGGTTCTTCACCCAAATTATACATATTCTACAGATATTCTATGACCATGATATGTCAATTTATTATTATATCAGTTACAGCTTGCAAATATTTTTACCAGGCTTAGTAGCCAGAAACAAAAAGTTAGTCGATATTCAGATACCTACATAAACTGATAGGATTGATTGCTAAAACCTCATCAAAGAAAGTATTTCCTGACCCTCTTCTAATTACTTTCCCTGACATGATGTTATTGGTATGAGGACAACCCAAGTTAATAACCAAGATACTCTACCTACTGAGCCAGATTCAACTTATTACTGATTGATTTCCATTAAAATGTGCCCACATAAAAGTAAAAAAAAAAAAAAGGACCATAGAGAAACACAAGCGACAGTATACTATATGGGCATAAAAATTGTTTTACTGGAGGCTTACGAATTTTTTTCTGGGCGTAAGCCTCCATGACTTCCTTCAATCGGTTTCAAACTCTAACTAGGTATTTCTCTTGTACACGACCTGTGACTCAGGTCATGCCTAATGTTACTATCAATAAAACTTTCAATTACTAATAAAAACAAAATACTTTTTTTGAAACAGAAGCATTAGAATAAAACAACACAAGCTTCAATAGATGTTTATCATACCCTATAGCGCACATAAATATCCAAAGATCAGTAAAGAAGGGATTATGAATTAGGCTTACATACCTAAGAATAGGCTCCACAGAGAGCCTTGCTTTCATATGTAAACAAGAGAGAAGTTTCGAAACCATTAATTCCTTGTGCAATAGAACCAAAGGTAATGTTTGTAGCAAGGGCATTATTTCCACATAAAATTAAATAAAATCCTCAGCAGTATTCAATTCCTGTACGTGATAATGCAATCAAAAACGAAAACTTGGTATTAGTGGGGGAGGAGGAGGAGGAGGAGGAGGAGTAGAGAGAGAGAGAGAGAGAGAGAGAGAGAGAGAAGAGGGAAGAAAGAGGCAAGGCATACCCTCCATTCAATGAGGCAGTCCCGAAAAAAGGAGGAGCCCTCTGATGGCTCGGGTTTCACTTCGTCAAGACTTCTGTGGCTGTTTGATTATTCACGGCAGAGGGACGGGGAAAAATGACGGAGGATAGAAGTGGACTTACCAACTGTGTCCTCGAGTGATTTCGGCGAGAAGAGAGTCTTGGTTTGTGACACCGTTCTGATCTAGGGTTCTAATTCAACTAGTTCGAGTAGAATAACGCTAAAGCGCCGGGGCCATTGTATTGTGTTGGATCCAGAGATAAGTTAAGGTGAAATAATAATAAAATTATTGAAATGAGATGATTTTTGAAAGAATAAAACTATTTTACCTTTTTAATGTACCGCTTTATTTGACTGTTCGACAGATTTTTTTTTTATTTAATAATTAAAAAAATAATTTTAAATATATTAAAATATTTTTGCATTTTTTTTAAAATATTTAAATATATTAAAAAAATAATAATAATAATAATAAAAACTTGAAAATGACAGCCAATTAAATAGAACGGATTATTCATAACTCGACTCTTTTTTAAAATGTTATATGTTTGGAATACCACACTAGATAATTTTGGGTGGCTCTACTCCCACGGCTGGAGTTTTTGCTATTTGTTTTTTTTTTACTTGAATTTTTTTAAAATTTTTAAATATTTTTTAAAATAAAAAGTTACAATATTAATAAAAAATAATTACTTAATCATTTAAGTAAAAAAAAACCAACGCAGCGGGAGGAGTAATTTTTTCCCATTACCAAGAAATACAAGATTTGTAATGATGCAAGATCATCGGCGCTGATTGCTTAACCATAAAAGTATTGGCATCTGTCAAAAGATAAATGCAATTTGGATATTGTAGAACCCAGATTTGTACTAAGTCGCTCAGGAGAATTTCGGCATCAGTAATACATACATCAAACCATGACGATACGTCCAACCTTTTACTATGTTGGAGTGAAGAGTTACGAGTATAACAGTCCCCAATTAAAATTAAACACGTAGGAAATTTCATAAAATATAAACTACAAAAGGCCTCATCTGATTAAACCCATCTAAGATTCACTCGTACATGCCAAAGAACCCAGAGCTTCTGATCATTGGAGGTCTATTATTTAGATATTAACAGATTGAGCGGTGGGAAGGTTTTCTCCACTAGTATTTGGAGGTCTGATGATATAATTCCCTTCTAATTCCGTTTTATAGCTGAACAAAATTGCAATAAGCGATATGGTATAAACGAGCCATCCAATAATCTTGAGAGAAAATGGAACTGGAATGGTAACCCCAATAAAAAATGCAGTATATGTGAAGAATACGCCACAATTGACAACAACTTTAGTTGTTACCATATTCTTGGGATTAATGAACCAAGCAACGAAAAAAGAAGCAAATGCAAGTAATATTGCCATATTCAGAAAATGGAAGCCTGTGGGAAAATTTGAGTGAACTTGAACGTAGACAAGTGTAACCAATAGCTGCGGTTAAGCAAGAAGGAAGGATAAATTTTGCCCAGCCCATGTTGCGGCGCCGCTCAGATTCAACCGGCCCCAAGCCAACTCCTGCTTCTATGTCGCCGACTGGATCAGTAGTACTTCTAGAAGCTTGCGATGGCCATGGATTTAGGTGCAGAAAGTTAGAGAAGCGTCGGAAGAAATATGCCATTCTGGATCTGCAATCGAAGAAGAGTTTTAAAGATTTCCCATTTATGTCCATGTCCATATACATAGATGGCCGGACCGATTCTGGATCTACTAATTAAGGAACCTTGTCCTTTGTCTAGTCTAAACATTACTAATTTTTTCAATCAAATTAGTAATTTTGTCTAGTCTAAGAATGGATTTCCCATTCTGGATCTACTAATTTTTTGTTATGTCTTTCTTATTTGATAGTCATCCCCCCCCCCCCTCGCGCGCATTGGAAAAACCCCCAACCAAAAAAATTGTAATTTCCATATACCGTCTAAAATTTTAATATATCTAAAAATGTCTCTCTCTAGTTTTTTTTTCTTATAGTCCCAAAATTCTATTTAATTTCTATATATTATTTATTTTCAAGGATGTGGATTCTTCAAAATTAAACTTAAAACTAAGTTTAGAAGAAATAATAGGGATTCCAAATTTTTTTTGTTATACAATATTTAGCTTCTTAATATGGAATCTAAAATGAAAATACAAGAAAAAATATTTAAGGTTAATGATCTATATGAAAAATAGTTGCGAGATTTTATCATCTACACTTCATTGAGTAATAAAATAATTTATTTAAACTTTCAATTATAGCATTATATAAAATAACTTATTTAAACTTTCAATTATAGCATTATATGTTTAATGCGATACGAAAATATCTAGATTTTATATGAAATCTGATAAAGTAGCTTCCATACTAAATAAAAGATGACATTCTAAAATATCTCTTGATAGTTTCTATGAAGAAAATAAACTCTAAATATTTTACTACAAAAATAATAATAGATGAATATTATTTCATGAAACATTAAATCTAAAACATATATTAAGTTGTATTTTTATAATTTTATTTCTACATTCTTTTTTATAATTTGATTTTATGTATATATTATCATCCAATAATATTATGTTTTAGAAATGTAATTTAAAAATTATTATTTATTTCTAAATATATTTATAAATAAAATAAAATTATTATAGATATTATGTAATAATTTGTGAAACGGACATCTATCTCCTCTTCAACAATTTAAAATCATTTCATCTCACTTCCAATATAAACACACAAAATTTTTAAAAATTATTTCAACTTACAAATTTCATTATTATTTATAAATTATCTCAACTATTTTCATCTTATCTCTCAATCCAAACGGAGCTAAAAATGAGAAAACGAAGCTGGCTGGGTTAATTGGGTGTAACTCGAATATATTCATTATCAAACGAAACCTTTGAGAGCATTCTCATTGGGTTCCTTATAATTTATTTAAAAAGTACATTCCTCAAAAGTTTTCCTTAAATTTTACTCATCTTTTAAAAATATTCTACATTTCATTCTCTATCAATTCTCATTCTATTAAAATAACATTTATCTATTCTTTCTCTATTTCTTTTTTCTCTCACTTTTATTTATAAATTTAACTACTCAATATTTTTTTCTTATGCTTTGAACTATTACTTTAGTGAATATTTGAAATCAAATTTTAATTATTTTTAATATTTTTAAATTTTTTTTTTATATTTTCGTAGTTATTTAAATTATTTTCAAAACTATTATTTAAAACTATAATAAATATGAGTATGAGAGAAAGTGTAGATGATTGGAAGAATAATTAATTTAATTAAAATAAATAAAATATTGATAAAACTGATTTAGGGGATAAATAGTAATTCCTCAAATATTAAATTTTTTCACTAAAATAGAGATTCGGATGGAATGAGGTTTTGAGAATATTCTCTAAATTTTTTTTTTTAAATTATAAAGAAAAAGAGGTTATAGAAAACTCAACGTGAACGCTCTGATGAAAGATGAGAAAACTAAATTCGGCCAGCTGGTTGGGTTGCGTGTAACTCGAATATATTCATTATCAAACGAAGCAAACGTTATATCCATTTCAATCTTTTTTAAATTTATATAAGAAAAATGATGGTGGCAATCTTAGGATGTGCAAGATCTGCTCACTCCTTTTGAAAAAAATAAATAAATGTATAACATATGAAAAAAATTAATTTGTAATAATGGACTTCATTTTTTTTTTAAAATGAATGTATAGTACTTACATACTCTATAATTATATCTATTATTAATCTTTATATAAATGTATCACACAAATAAAAAAAATTGGCCCCCTCAACACAATTTGGGTCCGCCATTGACAACAACTACTCATCGATTTGGATTGAGAGATAGATTTGGTTGTCCCACGTTTTCGGTAACGACAAAAGGGAGAGCGAAATTTAGACATTCAGACAAAAAGAATGTCGCTCTCTAGCTTTTTTTCTTATAGTCTCAAAATTCTATTTAATTTTTATATATTATTTATTTTTAAGGATATGGATTCTTCAAGATTAAACTTAAAACTAAGTTTAGAATAAATAATAGGGATCCCAAATTTTTTTTGTTATACAATATTTAACTTCTTAATATAGAATCTAAAATGAAAATACAAGAAAAAATATTTAAAGTCAATGATCTATATAAAAAATAGTTGCGAGATTTTATCATCTACACTTCATTGAGTAATAAAATAATTTATTTAAACTTTCAATTATAGCATTATATGTTTAATGTGATACGAAAATATCTAAATTTTACATGAAATCTAATAAAGTAGCTTCCATACTAGAATAAAAGATGACATTCTAAAAAATCTCTTGATAGTTTATATGAAAAAAATAAACTCTAAATATTTTATTACAAAAATAACAATAGATGACTATTATTTCATGAAACATTAAATCTAAAACTTATATTAAGTTGTATTTTTATAATTTTATTTCTACATTTTTTTATAATTTGATTTTATGTATATATTATCATCCAATAATATTATTATAAAATATATTATAAAAAAATTTGGGTATGTAATTTAAAAAATTATTATTACTTATTTATAAATAAAATAAAATAAAATAATTATAAATACTATGTAATCATTTGTGAAACGCACATTTATCTCATATTCAATAACTTAAAACATCTCATCTCATTTTTAATCCAAACACATAAAATTTTTAAAAATTATTTTAATTTAAAAATCTTATTACTATTCATAAATTATCTCATTTTATTTCTCAATCCAAACAAAATGTAGTCTTTCTATCCCACCTCCTACGTAGGACGATCGGGAAAGTTGCCGAATCTTTTTATCCCACTTCTGTTATTAAGCCCACGAAGTTGGACACGCTGAGGAAAGAATTAAAGATGGAAGATTAGAAAACTAAAGTGGGCCAGGTTAAAGATGGACGTTTTCCAAAAGATGCACTCATGTGGTTAATTTCAATGAAATAGCAGGCGTTGAGCTTCATCCAGACGTGTAAAAGTATAGATGCGTTTTCTGAGTTTTCTCAACGTCTATCATTACGAGTTTTTTGAGTCACAAGAAAATGCTCCTCCATTCACGAAATTGCCCAATTTCAATTTTTTTTTATAAGTAAAAAATATTATATATATATATATATATATATATATATATCATTAGGAGTAATCAATCACAATGACTGTACATAAAAAAAATCTTGTCCATATTAGAAAATCCCTAATGACTCAAAAAGTTTATGAAAAACAATTCAAAATACACCAAGTCCGACCCCAACCCTTGTTTCCCGTAAAACTCTACCCGAAAACCCAATCCCAATCCTTTGTTTTCTGTCTTCACAATGCCTTCTTTTTAGACTTCTCTCTAGTTAAGCTACCACCCTTAGCGTCGTAATTGATTGTCTAAGAAAGATGCTATTACTTCTTACTTTTCTTGAAACTTGATTCAGTTTCAAACGTGTGTGTAACACCCCCTTCCCGTAGGTTAGAAGTGTCACGTGTTTTTTATAAAATAAACCCAGTAAGAGATCTCATATTTAATAAATAAAATTAGAATTTATTTTGTAGAAAAAATTGTCTAATAAAATATCTTCCAAAAAAAACTTAAATTAATAAACTGAATAAATTTATGTCATAAAAGCCATTTTATTCTAGAAAGTCTGAAACTAATTCAACTGTTCTTTTTAATCTTGGCCTGCCTGCTCGTGTTCAACATCCTCACCTGGGTGGTTAAAAAAATGAAATAAATTAAAATAAATCAAAGACTCAATAAGAAATCCATCACAGCGTAAACATAATAAACATAAAATTTTCATAAAAGTTTTCATGTTGAGAGCTTAAATTCATGACTGTTCATTCTGCTATTTATACTATACATTACTTATGCTTCTAGAAGTTTGCGATAGCCATGGATTTAGGTGCAGAAGGATAGAGAAGGGTCGGAAGAAATATGGCATTCTGGATCTGCAATCGAAGAAGACTTTTTAAGGATTTCCCATTTTCGTCCGTATGACCGTATATATAGCCTTTTAGGACCGAAGTCCACGTTATGTCTTATTTGATAGATTCGTTATGTTAATTGGGTGGGGGCGGGGGGTGTTACTAAGATATATATAATCTAACGAAAGCCGCGTTAGGAAGCGGTGTGCTTGCGGTGCCAAGGCCGAGATAAAATCATTGCTCAATCTTTTTGTTGTTGTTGGCGTCGTATCGTCAGTTCTGTGAACATGGAATCCGGCTGGAACGGAGTTGGAATTTAATCCAAAACCGAATATCCACCTACGCCGTTACGATTAAACAATCTCATAAAATAATATGATTTTCTATCATCTGTTAAATTTATTTTATAATAATAATTTTACAATTTGATAAACATATTAAAAAAATAATGAACATTTATGACAAATTATTTGTAATAAAAATGACTATTTATGACGAAAATAGACTCATTTTAAAAAAATAATCATTTTATTAAAAAATAATTAAAATAAATAAATAATTTTCTTATAATAAAATCACATTAAATCATTTCAATTTATAAAACTTAACTCAGCTAAAACGTAATGGTATCTCAGAATCAAGCAGTATCAAGATGACCGACGCATATCATGTCGGTCGTTGATAACTTACTTTAAGAAAACGGTAAAAAAGTACAACATTTTGCCTAAAGCGGAGCATCTCCTTGTACTTCACTTTAAATAAGATTCCATCACTTGTCAAGGATTTATTTAAAATGCTTATAGCTAGCTCATGCCCCGAGCACATGTGTACTTGATTTCGTGGATTGTGAAGATCATCAAAACACTTGATCTTTAATGTTGGCCCAAATACTCTAATAAAGTCATCATGCATGTCAAAAATCAAATGTGTTTTCAATAGCTACCAAATCCTTAAACTCAGGTTTCTCCTTGCAGATGGATTAACTAGTGACAGCCAATCAGCTTGATACTCAGTGAGCATGATAGACAAGGCCAGAACTAGAAATCAAATGAATTTTTCAAAACACAAGGTCAAAACAGAGTTTCAAAAGTGGAGTAAAAGTGGTGCAAAGTATACAGAGCTTCCCTCACACACCCAATTACAGGCACGTAAATGCGTGGATAGGTATTAGACTAATTATTCTGCTGCGTAATTGTAAACTGACATTCCATACTTACAAACGTATCTAAAGAGGAGTTTACACTATAATCAATTCAAAAAATGTCTTCCATTGGGTGTATCTTTTAAGGCAATGTCTATTTGGGATATTATCAATAGAGAAGGTGAAGCATCGGCAGGCTGGATAGAAAGAAATTCACATGCAACGTAAGTGTAAAGCACATGGATTATATTTTACACAATAATCGGTTATAACATGATAGAATCGTATCATATTTAGGGAAGAAACGAAAGTAAATTGTCGCAAGAATTCATGGGATTATGAATATTATAAATTCGCAATAAAATAGACCAGTGAAATAGATGCAAGAAATTTCATTTCTCAATACCCAATATCGCACTGTCCATCAATAGCCGCGATACTCGTTCTGCTCTTGAATGGAACCTTGATGAGGCCCTCTCATGACATTACATAGTAAAGCACTGACACCAAGTTTTCTTGTAGGCAACGGTTTCTTCACTCGTTATCCTTTTAATACCTGTTAAAATCCCACGCAAACCCCATCAATAATCCTCAAAATAACTCAAATCTAATTGATTGCAGCTCTGGCTATGCTATATACCAACAACATGAGGTCATAGTCCTCCTTTCAAAGATATAAAAACTAAAAAAGGTAATCCACATGCATACCATTTACCAATCTACAACAGTCAAGGAACAAAAGGAGATATACACATGCAATAAAAGTTAATCAACCAACCCTTCTCCAACTCCTTGATGTCATAGCTGCACCAATGTGCTGCAATAGCTTGGCACGTGAAAAACTATGCAAGCCACACACACACACATACACGAATGAAGAACAAGGCAGGGTGGATGAAAAAATGAAGTGAGGGTAAAGCATCATGAAAATTATTAGATAAAATCAACTCAGCATTCATATGGTACCCGGATCCAAAAAAAAATAAAAGAACATTCAAGAAGTGCTGTCACCATATCAAAAGAATGCATCAACATGAAAATTGGTTGCACCACATCTGAAAACTCTTGAAAATGACCATGTTCTTGTGCACAAGAGAAAAAAAAAAAAAAAAAAAGCCACAGAAGATGCAATGAACACACTATCCAGAAATATAATTAACCAATAATTTTATTCCAAACCACATTGCATAGAAAAGGAAAAATCTGACCTACACCAACTGGTATTGTAGCTATGAACCAACTTAAATGGATACTAATTACTGTTGAAGGATGGGTTTAAAATCTCATTAGGGCACGATATGTAACCAGCCCTTGAAAACAGCTTTCCCAACATTGTTTAGCCTCTCATTGTACGGATGCATCCGAAGCAGAACTTTCGCAGATATCTGAGAATGGACCCCAATGGAATATCACTTTTATTAGAGCAGCGAATGATTGACAAGCGGACCTTGGAGGTCAAGTCTTTCTACTACGCGCTCTTCCCCCAAGATGGCCCCATTGTATGCTATATTTGCATGGAAAAAAGGTACAGAAACGTGGTTTCCTCGTACGAGAATCATCAGAAATCCTTGAACCATAAACAAAAGGTTATTATAAGTTTTTCCCTCACAATAATATTGCTACCAACACCATGCCATTTACAAACATATATTTTCAATAATTTAGTTAGAAAAATTCTAGACATAAGTCTCACACTCTACACACCACTTAAAAACATATAATTTTATTCTTTTATTTTCATATTTCATATTGAATTGAAATATGAAATATAAGGATAGAAATACAAAATTACATATTTTTAAATAATGTGTAGAGATGTGAAGAGCACAATTCTTTTCTCAAATTTGGTCAGGGTGACGGTAAAACTAAGATTTTATCCCAAGGATTATGTTCAAGAATTTATGGCAGAGGCATTATCATTCTTGCTTAGGAATGCGCCAGATGAGCAGTGCAGTATGGTATGATCATGCTTTATTATTTATTTTTGTCTTCAGGGAATCGATTCCTTGGTTTTACTGACATGGATATAAAGGAACCTTTTTTTCCTTTTATGTTTGAATTATTGCTCAATTGATTTCTGCAGTCATTATTGTTATTTTGTTGTATCCTTGCGAGTTTCTTGTTTGGGAACTTTTTAATGTGGTCTCCAGTAAGGACTTGTGTGAATAACTTCTATTTTTGATAAGTGATATATTTTTAAGTGATGTGTAGAGGTGTGGAGTTTATATCTAGAATTTTTCTTTGAGACAAATATGTAAGTAAAGATCTTTGCTCATGCATAGGTAAATATATATATGTAAGTTGCTGTTATATTATTAAATAATTTCTCTTTTCTCAGTTTTCTATCGGTTCCCTTTATAATTTGATTATATATATATATATATATTATCATCTTATAATATTAAATATTATAAAATATATTATAAAAAAAATGTTATTTATAAATATATTTCTAAATAAAATTATTATAAATATTATGCAATTATTTGTAGAACTCACATCTATCTTCTCTTCAACAACTTAAAACATCTCATCTCACTTTCAATTCAAACACACAAAATTTTTAAAAATTATTTTAACTCACAAATCTCGTTATTATTCACAAATTATCTCATTTTATTTTTCAATCCAAACAAAACCTAGTCTTTTTATCCCACCTCTTGCGTAGGATGATCGGGAAAGGAGTTTTGCTACACAACTTGATACTGTTCACGCATCCTCCACTCCAGTCAAAAAAAGAAAGAGCAATGCTACACAACCTCTCACCCTCCACATACTATATTTTTTAAAAATTTAAAAAAAATTTAATTTTTTTTTAAATTTTTTTTGAATTTATTCTTTTTAAACTAATTCAATTTTTCTATTCATTATTTATATATTAAATATTTGATAAAAAAAATAAAAATAAAAAAAATATGGTGTGTAGAAATTATGTGAATAATAAGAGATTGTGTAGATTTTTTAAACAAAAATATATTTATATCAATCCGTAGCCGCAGCACACTCAATGCATTGAGTGTAAAAAAAAAAATATATATATATATATATATAAAATGTGCTGCGACTAAAGACTGATGTATAGCTTTAGAAGTTTCAACTCTTTCGATTTCGAATTTTCGATTGCTTCTACACAACTTCCTACTGTGAACTTCCACACACCAGCTTACGTGTAAATATTAAAAAAAAAAAAAAAGCTGAAACGGTACGTTTTAAAGGTCCAGAAATTTGCAAATCCAAAAATTTCCCCCTCCAGCTCGTTCTTCTTACGCGTTGCAAATCCAAAATTGCCCCCCACCCCCGCATTCTCTCCCACCTAACTCTTCTTCTTCTACACGGCTTCACCCCTCCGCCCGCTGCTGACATCAGCATCGCCCATCTTGTACTTACCTCGCCGTCTGGGGCTGCTGACAAGGGTAAGAACCCACTAAAGAAAGGGTTTTTTTTTCTTCTCTCCATTTCGTTTCCCAGTATCTCTCCATTTCTTGCATGAATCATCTCGTGTGTTTTTATGTTTCTTGGATCTACAGTTTTGTATTTGTTGGATCTGTAGTTTTTATATTTTTTGGTTGCTGATTTTGGGTTTTTTCTCATCCAAGAATGGCATAAACAGTAGCAAGTATTACACTGCAACAATATTGCTTTTTTTTTTTAACTCTGGAGCAGGAAAAAAAAAAAACAAATAGCAAAAACAGAGAAGAAAAAAGTTGACATGGATGATGATTCCATTCTTGTTCATGAGCGTTAGTTGGCATAAACAGTAGCAAGGATTAAGTGACTGAACACTTGCATTGGGTCATCACTTGATCTAACAAGTTAGTCAAGGTGAATCTTAGGTTAACAACTTTATGTTACTCGTCTGAGTTCAACAAGGGATTTTACTTAACAGATACGATTCTTATTAGACTAGAAAGATGAAGCCTTTAGGCATTTGTGCTAGTGAACCATAGCTTAAATGGAAACTGCCCCCCACCCCCGCTTCCCCTTAGGAATGGATTGAAGACCTACTTGGTGTGAGTAACTGTCAAAAAGAAAACTTCTTGAACTGGGTTTAACCGGGTGAGTTTAATTGACCATTTGAGTTTAGTTTTTAGCTAGTTCCCTACCTCTAACTGGTTGTTAATGTTACCAGAAACACAACCTTTGTGAATTTACATAGCTGTTAGTGTTATGTATTAGATGGTCAACATTTATTTTTAGCTAGATGTAAATGCTTGTGCTATTTTGCATTATACACGATAAAGAGTTTCTCCAGCATTATTCATAGCAGGTTACCACGTGTTTGATACTAGCAATTGTTTGAAGGGTAGGTATTAAAGTGCTTCCTGAGTTTTAAAGATGATTATTCGAAGGGACTTGTGTGGATTATGAGTGTTTGATACTAGCTATCGTTTGAAGGGTAGGTATTAAAGTGCTTCCTGAGTTTTAAAGATGATTATTCGAAGGGACTTGTGTGGATTATGAGTGTTTGATACTAGGTATTGTTTGAAGGGTAGGTAGTAAGGTGCTTCCTGAGTTTTAAAGATGATTATTCGAAGGGACTTGTGTGGATTATGAGTTTTTTTTCCTTTGTTGGTACAGGTATAAATAATAAAGGTTCAACATGCAAAGGACACTAGAAGTGAAAAGGCCATCTTTCCAGTTCAAAGGATTGATGCTGAAAGCGTACTGGATTTCAAAATGCACGTTTGAGCGTGCATTATTTGTATTGGGGACATGATGTGCTTCTCCACACATGGTGTTGCTTGAGAAATTTGAATTTCCAGTTGATGAGCGTCACTGGAGCTGCTTTGATAATGTAGCTTGGCATTGGGTTATAGTGTAACCTGTTTTTCTGATATAGTTTTGGAAGTATAATCTTTTATTGTATCTAAAGGGGATATTTTGCTATTTTTAGTACATTGAAACTACTTTACAGATTTGGATCATTGTTTTGCTTTAAAAGAATAAAGGGATGTTCCTATAAAAAAAAAAAAAAAAAAAAAAAAGAATAGAGGGATGTGGATTCTCTCAGATTCAAGTAGTAGTGGGAACATTGCATACTTTGATTCTGCTCTGTTTTGAACTTTGTCATGGTCGTTACACTGGGCTAGTGTTATTGGTAATTGACAGTTACATTCTATGTTTTTTATTCAAGGGATTTTCCTTCTTCCAATTTTGGTTGTGAAGATGCAGGTGACTAATGATATGCACATATATGCATACATAGTGGCCAAATGCATACTTGGATTTCTGTCTGTTCTTCTTTTCGTTTTTTCTTTTTTTTGTGGTTATTGCACAACAATATGGTCCAGCTTGCATTTCCACATTCGGTTCGAACAATGCATGTTGAGCATTGGCATTTTTTTGAGGGACAATAAGCTAAGAATTACCAACAAAAAAAAATAAATGCAACATTTATTTTTTCCCAAACTTTATATTTCCATGTAGTGGATGCATAATTGAATGAACGCTAGAAAAGTCGCAGGAGAGAGAAAATCTACCATGCTGTTAATGAACCAAATGAAGGAAAAAAAATTTATTATGCATATACGGAAATAAAGTTGGTAAATCTATCAAAAAAGAGCATATTAAGTTTGCATTTTTTTTCCATGTATACTAAAACATGGGTTTACTTCTAACTGAGCAGTTGCGGCAGTCTTTTTTTCAGATGAGGACAGTGGATCCAACCAAGGAACATCAAGGCATTTGGAACCGTTATCCCAACTGTCAGATTGGTAGAGCTGGGAATTGAATAATGCAGTCAATCAAAAATCATTCTTTGTGAGCCAAGAGATTGTTGTACTAAGCCTGCAATTGTCATTAAAACTTATTCTCGTTTGATTCTTAAGAGGGTTCCTAAACCTTACAGGGTCAGGCAGACTTTTCTATATAGCTCAGATAAACTGATATATCTATAGCTGAAATGAACCAAACGACTAAACAAAGGATTGCGTGACAGGAGCATCATATACCATTAATATCTATAGCTGAAATGAGCCAAACAAATGAACAAAGCAATGCTCAAGAATGACATAGTGACAGGAGCATCATATACCATTAATGGGTAAGAAAAAAGCTATAGGCAGTTGCCTGGTGCGAGCAGGGGGGTAAACGAATCTGACGTGGAGGGTCAAGGCGTGTCGTTCATGCCCCTTACATTAGATGGACAGGTCATTTCTTGATAAAGATGCAATCTTAAGGAGTTTAGGAGTTGGCTCTGGGAGCGCCAAGGTGAAAAGCGAGTTGGCGTTGACGATGCCGTCTAGAGCCATAATGTGAATGGTCGTCGTGTTATTATACAGCATGACTGTTGACAAGTCGGAAATTGTTGGCCAAAACAGTGGAAGGGAAAGTGGAGGAGGATTCGGAGACATGTTTTTTGTTCTGGTTTAGGCTGTGTGTTTCTTTACGAGAGAATTGGTTTTGGTTTTGGTTTTGGTTCTGTTGGGAACAATTGATCAGGAGTGGCTTTAAAGTTAAAACCTTTAAGAATCGAAACGTGTCTTCTCCAGGAGTAATTCTACATACAATCGTGAAGTGCGTAATCGCCGCGTAATCGCTTTGAAAAAGAGTGGGGTCCACTATTAAAAAATTAGTTTTTTTCATGTGAGTCCCATGTTTTATTGATATTTTTCAAAGCGATTGCGCGGTTGTTACACAATTCACGGTTGTAAGTATATTTTCTCCTTCTCTAGCAAGGAAAGAGTCGAAGAAGGAAGACGAAGATCCGGACGATTTCTCTTTTTTCTTTCTTTCTTATTTTGGTTTCTAGCGGGTTTCCTTTCCTTCTTCTGTCTTTTTTATTTTTTTTAAAATCTGACGTGGTGCCAAGACTGTGCACCGGTTGTATATAACGACTGTATATAGAAGAAGAGTTTTGTTATGTACAAATAAGTTTGCGTAATAATTTGCGTACGTACTAATACTGTTGTCTTCATATTCTAAATTCAAATTAGCTGGCTGGGTTGCGCGTAACTCGAATACATCCATTATCAAACGAAGCAAACGTTATTTTCATATGTTATTTACAAGTTGACGCGTTTTTTTCATTTTCTTATACATCAAACACAATATACCCCATAGATTTTATACATAACTCTATAAATATAGAAAATGACTTTTTCAAAAAATTTATAATTTTCATATACTCTCTAAAATTTTAATATATCTAAAAATGTCTCTCTCTAATTTTTTTCTTATAGTCTTAAAATTCTGTTTAATTTCTATATATTATTTATTTTTAAAGATGTGGCCTCTTCAAAATTAAACTTAAAACTAAGTTTAGAAAAAATAATAAGCTTATTAATAGGGATCCCAAATTTTTTTGTTATATAATATTGGGCTCCTTAATATGGAATCTAAAGTGAAAATATAAAAAAAAATTATATAAGGTCGATGATCTTTATGAAAAATAGTTACGAGATTTTATCATCTATACTTCATTGAGTAATAAAAAAATTTATTTAAACTTTCAATTATAACATTATATGTTTAATGTGATACGAAAATATCTAGATTTTACATGAGATCTGGTAAAGTAGCTTACATACTAGAATAAAAGATTACATTTTAAAGATCTCTTGATAGTTTATATGAAAAAAATCAATTCTAATTATTTCATTACAAAAATAATAATAGATGAATATTATTTCATTAAACGTTATTGTCAGAATCTGAAACATATATTAAGTTGTTTTTTTATAATTTTATTTCTACATGTACATATACGTACATGTAGTAAATTATCGAGATATATTTTTATATGTAGTTATGTTTTTATGATTTTTCAATCTTTTTTAAATTTATATAAGAAAAATGATGGAGGCAATCTTAGGATGTGCAAGATCTGCTCACTCCCTCTGAAAAAAGTAGATAAATATATAACGTATGAAAAAACTTAATTTTTAATAATGGACTTTACTCGTTTTTTAAAGGGAGTGCATAGTGCTTGTACACTCTATAACTATATCTATTATTACTCTTTATATAAATGTATCACACAATAAAAAAATTGGCCCCCTCAACACAATTTGGTTCCGCTATTGACAACAGCTCAACTCATCGATTTGGATTGAGAGATAGAGTTTGAAATGTTGTAAATTGAACAAAAGTGAGACCTTGCCTTTATGCCTCATTGCTCTATTGAGATGGTTCAATAAAGTTAAAATTTAGTCAAAATTTAAATAAATTATACAATAATTTCATTAGCCAAATTTAGCTAGGCCAAACAGCGGCCAAATATTATTTTCATGATAAAATATTCATGAAAAACGACCGTACGTGCATGGAGAAAAATAGGAAAAACAGTACAGATTACCGCATCCAGTGAAACTGCGAAAAACGACCAGCAAAACAAGACGTCGCTGGCGCTTGGAACTTTCCTCTTCAATCTTATTAAAATTAAGATGGTTATAAAAATATGAACTTTTAAAACATATATCAATTTAAATAATATGATCGTTGTAAAAAATAATTATTAAAAAATTATATTCATTAGGAATAATATGGACATTAAAAAATTAATGTGTATTTTTTTAATGACAAATAAATATTCAAATTATAATTAGAATTAAAATAAATAAAAATGTATAAATTAATATTTTAATAAAATAATAATAGATTTGTTCAGTCATTTATTCGGTATTGTTAAAAAGTGACTAGTTAAATTTATAAAAATAAATTCCATAACTAAAATTTGGCCAAACTTTATTGAACCTACTACTAATGCTCTGATTGCTATCTACCTATCCCCATATAGTAATAAAAATACCAATAGAAAACTGAGAAAACATAAATTATTTAATAATATAACAGCAACATACAATGTTGAAAACCGAGAAAAATACCATTTTTTTTTATAATTTGATTATATATATATTATCATCCGATAATATTATTATAAAATAAAAAAATTGGGTATGTAATTTAAAAAAGTATTATTATATATTTATAAATAAAATTATTATAAATATTATGCAATCATATCTATCTCCTCTTCAATAACTTAAAATCATCTCATCTCACTTTCAATCTAAACACAAAATTTTTAAAAATCAGTTCAACTCACAAATCTCACTACTATTTACAAATTATTTCAATTCATCTAGTTTTATTTCTTAATCTAAACGAGTTTCGTATCCCACCTCCTACGTAGGACAATCGGGAAAGTTGCCAACTCTTTTTATCCCAACTCTGTTATGAAGCCCACGAAGTTGGATGATGATGAGAAAACTAAAGTGGGCCAAGTCAAAGATGGAAGATGAGAAAACTAAGTTGAGTCAGGGGTTGGGTGTACCTCGAATACACCCATTGTCAATTCATGCTTCATTTGAATATCTCAACTGTTTTAGCACATTCTATTACAAAATATTACAGACCATTAAAACCTCCCACGTAGGACGATCGGGAAAGTGAGCTACTACTGTCTTTATCCCACCCCACGTAGGACGATCACTAAGCCACTTATATGGTGTTCTTGTCAGTCCAAGCCACTTATATGGAGATGCCTTTGGTTCTAATTTTCCTCCGATTTACCTCACATCCCTTTCTCAGATTTTACATTATTCTATCTGCAGTGGTGAGTATTTATGGAGATGCAATTTGATTTAACATTATATCTATCTTTTACAATTTGGCTAATTGTATTTGGGTAAACTTATTTTGAGCGTTAACTTTGAAAATGGTTATTTGTTGGAATGGGCAGATAGCATTGTTAATATATATATAGTCTACGATGAGATGCATGGTGTTTATGGCGGAGTTGCATCCAGAGGGTTGTCAGAGGAATCACTATTAAGATATATACCCCTGCTCCGGATTCTGTTTTGGACTCTGCCATTCATGAAGAGAACTTATCACAAACACATAGTGTGTAGCAGACAAGAAAGGGAACCGTAGCTTAGAATCTTTTCTGTTATTCTCTACGATTACATATAACAAACTTTTATTCCTTTTTCTTGTATATATACCAGTACATCAATACAGTAAATCATTGAGGTGAATTCCACTACCTTATGCTACGTCTAACATGGCATCAGAGCCAACAGACCACTAGTCCCTCCGATTATGATTCAATGACAAAAAATCCACCCACCTCTCATTCCCCTCACTCTTCCGCTACTCCTTCCTTTTCCCACTATTATTATTATTATTATTATTATTTTGTAAATTGCTTCGTAACAATTGCAAGGGAGAGACTAGGCATTGTCAAGAACTTAATTACGAGTGCAAAAATAAAACTGAAGGTTTTGTTCCATTGATCTAGGGAAAATATCCCACTGACTCCGGAATCAGTAATATTATGTAAAAAGTTCTTAAGGTTTCGTTTGGTTACTAATCTACTTTAATTCATCTCAATTTATTATTATAATTTTTTTAAATTTTAATATAAAATATAATAAATAATTTAATTTTTTTAAATCTTAAAATAATAATAATATTATAAAATAATATTTTAATAATATTTTATCATCTCAACTTAAGTCAATTTAATATTTAAATAAAACTTAAATAGATAAATTCGGTATAAATTTTTTATAAAAAGTTAATTTACAGAAACTTGTACTAAATTTATCTATTTATAATTCGTACTAGTCATTTCTCATTAAAGACATTCCAATTACCAAGATCGGCGATTTTCATTTCCTCGCCCGCTTATAAGCGATGTAACATTTTCTGTACGTTTTAGTTTCTTGATAACTGGTAACAGCACCGTTCGTCAATTTAGGCGGCTCTAATCGTCTTTTTCTGCTGATTATATTTCGAACAAAATATCTCTTCATTCTGAGATTTCCGCGCTTCCGATGCGGATGGGAAGTAATAAAAGCGAAAAATAAAGAAATTTAAAACTGTATTTAGATTTTTAACTTAGTTAAATTGAATTTAAATAAAAATTAAAAATTAAATAAAATATTATTTTTAATATTATTATTATTTTAGAACTTAAAAAATTAAATTAAAAAAATTAAATTATTTATTTTATTTTATGTTTAAATTTAAAAAAATTATAATAATTAAATAAAATGCATTGACATGAGTTTGTATTCAAACGTATCTTACATCAGCAAGTTGTACGACGAAAAATCATAAAATTTAAAATAAAGAGTAATAATATTAAAATAAAGTGGGTTTCATCTGAAATTCAATCTTCATCGTCACTATATATAAATATATATATATATTTTTTGGATGTGATATTTTTTTCAGTTGGTTTCATTAATTCGTGGAGAATTCAACAGAAATCGCCCCAATCATAAAGTCCTTGAATGGCACTTCAATGGCAAATGTTTTAAAAAAAAAAAAAAATTGGACTAAACTGCATGGTAGGATATTATGTTAGAATATTACTACACTTCAAATATATTCATAATATTCTAGAAAATATGCTAATTAATATAATGTATTATTTACCATATTTAGTTTATAATATAAATCAATCATTAATTAATTGTAATTTTATTATTTTTCTAACCTCATTTCGCTGTAAATATAGATACGTGTCATGTACTCGAACACTTCTAAATAACAAAATCATATATAACCCTAAAAATGTCTCTCCTTATTATATATTTATAAATAAAATTATTATAAATATTATGCAATCATATCTATCTCCTCTTCAATAACTTAAAATCATCTCATCTCACTTTCAATCTAAACACAAAATTTTTAAAAATCAGTTCAACTCACAAATCTCACTACTATTTACAAATCATTTCAATTCACCTAGTTTTATTTCTCAATCTAAACGAGTTTCGTATCCCACCTCCTACGTAGGACAATCGGGAAAGTTGCCGACTCTTTTTATCCCAACTCTGTTATGAAGCCCACGAAGTTGGATGATGATGAGAAAACTAAAGTGGGCCAAGTCAAAGATGGAAGATGAGAAAACTAAGTTGAGTCAGGGGTTGGGTGTACCTCGAATACACCCATTGTCAATTCATGCTTCATTTGAATATCTCAACTGTTTTAGCACATTCTATTACAAAATATTACAGACCATTAAAACCTCCCACGTAGGACGATCGGGAAAGTGAGCTACTACTGTCTTTATCCCACCCCACGTAGGACGATCACTAAGCCACTTATATGGTGTTCTTGTCAGTCCAAGCCACTTATATGGAGATGCCTTTGGTTCTAATTTTCCTCCGATTTACCTTACATCCCTTTCTCAGATTTTACATTATTCTATCTGCAGTGGTGAGTATTTATGGAGATGCAATTTGATTTAACATTATATCTATCTTTTACAATTTGGCTAATTGTATTTGGGTAAACTTATTTTGAGCGTTAACTTTGAAAATGGTTATTTGTTGGAATGGGCAGATAGCATTGTTAATATATATATAGTCTACGATGAGATGCATGGTGTTTATGGCGGAGTTGCATCCAGAGGGTTGTCAGAGGAATCACTATTAAGATATATACCCCTGCTCCGGATTCTGTTTTGGACTCTGCCATTCATGAAGAGAACTTATCACAAACACATAGTGTGTAGCAGACAAGAAAGGGAACCGTAGCTTAGAATCTTTTCTGTTATTCTCTACGATTACATATAACAAACTTTTATTCCTTTTTCTTGTATATATACCAGTACATCAATACAGTAAATCATTGAGGTGAATTCCACTACCTTATGCTACGTCTAACATGGCATCAGAGCCAACAGACCACTAGTCCCTCCGATTATGATTCAATGACAAAAAATCCACCCACCTCTCATTCCCCTCACTCTTCCGCTACTCCTTCCTTTTCCCACTATTATTATTATTATTATTATTATTTTGTAAATTGCTTCGTAACAATTGCAAGGGAGAGACTAGGCATTGTCAAGAACTTAATTACGAGTGCAAAAATAAAACTGAAGGTTTTGTTCCATTGATCTAGGGAAAATATCCCACTGACTCCGGAATCAGTAATATTATGTAAAAAGTTCTTAAGGTTTCGTTTGGTTACTAATCTACTTTAATTCATCTCAATTTATTATTATAATTTTTTTAAATTTTAATATAAAATATAATAAATAATTTAATTTTTTTAAATCTTAAAATAATAATAATATTATAAAATAATATTTTAATAATATTTTATCATCTCAACTTAAGTCAATTTAATATTTAAATAAAACTTAAATAGATAAATTCGGTATAAATTTTTTATAAAAAGTTAATTTACAGAAACTTGTACTAAATTTATCTATTTATAATTCGTACTAGTCATTTCTCATTAAAGACATTCCAATTACCAAGATCGGCGATTTTCATTTCCTCGCCCGCTTATAAGCGATGTAACATTTTCTGTACGTTTTAGTTTCTTGATAACTGGTAACAGCACCGTTCGTCAATTTAGGCGGCTCTAATCGTCTTTTTCTGCTGATTATATTTCGAACAAAATATCTCTTCATTCTGAGATTTCCGCGCTTCCGACGCGGATGGGAAGTAATAAAAGCGAAAAATAAAGAAATTTAAAACTGTATTTAGATTTTTAACTTAGTTAAATTGAATTTAAATAAAAATTAAAAATTAAATAAAATATTATTTTTAATATTATTATTATTTTAAAACTTAAAAAATTAAATTAAAAAAATTAAATTATTTATTTTATTTTATGTTTAAATTTAAAAAAATTATAATAATTAAATAAAATGCATTGACATGAGTTTGTATTCAAACGTATCTTACATCAGCAAGTTGTACGACGAAAAATCATAAAATTTAAAATAAAGAGTAATAATATTAAAATAAAGTGGGTTTCATCTGAAATTCAATCTTCATCGTCACTATATATAAATATATATATATATTTTTTGGATGTGATATTTTTTTCAGTTGGTTTCATTAATTCGTGGAGAATTCAACAGAAATCGCCCCAATCATAAAGTCCTTGAATGGCACTTCAATGGCAAATGTTTTAAAAAAAAAAAAAAATTGGACTAAACTGCATGGTAGGATATTATGTTAGAATATTACTACACTTCAAATATATTCATAATATTCTAGAAAATATGCTAATTAATATAATGTATTATTTACCATATTTAGTTTATAATATAAATCAATCATTAATTAATTGTAATTTTATTATTTTTCTAACCTCATTTCGCTGTAAATATAGATACGTGTCATGTACTCGAACACTTCTAAATAACAAAATCATATATAACCCTAAAAATGTCTCTCCTTATTATATATTTATAAATAAAATTATTATAAATATTATGCAATCATATCTATCTCCTCTTCAATAACTTAAAATCATCTCATCTCACTTTCAATCTAAACACAAAATTTTTAAAAATCAGTTCAACTCACAAATCTCACTACTATTTACAAATCATTTCAATTCACCTAGTTTTATTTCTCAATCTAAACGAGTTTCGTATCCCACCTCCTACGTAGGACAATCGGGAAAGTTGCCGACTCTTTTTATCCCAACTCTGTTATGAAGCCCACGAAGTTGGATGATGATGAGAAAACTAAAGTGGGCCAAGTCAAAGATGGAAGATGAGAAAACTAAGTTGAGTCAGGGGTTGGGTGTACCTCGAATACACCCATTGTCAATTCATGCTTCATTTGAATATCTCAACTGTTTTAGCACATTCTATTACAAAATATTACAGACCATTAAAACCTCCCACGTAGGACGATCGGGAAAGTGAGCTACTACTGTCTTTATCCCACCCCACGTAGGACGATCACTAAGCCACTTATATGGTGTTCTTGTCAGTCCAAGCCACTTATATGGAGATGCCTTTGGTTCTAATTTTCCTCCGATTTACCTCACATCCCTTTCTCAGATTTTACATTATTCTATCTGCAGTGGTGAGTATTTATGGAGATGCAATTTGATTTAATATTATATCTATCTTTTACAATTTGGCTAATTGTATTTGAGTAAACTTATTTTGAGCGTTAACTTTGAAAATGATTATTTGTTGGAATGGGCAGATAGCATTGTTAATATATATATAGTCTACGATGAGATGCATGGTGTTTATGGCGGAGTTGCATCCAGAGGGTTGTCAGAGGAATCACTATTAAGATATATACCCCTGCTCTGGATTCTGTTTTGGACTCTGCCATTCATGAAGAGAACTTATCACAAACACATAGTGTGTAGCAGACAAGAAAGGGAACCGTAGCTTAGAATCTTTTCTGTTATTCTCTACGGTTACATATAACAAACTTTTATTCCTTTTTCTTGTATATATACTAGTACATCAATACAGTAAATCATTGAGGTGAATTCCACTACCTTATGCTACGTCTAACATGGCATCAGAGCCAACAGACCACTAGTCCCTCCGATTCTGATTCAATGACAAAAAATCCACCCACCTCTCATTCCCCTCACTCTTCCGCTACTCCTTCCTTTTCCCACATTATTTCCACAAAACTTTCCATTGATAACTACCTCTTATGGAGTGTTCAGGTTTCTGCTTACTTACGTGGGCAGGATCTGTTCCCTTTTGCTGATGGTTCTTCCAAACCTCCATCAGAATTTCTTCCCGATTCCTCTCCCTCTAACCCGAAACCCAACCCTGATTTTCACTCATGGAAACGCACCGACCAACTAGTCCTTAGCATCCTGTTCTCCTCTCTTTCGGATTCTGTTTTGGGTCACGTTCTCTCATCTAAAACCGTTCATCAGCTATGGACTTCTCTCTCGTCCATGTATTCTTCTCAATCCCACGCCAAAGATTTTCAAACTCGTTTCCAACTCACAAATCAGTCCAGAGGTGACCAATCTATCTCTGACTATTTCGGCAAAGTTCGGCTTCTTGCAGACTCTCTAGGAGCTTCTGGAAGTTCTTTATCAGATAAGGACATTGTTACTTATCTGTTAAATGGACTTGGTCCATCTTACAAACTGTTCGTCACCTCTATCACCACCATACCCACTCCAGTCTCCTCCCATGAACTTTACCAACTTCTTTTAATTCACGAATCTAGACTTACCCATACAAACCGATCCATTTCATCTTCTCTGGAACCCTCAGCAAACTACACTTCACGAGATCAGAAAAGTCGAGGACCCACTCGAGGAGGACGACAAGGACGAAGTAGAGGACGTTACCCTTACAATGGTCGTGGTGGCCGACCTCCATATCCATCAAATTCATCTCAGCAATACAATGCTCAACGCCCAACTTGTCAGGTATGCAACAAGGCTGGGCACGTCGCACTTCAATGCCGACATCGTTTCAACCACTCGTACCAATATGAAACTCCCAACAACTTCTCTACAAATTACACAGCTCAGACTCAACCTTCGGACACTTTGTGGTATCCAGATTCTGCAACCACACATCATCTTACAAATGATTTTTCTAACTTGAATCTATCATCTGAAGCATATGCAGGTGGTGAAACCATTGGAGTAGGAGACGGCAATGGACTTTCCATCGAAAACTCTGGTGATACTTCTCTTTCCGTAAACTCATCCAATTTTCTTCTCAAAAATATTTTTCACGTTCCAGCCATCACAAAAAATTTAGTTTCTGTGCTTCAATTCTGTATTGATAACTCATGCTATTTTGAATTTCACTCTACTCATTTTTGTGTAAAGGACAAAGTAACAGAGAAAATCCTCCTCACTGGCCCAACCCGTGATGGACTTTACCATTTTCCATCCACTGCACTTACTTCGCCACCTCCATCAACTCACATTGGTGAACGAACCTCCATGGATCAATGGCATCGAAGACTTGGGCATCCCTCCTTAACCTTGGTCTCCAATGTTTTGCGGTCCAAGCATTTGCCAATATCTCCTTCGGATTCTGTTTTTCAGTGCTCAGATTGCCCCTTAGCAAAATGTCATCAGTTCTCTTTTCCTTCAAAACGGGCCCATTATACTCAGCCTTTACAACTATTATGTGCTGATTTATGGGGTCCATCTCATCATGTTTCAAGAAATGGCTATAAATATTATCTTTCATTTATGGACTCCTTTACACGCTTTACATGGATTTTTCCTATTAAATTAAAATTAGATGTCCTCTCAATTTTCTCACACTTTTTATCATTCATTGAAAGATTATTTAATAAAAAGCTCATTACCTTGCAAACCAATGGAGGAGGTGAGTTTAAACCTCTCACTCCTCTCTGCAAACAACTTGGCATCACTCACAGATTTTCTTGTCCTCACACTCACCAACAAAATGGTCTCATTGAACGAAAGCATCGTCATATTGTAGAAACGGGTCTTGCTCTCCTAGCTCACTCCTCACTTCCGTTCTCTTATTGGGTTGAGGCATTTGAAACCGCAGTGTTTCTAATTAATCTCTTACCCACTCCGGTTCTACAAAACAAATCACCCTACTCTTTGGTATATCATCAAGAACCTGATTACAAATTTCTCAAAGTTTTTGGATGTCAAAGTTTTTGGATGTGAATGCTGGCCCAATCTTTGACCTTATTCCTCCCACAAATTAAATTTTCAGTCCACATCATGTCTTTTCTTAGGCTATAGTCCAGCTCATAAAGGTTACAAGTGTCTTGATTTAAATAATAATCGCATGTACATTTCTCGTGATGTAAAATTCAATGAAAATTCCTTTCCACTATCCAAAACACGGCCCAAACTTCGTCCCACAACATCTCCTTCTCATACCGTTCCCTTACCAATCCTCCTCCCCTCCATTCTAGGCCCACACCCAAGTACCCAAGGCCCACCCGTTGCATTCAACAACGACCCAATACACTCTTCTTCTCACTCCAGCCCACTAAACCCACATTCTTCATCCTCTTCCTCAGATACATCTCCCGCACCTCTCTCTGTTTCGAAAATCCCCATTCCGGGCCCTAATCCCCCACGCTCACCTATCATCACTTGGTCTCAGACAAATACTTCATGTCCCAGAAGATTTAATGATGGAACCATACTCTATCCTACTCGAAATTGTTTCACTATTTCTGCAGGTGTACTGGATGATCCATCAAGCTTTATCGAAGCTGTCAAACACAAAGAATGGAAGGAAGCCATGGCTCTGGAACATGATGCTCTAATTCGGAACCACACATGGAGTTTAGTTCCTCCTGCACCTAACATGAACGTGCTGGGATGTCGCTGGGTGTTTCGGACCAAGACCCGTGCTGATGGCTCTTTTGAGAGACGAAAGGCACGTCTCGTTGCCAAAGGTTTTCACCAACAACCAGGTGTTGATTTTCATGACACCTTCAGCCCAGTAGTGAAACCTTCAACCATTCGATTACTTTTATCCAATGCTGTCTCTCGTGGCTGGTTCTTGCATCAAATTGACATTGAAAATGCCTTTCTACATGGTGTGCTCACTGATAATGTCTATATGCAGCAACCACAAGGATTTGTGGATCCTTTTATGCCCTTCTACGTTTGCAAGCTTGAGAAAGCTATCTATGAACTTAAGCAAGCACCACGAGCGTGGTTTGCTCAGTTAAGTTCTTGGCTCCTTGACTACGGTTTTATTGCATCTAAAGCAGATCCCTCATTGTTTATTCTCAATTACAATGACATTCATATGTATTTACTCATATATGTGGATGATATAGTAATAATATCCTCAAAACAGTCGGCCATTACTGCTTTCATCTCTGATTTAGGACTTGCTTTTCCAGTAAAAGACTTAGGACCACTGTCTTTTTTCTTGGGTATTGAGGTTGATTATACTACTGATGGATTTGTTTTGTCTCAAAGAAAATACATCAAACATCTTCTTAGCAGAAGCAATATGCTTCATGCTAAACCCATGACCTCACCAATGGCTACCTCTCTCAAGCTATCAAAGTTTGACAACCCAGATTTTGAGGATGTTACATTATACGGCAGCATTGTGGGAGGTTTGCAATACCTCTCAGTGACAAGACCAGACATTTCATACTCAGTCAACAAGGTTTGTCAATTTATGCACTCTCCCAAAGCTCCTCACTGGAGTGCTGTCAAGCGCATCCTTCGATACTTAAAAGCCACCATCAATAATGGTCTCTTTTTTTCTTCCAACTCAAGTTCTACACTGCAAGCCTACTTCGATGCTGACTGGGGGGGCTGTCCAGATGATCGCCGTTCCACGGGAGGGTTTTGCATCTACCTTGGCAAACATCTCATATCTTGGAGCTCAAAAAAACAACAAACTGTTACTAGATCTTCAACGGAAGCTGAGTACAAGTCAATAACTTCTTCAGTAGCTGAACTCATTTGGTTACAGACCGTGCTATGTGAGCTTGGTATCAAGCTATCTCAAGCTCCCATTTTATGGTGTGACAACCTAGGGGCAACTTACCTTTCAGCCAATCCTATCTATCACTCTAGAACAAAACACATGGACATTGATTTTCATTTTGTTAGAGATAGGGTGGCTGCCAACACACTTACAGTCTCTTTCATTAGCTCCAAGGATCAAATTGCGGATATATTCACAAAACCACTGGTGGCTGACAAATTTCTTCAGTTCAAGTCGAGTCTCAAAGTTGTAGATACACCGTTGGACTCGAAGGGGCGTATTAAGATATATACCCCTGCTCCGGATTCTGTTTTGGACTCTGCCATTCATGAAGAGAACTTATCACAAACACATAGTGTGCAGCAGACAAGAAAGGGAATCGTAGCTTAGAATCTTTTCTGTTATTCTCTACGGTTACATATAACAAACTTTTATTCCTTTTTCTTGTATATATACCAGTACATCAATACAGTAAATCATTGAGGTGAATTCCACTACCTTATGCTACGTCTAACAATCACTGAAGATGTTACTCTCTTTGCAAAGACTTTGTTTGGATCTCACAATGTTCATTCGTGTTATGTGCGTTTTCATTGTAAGGAAATAGAGAGGCTATATATGTAGTATTGGTTATGGGAATCTGTTCTTGTATTTGCATTAGTCATTTATTTCATGAACATCATCATGATTTATAGTTGCTCGCCAAGGCTAAGGACGTTTTTCAAAAGATGCACTCATGTGGTTAATTTCAATGGAATAGCAAGTGTTGAGCTTCATCCAGACATGCAAAAGTATAGATGCGTTTTTTGAGTTTTCCTAATGTCCATCATTATGAATTTTTTGAGTCACAAGAAAATGCTCCTCCATTCACGAAAATGCCCAATTTCAATTTTTTGTTTATAAGTAAAAAATATTATATATATATATTAATAGGAGTAATCAAGTAAAAAAAACATCTTGCTCATATTAGAAAGTCTCAAATGACCCAAAAAGCCCATGAAAAATAACCCAAAATATACCAAGCCCGACCCCAACCCCTTGTTTCCCACAAAACTCTACCCGAAAACCCAACCCCAACCCCTTGTTTCCCATCTTCACAATGCCCTCCCTTTAGACTTCTCTCTAGTTGAGCTACCACCCGTAGCGTCGTAGTTGATTGTCAAATAAAGACGTTGTAACTCCCTACATTTCTTGAAACTTTATTCAGTTTCAAGAGCGTGTACCCCTTCCCGTAGGCTAGGAGTGTCAATGACCCAAAAAGCCCATGAAAAACAACCCAAAATACACCAAACCCGACCCCAACCCCTTGTTTCCCATAAAACTCTACCCGAAAACCCAAACCCAACCCCTTGTTTCCCATCTTCACAATGCCCTCCCTTTAGACTTCTTTCTAGTTGAGCTATCACCCTTAGCGTCGTAGTTGATTGTCCAAGAAAGACGTTGTAACTCCCTATTTTTCTTGAAACTTGATTTAATTTCAAGCGCATGTAACCCATTTCCCGTAGGCTAGGAGTGTCACGTGTTTTTCATAAAATAAATCCAACAAGAGATATCATATTTAATAAATAAAATTAAAATTTATTTTGTCGAAAAAATTGTCTAATAAAATGTCTTCCAAAATAAACATCAATGAATAAACTGAATAAATTTATGTCATAAAAGCCATTTTATTCTAGAAAGTCTGAAACTAAATCAACTGCTACTTCTAATCCTGGTCTGCCTGTTCGTGTTCAACATTATCACCTGGGTGGTTAAAAAAAATGAAATAAACTAAAATGAGTCGAAGATTCAGCAAGAAATCCATTACAACGTAAACATAATAAGCATAAGGTTTTTATAAAAGTTTTCATGCTGAGAGCTTAAATTAATGATTGTTCATTCTGATATTTATACTATGCATGATTGATTTATCTGAGCTAACTGACTGATCTGACTTAATTGACTCATCTGACTGGCCAACACACTTAACCTTGTGTGCAAGGTTATGCACCGGCCCCACGTCCCGCGGCCGTAAGGGAAGCCGCTGATAATATTCTGGCATAATATGGTGGACCACGCTTGAGTCCGTGGCTTACACATCCATCCTGATCTGAACTATATTGGTACCATGTATTTAAATGGTTATCTAATTAACTGATCTGATTTTATCTTGCACTTAAACTTAAGATAGCTTACGTATCTTATGCACATAAGATGCATGACATAATACATACATAATTATAATTTCTAAATCTGAACATGATGCGGAATGACATGATCGTAAACTATGTTGGATGACATATTTGCATATGACATGAGTGGTACATAAAAATGGTTGTCAAAGAACTGGCGCTAATAATAATCTATATAAGCTGTATTGTGATGATCCTAATTTGTGATCAAATTACTTATCTCGTTGCGCTTCTTCTTGAACCTCATTTCGTAGCTCGTCACCTATACGCAATATTAAATATCACTAAATTTGTCTAGGAACAACATGTACTAATATCCTACTTAATTAAACTCATAATCTAGAATATAGTCAAATAAATTTTTTGTTTAACACCATAATTAGTAAATACCTTATTGCATGACTAGCAAGTCTTTCTGGGAATACTCTTTCGCAGATCTCTTCTAGATCTTTATCATAGGTCGTTGAGAGGAGATTTTACATTTTAAGGAAAATGTAAAGGAATGGAAGGGGAGCTGCAGAGAAGAGGGGGAGATGAAGGTCATTGAAGAGAAGAGAGGAGAGATGAAGATTTCGAAGAGAAGAGTGATGAAGGTCGGTGAAGAGAAGAAGGGAGGATCGGGAGATGAATAAGTGGGTGTGGAGTTTAGGGCAAAAGCCGGTTCACTTATTAGCGAGGTTTGCCACGTAGGATGTGGGGGGTGTGAGATTGTGAATCGGCTGATGGGTAGTGTTTTCCTGGCCAAATATAAGGCCTCAAATGACTAACGTAGCTCGAGCTAGAGCTCGAACTCGATTTTTTATTTTTTATTTTTTATTTTGAAATCTTATCTTTTGATTACTAAAAAAAATTTAAATTTTATAAAGAAAAAACTCAAATCATTTAACTATTCAACTAAATAATTCTAATTCAAACTTTTTATGGTATAAATATTTTTATAAAAATAACTATTAGTTATAAATTGAAATAATAATACACAAGATAAATGTAATAAACTAAACTACTTAATACATATAGATAATATAATAAATCAATAGTTGTAGTTGTATGATATATTATTATATAAATTATCCTATACACATTTTGAGAACATAACATATATATATTAAATGAAGTAAACTATAAATAAATTAGTAATATATATAATTAAGTATATAAAATATAATTAACATGTAATATATATATATATATATAACATATTACGAGTTTCAAAACGAGTTCAAACGAATCAAGTCGAGCTTATATTAGTTTTGTTCACAAGTTTAAATCGAGTTGAGTCGAGTTTATACGAATTTTATCTATTTAATATTCGCATCTATATTAGTGTTTACAAATAAGTCATTAATTAAATTAACCAAATTCAAATCGAGTTTACACGAGCCAAATTCGAACTGTTCACAAGTTGCTTTGGTGCCAAGGTGCAACACTATGTTCATTGCTTGGTACCAAGGTGCAAGGCAATAAGTAATAAGGAAAATAATAAGCTTACACTTATCTATTACTTGTTTACTACTCTACTTAAAATGAAGTGTAGTTAAGTAGAATTGAAATTATTTTTTAATCAAGTGTCATATATAAGGTAAACTGTAAAATAGTTGTAGGTTTATCGTTATCCAAGTCAAACAAGTGTCAGGGTGCCAAGGCAATAAAATGATGTCATAAAGGGTGCCTGAGTTCATTTTTCATTTCCTCCATATAAAAAACAAAAAACTGTTTTATATAAAAACAAAAAAGTGCATCGTAGGTGTTTGTGGGACGTCATTGCCCTTTTCTTCATAATTTCCACGGCAGGCCGAGAGAAAATCATTGCTCAATCTTTTTGTTATTGTTGTTGTTGGCATCGTATCATCAGTTCTGTGACTATTGCACAAAAAATGAGCATTCCAGCCGGAACACTGAAATCCGGCACGAACGGAGTTGGAATTTAAACAATCTCATAAAATGATGGTTTTATTTGATTCGTTAGATCTATTTTATAAAAATAATTTTATAATTTGATAAATATTATAAAAATAATGAGCATTTGTGACGAGTTATTAACAATGAAACTGTCTATTTATGACGAGAATAGACTCATTTTAAAAATAATAATCATTTTACTAAAAAATAACTAAAAATAAATAAATAATTTTATTATAATAAAATCACATTAAACAACATCAATTTATAAAACTTCACTCAGCTAAAACGCAATGGTACCTCAGAATCAAGCAGCATCAAGATGTCCAATGCTTTTATGCCCTACACGTGTATAGACGAACCCGAAGCATATCACGTCGGTCGTTGATAACTTACTTTAAGAAAACGCGTTGACTGTTTTGGAAAAAATAAAAAAAAGCATAAAGTCCTCAAAATCTTGAAAAAATCTATTTATCATCTTCTCATCAATTTATAATTTATCATTAAATGATAGATTTATAAATAAAATATAATAAATAATCTCTAATCATCTAAGATCACATCATGAGATGAGAGAAGATGATAAGAATTGATCTTAGCCCAACCATTGACCCCGTATTTGTTGAGGCCGATCAACCAGTAGTCTCATGAAGATCAACCAGACACATGGGTTAATTATCCATTTGGGTTTTGGATCACAAAATGCTTTGATTGGATCATTGATTGGTGCTTATGCAGAATGTGGAAGAGTAGGAAGTGCTTATCACCTATACAAGAGGTTGCCAACTAAAGATATTATATCTTGTACATCACTGATAGTTGGATTTGCACACGAAACTAACCATAGCGGAGATGCCCTGAGACTCTTCAGGGAAGTAATTCAAATGCACATTGAAATGGATGAAGTTATATTTTGCTCCATGCTTAATATATGTGCAAATATATCATCACTAAGCTTTGGAAGACAAGTCCATGCTGTTGTTTCAAAAGTTCAATCTTGTTATGACGTGGCCATGGGCAATGCCCTTGTTGGTATGTATGCAAAATGTGGAGGCCAGTTAGAAGAAGCCTATAATTTGTTATGTGAGATGAAAATCAAAGCTAATGCTTCGATTTGGGGTGCCATTCTTGGGGAAATAGCAGCCATTAATCTTTTCAAAATGGATCCCAGGAATTCAGTTAACTATGTTGTTTTAGCTTAGCTTATATGCTGCGTGCGGCCAATGGGACAATGCTTCCAAGATGTGGAATTTGGTAAAAGATAGAGGTTTAAAGAAAGATCCCGGATACAGTCTTTTACAAGCTACAAAGAAGGAAATTGCACTTTTGAAGCATAGTTGAAAGTGGAGAACTATCTCCTTTTATTGCCCTTGGGGAGATAGGGAGATACTGAAACCTTTACCATGCAGAACAGATGCTTCATATGTTGAGGCCATAAAGGAGTAAGGGGAGAATGCTCAAGCTCACAGACTTTGGGTCCATTGATGCATTCTCAGTTCACAGTCTTGTCGTCAACATTCAGGTACTTACTAGGACTTTTTATTTCTAAGTTTGTTTATATGATTTCATCTTGATATCGTACTCCAAATGAGTGAAAGTGGTTTTGAAGTGCTAAAAGGTCTCAGTTTTTATGCATGTATAAAATCTGGAGCCGTTAAGTTTATGTAGGATTGTTCCTGATGTCATGCTCCAAATGAGTAAAAAGAAGGCTGAATGGCTTCATATGAGTATTTGAAATATGAGCCTTAAAGCTTTTTGTTATCCATACTTATGCCTGAAGTATAAATCATATCGTGGAAAATATGTGAGAGCAAAGAAGCTTGGAGCTTTTGGCCAAGTACAAAGCTTGAGCATATCATATTTATCTTCAGTGCCTCAACTACTGCTTCCCGTTATAGTTGAGGAGTTTAGAGATTAGTTCTTATGCATGCTGTGATTTTACACTCTGTTTACATCCCTTTTGCAGATCCTTCGAGTTCTCGTGCTGTCTATTGATGCTAACTTCTCTTCTATCTCAGTCTTCTCTCCTCCTCTGTGAACAAACATGGTAAGTTCTACTATTCTTCATAAGCCCCAACGCCACACTGATTCTTTAGCTTTATCAAGGTTTTGTTCTTCTGATTTCAGTCAATTGGGTCTGTTCTTTTCCTCAACCATTAGATATTGAATGCATATTTTGTCATGCTTCCACTGTAAATGACTGCACCGTCTCTCTGGATATATCGAACCTTTAGGTGTCTTTGTGGATATGGGTATGCTCAAGATTTTTCATTGTTCTAGAAAAATCAGAACATGTATCAGTTAATACCTGATAGTAACATTATAGGAATATATATCCCTTAGACCTTAAAATAATTTGTTTAGTCTTTTATACATTTGTTCAAAGCATCTGTTCAATTTACCTAATAGTTCAATTCAAACTTAATTTCCATTTCAAGTACTTATTCTGGTGATGACACGTGATGAAAATTTTTTTTATCAGTAAAGAAGAATTTTACCAATGATACACGGGACATATACAAGAACAGCACCTAAGCATGAGTGTCGAGCAATGCAAGAAAATCGTGGCCTTTCAAACCATGAAATCTATTACAATCAACCAATTGAATAAAGTATTCAAAAAAGAGTTCTAAGCTCATCCATTGACAGCTCACGATCCTCAAAGAAAAATAATAAATATTTTTTATAGTCGTGTGCTATATATCTTTTTATACATAGTAAACCAGACCAGCTTTCTGAGAAAAAGAAGCCTGGGAAAAAATTAAAAGAGAAAACGATTTGGAGACCTAAAACTATCCTCCCTTTTTTTTTTTGGGAAGGGAGGGGGGGATAAGTAAGATATTCAAACTAGCTCCTTCGGTTTGATTTAAATCTTTTAGGGCAGACATTTCATTCAAATATAGCATAGCAACAAATACATCAGAATTGCACAAGATGACAATTACAAAAGAAATCTGGGAGTTCCTGCTATTTTCTTTTTAACTTTTAAATATTTTTTAAAAGAAAATTACAATATTAATAAAAAATAATTACTTAATCATTTAAGTAAAAAAAATAAAAACCAGCACAGCGGGAGGAGTAGTTTTTCCGATATTTTTTTCTCATTACCAAGAAATACAAGATTTGTACTGATTGCTTAACCACAAAAATATTGGCATCTGTCAAAAGATAAATGCAATCTGGATATTGTAGAACCCAGATTTGTACTTAAACCCGTCGTATCCAACTGAGTCGCTCAGGAGAATTTCAGCATCAGCAATACATACATCAAACCATGACAATACATCAAACCTTTTACTATGTTGGAGTGAAGAGTTACAAGGATAACAACCTCCAACTAAAATTAGACACATAGGAAATTTCATAAAATACAAACTTCAAAAGGCCTCATCTGATTAAATCCATGCCAAAGAACCCAGAGCTTCTGATCATTGTAGCCGAAGAGGAACTTGATTTTGCAGTTAAGCTTGTTGGTGTAGATGCTCGGTTCCTGCATTTTCGACGGATTAGAACCCATTTGCTCGAAGACTCTTTTTTTGGAGAGATTTAAGAGGATTACCGACATTGGGGTAAAAGGATGAACCAGTCAACAAGCTTGAAGATCTAGTAACTGGAGTAGCACAAACAAAGCTCATT